>NC_141557.1:121487500-122087500 GCF_036417535.1 Chlamydotis macqueenii
CCCTACTCTGCGGAGAGAGGGGACGGGCAAAGTTCTGGGACCCAGAAGGGGCTGAGCCTCTGATGCAGCAGAAGCACAAAGAGTGGCAAACAGGAAACTCCACTAACAGCTTCAAGCACAGAGCCCAGGCACTCCATTAATTGACAGGGGCCTGTGAAGTGGAGATACTCAAAGTATTATCACTTAACAGGCAGCCCACACATGGAAACTGAGAAAGGAAGCTAACCAGTACAGGCCACAAAACTAATCACGTACAGCATCTAAAGCTGATCAGCAGGAAAACAAAACCTAATTTAAACTAAGAGAAGTACAAAGTAGTCATAAAAATAATACAGCAGCACACACAGCAAAGCAGAGTGAAGAAAGGAAGGTATGTGCAATCAAGTGAGTGATTGCACCTGTTTGATCAACACGTGAAAACATACGACATCCATAAATTGTTTTTGGTGGCAGATGCCCCATCCCTGGAAACATTCAAGGCCAGCTTGGACGGGGCTCTGAACAACCTGATCTGTTTGGAGATGTCCCTGCTCCTTGCAGGGGGGTTGGACTAGATGGCCTTTAAAGGTGCCTTCCAACCCTAACTATTCTATGATTCTATATAAATAATTAAACAGAGTAACATCTCATCTCTTAGAAACAAAACATATTTAAATTAATTGCTGATTAATCAAAGAGAAAAAAAAAAAAGATCTATTCACCCAGTGCAGACAGAATATAAAGCAGAAGTTTACAGACTTCAATTTGACAGGCCAGCATTTGGTTTAATATCAATGTTGTTGTCTAACATAGCACAACATCCAGCTGGCAAACCCCCTGTATGTTCACATGTGCAATGTAGACAAATTTTCATGGGAAAAAAAAAAAAAAAGAATATTGTGATTCTTTTGCTTATTCTGGTAAGCAGCTGCTTGCATAAGCAGCTCGGTCATGCCAAGGAAATTATTCCTTATTTAACCCTGTCCGAGGGTTAATTGCTCATTGGTACGAATAAGGATCTTGCAGACCAGCCCATGCCAGTTATAGCGGTCCCCAGCCCCCTCGACTTGTCTGGTCTCTTTCTATGTCAAAGTAATTCCATTGCGGACAACAGAGAAAGTTTTATAATTGTGCTGCATGGACATTGTAAAGCATGAATGCAACCGAAGGTAACTCCATGCATTTGTATCTCAAGTGAGAAAAACCCACCAACTTTTTTTCTGCATTACAAAATGAAAAAAAACAACCAAAACAAGTTTTAGATATTTGTCATTTTCCCCATCATCTTCCATAGCCATTTTTAGGAAATGTGAAGAAAAACCACAATCAACTCACTGCTAAAACTACCTAATTTGAGCCTCCACAAGTGCTTACAAACCTATTTCTACTTACAAAACCTTTATACCACCAGAGGGAGTTCAAAGACAACTTATTCAGAGAGTGTGCTGAGTGGAAACGAGTTACTGCTGGCATTTCTGACACAGAGCATGCATGCTCTATGTAAGGTGTCTTTTCCTCAAATTTTGCTTAAAAGTATGAGAAACAGAAGTGGGATATTAAAATAACTTTAAGAAAGGAATAAAAATATATATGTAAAAAACAGAGTTTAGGTAAGAATTTTCTAAAGATGTGATCCCTTATGAGGACAGGCTGAGAGAGCTGGGGCTGTTCAGCCTGGAGAAGAGAAGGCTCCGGGGAGACTTTAGAGTGGCCTTCCAGTACTTCAAGGGGGCCCACAGGAAAGATGGAAAGAAGTGCTTCAGCAGGGCCTGTTGTGACAGGACGAGGGGTAATGGTTTTAAAATAGAGGGAGGTAGATTCAGACTGGATATAAGGAAAAAAATTTTGACAATAAGGGTGGTGAAACACTGGAACAGGTTGCCCAGAGAGGTGGTGGATGCCCCATCCCTGGAAACATTCAAGGCCCTCTTGGAGGGGCTCTGAGCAACCTGATCTGGTTGGAGATGTCCCTGTTCCTTGCAGGGGGCTTGGACTAGGTGACCTTTAAAGGTCCCTTTCAACTTAAACTATTCTATGATTCCATGATTCTATGGTGTTTTCGTGATTCTTTATAAGTGTCCTCTTCAAATGTATAGTACTTTTAAATGCCAAGAGGCTGGTATGCAGCTGAGGACCCATGGTGATGTCTGGATGCAGCTGGGGACCCATCTCCTGTACATTCCCACTCCCGGACAATCAGCCCCGTGGAGGGACTGGTTTTGGGGGCACATTGGGCAGGTGTCACTGATACAAAGCAAAGGCAGGTTCAGCAGGCAGAGGCCATCTTTCCTCCCCACCATTCCCTAAGCCAGGGCAAACATGTGGAGCCCAAGCTGTCCCTGGGCAAGGATTTGGGTGTCTCTGTACTGTGCTTCCCACTATTTTCATTAGCTGGATTTTTTTCCCCCATTATTTCCCTTCTTCCTGTCCCTAGTTCCTATTAATTCCAAACTGTATTCAGTGTTTTGGACACTTCCCTCCCCTCTCAGCTTTCAGCCCCTAGATGGCACTGGTTCTTCACTGACAAGCCACCACTGCTCTCCTAGACTGAAAAAAAAAATGCTCCCGAGAGCTAATTCGGTCGCTGTGTTACAGCATATGCCAAAACTAATATGAATTGGAAAGGAGTGCTTTTTAACAGGTATAGTTTGAACGGTTGAACAAAGTCTGCTGAAATTGTAGAAGTAATTTAGTTTAAATCTAGATTAAAAATCCTTTTTCATCTCAAATTTAAATTCTCAGTTCAGACACTAGGCAGATCAGTAAGGCAAGAGATTCTCAAACAAATCTCTCAAGTCCTTAAAGTAAAATTGGTCTGCTGAAACCCTGACAGGATTGTGAGCCTGCTCCCCTCCATGCCTCTGCAGAGGCATGTATTTTCCAAGGTCTACATTTAACTTCTGCATTAAATTCACCTTAAAACTGAATCTGAAAAATTGCATGTGGGCTTTTATGCCTCGGTCACCAAGTGTGTGTTATAAAATGGATCTTCAGCTAAAGAAATAACAAGGCTAATTTCTGGTTGGCATAGTGACATAGCAGCAATATGCTATATAAAAATTTCATGTGCTTTATATTAGGTACCTATAAAAGCTATTGTTTTCATATTTGATGAGGCTTACAGTTTGGCATCTTTTCTCTGCAATGAGCTAAAGCTACCCAAGTATCAGCAAGAGCTAGTGTGATAGGTCATTTTTTGTTTCTGGTTCTGCAACATGCAATTGGAACTTTGGACAAATAAATTAACATTCCATCTCATGAGAGAAGGCAGCTAGCTATCGTCTTTTGGGGTTACCTTGACCAGTTTGGAAAACAAACAAACAAACAAACAACAAAACTGTGGAGGCAGAGAGTGCAGCAGAGCTGTTTGATGTTGATTAATTTGGGCTATGTCCTTGAACACCACTTGCTCAATAACAAAAAACAGCAACTAGAACAAGGTAAGGAAATACCAAAGGCAAAAATAGTAAAGACAACCAAAAAACTATAACCAATCCAAATGAAGCATAAGGCACGTGAACAGTATATTTCTACCAATCAAATTAGATTATTAAGTGTGTGCACTTCGCGTGTAACTTTGATAGACTATAAAAGACTAATGCTGACTAACAATAAAGGTCTCTGGAACACCATCCACGGAGTCCATGTTTTTCTGCCACACAAAACCTATCTTCTAAGTAGTACTGCAGGGTTAACAGGAAAAGATTCAAAAGAGCATGGTAATGTTTCCCTTCTCCTAAGGCTTTCATACTCATCTGATACACTTTTTCATTCACACAGGCAACATACGGTAAAGAGAATAACAAAATGTTAGAAGTCATCTCAAAAACTGCAGTTCTCAAAAGTTCAGAAGAAACTTCAACCCTATTGACAGGTTGTGGTGAAGCGTTCTGCTGACTCTTACTTTAACTCCACTAAAATCAAAAAGGCATCAAGAAATCTTACCCAGGGAAAGCCATCCTGCTATAAGTAACTTAGAACACAGTTAAATAAACCAAAGGCAAGCTGGACTATAAGACAGAAGGATCAATGCAGAAGTCACTCTAACAGATCCTACTGATGCTACCAATGATCTTTCGAATTTTTGCTGTACTAATTACTGGATTGTCATTCAAAGGTGGTTAAATCTAAGGTGGTCAATTTCCATCCCTCTGTGTCTAGGTACGAAATGAAGCAGCACTCAGTGGTTATGCCACATCGTTAATTTTTTACTGTTTTGAAGAACTGCTACCATTGAGTCACATTACTACAGCTAAAAGTATTCAAGAAAAAAAAGCAATTCATTGTAAAATGCTGGATTTCCAGAACAAATTCACTATTTCAGAATTACCGTTCTGGATCAAACCAACAGTCTGTTTTGCTAAGTAGTCTGTTTCCAATGGTTTTTATATCATATTGCTTGACATGGTGATGTATAGCTGTTTCCAAGGCCATTATTATACTATATGTGTGTGTGGGCGGGTAACATACATTGCTACCTGTCAGAATTAAACCTGTCAAGGCAGAAATAGAAACCTTCTACAATTATTCTAATTATTTGCACAATGAGAGCACACAGTAGCCCAAATAGGGTTCTACTGGCCTGGCGATTTTGCAAAACACTGACTTAAAGAGAGTTTGACCATGAATAAAATTAAGTCTAGTGTCCTTAAGAAACAGTAAAAAGTGGACAAAGGAAGATGTTCTAAAGCATCATAAGGGTAGGAAAAGCAAAGCAAGTACAGGAATTGCAAAGTTTTATCATCTCTGAAATTGTGGATTAATCCAGATTTCTTTCCAAATGATGATCTGAAAATTCAGAAGAAAAATTACAGAGGAGAAGAACAGAAGAAGCTCTCCAGCAAGCTAGCACAGGTGAGCAGATGACCATACCTACTGTGGCCAACAGAGCCCTGTCCCACTCATCAGTTACAGCTGCCAGAAGAGGCAATGCTTTCCATCCATTCACCCACTGATTCAAAGGAGATGGGTAAGGAAATATCTACAGCAAGGGGGAATGCCTATTCTAGCTTACCATAACACCTGAAAGACAAATAGAGTGATATATGATGTCACTAGTCGCCCAATATGTGACTTTATTATCAGCACCTACAGGCTACATTAAATTAACTCTATAGTTAATAAACAACACTACAGTTAAGGTAGACCTCACACACTGCTGTGGGGAATCCAGGTGCTGTTTCTCAGGCTGAGACATTGTTCACTGAGGATGGTAGGTTAGGACTTTCTTTTCCTTGTGCCCTTCTCAGGTCCATCAGCCACACCCCATCAGTCTCTCTTTTCAAGCTCTCAGAATCAATTTATTCTGCCTTGTTCAGGGTCTTCATCATGTCCACGTCAGACAGTCAGAGTTCACTGTGCATTCCCTCCAATGTCCTCTTGTCTTCCAAACTGCCTCAGTCAAGTTTATGCTACCACTAAAATGGCATCAAGACATAAAGCCTGATAAAAGCCTGACAAAAGCATTAAAGTTCTTTACCATAGTGTCAGCTGTTCTTCTGTTCCTCACTTGTCTACTTTTAGGAGACTCCAACACCATCTGCACAATAATGCCTCCCACTGATCCTGCAAGGGGAATTTGTCATTTATGATGTGCTGCAAAAGCTTTTAGGAATTGTTGTCTACCTACACAGAAGCACATGTCAGGAGCCACGAAGAAAAGCAAATCAAGGCAGTAGAAACACTAATTCTTCAAGAATGGAAAAAGAAAATGTGGCATAAATTAAGGACTTCTGCTTTCTTCACTGTAAAATCCAATTGTACTCAGAAAAATATCTTGCAGCAAACTGTTAAAAGACAATCTGACTTCACTGAGGTTAACAGGAATGGGGAGAAGAATGATTCTCAGATGCTGCCATGCCGGGGACACTGCACACAGTTTAAGAGACCCAATGCAAATCTCAGACAAGGGTTATGAGCCTTCTTAACAGGCAATGATAAAATTACCAGATGGTATGCTTGCAAGTATATGTGGCTGAAAATGCATATTATGTTACCTTCAGCAACTACATGAACGATTAAGTGCTGGTAAAAGACATCTGCCTAATAAAATGAGACGTGTTTCTATATAATTTACCACAAGCATAAATATGTGCTACCATCTCTCACCTTCCTTGTCCTTTAAAAAAAACACTACTAAACACTTAAATAAATGGAGCAATTTACAAAGGAAATTATAGACTTAACAATATTATTTAATTTTTTACAAAATTGCAGAGAAAAAAGAATCCTATGAACAAAAAAAAAATTGTGGCTAAGCACTAAGTATTATAACACTGATCTGTATAAGGAATCAGCCAACTTAAATAATTTACTAAACTAAGTAAAATCACCCAAATCTTACAGAAAACTTCCAACAACTTTCCTACCAACTTTATTGCAATGAATGGGTCCAACAACTGTGCTTCCAACACTGATTATACTATAGTTAATTAAATTGTTCCGAAGTTAAATTGCAGACTTTGTACTCCATTTTTATTTACTTTCTAACACAAAATTTAACCAGAAAATATTCTGTTAATACACTGCAGTTACCATTGCTTACAAACAAAAAAAAACCTGATTGCCAGGTTTTGTGTTTGTACTACATGTTATACAAACAAAACTGTAGCCATAATATGCTAAGTAGAAAACGACAGATAAGAATGAATCTTTTGTATATTTAGAACTCTGCTTGCAAAAATTAAAAGCAATTGCAGATGCCTGAGAAAATTATGCACTGTGTAATTACGAAGTGCTAGAAGAACAATTATAGACTTTTTAATAAGGGTTAAGCTTTTCATTTTCTTCCCTCTTATTTTAAATATTGCTTCATCTAAGATGATTTATTCCTTTGTTTCATAACAAGTTAGTAGGTTTTCCAAAGTGAGGATTTTTCTAGAGCTTTGCTATTTGTTTTGCAAGAGAATAGATTTCCACGAACTGTTTATATGCACTTTTTGTATTTAGCAATAAGTATATGGAGTGATTTAAAACAAAAAACCCCACTATTCAGAAAATCACTTGAGTCATCAGTAAAGATCTACGTGGCTCATAAAAGCTTTCAGGTGAGAAAAGAACAGTGAAGAAATCACAAAAATTCTTATACAATAATAGTATTTTAAACAAAATAAGTTTATCAAAACTTCCTAGAGCACCTCGGTCTTATAAAAATTAAATCAGTCCTGTTCAGTATATTCCATCCCTTAAAATTAAATGTAGTTTGGAATAAAAAAAAAACAAAACAGGACTTTGAAATTACAAGTGCAAACCTTGGCAATGTTTATCTGGAAGCAGCTACTTCACCATAGCCAGAGTAAGGATGATTGCTCTTGCCAGCACTTAGCTTAGGATCAAGAGAAAAAAAATTAAGTTTTGAGAGGAATGGGGAGCCAGAATGGCCAGAATTTGCTTAGCAAGGGTGATGAGCTTTGGCAAAAAGCAAGGAGGAAACCCAAAATGGGGATACTTGGTTTTAGCCTTTCATGTTTGCTTTGTACCTTTGAGTGAATAAATGACACTTTGTTTAAAAACTACAAGTACAAGGAAAGAGATGTGCAGTTGGGATCCTCCTCCCAGTCTCATTCAATCCTCTGTCCAAAGGCTGCCTAATCCAAACTGTGTACCAGTTTAAAGCAGAGATGCGCTGCAGCAGTGACGTGCTTACAAAAAGCCTGCCTGAGTGTCCTCTCCACCAAGGACCCCCAGTTTTACCTACCATAAAACTAACAATTTCCTGGAATACCAATGGATCTTTCCCCATCCAACCAGATCTTAATGCGTACCCTTGCTCTCACTGCAGCTGGCATGTCTGAGTGAAGAAACCCGTTCTTAACAAATCTGCTCTTAATAGGAAATTATTTTGACCAACTATTTCCAGCTGCCTCTGCCAAGGACTTTTTAAAAGCTTTTTTTTTTTTTCTTACTAGTTGCCTAAATAGTAACAGAGATAAAAGAGTGTCAGAGACTGAAAAGGTTAATTAATGTCTCAACATCGCTAAATGATAGAGAGAACTGACAAACCACAATGCTAAAAAAACTTCAACAACTGTGAGGGAATGTCTAGACAAATATCCTGTTTTGTAGCTGAAGCAGCAACATGTGCCTAGCAACTCCAAGAACTGCAAAATGGGGTATCTTGTTTTGTACCCTTCCCCCAGAATAGAGCCAAACCCTGTGCATGAGCTCAGGCCCTGGACGGTACTAAGCATGCACAGCACTGCCAAGTGACTGCACAATGGAGGCCAGCTCTGGGGGACGCAAAATGACTTTGTGGACACTGTTTTACTAGCAATCAGGTAACAACATACTTCAGGTAACCGCACGGCTTACAAAGAACAAGCGGGCCTTGCATTTGCAGAGAGCTAACACGTACCACCACAGAGACAGATCAACAGGATGCAGCAATCACAAGCTAAACCACAGGCAGGAAGCACCTGACCTACAAAGGACTACAAAAAGGGTCGCCGCATGAACCAGTGTGTGTGTGTGTGTGGACCCCCATCCCACTCAGACGGACCTTCGGGACGCCGATTCTCCGTGGGGGCATCGTCATCCTTTTGAGGCACCCACCCCACCCACTCTGTACAACGGACTTTCAGGACGCTGACTCTCCGTGGTGGTATTTTCTCCCCTCTTTTTCTCTCTTCCTCTTTCTCTTTCTCCCCCCCCCCCCCTTACCCTTTGCGTGTGAATGAAATAAAGAACCAACATATGCGTATGACACCGTTGTGTCTTAATTCTGTAACCGAGAAATTCGTACCTCTCACGACCGGACCTCTATCGGTTCGTGACATTTAATTGGCGTAGTCGGCAGGATTCTCGGAGACAGAAGCGCATTGTGGCGAACGGAATCTGGGAATGAGTGAGACGCTCTGATACCTTCTTGTGAAACTTGTCGGTGTAAACCGAGGGGCATTCAGTTGCCAGCCTCTGACGAGGCAAATTGTTGTGAAATTTGTCGGTGTAAACCGAGGGGCATTCAGTTGCCAGCCTCTGACGAGGCAAATTGTTGTGAAACTTGTCGGTGTAAACCGAGGGGCATTCAGTTGCCAGCCTCTGACGAGGCAAATTGTTGTGAAACTTGTCGGTGTAAACCGAGGGGCATTCAGTTGCCAGCCTCTGACGAGGCAAATTGTTGTGAAACTTGTCGGTGTAAACCGAGGGGCATTCAGTTGCCAGCCTCTGACGAGGCAACTTGTTGAGAAATTTGTGTTGTGTTGTGGTAAGGTGTAGCCTCTTGAGGGTAACAACAAAGGGGAAATTGTGGAGTAAGGTGTAATTCCCCCTCAAGACGTTGTTCCCCTTTCAGTTGTGCATAATGAAAGAAACCGCTCATGATTCTGCCCCCTCATCTGAGGGAGAAATCGAGAAGTTGTTTACCTTTTTAGAAACACATCGTTTGCGCCCTTCAATTCAAGGGCAATTGTGGGCTAAAGACCATTGGTTTCAGCCTCAGAGTGTTGTTGACAGGATAACTGTCCTGCGAAAGGAGGCAAGGGCAAGACCTGGAAAGGGTAAAGGTTTAATTTGCGCCGTATTAGGGGCGAGCTTAGCAGCAGCAATCGAGGATCGTAGGCAGAGACTCAGTCAGGCTGATGCGGCCCTCGATGCTCTGCAGGTGGCTGTTCAGACTTTACAAAAACAACTTGAAGAGAATAGAGCTTTGTTGGAAAAGGAACGTCAACAGAATGTTTTGTTAAAAGAAGAGTTGCGGAATCGGTTATTGGAAGAGAAGGGTTGTCTGGTAGAAGCAGAGAAGGAAATAAGGCAGATATACCCGCAAAGGGACTTGGAAAGAGCTAAGGAGACTGTAGGGGAGTTTCCCCATGTGTGTCCCCTGGTCAAAACAGAGTATCTTTACGACAGTGCTGATAGTGAACCGCAGATTGTAACTAAGGAAACACCCTATTCTGCCACTGAATTGGCAAAATTAAAGAAGGAATACTCCAGGTCTCCGAAGGAGACAGAGACTGAATATGTGTGGAGGGTCTCCCTATCGGGGGGAGACGGAATAATGTTGTCGGAGAAGGAAGCAGAAGGATATTGGGGTCCGGGAGTATTCTTAACTACAGGAGATAACCGGGCACCCTGGACTTTAACACAGCGAGCGGCATATTGGGCAGGAGGTTTGAATCCCCTGGAGAGGGGAGATCCACTTGCCATTGCTGGGTCTGTGGATCACCTCGTAGAGAATGTTCAAAAGGCAGCTTGTTTACAAATGATGTATGATCGGGAACTGAAACCCCATGTGAGTTCGCCGATGATGTTGCCTGTAGACCCAGAAAGGATGACACCTTTAATTCGCGGACTCCCTGACTCACTTAAACCCATAGGTATTCAATTACAAGGGAGGATTCAAAATATCCCTGAGACAGACAGAATCACCTCCGCTTTGGAGATGGCAGTAACACCCAATCGAACAAGAGATGGTAGGAAGGTGTGGACATGGGGGGAGGTGGCCCATGAGTTAATAAATTATGGGAGAAAATACGGCCCCGTAGGGGGCCCACAGCAGAAAACGGAATCGAAAGCTGTGAGAATGACAGAGATATTCTCGCCGCAAAAGGTACTGCCAAACCAAAAGAGAAATTTACCTCAGCCTAATAATCAGAGACAAAGGCAAATTCTTAATCGGCAGGACTGGTGGCGATTAGGAATGAGTCTAGGAATTCCAAAGGACTTGATGGATGGCCTCCCCACCACCAAGTTAGAGTTGTTAGTGAAGGGATGGGGACATGAGAGACAAAGAGAGAAAAAGCCCCAACCTGCCGCGCCTCTCCCAAGCCCCACTGCACCACCTCTAATAGATTTTGAAAATGCAGAACCAGAAACTACCAAAGTGAAGGGACCGCAGGGAAACTAAGCTCTCCGCCCTCCGTGGGTGAGAGGGGGAGCGGAGTGTGGACGTTTTTGAGACAACTCACCCTAAATGAAAGAGGAGATTTATTAATTACTGTGGCTATTGGACCAAACCGACAAACTATTACCTTTTTGGTAGACACAGGTGCCCAAATATCTGCAATTAAACACGAAGATGCTGTACGGTGTGGAATCAAAGTCCCACATAAAAAAACAATGGTTCTGAATGCATTAGGTGAGCAGTGTCCAGTAGCGATGACCACAATAATTTTGACATTGCCAGGATTAGATAACCCTGTTCGAACTCAGGTAGCCATAGGCGACTTTCCTATGAACCTTCTAGGCATTGATGTACTGAAAGGACACCGGTGGCAAGACTCTCAGGGCAATTTGTGGGCTTTTGGGGCTCCAACAACTGGCCCGAGAGTAGGACAAATACGACTATTACAGACAGTACCTACTCTTCCCCCGTCCAAATTAACAAATGTCAAACCATACCCGCTATCACTAGGGGCTCGAGAAGGCATCACTCCAGTGATTGAAGATCTGAAAGCCAGAGGAATATTGGTTTCGACACATTCCCCATTCAATTCCCCCGTATGGCCGGTACGTAAGCCTAACGGGAAATGGAGATTGACTGTGGACTATCGGCGGCTAAATGCCAACACTGGTCCACTGACAGCAGCTGTTCCTAACATTGCCGAACTGATAGCAACCATTCAAGAGCAAACACATAAGGTAATGGCAACTATAGATGTAAAAGATATGTTTTTTATGGTACCGATACAACCTGAGACACAAGATCGCTTTGCATTTACCTGGGAAGGTCAGCAATATACATTCATACGTCTGCCACAAGGCTACAAGCATTCCCCGACCTTGGCACACTACGCCCTAGCTCAGGAATTGGCAAAGATTGATGTAGAAGCAGAGGTGAAAGTCTATCAATATATTGATGATGTTTTGATTGGAGGGGAAGATTTTGAACCCGTCCGACGAACACAAGAACGAATTATAAAACACCTAGAGTCGCTAGATCTAGAAATTCCCCATGAGAAAATACAAATGCCAGCCACTGAAGTAAAATTTCTTGGTATCTGGTGGAAAGGAGGAATGATATGTATACCACAAGATACACTTGCCTCCCTAGATCAAATGAAGGTACCAGAAAACAAAAAGGAGTTGCAATCAGCGATAGGACTTTTAGTGTTCTGGAGAAAGCATATTCCAGATTTTTCTATCATTGCCAGGCCACTATATGACTTGTTGCGAAAAGGGAAAGCATGGGAGTGGAGTGCCGTTCATCAGGAAGCCCTAGAGTTGCTAATTTTTGAGGCAAACACCTACCAAGCGTTGGGGCCAATACACCCCACCGATCCGATTCAGATCGAATGGGGGTTTGCCCCCTCAGGAATGTCAATACATTTGTGGCAGAAAGGGCCAGAGGGCCCCATTAGACCGATCGGATTTTACTCACGTAGTTTTAAAGATGCAGAGAAGCGGTATTCAGACTGGGAGAAGGGACTTTTTGTGGTGAGTCTTGCTTTGCGGGAAGCAGAGCGAACCATCACGAAACAGCCGCTAGTTCTGAGAGGACCTTTCAAAGTGATAAAACCTGTGTTATCTGGAACCCCTCCCCCTGACGGGGTGGCACAGAGAGCCTCTGTAAGGAAATGGTATGCACAGATAGAACATTATTGCAACATTTTCGATGTGGTGGAAGGCGCCACTAAAACTTTGTCGATACAGGAAGAGTTACTTAAGGAAGCCACCGAAGAGTTGTTACCAGCGTGCATTAAGGTGGCTCCAACCTATTCCAGTGATCTTTCAAATGTGTGGTTTACGGATGCTTCATCAAAGAGGGAAGGAAAGACATGGAAATATCGTGCAGTGGCACTGAGAGTAGACGAAAAAGGGGAAATACTTACTGAAGGGGAAGGCAGTGCCCAAGTGGGAGAGTTGATAGCAGTCTGGAGTGTGTTTGATCAAAATAAAACAGAGAATGACCCTGTATATATTTATACAGACTCGTTTGCAGTTTTTAAGGGATGCACTGAATGGCTCCCTTTTTGGGAACAAAATAACTGGGAAGTTAACCGAGTGCCTGTGTGGCAAAAAGAGCGATGGCAGAATATCTGTGAGATTGCTAAACGGGGAAATTTCTTTGTGGGATGGATTCCTTCCCACCAAAATGACAACACACCTACCAGTCAGTGGAACAACAAGGCTGATGAATTAACTAGACTAGCATCTCTTCAGACAGTAGGAGAGGACTGGGCGAGACTATTGGAGTGGTTACATGTAAAACGTGGACATACAGGGACGCAGGACTTGTACAAAGAAGCATCAGCCCGGGGGTGGCCCATTACTCGGGAGCTATGTCGCACTTGTATCTCAGCGTGCCCTCAGTGCCGCAGTCGATTAGAAAACCGCCCCATGGAAGATACACCCCTGCATCTCAGAGAGAAAAAGACACTTTGGGAGACATGGCAGATAGATTACATTGGTCCTTTCCGCAAATCTGAAGGGAAACAATATGTGTTAGTAGGAGTTGAAGTGATTTCAGGATTGGTACAAGCAGAAGCCTTTTCTCGGGCAACTGGAGAAAATACAATAAAAGCTTTAAAGATGTGGTTTAGTACCCTTCCCAAACCTAAAACAATACAGTCAGACAATGGAACACATTTTTCTGCCCACATTGTACAGGAATGGGCACAGGAAGAAGGAATTAAGTGGATATTTCATACACCGTACTACCCACAAGCCAATGGAATAGTAGAGCGAACAAATGGTCTGTTAAAACGATTTCTGAAACCATATAACCCAAACTGGATGAGTAGGCTATGGGATGCAGTTACCAGAGTGAATGACCGTTGGGGAGTGAATGGTTGCCCCCGTTTGAATGCCTTTTGCCCTAAGCCCCCATCTTTGGTCCCGGAGACAGGCAATCCACCACAAGGAGAGACTCCTCGCCATTTTCCAGGCCAGCCTGTGCTGGTGGACATGCCCACCATAGGACAGGTTCCCCTGGCTCTGAGTGAACCGCTCAATAAATATGCATGGAAAGCAACCGATGCCTGGGGGAAGGAACATAAAATTAACACTCGATGGATAGTTCCTTCATTTTAGGCCTCCTAAGCAAACAGAAACCCCCTTTTCACCCCCCCCCCGCGCATTCGCTTTTTCTTTTTTTTTCCTTCCTCTTTCTCTCACCCGAGAAGCGAGTTCTGTTCTGTCTCGTTTTCAGGAGGAGGAGAGCACCAGACCAGAACCCGACACGCCTACAGAGGAAGCGATAAAATTCATCAGTGAAGATGTCTGTAAACACTGTTTTTCTCTTAATTATATTGCTCTGTGGATTTGCCCAAGGTGGGGAAAAGAGGCCCCCTCATCCCCCTCTCTATCTACGCAATTCCTTTGACAGTAATGAGTTCATTTTGTTAGCAAAATCTGTGAGTGAAGCTTTTAATTTAAGCCATTGCTGGGTGTGTGGAGGACCTCTAGGGCTATCAAGCTGGCCATGGACCTCCATGCCCCTCACGCCAGGACAAATCATGAGCAACTACAGTGAAACCGATAACACCACCTGGAATGATTCTGAAACATGGCCAGTTCAATTCCCTGCCGTAGGTAGATATTGTTTAAATCGCACCCAAAAAGGAGGAGTCAGTGTGGGGGAAAGCAAATGTCAGTGGACACTCACATACAAGTTAATCAACAAAGATGTTAGTCTTAGCATATGGATGTGGGTTAATAAAGCCGGACGCAGTAAGAGTTTTTGGGGATTTTGGTCAAATAAAAATGACTCCTTTGATGCTTGGTGGTCAGACGGCCGAGGTTATATTCAAGCCTGTGAGTGGAAAAACGACACGGGTGCTTGGTACTGCACTGGACAAACACATAGCCAACTGGGAAAACGTAACACCACCTTCTTTAGCCCTCTAGGAGACTATAATACAACCTACTTGCAACACCCACGGACTGCAGCTGGACCGTTTGCTGAAGGGGCAAAGGCCAAAAAGGGACATTACTGGATATTGGAATTATCCGGCCTCTATTTTTCCTGCTCCCTGAAGCAGAGAGTCCCCAACTTGGAGTGAGACTCTATGACAATTTGGGTGACAATGGTGTTGCACGCAATAAGCGAGCTATCGAGATTGAAATAGGTGGAACACAAAAATGGGGGAAAAATGAGTGGCCTCCCGAGAGGATAATACAGCATTATGGGCCGGCCACTTGGAATCCTAATGACTTGATAACAGGAGCCCGGGAACCAATTTATAACCTAAATCGCATAATTCGCTTACAGGCAGTTTTAGAAATTATTACCAACAAAACTGCCGATGCTATAGATCTCTTGAATCAACAATCTCGAGAGATGCGCACTGCGATCCTGCAACACCGCATGGTTCTGGATTATTTGTTGGCTGAAGAGGGAGGAGTATGTGGGAAGCTAAACATTTCTAATTGTTGTCTAAAAATCAGTGATGTAGGTGAAGTGGTTTTACAACTGACCACAGACATTAGAAAACTAGCTCATGTCCCCACTCAAACATGGAATGGCTGGGATGGCTGGGATAGTGATTTGTGGTCCTGGCTACCAGGAACACCATGGATAAAATGACTTTTATTTTATTCGCTATGTGGGTTAGCAGCCTTATTGTTTTTGCCTTGTATTATACCATGCCTAATTCAATTAATTCAAAGCGTAGTAACTCGTATGCAAGCGATCACTGTGACTTCACCCGATGGGGTTAAACATATCAGATTTGTAAGGCAGGCTGAACACATAACTGTTAGAATCATATAACTTTGCTACTTTTTTTGTCAGCTAAACCGCGTGGTAGCTTCCGCTCCCAACCCCCACTTCCCGCCTTTGCTTATGAATCCACTATAGATGTGGAAAAGGAGACTCATGATGAACTGCAAAACTTAACTTTATTGCAGAACGTATATAAACAAGATTAACAAGAACTAACAACAAACAGAGACAAACAAAAACTGTAGAAACAGCTTATTCACAGCAGTCATAGTAGTAACAGTAAAGCAAATAACATAACATAAAGAAAGCACCGAAAATTGCAATCCCTAACAACAAACAAAATAACACCCGCAGACACCCCCAATCAATCTCTTCAACATCTTCGCGACGGGCAGTGCCAACTCTCTCTCCCTCTGCCCCCGCAGCAGGTCTCACAAAACTAGAAATGATACAACAACAAAAAGAAAATCCTTAACAACCACGAAAGTTAAAAAAAATAAAAAGGGGGACCCCTTGAGATTAATGATACCAACCTCACTGATCGCCTCACGTGATCAGATGCTTGACTGGGCCCTTCCTCTGCATCATCTGGTGGTGGCTGAATAGTGACATTCTAATAATAAAAAAGACATTACACCACCATAGCCAAGCAACAGGAAAAATAAAGGAATTAAAGAAAGGAGAGAACATTACCACTGGCAGATTCATAGGTATCTTGAAAATAAATGCTGGAGATAGTGACTCCTGCTGCTCAGGTGGTGCGAGTATGCGTGGCACCTCGTGGTTGCTCCTTTTATAAATTCCAAGTCTGGGATTGCGCACGCGCAGTCCCTCCCTTGGAAAGATCTGGAAAGAGACCTGGGAACTCGTATACCCAGTTCCCTCTTCCAGAGAACGTTAACATTGAAGCGGGAATCCTGGGTGGTAGTCCGGCTTGCCTTCAAAGCCACAATTCCAACCTGGCGCAGGCGCAGTTACCCCATCTTTGGGAAAAAACACTGTCCGGCCTCTGTGAAGCCTATCTCAACCATGATGAAATGATAAATGTCAAAAAGGAATTGTTTCCAATTGATACCCCCCCAAAAAAGAAAAAAAAAAACAAAAACAAACCCATGTTTATTCCCCCCCCAATTTGAAGGCAGACCTGAAAATATTGGGACTCACGGGGTGGGAAGAAATATGGTCATTATATTGATATCTAAATCTATGTTTTTAATTATTAATATACTTATTGTTAACCTATTAATTTTTATTTGTGTTATATCTGTAATTTTGAATAGATTATTTGACATCATTGGATCAGTGAACATCATACCAACACAATGCTATATGTGAATTGGATTGAGGTATGTTACCTTGGGGTGGTCCATGTTAAAAATGAAGAAACCCCTCAACGTATCATACAACAATAGGTTAAGTCCCCTCACCCTTTCTCCCCCCACCTTTTCTCCTCTTCTTTTTCTTTCTCCCTTTCCCCCCTCCAACCTTGGTGAGCGATGTTGAGCCACGGGGTGGTGTCAGAGACTGAAAAGGTTAATTAATGTCTCAACATCGCTAAATGATAGAGAGAACTGACAAACCACAATGCTAAAAAAACTTCAACAACTGTGAGGGAATGTCTAGACAAATATCCTGTTTTGTAGCTGAAGCAGCAACATGTGCCTAGCAACTCCAAGAACTGCAAAATGGGGTATCTTGTTTTGTACCCTTCCCCCAGAATAGAGCCAAACCCTGTGCATGAGCTCAGGCCCTGGACGGTACTAAGCATGCACAGCACTGCCAAGTGACTGCACAATGGAGGCCAGCTCTGGGGGACGCAAAATGACTTTGTGGACACTGTTTTACTAGCAATCAGGTAACAACATACTTCAGGTAACCGCACGGCTTACAAAGAACAAGCGGGCCTTGCATTTGCAGAGAGCTAACACGTACCACCACAGAGACAGATCAACAGGATGCAGCAATCACAAGCTAAACCACAGGCAGGAAGCACCTGACCTACAAAGGACTACAAAAAGGGTCGCCGCATGAACCAGTGTGTGTGTGTGTGTGGACCCCCATCCCACTCAGACGGACCTTCGGGACGCCGATTCTCCGTGGGGGCATCGTCATCCTTTTGAGGCACCCACCCCACCCACTCTGTACAACGGACTTTCAGGACGCTGACTCTCCGTGGTGGTATTTTCTCCCCTCTTTTTCTCTCTTCCTCTTTCTCTTTCTCCCCCCCCCCCCCTTACCCTTTGTGTGTGAATGAAATAAAGAACCAACATATGCGTATGACACCGTTGTGTCTTAATTCTGTAACCGAGAAATTCGTACCTCTCACGACCGGACCTCTATCGGTTCGTGACAAAGAGCCACATAGCTTGTCACACCTTATGGATTTGATTTGTTTGCCAATACTTCATCACCAACATAAGCATGACAGGCAGCAATGGGCCAGAGCAACAAGGTTGAAGAACTAACAGGTACAACAAAGAAACATTGCAGGTACAGATTTATCTGTGGGAAAAGATGTGCAAGAGTGAGTACAGTATTTGCTCCACTTTGCAGGTGTCTCATGAAAGTAGTAACAGAAGCCAGGTCTTTCCAGAAGTCAGGTTATAATCAAAGGCAACGTATCCTTTGGAAAAGAGTTACCTCAGTAAACTCCCCGCAGCACTGTCGCTTGTCAGTTTATGCTGGCTACCACACAAATACTTTGTGATCCTTTGCAAGAACATGTTTTACAATATGATATGGTTTAATCTTTTCACAACAACAGTGTATATACATAACAACCTTCTGAGGCAGCTGTATCCAAAATAAACTAGTTGCACTATGTATGAATTACCATAAAAGTAAAACAAGTATTAGTATTGCGTATATATGTATATTATTGCTTTTGTCTCCAAAGCAGCATCAGCTCAAAATCTCTTTCAGGACACGATGCTGTGGTACTGCTAGGAACACCTTAATATTTTTATGCAAAGAGCAGCTGAACTCCCTAAACAGAAAAAAAAAAAACATTGCCATCTGAAGGCTGAAATTGCACACCTTTCTATTTCCCAGGGAAATCCTAGTGAAACAACGTATTGATTTTTTTTCCTCCTACACAGTTCAGGCATTTTAAAAATATCCTAAATTGGAGAAATAACATGAACAAAGAATACTTCTAAGGATGTGTTCTAACAGATGATTTTTATTACCCATGTTACAAGAGATACCTACTCAAAAATCAATGCGGTGAGAATGGAGATATGCATGCCAAAAATCTAATGCAGCATATGTTGTAAAATTATAACTACTGTGAAGTATATGTTAAAGGAGAACTATTGCTTAGTGTTGGAAAAGTGGAAATACATAAATAAAAAGGACTGCTAACTTGCTCTGATTGAGGTATGGCCAAATTTTGAGCTTGCTTTTGTCGTCCTCTGTCAACCAGCTCCTCAGAGGGGAATTCTGCCTGACCAACAATACCGTAATCTGACCAGATTCTGGCATCCTGCTTTAGCTGAGCTGAAGATGTAAAGGTCTTCAACTGTGCTTTCCTGAAGGAAAAGGCAAGGAGTCATCTAGTGTTCAAAAACCCGAAGTAGCAAAAACAATCTTTGCACTATCGGAAAGTTATTTCAGGTCACATTATGGCTGTTACAAGTAGATCACTCACCATTTATGTCAGGATGTTCACCTTCAAGAGGAGCTATTTTGTCATCAACATTTCCAAGGGGCAGCATTTTAACTGGGTGCTGGAAACAGTTTTTCCTTAGGGAAATACTAATGATTCCTTGTTCAAAATAAAGACTATTGATGTTTCAATAGGCCTGCTAGGATGCAGGCTTTATACATACTTAGTTTCATCCAGGTATATCATCCCACAGTTACGTAGCCCTGTAGATTAGGCCAGTAGACCAATCAATAGTCCTGTGATAACCCACTGTTTCAAAGAAAGAGAAGAGATTTTCTGAACACACAAAATAGACCTGCAAAATAGGGCCTTTATTTTAAATAGAAATGGCATTAACTTCTGTGGGAGCTTTGCCAGTTCAAAAACCAAGTTTTATATCTATTACATTGATCTATTACATTTTAGCAACTGAATTTCACACACAGTAATCTATGAGCTCTCATTGAGTGGTATCTTCTATTTCATGTTTCAGGTTTATTCTGGTGTCTCTTTTCCTTCCACAAACCTGATTGTCCTTCAAAGTCCTGCTTATTATCACTGCTATAAGCTAGAGGGCTACTTCTGCCTATAAAATAGAGATATCTACTTTTGATGACGATTTTTTAATGCAGGATCAAAAAATCCTGCATGAAAAGAAAACGATCAGTTTCCATAAGGATTGACTCATCCAAAAGATGATACTTAATTCTGTTGTTGGATTTAGTTCTAACAAAAAAAAACTATAATGATGCTGAAATAACAGTGTAAGCACAGGAAATTTTTGTGCATACACATACAGGGTGCTGCTTCCTGTCTCTAATGTTCAGTACTAATGGGAATTGAAATTGTGTGAAGTGCAATCTCAGATAGTCTCACCTCATTAATTACAGAAGAATTAACAAGATGATAAATGAAGCACTCCACAGTGAAGCATTGTAATGAATGCCTCTGACAGAGGCAGACACAGAAAACCCCATTCGTTACCAGTGTACCAGAAATAACGCTACCGAGTGGAGATTGCGCTGCCAAAGTAATAACAAGCAGCACCAAGAGACGGAGCTCAGTGACATGGAGGGTGGTAGACAGCTGAATAAATACGTGAGTGGGTGCCGTAGTTCAGCCCCGATCGGGACCAGACTATACAGTCTCTCTCTCACTCCCCCTACCCTCCAAGAGAATAGGGAGAGATAATATAAGAAAAACGGCTCAAGGTTTGAGATAAGGAGAGGGAGAAATCCTTAAATTTACTGTCACAGGCAAAACAGACTCGACTTGGGGAAAACTATTAATTTATTTCTAAAACTAGCAGGAGAATGAGACAGGGAACAAGATAACCTCCCCCCACCCCTCCCTCTTCCCAAGCTTTACATTATCTCTACCACCTTCCCCCCCAAGCGCCACAGGGGAGAAGAGGGAATGAGGGTCACAGTCATTTCATCACGCGTTGTTTTACGCCGCTACTTCGTTGTCAGGGGAAGAACTCCTCACATTCCTCCTCTGCTCTGTTGTGGGGTCCCTCCCACGGGCCACAGTCCTTCGTGAAACTGCTCCGGCATGGGTCATCTCTTCCACAGGGTGCAGTCCCTCCAGAACAGCTGCCCCAGCGGGTCCTCCACGGGCCACAGCTGCCTTCAGGCCTCCACCTCCCCTGGTGTGGGGTCCTCCACAGGCTGCAGATGAATCTCTGCTCCTCCGTGGGCCTCCATGGGCTGCAGGGGGACAACCTGCTCCACCATGGTCGTCACCACAGGCTGCAGGGGAATCTTGGCCAGGAGCTGCATTACTCCTCCCCCTCCTTCTTCACTGACCTTGGCGTCTGCAGCCATTCCTCACAACAGGCTGGCAGACGCCTCTCAGGATCCTTTTTACATCTTATTCACTTCTCCTCTCCACTTCTTGCAGCCAGGCCAGGCCAAGTTGGGCCCAGTCGGCTGCCTGGCAGGAGGCCAGAGGGTGAGGCCTGCAAGGCACAGAAGGTTTGCACCTCCCCCACTCTGCCCCCGCTCAGCTGCTTCACATCTTCTCCTTTTTTTTTCTTTCTGTTTTCCCCTTCTTAAATACGTTATCGCAGAGGCGTTATCACGGAACATTCTGCTACCAATCGGCTCGGCCTTGGCCAGCAGCAGGTCCACCCTAGGCCCGGCCGAGTCCACTGAACAAAGGGGAGCAACTTCTAGCAGTTTCCTACAGAAGCTACCACCTTAGGCCCCCCCCTCACTAAACAAAACCAGAACAGTGGGGCCATGCGTGAACCCTGGGGCTGCTGGCAGTGCAGTGCCAAGGCCAGGAGAAAGCAGGATCCCTCGTGCAGCAAAGGAGGATGCTCTGCTCTGGCACAGGGATGGTGCAGCAGAAGAGCAACAAGCAGGCAAGCAAGCTTGCTAGAGTCAATGTGGTGAAGAGACGGCTGGAGCCTTGGTGCCCAGAAGGAACAAACGTGAATGCCATTTTGGGGTTTTCTAAAGCACAGTGGTACTTCTGTTCTTCCCACTTCCACATGCAAATGCTCTCAGGTATTTAGATCCTAGGCATATGTTTGGCTTTTCTTCCATAGAAGACTACTCCTTTTTGAAAGAGTTTCTAACCCAGAAGTTGATATATATCTCCGTGAAAACAAATTAGCAACCTGTTCTTTGTCAGGCAACAAATATCACAGACCAGGAACAAAGGCAACAAAGGGAGCTTTTGGTCTAATGGCAATAACTACCAGGGGTGGTGTCTGGAAGCACAGCTCTATTTGTGGAATCAGGTAAAAGAATGGGATTTGCACTTCAGAGCAAACACAAATGCACACTAAGAAGTTTTACTCAAATCCTGGCAGCAAGGTAGTACTGTCGTCTTTGGTCACACTTGGGCACATACCTTGTGAGACTCACTCGGCCAGCTTCAGCACTTCATCTGTTTCCCAAAAAATTTCTATCGTGCTATAAGAATTACTGTCTCACAAATGGCCTTGTTTGTTCACTTGGTTTCTCCACTTCCGTACTCATGAAGACCTTCATATGAATGCAGTGATATGCAGAAAAGAAAAAAATCTTATGTTGTCACTTACTATACAGATTATGTAAAGTGTCACTGGGGTAAAAATTTAAAAAACAAGTCAGTGTCTCAGCAAGTTACTGGGAGTTTCATCAACATCTTCAATGGGCAGAATTTTACCTCTCCCACTAATTTCTAGTCACAAGAACTTGTCCTGAAAAAACGGGCACAGACTCCCCAAAAGACAGATGAAGAAAAGTGATGCCCCTCAAAAGAAGCAAAACCAGAAGTGGTAGTCTGAAGAGTTCCTCTAGTTCTGCACAGAATTTTGTCTAAAGCTCTTCTTCCTTGGGCAATAATACAGAACCACCTTTGGCCACAGACTGCAGGCAGAAGTTGGGTGAGATCACAGTTCCAAGAAAACATGAGGGAGAGAGAGAAATTCATTCTTCCTTTTCAAACCTTGCCAATTAAAAAACACCAACAGCATCAATCCCAAACTGGATTATTGGAAGCCTAACCATTTCAGCAAACTGACAAGACAGCAAACAGAAACTCCACCAGGTCCAGATCAATACAACTCCTTTGTTTTAATAACACAGTAATGTTTAAATTAATGTCAATTTGTGTAAGCTAGATTGTCTGATACTTCACTGTAATTAAGAATCCATCACATTGTTCTGTACAGCTGAAAGGCAGAAAGGTATCTTAAGCTTTCAGTCACTAAGTGAAGACAGAGACTTGGTGCCGTATTAAATCAAGCACAGAAATGGCTGATCAGAGGCTTGTCAGGCTGATCTCCAGGTGAGCTTATACCTTCACAGTACAAATCCCTGGCCTTCAGAGAGAAAGGGCGCTAAGCTGACCTAATGCATTATCCAGAATAACAGATTTTCTGGCAAGAGCATTTGTGAGAACCCTTGCTAGCCAGCCCAAAGTTTATAAAGTTGCAATATTTTCTGCCTAGTTGTTACTGGGATAGAAAGGAAACAGGTATAAATAGAACTAAGATGCGGAAATAAGATTTGTAATGAGGCTTGGATGTTGACAATTCAGGGCAGGCTTTAGCTGTCTTGATTGCACTAATGAAGAAACATCCTCTCCGGGAAAAGGTTTGTGTTTGCAGTGAAAGTGAAGAAGTTTCATTACAGAAAAAAAAACAGCTCAATAAAGTAATGTTTCTTTAAGTGTGAAGCTAAAAGAACTAATTACACCTCTGAAAATTTTCTGACAGGGACAGGGACAGTCATTTGGGGTCAGTCATTGAGGTGTGTTGTCCCAAGATAATCTCCCCTAGACCATCAGCACTGTTCTGGTTCATGTGCAGACTTCTAATCCACTGAGCTGCAGTTTTTCTGTCATAAAGCTGTTTAAAGCTCACGAGACCAAAACTTAAAAAGAAAAAAAAAGAGAGATTATTAGCTTTGAAAGACAACTGATATTTGTCTTGATCTGAAATACTCATTAACTGACTTCAGCAATTGAATTCAAAAGCTGTCTCACCATGGACGAAGATGAGTAACCAGAAGATCAGGAAACGGGACCAATGTTAGTTGAAATATCCTCAGGAGTGTTTCTGCAGCATTTATTTGTAAGACTCTAGGTTTCAAATAAATTTCTACTATCTTTAAAATCTGAATAAAACAGATTTCCGTATTCACTCCATTAAGCTGAATTAGACAGATTTGTAAGTAATTCCTTATCTGAAGTACTGGTAGGTAATTGCACTCCTTCCGTTTGGTTTTTTTTTTTAAGATTTTACTTCCTTGGAAGTAAAACATCCCTACTATCTTGCTTTAAAGTCTGACCCTTTAGAATTTACAGTAGATTTTCACAATCCAATTTTAATATCAAAATAGGATTAAAAGAAAAAAAGATCTTCTCTTGAGATGCTGTGCTACCTTTTAGAATCTTCACTTCATGATCCTACCTGAGTCCTTTGCAAGATCTTAAATAGCATAACTGTAAAATAATCTCTGCACACAGGTGTATCAGCTTCAGGTTCTGCGAACAGATTTGTTAAACAGACAACTCAAATGCCAAAGAGTTAATGAGGAGTTCCGTTTGCTCGATTCCTCAATAGTGTAAGTTCATGGCAGCTTCAAGAGGACAGTACCATTTCTAAAGGATCTTGGCATATCACATGCAAACCATACCCTTAGCTATGAGCACATACCCTACAATTCCTTTTATTGCACTGTGGAGGTCACAAGCTTTCTCATGTAGCACAGTCAGCACCAATGATGAGTTTTGGGACTGAGATACAGTAATAAGTATCTAAGTACAGCTTCTTACCTAAGTACAGGCTATATTATATTACATTGCCCACCCTGAAATATTTGTCTTGCAAACAAGGCAAATGAACAAAGTCACAGTCACTCTCTCCACTCAGAAGAATATTTTCAACCTGTTCATTGTGTTGTGCAGATCCTATTCTGCAAGATATAAATCCAACATTCCAAAGCTCTTCATTTCTCTCTTTTTTTAAAAGTACTAGGTCATTTGTAACCTCATGATGATCAGCAACTTCTTCTTCACGACAAGAAGGAACTTGGCATTTCTGAACATTGCCTACAGGGAGGGTTTTCTGTTTCCTTTTTTGTAGTTTGATTTTCCCAGTTAGAAGATCTACCCTTTTTGAAAGCTTCAGTAGTGCATTTGGTTGATAGTTTCCACCTAAAATCTAGAAACAAAGTCCATCAGGTCTAAGCTCAAAATAGACAGCAATTAAACCCAGCTAGTATGCTAGTCTGAGCAGGAGGAAAAAAAAAAGCCCTCATAACCAAAATTTATATAGACAGGAAAGGTTTGTGTATCAGAAATGCCAGGTGATCACTGTTTGGAATTCATCCTTTTTCCTAAACAAGGGTGGAGACTACAGTGGAGGAGTAAGTTATCTTGTTACTCCTAACAGTGTTATCTCCTCTTCTTTAAGGGGTCATGTTTTTTAGTTCCTGCCTTTAAAATGTATTTTTTCCTTCAGTAACTAATCAGTATGGATAAAGTTGGATAGCAGAATTAAAATCATACTGTTCTCTGGCAAACATTTTCTGCCATCTCGATTGTGTGCAGTCACAGCACTTCTCAATCTACCAACGGTACCAACGGAAGTGTCACATCGTTCCTTTAGTTTTGCATCTTGTTCTCACACGTTGACATAGCATTTGGAATTTATTCCTGTTTGTAAGCAAAGATGTTTGGGAATCCTTTCAACCCTGGTAACTCTTAAGAAGACAGTGGGATAAATGTCTCTGCCTCAAAACACAGCCATCTGAAAAGAAACTGTCAATGCAGAAAAAGGAAACAAGATAGTAAAAAGAGCAATGTACGACATGATCTTTCATATAACAAGACACATGGTTAGCTCCAGCCTCTAAATTTTCTCGTATCCCTTTGAGAGATTAAAATATGCCTATATTGTTTGATAAATTAGTAGAAAAAATGTTAAAATAGCACCGTGTGTATAGAGAAAATAATCTGTAGAAGGAGGAAAAGTGGAGGTAGGGGACTCTACTAATACTTCCTGGGTTTTATTTTACTTGTTTAAATTAAAATACACTTAACACATGCTAAGCAACCACTTCATAAATCCTCTTGCAGCTCAAAGCTTTCTAATGGTTATGTATAGAAGGATGGAGTAAACTGGAAGATTCAAACCATATTACTCTCAACTCTTCAAGTTGCATTAAATGAGTCCTACATAGGAAACCTGATGAGAACATTTGTCTTTTTTTGTCTTCAAACTGTCAAAAAAATGCCTCCTAGCCAACTGAACTGTATTTTTTATAACTAATTTAGCTTCATTTTAATTCTCAGTCCCATGTTGTTCTTTTCACCACTCTCTCTGTCCTGGTCCATTGAAAAAAAAGAAATTAATTACAAGGCAAATTGCATTTCTTGACACAACTTTCAGAGCTATAAAAACTAGGCAAGCATTGCAAGTTTAGGACTAGGAAAAAAAAAAAAAGCCTTCCCTTTCGAGGCCCCAATCCACTGAACACTTATCCAATCATAACTGCATGAGTAATTTAAGTGAGTTCTTGGATTCAAGCCAATAGATAAATGTTAAATATGTGCCTGGCTCAGCCAATGCGCACAATCTGTTTCTAAATGTGACATTTACACGTATATATATCTTTTGCATTTTAAGAGATCAGAAAAGCTGTTTATAAACCAAAACATAAGGTTAAAATCATGATTTAAATTGTCCTGAAAGTCTCTCTAGTGATATCATGAAGCATTGTATAATTTTGTTTGCAAATGGCCTGGAAAAAACAAAGATAGACGCAATTTACATGTAGCTCATTTTGAACTAGATATGGTACGTAGACAAGCTATGAAGAGTAAAATAAACAGGTTCTACACACAATTCAAAATTTCAAGACAACTAAACTTCATGGAGTGTTTTAAATATTACCTATTTTAGTGGCATTGAAAGACAGCTGTGAGTTAAAATTACAGTTTAATTTGCATTAATGCATTTTCCCCAAAATCACAGAAGGAGAATAGCATCTTGTCTTTTTTTTTTTTTTTAATGCAAGTCAAGGTGGGGGAATAAAAGGATGTTTGACTCTCCAAGGAAAAAAATTGTTTCAGTATGACAGGAAAATTGAACTAACTGCATTGAAGGATGAGTGAGTTTAATGTTTCCAGACTCAAGTTTTTGCAGGCTTAACTGTCAGATAGCAAAATAAAGTTCAACTTTTTGTGGCTTAAATAGCATATTCATATTGTCATAAGTATGGTTTATGAAAGCCAGGCAAAGCTAGACCTAAATAAATAGAGATGCCTCAACACTACCACAACATTTAAAGAGAAGGAAACGACTCTGTGTCCTTCTCATGTACCAATAACCTGATCCTGTGATAAATTTGCCTCAGTGGGACTGTTGACTTAATCCACTGTGCTCTCATGAATTCGAAGAGGAACCCCTAAAGCTTTCGTTCAAATCTTATTAATATCAATAGTCTTTGCATTGAACTTGAATAGGCCTTAAGTTAGGTTTTTAGGGGACTTTATGCTCATTATTGCTCCAGTTGGCCTTTACGTGTCTCATCCTACAGGAAATCCACTTACACGCTGGGGCTTCCCATGCGTGCACAGTCAGGTCAGGCAACAGACAGAAGATGGGAGGGAGGCACTAGCACAAGCCCTTGAGAAGGGAATGCTCACTCTGGTCCACTGGTAGGAAGCTCCCACACTCTATAATTAATAACTCGGTGATCTCTGCTAACATTAGGTACATAATTAATAGGTTTCAAAACCAGTGCGGCAGCAGATACTTCCAAAGAACACTGTAGCACTCTGTTACCCCCGATCCAGCAGCCCAGTGGTCAGGGTTTCCCCCTCATCCCATCAGTAGGAGATGCAGCATCCAATTCCCCATACGGCTTGTAAAATTTCAAATGTTCCTTTCCTACTGTCCAGTGTTTTTCACTGTTTGTGAACCTAACCATCCTCCACTGTGGCAAAAGGAATAGCCATTGTTTTAGAGTAACTTTAGTTTCTTACAGCTTCTCCATAAAAAGCTTCATAGCCTTGCACAGCCAGAGATGGAGGCAGAAAGGTCCTAGAGGTGTCACTGGAAGGGAGACAAAGACATCCATTTCCCCTTGTAGGTGAAACTTCTGATAACCAGCCTGTGAAATCATGTTGCTGGGACTTTATGTATTCTAGGAAAACAAGATGACCTTACTGGTAGGGAGTGACACCAACCTAATCTCACAGAATGATGTATAGACCAAATAATTGTATTGAGTTTGCATGGCTAGGGTTTGGTAGCGGGGGGCTACAGGAGTGGCTTCTGTGAAAAGCTGCCACAAGCTTCCCAATGCCAGTTGGCTCCAAGATGGACCCGCCGCTGGCCAAGGCCGAGCCCATCAGTGACAGGGGTAGCACAAGATCCATCTTGTCAAACTTCCTTGGTAAAGGAATAAGAAGACAAGTAGCAGACAGTCCTTATGCATCAGGTGGAGGGCACCAAAGGTCAGAAAAGAAGTTGTTAGAAATGCTCCGGTCCAGAAATTCATAGGCATTCTCTGATCTGAGAGAATTATGTTTCCAGCACATAACTAATTCAAACAGCATCAGACTCCAAGCCCCAAGCATCTCAGAAGAGATCTCTGAGAGGATCACTACAAAGCTCAAACCCTTGTCACAGATAGTAGGCTGGAGAACATTCAGTTGAGTGTTTTCACCTCTCTCCGCTGAAGGACGGTTATAAAATTGCTAGATATGCCAGTGCACTCCTCCTTCTATGACTTGCAGTTATATATAAAAACATGTTTATACATGAATACACGTGTCATTCAAAGACAAGTTTCTCAAACACCCATTTGCAAAACTTGTTTCTGAAGGAGCAAGAAAAGATACATATATTGTCAAACTGAAATTATTTCTAGAAAAATGTTCATCCAAACAGTTCTTCACATATTTCCAAAGGCAATAAACCATCCAGCCTCCAGGAAGGCTGCATTTGTTCTCAAGTTTCTTCCAGGAGCTCCACACAAATCTAAATCACACTGCTATGGAGGCAGATAGCACCATGCTAGCTCCAAAAAAAACCCATAGTGTTTGCTGAGCCTAAGTTCTTGTACAGGACAAGCTACTCACGGCAGGCTTTATGCAGCTACTCAAACCACTTGTGGCCTGGACTGAATTCCCTGCTCTCCTGGATATGCTGCATACAGATTGGCAAGTTTCATCACAGCTCATACAAACACCAGGTTCTCCGACTGTGAGAAAAGTGAGCAAAGGAGAAAACGTTTACAATGACCAGTGATGTCTAAACTACTCAGCTGGAAAGGAGACATAGTCCATCTTTAGCGGTGTAGATAGCCACTCCTGATCTTCATGTCCACAATCAGTCCTGTTGTGTGTTAAATTTACCCTTTCTGAAAGTGTCAGATTGGCAGTGTTATGTCTCTAGGGTGTATGTCCTGTCAGTTTAATTCCCCATCCACTCATCACCAAGGAAATCTGTGAGGTTCACTTCAGACTGTCTGCTATGGCAAGCAGAAAGGATTTATGTATATAATGCGTAATGCACATGCTATGAACCTGATGTGAGAGTGACTAGGAAATACCTTTTGCCATCACAGCAGCTCATCAGTCATGTAGCAAGAAGAGGAACCTTTAAGAGTGATCCAAGTGAGAGTCTTCCTCAGACTATAGCTCCAACCAAACATCCTGAAGTATCGGAAAGATTTAATACTTCAAAGCCCCATATTTGAATTTTTTCTCTGCTAGCACTTCAAAGTCAATTTTGCTCTAACCCCAAAGGAAATCTCATTTACTATGTTGAAACCACTAAATATTATCACAGAACCAATTTGTCAGAGTTTACAGAGAGCTGGCATTTCTACTTACTGATCTGTTTTCAAGTATGAACTACCAGTAGACACTGGAAGGAAAAGAAAAAAAAAAAAGAAAGAAAGAAAGAAAAAAGCTCTCAGTAAATTTAACAGGGAAAAATGTGTTATGAAGCCTTCTTCACACAGGCAATGTTTGCCAGTAACATGAGACACCAGAAGTGATAGCTTATTATGTGCTGAACTGCTCTACTCCTTTGGAAAACTATCCCTGACATAACAAAAAACCCCAACCCTATATATACTGAAAGTTCAAAATAAAGGTACTTAAGTGCGTCTATGAGTCACCTCACAAGCTCAAAAGCCTCACTGATGACTTAAAAAGTTTTGCTCTGCTAGCCAGCTTTAAATAAACTTTTCCACATCTTCAGCAGCTTTTGCAAGTTCATGGCAACGAACAACAGATTTTCTGTGACTTAAATAGCAAAGCTATCCATTACTGTATATTCAGTTTATGGCATATCATAAAAACTTGACAGATTTCAATACAGCCCACAGTATTCAACAAATGAGTCTTTTGCCTGAAAATCTGGAGCAAATCCTGCATCCTTCCATAAGATTTCCTATTTGAGCTGGGGGCTTGCCCAAAGAACTGCAGAATTTGGCCTATGAAAGAACATTTGACCTGTGAAAGGTTTTGTCTCTGGTTACAGGTTTCATTAATCATTAATGAATAATTCTGTTCTCTTCTTTTATTTTTGTTTCAAAACCATGTATCATTTCTAACCTCTTAAAGAGAATAATAACAAGCTGAGTCTCCAGAATTTCATTTTACCTCAGTATATTTAAAGTACTGTGGAGCTATGGGTTTACATGACTAAGGGACAAGCATTTCTCTCTCTTAAAGAGATCTTTTCTCTGCACAGTTAGTGGTTAGATGCATCAAAAGCCCAGTGTCTTTGAGATATTTTCTCATGCCATAAGTAGGAGCTCAGTGACTACAATTAAACACCTGCACTTATGCAGGTTACATCAGAACTTTGCACCTGAAACAGTGAACAGCTGGAGCAGGCCTCTCAATCTGAGGATCAAAAGTTGCTCCTGACAAAGCTTTTGGGTTTATTTTGATTTAAAGCTATGTAATTTACCCATATAATTCAGGAATGCTTCAAAATAGATTAAATTTTTATCCCAGTTACTTCAAGAGGTTCCTTTTCAAGTAGGACAACATTCATCTGCCAGCTCTTTGCAAGAAAAAGAAGAATTGCTCCTTTTGCATAAAGTAGGAACAAAGTAATAAAGTACAAGTAGGATCTGATCTCACGTTATTTTTACTTGCATATTTCTACTTTGTACAGTAGAAATAGGAAAGTACATCCCAAATAAAGCAGATGCCATGCAAAAGTCTATTTTACCATGAATGAAGCTGACATCTGCCAGCTGGTGCATTCTAAGAAAAAGGGGTTTCATTGATTTATGTCTAATCCTGGAAACTCAAAACAAAGTGAAAAATATCCTAAGGTAAATCATTCCTCATTTGGCCAATAGCAAACTTAATGCAATGATTAGCTAGAGGCAGAAGTAAAATATAATTTGCTAAGAAGAAAAAAGACTTTTCAAGGTTGTGGTGCAGGAGAAGAAGATGGGGAAAGAAAGAAAGAAAGGATAAAGTTTGTTTCCCCAGCACCTGCATATTTCTACTTGCTAATCCATACGGCTTTGTACGTGCAAACTGAACCTAGACCAAATGGAAATAGTTTGTGAAAAGAAAATATTTTCCTAACAAGCAAGGCAACAGCATCAGCTATCACGCAAACACAGATATTCCATTGTGAGCCTAGGGATCACATCCCACAAGCATACTTCTTGCCACAGAAGGGGCCTTTGGTTCTTCCAAAAGCAACAGAAGCCAAAAATAAAGTCTTTAGTGTACCTCTATTTAACATTTAGTTCAAATCAGGGTTTCAGTTTTGAAGCTGATCTCCCAGTTGTATCCACTTACCATTCTTTGCTTCAATTTGCAATCTCAGCACTTGTGAGCCACATTCCCTTCAGATGAAACTAAACTGGAAGATGAGCTCAGGAGCACACCTGGAAGTGGTAATGAGTGTTCATCCCAGTTCATTAGTCTAGAGCTGGAATGTATACAGTGCATACAGTGTAGGCACTGGCTCCTTAGTGCTGTTTTACTCTCTGAGTTGTTTTTACTGCACCTCTCTGGATGCCAGTGCAGATATCATGTTACCAGCATTGCATTTAAATCTCACTTCAAGCACTGCTGCTCAGAATTGCAGCGCTAGAAATCCTCGTAGTATTCAGCAACAGGTAACTTCAGGAACATGGTGCTCAAAATCTAATGTCTCTGTCTATACCCAGAAATGCCTCTGTGCTCAAGATATTGCCCTTGGCAGGAAGAAGGTGCTCTTCTAAACAACCGTTTATCCCAAGCCACACCAGGCTGGACAAAATGGAAGGTACTTTCAGTTTGGTGCTGTTGTGGTTTTGTTTAGTGTGGGGCGGGCCTAAGGTGGTAGCTTCTGTAGGAAACTGCTAGAAGTTGCTCCGCTTTGTTCAGTGGATTCGGCCGGGTCTAGGGCAGACCCGCTGCTGGCCAGGACCAAGCTGATGGGTAGCAGAATGTTCCGTGATAACGCCTCTGCGATAACGTATTTAAGAAGGGGAAAACAGAAAAAAAAAAAAAAGACAAGAGAAGATGTGCAGAAGCTGAGCGGGGGCAGAGGCGCAGAGGGGGAGGTGCGAGCCTTGTGGGCCTTGCAGGCCTCACCCTCTGGCCTCTCGCCAGGCAGCCGACTGGGCCCAACTCGGCCCGGCCTGGCTGCAAGAAGTGGAGAGGAGATCAGATGGATGGTGTGAAGAGATTCTGAGAGGTGTCTGCCTACCTATTGTGAAGAACTTTTCTTGTGAGAGGAATGGCTGCAGACGCCAAGATCAGTGAAGGAGGGGGAGGAGTAATGCGGCTCCTGGCCAAGATTCCCCTGCAGCCTGTGGTGACAACCATGGTGGAGCAGTTTGTCCCCCTGCAGCCCATGGAGGTCCATGGAGGAGCAGAGATTCACCTGCAGCTCGTGAAGGACCCCACACTGGGGGAGGTGGATGCCTGAAGGTGGCTGTGGCCCATTGAGGGCCCTCTGGGGCAGCTGTTCTGGAGGGACTGCACCCCATGGAATAGATGACCCACGCCGGAGCAGTTTCACGAAGGACTGTGGCCCATGGGAGGGACCCCACAACGGAGCAGGGGAGGAATGTGAGGAGTTCTTCCCCCAACCATGAAGCAGCGGCGTGAAACAACGTACGATGAACTGACCGCAACCCCCATTCCCTCATGCCCCCTGTGCCGCTCAGGGGCGGAGGATAGTAGAGATAATGTTAAGCTTGGGAAGAGGGAGGGGTGGGGGGATGTTATCTTGTTCTCTTTCTCATTATCCTGCTGTTTTTAGTAATGAATGAATAGTTTTCCCCAAGTCAAGTCTGTTTTGCCTGTAACAGTAACTTTCAGGATTTTCTCCCTGTCCTTATCTTAAATCTCAAGCCATTTTTCTTATATTATCTCTCCCTATTCTCTTGGAGGGTGGGGGGAGTGAGAGAGACTGTGTAGTCTGGTCCCGATCAGGGCTGAACTACAACAGGTGTTTTTGAATGTAATAAGTTGTTTACAACAAATTCATCACCTTCACAAAACAAGCAGACAAAGCTTCTATTTGATTTTCTGGAAGCGTGTGCATAGAGCTGGAGCTAATCTTATGCCTGCCAGCATGCTAGGGGGATATTTGATAAATTATTAAGTAAAGCATATTACAAAACCAAACCATTAACAACGTCCAAGATTAGACACTAAACCAGGAGCAAAAGTCCTTTTTCCCATTTGCTCTGTCTTAACTTAAGGTAGACTCTTGAAAGGCATAATCTAATGTAATCTAATATTTCAATTGAAAACAATATATGACACAAGCATCAACTTTAATGCTCATGTCCTATTAAGAGCAGTAATATTCAGATTAATCTAATTTCAATAAGTATTGATTTAATTTAAATCAAAGTGAACTGCAATTTTACCCGTATTTCAATTACATTATTGCTTTGCAGCATCATGATATAACAGCTCTACTAGCGTAGGGGAAAATACACCTTTTAGCTGCTCTGGAGATTAGATGCCATCAAAATCAGTCTAACTCCTTGCAGAATAAAATCCTCATTAATCTACATAAGGATACTATACTCTCTCCATTCAAAATTCAGCTATATTTGATCTCCTAGTCAGATATTTGAAAATCATTAAAGTAAACACTCATAGTTTATAATGAGTAGTCCTGAACACACAGTATTTACTAGATCAACACTGATAGATTGATAGATTCCCATCTAGAAAAGATCCCACCAGTGCTTATCTAATTTTACTTATTTTCTCACTTAACTTCTCAAATCCCACTTCAGTTTAAAAATCTCTCAGAAACTCATCTCTGTATACAATCTTTTCACATATTCTGGCCTGTTGCTAAAGCATCTGTTGAAAGTGTAGGCCAATGGTAAGACATGCATGTTTTCCTTTCATCTCTGCTATAGGTTTATTCAAACACTGTTTGTATTTTGGCAGAAATTCAGGCTATTCCCATTTCTTGGGCAACAATGTCTCTTCTTTTCCCATGCCTAGAAACTCCTGTTACCTTTGAAACTGCTGCTTCGAAGCAATAGCTGGCTATGGCATGTGACAGTAAGGACTCAGGGAAGTGGCACTGCTGGCTGGAGGAAGGTGTAATGACAATTTTATCTTTCTGCACTCTTCCTTCTGCTGCACAGTTTCCCTGGAACCTTATCGGTACTCCTACATGTTTTACTGCTGAGCTTTTCAAGGTGCTCCTCATTTTTTTTCATGCTGTGGGGGCATAGCTTGCAGTTTTAAGCCAGCATGCACCACCCTCCACTGGATTTACGTTGAGAATCTGGAATGCACTGACCAAATTCACATCTTGACTTAGCTCCATTGATTTCATTGTTTGGCTCAGTCTATCAGGCACACTCACAAACAGCTGGTTTTAGGGATTTCCACCATCCTTCCCCAGCTGAAAGGATCTCTTTCAAACTACATTTGCAGTGTTACTGAACATATTCAAACCCTCTGGTAACAGAGAATTTCAATTTTTTCCTAACATTCCATATAATGGGTCTTTAACTGATATAAAAATATAGCTGGGAAAAAATAAATTCTCCGGTAATGTATATTCACAATGACTAGAAATTATAGCAAATTCACATTGCCTTAATCAAATTATTTCAGCTGATTAAAAAAAAAAAAGAGCAAAAATACCTATAAAACTGAAATAGTTTAACATTATTAAAAGGTTACTTTTTTTCCTTTAAGATAACCAAAATATTTATAATTTTTTTTTTTTTAAATGGCAGCGTCTATCCAACTAGAAAATTTATCAGTGTTTAGTTTCAGTTAGGACAGTACATTTAACTACTTATTTTTCTCCTTTTCAGTGATGAAACACCATAAAATTTCACATTTTTGTTTAGTTCAAATCAGAAAATACTTAATGAGGGAAATAAAAAAGTAAAAATCACTGGGATTATTAGATAAATCAGCTTGTTAACAATTAAAATACATTCCCCCTTTCAGTCCATTTTCTAAATAAAGTCATTACTAAGGTTGATTAGAAACTATAACTCAACTGAAATTATTACAGTTAGAATTCACAGTTCATTGCAGACCTAATTCAGTTTTTTTACAAAATTAATCTGGAATAACACTGTTGGCTTTTCCCTGGCTTAATGAAACAGTAGTCTTTTGTGATGTTGTCTTTTCCATTCCATTTTTACTTTGTAGTTGATCCATTTTCCCAAATCGATGGATTTAGAAGACAAAAACTTAACAATTATTTTCACCTATTAAACTGAGAGTAGTGCTTTCCTTTAACAAAATCCCATCTCTCTTCTCAGAGGAAGATGCTGCTTTTACCTGGCTGCAGGAGGAAGGGCACTTGGGGCTAGCGGCAAGGCATGGCCACTCCTTGTAACTGGCAGAGGAGGCTAAAGGCTTTAATTTTAGCTGCCTCTTTCTCACCAGGTAAATCCATGCTTGCCTTCTATTTGTCTTCTGAGGCTGGAAACTGCTGGAGTCTATTAGTAAAACTGCTGGAGTCATCTCTTGTTATTATTGCATAAGGCAGCACTGCAAAATTGAGCCCTTGGGTCATTTTTTCTCTTTTAAACTGCACGACAGAGCCCAGGCAGCTCTGTTCTGGGGTGGGGCTTTCTGTTCTCTGACTTCTGCTATCATTATTATTCCCTGGTGTAAATACAGCCTGAATGTGTTGCTGACCTGTCTTCTCACTATCCATTACTTGTTCACAGAGCGAGTAAGGGAAAAACAAGGAAAAGGCTTGGGTCTTTTGGAAAGGTTTATGCATTCAGTAAAAAATAACATTTTCTAATTGGAAGCAACTGACTCAGTCATCTCTGCTGATGTTTCAAAGTCCCTCATGGAAAACAGATGCACATAACAGTAATACAAAGTGCATTAAAATTCCTTTCTCCTTCCACCATGGCAACACAAGCTACAAACATCCCTTACAGTCTAGTTCTGTTACCTGGGTAATGTTGGAGGGAAAAGCAAGATTAGCTTGTGAGGTACCTTGCTGGCAGGCAGGATGGTAAGGCTCCTGAGCCATAGCCAGCAGTGTAGTCACTACGAGGAGTGGAGACCCACCATATGCACAGAAACCCAAGGCAGGTGCTTGGTAATAGACTTCAGCTCAGTTTGTGCATTAGTGAAATGTGCTGATCCCAGTAATACACACAGATTGTGTGTATTGTGTCATTATGTTATTTATTTGAGGGTATTAGTTTGAGATTGCCTTAACAGATACCATAGAATCATAGAATCATAGAATGGTTTGGGTTGGAAGGGACCTTTACAGTCATCTAGTCCAACTCCCCTGCAAGGAGCAGGGACATCTCCAACTAGATCAGGTTGTTCAGAGCCCATCTAACCTGGCCTTGAATGTTTCCAGGGATGGGATATCTGGGCAACCTGTGCCAGTGCTTCACCATCCTCACTGTAAAAAAAAATTCTTCCTTACGTCTCATCTAAATCTACTGACTTTTACTTTAAAACCATTACCCCTTGTCCTATCACAACAGGCCCCGGTAAAGCCCAGAGAATGGACATTTCCTTGCGTCAGTATTTTTTTTATCCTCAGAAAAGACTGTTTCACATAAACTGCGTAAGCTACTCATCTTAACATTAATCGTAACAAAATATCTCATTCTTACTTAAAGAATACTGTTTCTTTTAATGCCTACCTGACATGATTCACGTCATGTTCATGTCCTTTTCTTCTGTAAGCCCTGTTTCTCCTCAGTTTTAAAACATTTCCTCAACAGAGCTTAAAGAGGAAAAGAGCGTACAATCTTTAGAAATCTTTGTCATTTAGGATTGCTGTGTTTTGCACAGTGATAGTAATTACATGAATAGAAACAGTATTTCTACAGCTGGGATAATTTGTCACAGCCCCTAGAAGTCCCTATTTACAATCTCTTTCTAAATGCTTATTTTAATAATAACTGGTTCTTCTCTTGAGCACCAGGTTGTTTTCAGAAGATGAAAAAAAAACTTCCACCACTTTGTTACCAGGATTGAAAAAAAATGTATTTTTAAAAAAAAAAGAACATGAATGTTACACATCCATCTCCAACTGAATTTCAATAAGTAGGTTCATAACACCTCCCATAGATCCAGGCATAAATTACTAACCAGTAACCAGTACCATCTGTATGAACTTCTAACAAACTGCGGCTGCTCTCCTATGACACTTTTAGTCTTGAGTATTCATTGCCACCTTCTGTTCACTGCATTTTTTATTTTCTGTTCATGTTCTGACCAAAAAAACCGCCATAATAATTTTTGTATTTGCTCCTTAAATTCTTTTTTTTTAGAATCATAGAATCATGGAATGGTTAGGGTTGGAAGGGACCTTCAAAGGTCATCTAGTCCAACCCCCTCCTTTTTCTTTTTTACAGTGTAGGATTTTTTACACAAAAAGGATAGACTAAGCTTATTTTTACACTATCACACCCCAGTCATTCTTTTGTCTTATTATAAATATCCTGAGCAGAAAAGCTTATTAGTTTTGTCTGTTCTTATCTTGAGAGGAAGACTTCGTTACAGACAGCCTGAAATTGGGTGGGTATCAACACCACCAGCAGACAATATATATTTCCTCAAACAGTCACCAACTTATCTGAAAACAACTACCTCCAAAGGTGTCAAAAAGGGATTAGCTGTTTGAGAGATGCTGGTAAAATTTGTGGTTTACTAACTGCTTTTAAACATTGCATTCTTTTATTCTTCTTCCTGCCCACAAGATGTTACTGCAGTATTAACCTAAGAGGCCAGAACAGATTGCCCTTCAGTGAACTCATTGAATATTAAAAGATGTGCATTGAAATGATTTAATCTCTTTAGTCTTTACCTCCTTTTATTTAAAAATATTCTAAAGAAAGAAGCTTTGGTAAAATAGGTGAATTATACTAAAGGTAAGGGGAAAGCCATGGCTTAACGAAGATAAAGGTGTTATTAGGCAACAGCAGGAAAGGGGAAATAAGTAGAAGGAGGGACAAGACTTTCAGACAAACTAATTTTAATAGTTGAAATAATATAATGAATAAGGCTCCAAAGGTGATTTGGAGCTCAATCCAGAGCTCAAATCTACCCCTTCATTATAAAAACTCTAGACTCCTAAAAAGTGTTGAATTTAGAAGACTACGTAGAAAATAAGCGAAATATTTCTTTAAAAGTATTTCCTTTAAAACTATGTACAACTAAACTTTTTCTGCAGTTATGTTGAAATATTGAACATTTTAGCCAAATGTGTTTCAGGTATACTTCCACTGGTATAGCAAAATTACACTAAAGATGTATGTGGTCTAATAATGTAGTTTTAAGTAGTTATTTCTCAACTCCTCCTAAATGATACAATCGTAAACAATTCCTCAGAAAAAAAAATTACCTTCTCTCTGATAAGCAATGGCTTTCCAGACTTCAACAAATTACGAATTCAACTCGCTCCATTTGAAATGAATGGCATATTGCACTGTGCCATCTCAGCATGCCGAAAGCAAGGTTAATAAACTGTGATGCTGAAACTGCTGAATGGATTTTTACATCAGCAATATTAAGTAAATATGTCATCTATATCATCTGTATTAGCTTCAGGCTATCTCAGCTGCCCTTGCAATGAAAAACTAGCAGACAACATCTTAAGCTTTTAAAAACTGGAAGTACTATTCCAAATCAGAGGAACACATGCCTTAAAATGACTGTCCATTATGAATGGGCATGGAGGTTCTCTCTGCATTTGAACAAATGTAAAAGGATTTGCTTGTTCAACAGATCTGCAATATGCGTATATTCCTTCGCTCCCTACCCATTTTTTATCACTTATGGAAAGTTTTCACTGCAGCAAATGTCCTTCTGGGCTAAGGATCTGGGATTACAACATAGGAAGAGTTTAGATAATGGCAATCTTTAATTACCCATAGCAGTAGCAACTCTTCTTTCTTTCCTGAAACATGGAGAGCAGTAGTTAGAAGAGAAAGAATGCCCAAACCCCCGTAGGACATGGAGGTCCTAAAGGGAAGAGAGAAAGACTATGTTAAGGAGGAAGTGTTCCTCTTGGAAGAGTAGACCTTGCTACTAATGTCAAGCAAACCATCCACCTGATAAGAGAGAAACCAGTGGAAGTCAAAAAGGCTTGAGCAAAACACAGGAGAGGAGAGCAAGGAAGATGAGCTCCAGAACAGGAAACAAACCAGCCAGGTTTAAACACAGTAGGAGCTGAAGTTTTTTCTAAAATAAGTGAGAAGCAGGACAAAGTGAGAATTAATGAAATAGGATGTAAAGCATATGGCTCCTCTGCCTTTAGCAGTCATGTTCCTCTGCCTCTAGCAGCCTCTAGCATTTGATCCTTGTAAGATCTCTTGCATTTCACCAAAACAGTGTTTTCTAGAGTTGTAGAAAATGAAACTTTGACAGAACATTCTGACCCCTTCGAGGCACAAGAAACTATTAGATTTTGAGATGGAAAGCCATTTCGGCTTCATGTCATTTCATGCTATCCCAGTATTAGCAAATAAGACGTTCAATTCACAAAAGAGCTACTCTTAAATATGTACATAGTAAGGATGTTTCTACAGATTGGGTTTTTTTTATTCAAAGTTAATTAGCTGTGTCAACACTCTTTACACTGGAATGCAAGCAAATCAAGAATTTCTACTTAATAACAGAATACAAAGGAGGAAGAAATCCAAAAGATTTTCAACTGATAAGAAACATAAACTATTAGATTTTTTAATAATTTTCACTAATAATTTTATGACCAGTTGAGTAGAATTCAGTAGAATTCGATCAGTAGAATTCCTTTAATAATTTCCCATTTAGAGAATTAAGGATTCTCTTCCAAATATTTTCCTTCCTTGATGCACTTTGAAATGTTTTCATATTTCAATAAGAAGATATCTCAACATCATGTTATGTTGTCTCAGTTGTTGTTTTTTTTTCATTTTAGCAGCATTTAATTTTATATTTGTACAACATACCAAGACATTCCTCTTCTGCTCACCAAAATTAGTTTTTCCTGTCAATGCTACTTAAGAGCTTTAGTTTTGGTTTGGGGTTTTTTTCCCCACACCTTTTAGGCAACCATTTCATCTCTTCATGCTTCTGTTCTGTTTCTCTGTCCTTCTCTGTCATATCTCTTCACCTTATAAGCACTTTACATTTTAGAAAACTAACATTTAAAATTCACCCAATTCATTTATCTTTCTGGTGTCTTCAACAGCCTCTTGTAAATCCCTGCTCTCTTTTGAAAAGAACAAAATAATGTGAAAAATAAAGTATTTCACTTTGCTGAAGGTTAAGGCAGATCTACAGTTTTTATTTCAGTACCTTTGCAATACCTTAGATTCTAAAAACATCAAGTCCTTCCTATTTTGTGGATGAGAAAAGCTCATGAATGAAGATCTAATTAGAGAAAATTAAATTATGTTACCAGTACAGAAAACCCTTCCCAGTTTACTAACAACACCAACTTAAAGAACAGCAAGAAAAATTACAAGACAGACCATATCTATTGACATCATTTTCTCAATTACACACGTAAGCAGTTTGTTCCCATTAAGTTCAAGTCTATTCAGAGTGACTTTTGTTTTAGTTACCTTTCAATCAGACTGCAACAACTTATTCTGTGGTGTGTGATCATCACAAAAAAAAGAAAAACCCTAAAGCTGACATAGTATTTGTCCTTAAAGAGAATAAGAACTTTTGTGGGTACATCACACCTGGTTTTTGCAAGATTGTCCCATTCTCCTGTTCCTACTTGATGTCGCCATAGCTTTAACTTCGAAATGGGCTTTAATCTACAAATCGAGGTCTGTTAGCTCTTGGATTACATGAACTTCAAGACAATTATAATCTACAGAAAAAAAAATGCTTCCTAGAGAACCTCTTTAAACCACTGGAAACAGAAGGTATGTAATGTTAAGATTTTTCATTGCAGAATTTCTTTGCCAGAAGAAAGACATAGAACATCTGTGCAAAAGGTCTTTTTTTCTCATTTAAAAAAAAAATGGTAGAATACCATGTCAGCTACGTCTCTTCAAAATGCTGGGACAACTTACTTGGCGGTTTGTCCTTCCAAGTGAATCCTATATGATTTTTCATTACAGAAATTGATGATACACAACCATTTTTATTAAATGTCATTTCTAAAATTCACTTGGTTCTTTTCTAACTCTGGATATTTTCAGGATTTTAATTTTTTTTTTATTGAATAAATAATAAACAAAAGGAAATGGCTTCTTATCCTCCATGTCCTCTTGCTGCAGATCAGTTTGCAGCAGGCAGAACTTTTTCTTGGACATATTTTTCTGCTACATGGCAAGATTTTTCTTCCATTCTCACGCCAGAAACAAAGTCCAAAAGCTTGACACATTTGAATTAGTTTAAAAAAGCTCATCTCTGCTTCTGCATCAGGTTTGGTTTCACTTCAGGCAAAATACAGTAGATTTTGGGCTTGGGCCTAAACTATTCATTTATCTCACAGCAACAATTAATTTTGGTTCCTTTGGAGTTTTAGAACCTCCTTTAAATATCTTACTCCAAAATTAGGGAGGTTATAGAAACAACTTCTATCTGGACTGCTGTATTTGCTGTATTCAATATGACTCATGAAATGAAGGAGTGTAATTTTTTTTTCTTAACATGATTTCACCAAGGTGACATTAAATGAAAAAGATGTCACTCATTTTTCTTACCAGACCTGGTTTCTCAAAGTGACAAAATCCTGCAACTTCCAACCTCCTTAGCTGCTCAGCAGGCACTCAACTGCATTTGGAGGCATGCCTAAGCCTGAACTTGGACAATCATTATTTTTATGAAACACATCAGAAATTCAGTTTTTCATTCCTGACCTGTGACACCCTACATGTCAGGATCCAGTTTGTCAGAGGTTATGAGATTCACTGATGTAAAATTAGCCCATCTTTATTGCTCTGCAAAAGACCTTTTGTTTATTTACATCAGACTAGTATTGCATGGTTTATCGTGCCTCCAGTAATTCAATCACTTGAAAAGAGTACACAAAATCTGTTTCTCACATATTGCGATAAATCCTGTCTGTTTGTTATGCCTGGTATACATATTTAATTGTAGCCGACAGTGGGTGGGTACGTCTGAATATTTCCAAGTAGGAGGACAGATGAGGCAGTAACAAAAACTGAGCTGCAAACCTGCCCCTGGGCTTCCACCACCCCTCAGCCCCTTCTCCTCTTTACAGCAATCTCCTGGAACTAGTGTGACCCTGATCATCTGCTTCTCACACCTTTCCCAGGAGAGATGGAAAGCCAACTGTGGTTGCTTTCAGCATATGAAGAACACCTTAACATGAGCTTTGTCTTTTGTTCACAATGGTATTAAACTGTGAAACAGAAAAAAAATAAAAATATGACCACAAAGCAAGTTTTGTTTCTTTGTGAAAATTTAAGAGGCATACTTTAGTGCACAGAGCTTTAGCAAACCTATTAATGTCCTTACTATCCAAAGGACCTGGGACATGCTGCTAGGGACGTACCACGTTCATTCCCATCACCACATGTAGAACATGTTTATGTTGGTACCCACACAATCCTATGTTCTTAGAGCAGCTATAGCCTCTGCAGCTCTCCCATGAACTCATTTTGACGAAGGAAAGGACCTTGAAATCAACCAGACTACATAATACCAATCACAACAGTATATAATAACTGAAATAATCATTAAAATTATCTTGAATAAGTTTTGTGCAACAGAGTAACAATCTGTTTTAACATCCAATTTATCAAAAGAAATTTTTTCTAATTCCTCTTCATCATGCACTTCTCTACTGAGTTTTTTAAAAATGGCAATCTAATATGTTAACAGCTTTGAAAAAGTTCTTGCTAATCATGTTCTGTCTTTGCTCTATGTGTAAATTGTTAAGTAGTTACAGACAAATAACCCATTTCAACTGGAGTCATCTATATAAAATCATAGCTATTAAGAATAATCACAGCAGAAATGCAACTGCTTTTTGAGTGAAGCCAAAGCTTGGAAACTTGCAAGGTGATTATTTTTACTAAAATATATCAGAAATTGAGTGCTGTTGTTACTGAACTGTGACACTTTGCATTTTTATGCCAAACATACTGGGATCCATTTATTTGATCCTACCCTTTCTACGATTCTTAGCAGAGATGACCTTTCACAAAAACATAGTAATAAATATAGAAAGCTTATATAAAAAAAAACCAAAATCAAAGCAATATGTAGATTGGAGCTTGTGTAAGTCTGTTATTCCTGAATATACCATTTTGAAAAATTTCTTTCTGAGAAAACATAATGGCTCCAGCTGAAATGTGGCAGAAGATACTCAGAAGTTAAGGGACCTGTCTACTAAGGGGAGAAGTCGGATTTCATCTTTTGCTTCATTTCCTTCTCTTCTGCAACTCAGCAACTGCTTGGAGGCAGGTGCTGACTCCCAGGTGAGCCCAGTGGCATCTCCAGCTAGTAACTTAGAGGACCTTCATCAACATTCAGAATTTTCCAATTTAAATGAAGCACCACATGATCTATATATCTCTGAGGGACGGTGCTTCGACTGGGGCAATGCAACCCCACAGTGTCATTGGCTGAAGCCAGTGGGATGAGGTTCAACAAGACCAAATGCCGAGTCCTGCACTTCGGCCACAACAACCCCAGGCAGTGCTATAGGCTTGGGGCAGAGTGGCTGGAGGACGGTGTGGAGGAAACGGACCTGGGGGTACTGATTGTTGCTCGGCTGAGCATGAGCCGACAGTGTGCCCGGGTGGCCAAGAAGGCCAACGGCATCCTGGCTTGCATCAAAAACAGTGTTACTAGCAGGAGCAGGGAGGTAATCATCCCCCTGTACTCGGCACTGGTGAGGCCGCACCTTGAGTACTGTGTTCAGTTTTGGGCCCCTCACTGCAAGAAAGACATTGAGGCCCTGGAACGCGTTCAGAGGAGGGCTACGAAGCTGGTGAGGGGTCTGGAGCACAGGCCTTATGAGGAGCGGCTGAGGGAGCTGGGATTGTTCAGTCTGGAGAAAAGGAGGCTCAGGGGAGACCTTATAGCTCTCTATAACTTCCTGAAGGGAGGTTGTAGTGAGCTAGGGGTCGGCCTTTTCTCTCGTGTAGACAGTGATAGAACTAGAGGCAATGGTTTCAAGCTGCGCCAGGGGAGATTCAGGCTGGACATTAGGAAATATTACTTCTCGGAAAGGGTAGTCAGGCACTGGAATGCACTGCCCAGGGAGGTGGTGGAGTCACCGACCATGGGGGTGTTCAAGAAACGTTTGGATGTTGTGTTGAGGGATATGATTTAGCTGAGAAGTATTGGTGATGGTTGGACTGGATGATCTTTCCGGTCTTTTCCAATCTTGATAATAATTCTGTAATTCTGAATTCTACCAAGGGCAGAAGTCAGATTTCACATTTTGCTTCTTTTACTTTGTTTTCAGCATCACATTATGCAAAGCACCAACTTCCCAAAATTACTTATTTGAGGTCTAATCTGTTAGCATAATAGAAACAACTGTGTCTGGTTTTACAATCTAATTGCAGTAATATACTGAATTTTCCTTACATGTATTACTGAGTATTTAAAATGGGATTTTTTTCTCTCTTTCTCTCCCTGTTCACAGCTCATCTTGCTGATGCTCAAAATCCAATCAGAAATTAGAGGCTCATGTTTTTAGTTATTAACTGTAATTTTGTCTATTCATTAATGTACAAGGAACCATTTTCTTCCTGCCTGGAATCTTTCTCATTACTATTGCATCTATTCTTATACGAAGACATTTTCAAAACAAAAAATAGGAGGCCAAGTTCAGAATGCAGCTGAAATAATTTCTGCCTGATCTGAAGTAATTCATTTGTGCCTGTATTAGGAGAGGAACATTGCTCTTTTCATTACTGTCATATGTTGCTCATTTCAGTCCTCCATTATTCTTAGACTGTAGACTCTTATCTTACTGTCTTCTCCCCTTCGTTAGCTGCCAATCATCCTATTTTACGTGGAGCCCAGACGGTCTTAAATGCCATAATTAGCATGACTAGTCACTGAGTACCTCAGATAGAAGCAAGATTTCAAGTGCATTTATTTGAAACATCTTTCTTTTTCTTTTTTTTTTTTTAACAAAACTTCAGAATCTGAAGAAACCTACATTCAATGGTCATGTATGTCTTCTGCAAAGCACCTTCCATATTTAGAAATGCTTCCTATGCTAAGCTTTACACTTGCTGTTGAAAGACTTTTGGTAACCTTGCAAAACTCAATGGTGTGGCATGATTCATTTGTTCCAAGAGAGGCCAGTATGTCTCAGGAAAAAGGATTAAATCATTGTGTATGTACATGTGTCTCTGAATGTCACTTCTTCTTAATGATTTTTAAACCTGGTGATCAAATATCAATCAAATATGACAGTAGGATTGGCTTCTCAAAAGTATGAAGTTGCCAGAAATTTTGAAAGTTAAGGCAACTGGTTAGAGGAGAGAAAATTGCCAAGAAAAAAGCTGTATCTTGAATTTATGCACTGTTTATATCACTTTAATTTAGCAGGCATTGCATAGTAGATGAGGTCAAAGGATTAGAAGGATTCTAACAATTAATGTAGGCATAATTTAGACTCTTAAGTATGAACCAACATGATCTTCAGAGCTTCTGCCTTGACTTACAAGCACCTGTATTTTCACTAGGTAAATCACTTAAACATGTAAGCTCTGCTTGTGCACATACCCAGAAGGTTTCCAGTTTTATCTGCTCAGCAGCTACTTCGTGTCTTCAACTGGGCTTTTTACTATAAAGGGTCCAATTCACCAGATAAGCTCAAAAGTTCATCTAAAAAACAGGTTGTGACTGTTATCTTTAACAAGAGTGACAACACATTTTCACACACAATAGCACTCTTCCCACAATTATTCTTCAATAGCCTTCTGATCAGAGACCTTGTCGTAGTTCAGCCCTGATCAGGACCAGACTACGCGGTCTCTCTCTCACTCCCCCCACCCTCCAAGAGAACAGGGAGAGAAAATATAAGGAAAAACGGCTCGAGGTTTGACATAAGGACAGGGAGAAATCCTTAAAGTTACCGTTACGGGCAAAACAGACTCGACTTGGGGAAAACTATTCATTTATTACTACAAACAGCAGGATAATGAGACAGAGAACAAGATAACCTCCCCCCACCCCTCCCTCTTCCCAAGCTTAACATTATCTCTACTACCTTCCCCTCCTGAGCGGCACAGGGGGGAAGAGGGAATGGGGGTTGTGGTCAGTTCATCACATGTTGTTTCACGCCACTGCTTCATGATTGGGGGAAGAACTCCTCCCATTCCTCCCCTGCTCCGTTGTGGGGTCCCACCCCTACGCCACAGTCCTTCGTGAAACTGTTCCGGCATGGGTCATCTCTACCACGGAGTTCAGTCCCTTCAGAACAGCTGTCCCAGCGGGCCCTCCATGGGCCACAGCCGCCTTCAGGCATCCACCTCCCCCGGTACGGGGTCCTTCACGGGCTCCAAGTGGATCTCTGCTCCTCCATGGACCTCCATGGGCTGCAGGGGGACAACCTGCTCCACCATGGTTGTCACCACAGGCTGCAAGGGAATCTTGGCCAGGAGCCGCTTTACTCCTCCCCCTCACTTCTGAACTGACCTTGGTGTCTGCAGACGTTCCTCACAACAGGCTGGTAGATGTCTCTCAGGATCTTTTTTACATCTTATTCACTTCTCATCTCCTTTCCACTTCTGGCAGCCGGGCTGGACCGAGTCGGGCCCAGTCGGCTGCCTGGCGAGAGGCCAGAGGGTGAGGCCTGCAAGGCCCGTGAGGCATGTGCCTCCCCCTCTGTGCCTCTGCCCCCACTCAGCTTCTTCACATCTTCTCTTCTCTCTTTTTTTTTTTTTTCTGTTTTCCCTTTCTTAAATACGTTATCGCAGAGGCGTTATCATGGGACATTCTGCTACCAATTGGCTCGGCCTTGGCCAGCAGTGGATCCGCCCTAGGCCTGGCCAAGTCCCCTGAACAAAGGGGAGCGACTTCTCGCAGTTTCCTACAGAAGCTACCACCTTAGGCCCCCCCTCACTAACAAAACCACGACAGACCTCAAAGATGCAGTTGGACTTTTCTCCACCTCAACAAAACTAAAACTACTATCTTTTAAATATTCAGTCAGAAAGGATCAGTAAGAATAAAAGAAAAGCAACGTGACTATTATTAGTGACGAGGCAGCTCTCTTGGGAAAGGGCAAGTTCCCATGTTCCATCCATACTTTAAAGTCTATTTCTGCACTTATATTACTCAATCATTAGCTACATGCAGTCCTTCGAGTAAAAACATACCTAAAGCATCCCCAATACTGCTTATTGCATGAACTTGAGAGTTGAGAGCTGTTTCAGGCCCCTCAGGCAATGGGAAAACATAAAATAGGGAATTCTACATTCTGGCTAGAAAGGGGGTGAAACACTCAAGTCTTTCCTAAAAGTGAATTGATATGGACCTTCATCTTAAAGAGAAGGTTTACCAAAAAAAAAAGAGGATACAACTCCATGTACTCAGGTTTAGAAACTTGAGCTTTATGCAGGAAAGACTTTAAACTTATTCCCAACATCAAAAAGTTTTCCTGTGGTTGGTTTTCCCTACTCTACTTTCCATACACCACATAATGTACAAGTGCCCTCCACAGGACTTGAGATTTCACTGTGCAAGATAAATACCTAAGAATAATGCATGCAAGGATCAGCTTTACCCATGTCCCTTTAAAAAAAAAAATAACCTAAATTAGGTTATAAATCAGATGTGGTAGCTCAGGGGTCTGTGCTGCCTTCTCCTAAGAATTAAATAAGGGATCATGCAGTGGCTCTATTTAAAGGTTCTTCTCCTAAAAGAGTTGGTAAATATGTTCTAAACCTTTCCTAAAATTAGTTTTACAGGTTGGACCATAATTCAGGCTCAGTGAGGTCAACTGTTATGCTATTGCAAAGCTGCTGAATGACTTAAATCTAGAATGCAGCTTAATGAAAAAACTCTAATGAGCATTGATCAGATAGTGGTTTTCTTTTAACTTAGACTATCAAACCACTGTAACATTAGAAGATCTCACAGAGAGCAGAGGATGGATATGAATGCACACAGAAATAGGATTATATGCTTCTTTACGACCAACATGTTCATCCACCAACAGCTGCCCTCATATGTTTTTAGTTTCTTAACTCTGTTTTTCCAACACCTCTCAACTCAGCCTGGCCATATATCCATCTGAAAAAAAAAAAAAAAACAAAAAACCACAATGGTCAATTGTTTAAAACCCTTAGCTTCTGTTCCAGCCTTGAAGAAAGAATTGCATTTGAGAATAACTTCAAGCTTTTAACACTGTAGAGAACATGAGGTACTAAATACTAGACTGAGAGCAGAGGGCTTGTTTCTATAATTTTTTTCCCAGAGTTGTCTTCATAATGGGTTTGCATAACACTGAGAATACACTAATCCACTTACATGTTTTCAGGTAAGGTGAGTGAAACCTGGAATGCCCCCAATCCCAGATGACAGTCGGCAGCAGAGAGCAGAGGATGGATATGAATGCACACAGAAATAGGATTATATGCTTCTTTACGACCAACATGTTCATCCACCAACAGCCCTTCCACAAGACCTGCTTTCTCTCCACTGGTGAAGTCGCTCTGCAAGACTTTCTCCTGTGATGTAAAGGGAAGAGTTCCTTGTTGTTCTAGTTCAGGAGGGTCTCGGTTGTCTTGTGCATTGATTGTTTTTAGAAAGTCGGTAGCATATTTCTTGTTTCACCATCTTGTTCTTCGACCTCACCACAGTACTTCCAGTTCACAGCTATTTTTAATTGAGGGAAGAATCAAGACTACTTCTGTATTTGATGACAGAGAATTTTAGATTATACAGAAAAAATGTGTTTATGTGTCTACAATGCAGATAATCAGGATTGCCCAACTAGCTGCTACATTTACATTTTTGTATCATAGATGTGCTCGAAAAATCAAGATATACTTGGAAAAGGTGATCAACAAGGTTTCTGATCTAAAACCCACTAAACCTATGAGAAGACTCCCATTGGTTTTAAAGATTTTTGAAATAAACTCTTTCATATGTTGTTCAGTCAGTTATTAAAGCATTGCCTGAGGAAATTACCATTTTACTGTCATAGAAACTTAACACCGGACCACGTAAAGTAAGCTATAATGCATAAATAATTTTAAAAACTTCAGAAACTTTATTTAGCAGGATGAAGGCTAGGAAAGATCAAAAAAGAACAAATCTGTGCTTGCAAATTCATGTTTCTTTGAAGGTTGATGATAAAAATTAAACAGAAGCAAGTAAATTGTGGCAAAATAAGGTAGAAATTGAATTAATTTGAATTAAATTGAATTAATGCAGGAATACTGCTAAAAATCAGTAAAAGTAATTTTTTTTATAAAAAGAAGCCCACATTCCTAAACCCTGCCATAGTCATAACACAGTATGGAGAGCCATGAGAAATCAACAGGACAACTGAACATCATCAGGATCTTTGAGAATTTGATAGTCAAGAGACATGACAGATGGTTGAATAGCAAACACGTAGCCATATTGGTTCTTATGTTAAGCAAAGCTTTTTCCAAATTCTCTCAAAATGTACTTGCTTAATTTGCTGAATTATTTTACCTCCTACATTTGGGAAATTCACATCAAAGAAGGAAGGAAATTTTGACAATTTCAGAGCATGCAGATATTTTAAAACAACAAGACCCAGAAGCTCAAAAAGTTTTTATCTCAGCTCTGCAGATGGAAAAACTGAGGACCACATGGACTGAGAGGTCCTCTTATGCACTGAGAAACTCCCCTTGAATTCAGTCAGTGGTGAACACAGATTTGGTGAAAAGAGATTTGATGAAAACAAAGATTGCACAGCAGGGCTAACTGCTGAAGTTAGAAAGAGGATCGAACAGCTCCCTCAAGCTCACATTTCAGACTCCAGGTCAAAACAAAACTCTCCTCTCAAAATAAGAATCTGATTGATTTTCAGAACCCATTCTCTGCTAGTCACTGCATGAGGTTTTATATCCCAGAACCAGTCTTTTCTTTCCTAAAACTAAGAATTTTCTGACTTGTCTTTGCCACAGAAATGTAAGATGGACCCAATTTTTGAAAAATGAGGTGTAATGAATTGCACTTTACTTTGAGTGACTTCAGAGATTCATATACAAAAAGGGCAGATTTTGATGTATTTTTTGGGGGGATACTGAGGTGCTGGCATCTTCAGAAGGACTTCCACAGGCCTCGCACAACTCTTCTCTGCTGCTCAAACCTGTCGGATTTCCTGTTATTTTGGTGTTTTCAACAACAGTGTCTAGAATAAAGCAATCTATACACCTAGATCCAACAGGCTTCACTGAAGGCACCTAACTGCGTTGTTTTAGGCTCCCCATATAGCCAACACTGTGGGATGAGCCCAGAGCTAAACAGTGGGTACCCAGACCTCGACAGAGAAAACACTGTGATGTGACCACACTGCATTTCAGTTCCTGAATGGAGTGTGCTTTCTAAGCTAGCATCGCTGTTGTCACACCTCTGCTTCACCTCACAGAGACATCACAGAGCCCTCAGGGTTGAGAAGATGCATCTGGCAACCAGCCTGCCAGATGTCTCTCTCCTGTGCTCCAGCTGTAAACGGCTCAGAGACCACAGACGAGCACCCCAGGGCAAAACCAAGGGAAATGCCCCTGAAAGCCGTACTTGTGAACATTGGGTTCTCAGTACCAGCTGTTTCGCTGTATTTGCTAATGCAGACATAGCTAAATCTAGAATCAGATTTGAAATAATTTCTTGTCTCATATTAAAAGAAACCCGATGATCTTGAAAAATCTATCAAAAATTATTAAAATTGATTAAATCATCTATGCTATTTAGGTCCTTTAAAATATTTCCACTCAGTTTTTATTTACATTTGAAATTATCTAAATAAAATATTTAATCCTGGGTTTGGTTGAGGATGTTTCTGTGAGAGGGTTTGGGGTTTATTTTCTATATGTTACAAACAGCGAGGGAGACTCAGTTCATGTATTTTTAACCATATAAAAGATAGATTGCTTTCAGAAACACATGCTTGAGATGGCAATTTATCCCACTGTTCTCAGACAGTGGTTGTAGGACAGGATACATTATTCCCAGAAGATCTACTCCACTAGTTACTGAAGGAGCCTAGAAGTGCAGTCTAGATGAGAAAAGTAGTATTGAAATACATACAGCTAGGAAAGGTGAACTAAAGCCTATATTTCATAATAAAAAGCCATTTGATTCTCAACTTTATTTCATTTTTTTTAAATCTGATATCAAATATGACAATAATTTTGAAGCTCAAAAAGGAAGAAGTGCCAATGAGAAAAATTCTTTTCCATAAACAATTTTGATCTAAACTAACTGGCATTTTGCAACAAACTCCCCATGATTTAGTATATAAATATCTCAGTTAGACAGGGTCATACTGGACTTAACTGTAACTTAATCAGGCAATTTATAGCCATGCCAGATCTAGAATTAAGTAAAATGTAAATTACCTGAGAATGAACAGGTCTGCTACAGTGGACAACTTTTAGCCTCTCCAGACTCTAGCTTAACATTATAGCCAAAAGTATATGGCATAATTTTCTTGTGTGTTCACAACAGATCAATTTTTCCCCCATGAAAAATGTATTTTGCTGAGTTAGCATATTGTTATTTTTTAAAAATATACTAAATAAGCTTAGAAGTGAATGTGACAAATAATGTAAGATTTTTTTAGCTCAGTATACAGTGCTGAGGGAGAACTGCTGAGCCTCTGTGTTCCCAGCATACATAATGGAAAAAGTGACGGAGAGCAACCATAAGGTCTGTTTCCTCTAGCTCCTTCCTTCACTTCGAAGCAGTGAGTGCAAGTCTGTAGATGACTTGTCTGCCCAGATGACTGTCCCCTCAGGTCAGCAGGACAGTCAGCCCTGGGTCTCCCTGCCCAGAGTAGACAGAGAGAGCTGAGTGCCGGGTCGCAGAGAGATGCTGAAATTAACTGAAAATAGTGAAGACTTCTGAGGACCAAGATAAAACTTCTGGGGATCATGGAAAAATAAAATTGATAATATTTAGGATAAGCTCACTTTCAAGCAGTGAAGTTTATCAGTGATTTAGAAATATAAACAAAGGTGAACTCCTGAATGAATGACAATTTTGGCACAGCTGTTCTAGTGAGAACCAGTTCTCTTTACATCAATATGGATGTAGATAGGAATAACTCAGTTGGAAGTTAATGGCACCGCGCTGATCTTAATCAGAGTCATGTTTATGCAGAGGGCATTTTGGAGTTATGACACCTATGTAAGGACCTGGAGTTGGCACAGTACAGGGGGCAAAATAAAGGTGGCGTTCTGAGTGTCTGTTACTCTGCTTAGTTCAAGGTAAAACAATAAACAGCAGGAAAAAAAATGTGTCTACAGGAACTAAGAATGAAGGTAATTCTGAAAAAAAATAAATTTGTAGAGAATGCTTTTGTAAACTTCATAATAACATTACATTGGAAATAAAGTTTGTAATTCACATTTCTGTCAAGGCTAATGTTATTCATACAAGGGAAACGAATGAAAACTGACAAAGTGCAGTTTGCAAATACCACAGCAGGTACCAGAGATAACATTTCCAAGGTTATCTAAGAGCCTACATGAATATGCATTATACTTAGTAATTTCTGTAGAAACTATTGCTGACTTTCCACAGTCAGCTTTAAAAAAGAGCTGGACTACATGATGTTACTCAGGAAATTTCATTTGAATCAGACAAATTAGCTACAAATTTAAATACATTAATTAAACAGAATTAAATCTCTGAGTGGACAGTTTCATTGAAAATTAATGTGACATCGATATGGTATGGCATAATTAATTTTCAAAGTGAATTAAGAAAAACCAAATTAAGACTGTCAGTTCTAAGAAAAAAAATCCCTGTAGATGTTCACTGTAACCTAAGGAGTCAATTTTAAAAGTTACTTTCTTAGCATCATCTTCTAGTTTATTCTCTGGGCTTGCCTGAATTAACCCAGAAAGACTTTTAATAATGTATGAAAAATCTCAAGTCAGATCCAGTATTCTTCATGCAAGGCAAATTCCCAAAAACTTAATAAATCATAACAAAAATCATAAGGGATATTTGACTTATGATCTTCCTTTTCCAAACGTAAATAAAATTAGCAGCAACTACCTCTCAAATTAACAAATAAAATAAATATTATTAACTAATAAAGTAACTTAGTGATTCATAAACACAAGTTTCAGGTTTATGAAGGCAGCAGTCCTGGCAAATACATGTTTCTATATTAGCAGTTAAAACCAGGTGGGACACAGTCATTTTTCTATAATGAGATGTTCTACTCTAGTCCTTCAGTGGTATTTGCCATTGGAATTACTTTTGGAGAAAAATTACTCTTTGACTTCAGTCTCATTTGCACATTTTTTTTTCTTGCAATTCCTTGGAAAAAAAAATGATGAACTTCTTTCCCTAGAGAACTTCCTTTTATTTACTTCTTTCTTTTGATGAGTACTTTAACAGGCCCATCTAATGCACAAAGTCATCCAATTAACCTCTTTGAGGAAGATTGATTTTTATTTCTCTTACAGTAGTATACAACTAAAAGTCTATTTACAGCACTTTCTATGAGATGAAAATCAGACTGTCTTTTAAGTAAAGTAACAAACACTGCTGCTGTATGCCAAAAGGTTCTCATGAACAGCAAGCATACGTGCAAATGAGTCACTCAAATTGGAGTTGAGAGAAAATTTTCAAAATTAGCATGTAAATAAATTTAACATCACAAAATTTACTTCAAGTGTCGAGAACAGGTAGTAAACAGAGCAGAGGGCATCACTGCCAAACACTACAAATTCACCATTAATTCTAATCTCACACTGCTTAATCATTTCCTATCTAAAATAATTGCAATAAATAGTACTTCATATTTTTTAAAGCAGAATTCTTTGGGTCATTTCCTCATGTGATTAAATATAAATTTAATGTACATCCATTTTTAACAGCTAAGGATACTCCCAGCTTTTCTGTAAATTCAGTATGAAGCTAACTAGTTTTAAAACTGTAATGTTGCATAGTGCGTTAAAAACAGCTTTCTGTGCAGAAGTCATTGAATAAAAAGCTGGAAAGGACTTCAGTTGACCTTCTCTGTGAGGCAGGAGCAAGTAGGTCACTGCTGATCGTAAGTCCGTTCCTAAAGAAGTCCAATGGTGGGGGCTCCATCTCCTCCCCAGACATCCCACGACATATTTTTCATTTTCTCTTTAAAGTAGCATCTCACAAATAATGACTTCTACATTTATCAGTGTTTCTTCTCTAATGTGAGTAAACCAAATTCATGCAATAATTTTATTTTGCAGAACTTCTGCCTACGACTCTTCCTTCCAGCCACTGCTGGAGAAGAACTACTTTGAATACTATCAGACTAGACTCTCTTTTGCACATCACCATCAAGAGCTATGCCTGTTTTTTTGCAAGATCGTTGCGTCACCCAGTGAAATACAGTGAATGACTCGTGATAACCCTAGAACTTTATTCAGAGTAGCTGCTTAGGCAGTTGTCTTCCAGTCTAGATTTCGTTAATGATGTGTACTTAGATGTAGGAAATATGCACATACATAATTGTTTCATTTCGGTACAGCAGCTCAGAAAAAATTCTCTTTAAAGTATGTCTTTTATTTTTCTTATGTAAAGTCTCTTCAGATTTGAACATTGAATAAAATTACAACCATTTCGAAAATCTTACCTTTTTTTTTCTGCGGGCAAAGCCTGAGTTTATTTATATCCACACTGTCACAAGAAAAAAATGTTTTTCTATTACAACAGAAAAGACAGATATACAATAGTTTAAATTGAAAAATCTATTAATGTTTCCTCCCAGCAAAATTTACAGCATTCAGATATATTTGATTTTGGTAGACAAATTTCTAATTTTTGTGAAAGTCAAATTTCCCAGGCTGCACTGTACTATATTATACGTGAAGAGGTACTTCAGCAATCCAGTCACAGTGACATCAGTATCATCACTGCCGTGGTCTGAGAGAGATTGATAAATCTTTATCACTTCTATTAAAGGCCTTTTAATCATGTCCCTCGCTTGACACACACGCAGCAGCATGTACTGGCCCTAGATGTTAAACTACAGTATTGGAACCACCTGGCATCTGGAAGTTTTCAGAATTATCTGGTACTTGGATCTACCTCATTGTTAAGGGAGGAACACTTCCTTGCCTTGCTATGCCCTCCTCTTGAGAGATCTTCATTACAAAAACCACAAAAACTTATTGCTAAACCTGGGAAATATATGCTCGGGGTTTTTTCCCCTTGTGTTCACTTTTTTTCTAAGAACCTATTTTTACTTAGACCTCGATAAATGCATGTTTTCTCACACATGATTTCTTGGTATTAATAAAAAGAACCACAAATTTAAAATGAAATGTTTTATTTCATCAAAGTGCTAGCTATCTTGTATATATGATAATTGAAAATTACCCAGACAACCCGCATAACTACTCAAGAGATGAGAGTTCCTCCAGGGATACTGGCTCTGACAGCTTGCACTTAATTTCTTTCTTCTTTAGTAATGAGCAGCAGATAGCCTTGCATCTGTAGAGTACCTTGCCCTCTCTAGAGATGGCAGCTCCTCCCCTCACCTGCAACCTCCGTACACGCCAGCCAAGGCTAACCTTAGTCTTATGGGCTCGGTCTCCTTATATTGCTCTGGGAGGCAAAGGAGGGAGACACATTCCCAGGAATGGGTGAGAGTGGCTTTGCCTCTGTTACCTCTTGAGGAAACCTGAGCCAGTGAGCTCAAACTAAAGTTAGCCTCTGTGAATACATCCTGGTCACCACTCAGGCAAATTAAGATGAACCCATCATCCATGTCTCTTATTCCAATGGCTTGTTACATATGAGAGAATGATTTTAAAGCTTTCCTTGAAAGAGTAAGCCCTTTCCAAAAGCCCATTCTCAGGCAACTGCTGATAAGAAAACCAACTGGGAAGTTTGTTTGTATAATCTTAAATTACGAGCATTTTCTTGAAAACTTGTAGCACAGTCAGTTCTGTGCCACTCCATGTTCACTGATGCAATGTTTTCCGTATCAATGTTTTTAGTTTACAAGTAATCTTCCTCTGACTTTTAGCCTGATACATAACCAGCAACGAGAAGGCCACCTTAATTTATTTCCATCTCACTTTAATAAATTTTAAATTCTACTCTAAAAGTATCCACACAATAACAATAAGAGTGACAAAAGCAAATAGCTACCCAAGCAAGCTGAGTCAAGTTAAGGACGACAGCTGTGTGGTCAGGTGGGTGCAGATTTGAGCACTAGCTAATTTACCACATTCTGATGTACAATAATTTTAATCATGAAGCATCTTGGTCTTCAGTGTGGCATTGACCTACATAGTCCCTTACCTTTCGGTTTGCACAGTATAGCCATTTTCAGCAGAAATGTAGTACACTTACGTATTTAAATTTTTTTTTTTCCAGAAGGAAAAGTAGTATCCAAATCATTTACTTTTAGAGTTCTAAGGCATTCAATAGCAAAAGTAAGAGTGAAATTTACATCTTCAACAAAAGCATGAAGATAAGCCTGGAAGGCATGGTAAGTAGAAAAACAACCCCCAAAAAACTACTGAGCCTACTCTCAAAATAAACCGCAGCTATAAGTGGTTATGTGTGCGCTTTTAATTTACATTATCAAATTAGCATTCAGTACCCACAGTCAGGATAAATCTCACATAAATTGAAATTAACAGGTTACAGTTCTGAATTGCAGCAATCTAAGATGAACTATCCTATAGAACAGAGATTAAAATCTGATTATTCTTAGGAGATAATAAATTCAATTAGTTTTCATATTTTATTGGAAGAAAAAAAACCAGCAAACTTCTCAAATGCTGGACAAAGAGTTAGAGCCTGAATTAGGTTGGCAATGTTCTCACAAGTCTAAGAGTCATTTTGTCAGTCCAGGACTTTTAAATAACGGACTAATAGTTCATAGAAATTAAAGTGACATTTTGATCCTGAAAAAAAACCAAAAACAAAATCACAAGCACAGTCAGTGATAAGCTCGACTGCCCCAAAATAAAAAATCCCTGGAGATATGACTGTAACTTTGTCTTCGGTAATATTCTTTTATGGTAATCATACTATTCTCTCATATTTCACTTCCTGTGCCTATTTGGAGGCCTTATTTTAGCTTCAGTGAGGTTTTACATTTGTCAGTGTGAAGAATAGGAAATTTATAACTAAAAAGCATTAAAAGGTTAAGAGAAACACTTATTTCCCTGTTCCCTCCATTGGACCAGCATCCCAAGAACATTGATGGTGCAGATCATGGAAGAAACAGTGCCCAAGAGAGGAATAGAAGAATAGACAAAGAAGGTTGTAGTCAACAGTAACAAGCTTCGGCAAAAAAAAAAAATTCCTACACCAAAGTATAAATAAATGTCTGAGTAAGGAATATCTGTCAGGAGATACAAATTATCATAAAGGATAAAAATGATAAATCTTTCTGGCATAGAAGCTGAATAAAAAAAAATGAGTCAATATCATTACAGCGATGACATATATACTTCAGCATAAAATATCATTTGAAAGACAGAAGACAAAAAAACTACCAGGATAACTTTTTTCCTAGTGTTCTGGACAAATATTTGATAAATGTTAAATCTAGGTGGCAGAACTGAAAAAATAAACATCTATTTTGTCATTTAATATTGGCTGCTGGAGGTCACTTTTGACCCCATAGTTTGGCCCCTAACTTTGATAAATCTTGGAAATCCATAAAAAGCAGCACAAAAAAAAAAGCAAGTGGGTTTAAAGTGGTTTTGAATTAGTTTTCTTAGCATGTCACATATTACTTTAACTTCAGTTTCATGACTCGAGATTCATGATGGCATAGATTGGTACAGAAAAATAAAAATTGAAGATCCTAGTTTTCAATATCTCTGCTCTTCTACTGAAACACAGTTTTGTGTTGAAGATGTTTCTGAGCAACTCTTGTCTTTGCTCTGCTTAGCTGGCAAGCTGTCCAGAGACTTTGCCAATCATTGTTTGACGGTCCTTTAGTTCCCCAGCCGGGTATATTATTTAAAAGCAAATAAGCAATACAAAAAGAGGGCAAAGTAGAGTAATTTCTATATGAGATACTTGGAAACTGCTCATTAGAAGTTTGAGAACTGTACTCTGGTTTAAAAGAGTGCATCTCCCATTTTTCAAAAGCATGAATCCCCATATTCTTATGTCAAAGTTCAGTAGTCTACAGACTGTACAGAGATTAATTTTTTAACGAAAATAAGGAGTTCAGCTACAAATACAGGTGTTTCTGCCACATTCAGTTCTCTACAGTATGGCCTCTAAATCATATGATTTTCATCAGCTTATCCATATCTTTATCTCCACACTTGCATCTACCCATCTTGATGGTGAGGTAAGGATGTGTTTTAAAGCCCTCCATCTTAAGGAAGGTTTCTCTAAAAAACTGTGAATAATTTCTAAAGGCCATCTTCTTATTCTTATCTCAAAATTCTCGTATACCTTATGAAGGGTAAGCGGAGTGTGAGAGATGATATAAAACTAAAATGTGAAAGTTCATGCCTACAGAAGACTTCAGGGCTACTCAAAATAGACCTTCGCCCACCTCAGTGCTTGGAAAGGTCAAAAGTTACACGTATGGCCCACCTAAACTGTTGCATGCACCTACAACATATGGCAGAAATGCTTCCAAAGGCGTAAAAAATTGGATAAAATTATGCAGTTTTGAAGCTCTGTAAAAAAAAAAAAGTATGGCAAACTAAATAACTCATCAGGATTTGTGAGAATAAACACCAGAAGGAGCCGTCAAGGAGATATGTGTCTTAAAACATTTTAAACAAATATTAAGGTATCTAACTTGCATGATAAATACACTGACATTTGATTTCAGTAATTTCTTAAAAGGAATAAAATTATATTTGTTTATCTCAATTACTGAAATTGCCTAAGCTGCTATGCTATTTTCAAGGACAATTTCAGTCCCAAGCATGAATTACAACAGAGAATTTCTGTGGTATTTCAAATGCTTTTGAACCACAACTTGTCCTATAAAGGGAATTCATGCTTCATAAGTTTTTTGGGCAGAATTCAGGTTATGCGAACACACCATTCACCATTTTTTATCCCATCATATGCCAGCTACATCCTCACACTAATTTCTAGTGCTAATTGGGTTACATAAAAAACAGATTTTAAATCATCAGATCCATTTTGTAGGAACCCACTTACCCCCACCTCATCACTGCAGTACCTAAGTCATGCAAGATTGTCATGTGTAGAAACAGGCTTTTTCACGGTTCGATCTCTACATATCTCTCATGTTAGGTCTTGGTTGGCACTCCCAACCAGTTCTGTCTTCGGCCGCATACCCCGGGTAGTGGGGGTATACCCATACCAGGTAGCGGGCTCCTGGTCCGGCCTGCTCATCGCAGTTAGATTTACAGCAAATCCTTTTTTTAAGCCAACAGGAGGTGGTACCATTACAGCTGTGAAATTACTTAAATCCCATAGACCATCTTGGTAAAGGTATCTGAAAAAGATACAACTCTGGTGTTATTTTTGAAACATCCTGGCACCCAGCTCCTTCAGGGAGTCAGCTGCCTTAGCATTTCCAAATTAATCTTGCTTGAAACTACCTTGCAAAATTTGCCCACCTGATTTCTATGATCGTCCAACAAGTATCTGTGATAGAATCTGGGAGCAAACTCCAGTGTCAGATGCTAGTTCAGGACATCTGCAGGATCATCTTTCCACTGCTGGAGCTGCTAATTGAAGAGCTAGACTATAAGCTTTGTAAGGGACAAAACATTACCAGCTTTTTTTTTTTTTAAGTTCTACAAATACATCAAAAGCTTCTGTTAAAAGGAAATTTGGAATTCACAGCCAGTTTCCAGCAATGCAAGTTTCCCATGGATACTATTTACCTTCACTTGTTGAAAGCAAAATAGCAATAGGGTGTGGAACAGAGCTAGCATCTGCACATTCACTTATGCCCAACACCTTGTGCTTTGGCATATGATACACTGAAACATGAATTCCTACATGATCAAATCTCAGATCAAATCTCAAAGCATTGCCTATGTGAACTCTTACTAACAAAGCAGAGAGTAAGGAAATAAAGAACTAGAAAAAAAGAGGATAACTCTCCTTTCGATTGAAAGCAGCTACTCAGGCTGTCTGAAAAGCAAAAATTCAATTTGTAGCAACAAAACTGAGACCACTTGAAAATGTTCAGGGGGAGAGAGAAAAATGCTCAAATAGAGACCTGACAAGCCTCCCACACTTGGCAAGACAGTCAAGCAATAGGATCCTGTCTTGCGCTCCTCCTCGAGCAGAGCTGTATCCCATTTTTTTGCAGCGCAGTGTCATGACCTCTCTCCTGCTCTCCGCCAGACGTGACCTCGGGTACCTGGGTCTAACACAGCAGGTTTGACACTGCCTGGGCCGGGCTCACTTTCACAGGAGCCCAGCTAAAAGGCTGAGTGTCCTGCCTTCACACCCCCTTGTGATAATGTCGAGTGTCTGAAGCCCCTCGTGCAGGTCATCTCTGTCATGGTATGAGCCATTCCTGGGTCACACATCTCTCCAGAGGAGAGGTCTGCACAACTAGAAAGTGACTGACAAAAGATTTCATTTCGTCCAGGGGTGAAGCCACTATCTAGGACATGGGAGGTCCCCATTACAGTCCCTGAACACTCCTTTTCAGCTGTACTGAACTCTGTCTTCTGCATCCCCAGGAAGCACACAGCACCTGAACTGCAGTCCTTCTGGAGGCTGTTGTGTTTGTTTTCACTAAAAATTATACCTTCTCTGAGAAACTTCCCCTAGAAAGGTTTTATCAGAGCAAATACATTTACAAAGAATTTCAGTTTTGACAAAACAATGCTTCCTAGTGGTAAGTACAGCTCTTAGAGTTGCATTCTAGTGCATCAATGTATGCTAATTACTGGGATGTGGTAAGATTTGTTCGCTGTTTACAAAAATGAAAGCATAGCCAGGAACTCTTTCTGTCAGCTGTCATAATTAGCAATAAGCTAGTGTTCACTGAAGAAAGTTTCTGGCAAGTTGTCAACCAGAAAATTGAAAATCATAAAGAGAACATTTATCAGACTTGAAAAACAAGTGTAGCATTTCAGCATGCTTAATGCAAGGCTTGCTTTCACTGCATGCAGCTGATCCATGTGGAGTGGAAACAAACAGAAATGGGTATCTGTTGAGAGAGAAGGAAGGGAAGAGATTAGCTGACAAGGGCAAATGTGTTGCGGGAATTTGCAGGAAGGTCTAAAGCATCCAGTTTTACTAAGCTCAAAATTTCTGGTTATAGCTCATTCTATAAATACAAATTCTAAAGTAGAAGCCCTTCCTTATCTGCCCATTTTTGCATACGTACCAAGGGAATTCTCCTTACTCTTGCTACTCCAGTGTTTCTCTCTCCACTGAGGACAATGAAGAATGCTGAACTAGAAAAGACTTAGTCAAAAAGCCACAAAAATTTGTAGGATTCACCATGTCAAATTGGGCTGTTGCTCTAGCAAGATCAGTGTACTTCTACCACGCAGGCAGTGACAATTACACAGAAAACTCACATTTAACCGCCTAATTTCTCATTGACTTTTACATCACTGATAAATATTTTGAAGCATGGTGTCAGATACTATTTTCTAGCATATTGTCCTGGTTTCAGCAGGGATGGAGTTAATTTTCTTCTCAGTAGCCGGTGTGTTTTGGATTTCGTGTGTGAAGAATGTTGATAAAAACATTCTGATGATACGAGTTGTTGTTAATGAGACCAAGGACACTGTCTGGCTTTCCAAGTCTCGTTAAGGTCTCATTAACGTGTAGATGCAGGAAGCTGGGCAAAAGACAGACAGAATAATTGATCCAAACTGGCCAAAGAGAGTATTCCATGCCATAAATGTCATGCTCAGTATATAAGTGGGGGTTGCCCATGGGAGGGGGCATCATTTTCTGGTATTCCTTTTCTGTTCGGGCATTCTTGTTGGGTGTCCGTTCGGGCACCCTTGGCATCCTTTTCTTCTCTCTTGCTTGCTGGCATTGTTCCCTCTACCTTGCTAGCTTGCTCTCCCCCCTTTGCTTGCTGCTTGGTGTTGTTCCTGTGATCGCTGCTCGGGACGGGCTGCGTCAGTCATTCGGACATCGGGTGGTGAGAAATTGTACATTGTTCATTTTGTATATTTTGTATATATTAATATCCTTATATCCTGTTAGCTTTGTAGTTTTTAGTATTTTTAGTAAACTGTTTTTATCTCAACCCACGAGTTTTCTTTTCTTCCCAATTTCTCTCCCCCGTCCCACTGAATAGGGGGAGGGTGAATAAGAAACTGTGTGGTGATCCGGGCTAAACCACCACACATATATAATAACAGTAAGAATATGTTACTGAGAAAAACAGCTATAAAGAACCTTCACACTGAGAGTATGAGACATTAGAAATATATGCAAGACTTATAAACAACAATCCAGATGAAAACAATCTAAGACCACTTCGGGGCTATACAACTCTCCTCTTATTAATAGCAGGGCTGTAACAAGGAAGAGGACAAGACATGCCTGCCCTGAGATGAGGGAGAAGCAGTGCCAGATGAATATAGAAGGGCAGGGTCAAGAATCGTAAAATCATAGAATAGTTAGAGTTGGAAGGGACCTTCAAAGGTCATCTAGTCCAACCCCCCTGGAACATCTCCAACCAGATCAGGTTGCTCAGAGCCCCGTCCAACCTGGCCTTGAATGTTTCCAGGGATAGGGCATCCACCACCTCTCTGGGTACCCTCAGCATAGGAGCAGTGTGATGAGTCTAGGAAATGGATAGTGTTTTTCAAGGTGAAAATTAATCTCTTAAAACTTTAGCAGTTTGGTAAGTACTAGTATCAGAACAAGGAACAGACACAGGAAAAACTTTCTCCGTAGGTGTTTCACCTGGGCTTGGCAAAGTGCATTTGCAAAGCTTAGTCACATATGATGGCAATTTTAAAAAAAATATTTCAAAAGAATATTCAAATAGGTGAGAGGTACTTGCAAAGGGCACATTTTCTTTTTCATGTTCACCACAAGGGAGAGCACAGGATATACAAGAAGGGGCTGGGAGAGCAGGATCTGTTCAGCCACGCAGAGTGAAGGTTCAGGACTGAATGTATTACTTCCTTCAATTGTCTAATAAAAGGGTGTAGAAATAGTGCAGCCAAGCTCACCCTGGAGGCACATGGTGACAAAGTAATGGGCAGAAGCTAGAACAGAGGACATTCCAGTAAGGTACAAGGAAAAAATAATTCAGCAGGGGGCTGGCCAAAAACTGGAAAAGACTTCCTGGAGAGGGTGTGGGATTTCCATCCTTGCAGATATTCAAAACTACGTTGGATGTGGCCCTCGCATAGTTGTCTCTGCTTTAAGCAGCGGTGGGATTAGATAGCTTCCAGATTTCCCTTCCAAGCTGAATTATTCTGAGATTCTATGACAAGCAGTTAATGAGATTAAACTACCATAAAGTAGTTTGTTAGACACATAGATAAAACCTTCCAGCGTCAGGAAGAGTGAAACTCTGAAATTACTTGCCTACAGAGTATGAATATCACTAGAGGTCCCTCAAGAACAGTGCAGGGAACATGCCAGGTAAGTCTCGCTGATCCTGTTTTGGGGTGGGATACTGGGAGTTCCACTTCTATGTTCAGACAATTTGCCATAATGTCTTAAGTGAAAAGCCTCAATGCCCTTTTTTAACACTGTGTTAGACAGGAGAAAGAAAGTTATTGACCTACTTAAGCCATTTAAAGTTTAAAATAAACATGTGTCAATCAGATCTGTCAACCTGCCAAGCTCCAAATTTGAAACATGGTGCTAGAGGAAGGTAATGAGGCAAGAAATTTTCTTAGATGAAATAGAAAATGCTGTCAGATTAACTCTTTAGAGGACAGAGAAGTATAAGGCTGGTAGTGGAGAGATTTCTGATGTAATCTGTTTTACACAATAAAAAAAAAGGACAGACTTCGAATTGCTTCTAGTCTTGCAAAGTCTCAACTTTGGGGCTAATCTGAATTGTTTCCCTTTAATAAGAAATATTCAAGTCATGTAGCCTGGAGAGACATTACAAAAGTATTATCTTACTTCTGGAACAAAGTTTGTTATTTTGCTATGCAAATAGTGTATAAAGAGCTTTTCACAATTATATGCATGAGAATAAGTAGATATCACCATGGCATTGTTATTTCCAGTGTCTAGCAAGTGTCTAGCAAGTGTCGCATTTGATGAATCTTCCACTCCATCACCAAGGTGTATAAAAGTCAAAAAGAAGATATGAAAATGTTCATAGACAGAGGTAGGGACAAATGTCATGTTAAAACAAAAATTAAATAGTGATTGGAGGCTAATAGGGATCAAATATGTTTCAAGAGTAGGAAAAAAATGTTTATTAATATATGATTAAAGGAAGGATTTCCAAATTAAAATGAAAAAAAAAGTTATAAGTCTCATTGTAAGTAGAAGCAGGAAAATATTTTTTAAACTGCAAGCTTTAATTGCAAGACAAAAAAGTATGCTTAGCAGTGCCATCTCTTATGTTACAAAAATGTCTTGATCACCATTAATTAAATCAGTACCTTTTAAGAATTTGAATTGATTTATTTTATTTACATATACTAGCACCATGATACCATATGTTTCTACCATATATCATATTTTGATTTTGGTGTTAAGAGTGAAAAATTCTCTGCCTGCAATAACCACAGACACAAGTGTCCAGAAAAAGACAGTATCACAGAAGGGTCGAGGTTAGGAGGAACCTCTGTAGGTCATCTGGTCCAGCCCCTGTGCTAAAGCTGGGCCACCCAGAGCAGGTTGCCCAGGACTGCACCCAGCTGGCTGTCGAATATCTCTAAGGGTGAAGACTCTACAACCTCTCTGGGCAACCTATGCCAGTGCTCAGTCAAGTGTCACAATAAAAATGTATTTGCTGATCCCTCTGATGTCCAGCGGGAACTTCTCATGTTTCAGTTTGTGCCCATTGCCCCTGGTCCGGGCACTGAGCATCACAGAAAAGAGCCTGGCTCTGTCCTCTTTGCACCCTCCCTCTGAGCCTTCTCACCTCTAGGCTAAGCAGTTCCAGCTCTCTCAGCCTTTCCTCACAGGAAAGACATTCCAGCCCCTTAATGACCTTTGTGGCCCTTCATTGTCCATGTCTCTCTTGTACTGGGGAATCCAGAACTGCATGCAGCACTCCAGGTGTGTCTCACCAGTGCTGAGAAGAAGTGAAGGATCATGTCCTACCTGCTGGCACTGCTTCTCCTAACACAGCCCAAGATGCCATTAGAGTACAGTTAATAGATTCCTCTTACTCAGCAATGTCATGATTTCTTCCTTGTCACTCAAACCCATCAGCTTTGATTGAAATCGTCCTAGCTTTACAAGCAAGTGCTGTTAATGCAATGCAGAAACTAACACAGCTTAGTATTTTTATCATTTGCTTTACCTTGCTCTTTTCAAAAGCCATAAATTTTAAAATTAAAGCTACTTACCTATGTTTTACCATTAAAATAAATAACATGCCTGTGCTCATAGGCCACAGCCACGTGCCACAAGCGGAAAGCTGTTCAGGATGCCAGGTTAGCTCCTTGTGTAACTGTCAGCTCCTGAGCCATTTCCTCCCTGCTCCAGGAACATCGGGCCTCCTCAGGGGCTGAGGACCAGAATGCTAGGCTACTAGCAATATGCTATTTTTCCCCAGAAAAGAAGAAAAAAAAATCACTGTTTTCCTATCCTCTTTTTTCCCCTCCATCCATCATAATGCTTTTCTGAAAGGAATTCCGCACTCAGATCAGCAGCATTAATAACCAAGGCAGCTTTCCCCATCTACCAACTCCTTCCCCGCTAAGCAGCAAATTTCCATTCTTTCCTCCATTTATTACAGCGATGATTAATTTTATACCTCAGAGGCTTCCTCTAAAGCTGAAGTACCTAGGATGTGTGAAATGTTCATATCGAACCAAGCCACAAGACAGCTTACAATTTCATAAAAAGCTGTTAATGTCATAGTAATCCACAAATATTTTTCTCACTGACAGATTTTCACCCTTGTCTGTGTTTGCAGGGGGAAGAAAGCTCATTCCACAAAGCTCATTTCATGAAGACCTCTTTCCCCAAGCAATCACTTTAAAAATATGACTCTCTAGGCCTTGTCTGAGTTTATTCCAAGCCTTTAAGTGTAATAAAAACATGTGGCAGAGCTAAAATAGAATACACTTTGTGTTTTATTCTGAAAAAAAAAGAGAAATGTTTAGCAAATAGTGGATAGGCAGCAACAGACCAGATATATGAATGCTATGGCCTGCCCTAATCTTACCTGTAGCATCTTCTAGCATGGCATATGCTCCCAGCCATGCAGTGCCACAGCTGGCAAACAGCCAGATGTCCTGTGGTGGGTTGGCCTTGGCTGGACACCCAGTGCCCACCAAGTCATTATATCACTGCTCACCTCAGCTGGACAGGGGAGAGAAAATATAACAAAAGGCTCGCGGGTTGCCATAAGGACAGGGAGATCACTCAGCAATTACCGTCACGGGCAAAATAGACTCAGTGTGGGAAAATTAGTTTAATTTATTGCCAATCAGAATCAGAGTAGGGTAATGAGAAATTAAAACTAAATCCTAAAACCCCTTCCCCACCCCTCCCTTCTTCCCAGGCTCAGCTTCACTCCCAAGTTCTCTACCTCCACCCTCCCAGCAGCGCAGGGGGACAGGGAATGGGGGTTATGGTCAGTTCATCGCACATTGTCTCTGCTACTCCTTCCTCCTCAGGGATGGGACTCCTCACACTCTTCCCCTGTTCCACCGTGGGGTCTCTCCCATGGCAGACAGTCTTCCACAAGCTTCTCCAACACTAGTCCTTCCCACAGGCTACAGTAGTCCATGAACTCCTCCAGAGCAAATCCTTCTCATGGGCTGCAGTTCTTCACAAACTGTTCCAACACGGATCCCCCATGGGGTCGCAAGTCCTGCCAGCAAACCTGCTCCAGCCTGTGCTCTTCTCTCTCCACAGGTCCACCGGTCCTGCCAAGAGCCTGCTCCAGTGTTGGCCTCCCACAGGGCCACAGCCTCCTTCAGGCATCCATCTGCTCTGGCATGGGGTCCTCCACAGGCTGCAAATGGATCTCTGCTCCTCCATGGACCTCCATGGGCTGCAGGGAGACAGCCTGCTTCACCATGGTCTGCACCACGGGCTACAGGGGAATCTCTGCACCAGCACTTGGAGCACTTCCTCCTCCTCCTCCTCCTCCTCCTTCACTGACCTTGGTGTCTGCAGAGTTGTTTCTCTCACATATTCTCACTCCTCTCTCCAAGTGCGCCTGAGTAGAATTTTTTCCCGTTCTCAACTATGTTATTACAGAGGCACTACGCCCATTGCTGATGGGCTCGGCCTTGGCCAGTGGCAGGTCTGTTTTGGAGCCGTCTGGCATTGGCTCTGTTTGACATGGGGAAGCTTCTGGCAGCTTCTCACAAAAGCCACCCCAGTAGCACCCCCACTACCAAAACCTTGCCATGCAAACCCAATACATGTCTCCATCAATATCAATGCTTCATCTGGCTCTGTAAGGAGCTAAAGTCTCTCAAAAGGCAGCAACTTTTAATCTCTCATTGAAGAAGTGACAGAAAATAGAGAACAAACTTGTGAAAAAAAATATTTTCTGACAATACATTTTTGCAAAACTATTGCCACATATGACTTATTTCGGAAGGAAACCAGATAAAAGGTGAAAAGAGTAAGACAATTTCCAACAAGTATCCTCTAAGTGTTTGCTAAAAGAGCAGAAGTTTTTGAAATGAAGAGTGATGTAACACTTTAGCTTATGAGAAGTGTTTTTCAGTTTAGCTGATCAAATTGTTCACAGTTCATATTGAGACAGCATAGTCTTTTCTGTGCATGTTTATATGCCATTTGTATTTTGCCATGAGGTGCCACAAAGTTTGTTAGACTGCAAGAAAATAAAATAAAATAAAATAAATAAAATAAAGTATAAGTTCCTGGGGTGTGCAACGTTCAATTATTTACGACTAGAGCCAGTACTGACAGACTGGATCAGATTATTACTTCACTACACTTGTCTAGCAAACCAAAAAAAAAATCTTAATTCTAGTAAACAAAAAAGCTTAACACCAGCTTTATAGCATCTATGAACAATATGGTGGCAAAGGACAAGGTAAGGTGGATTAATGTATCACAAGTAAAGCAAAAGTCTGCATTAAAAACTTGATGATTGTTAAGACGCAAACAGTATTACTCCATCTTCTTACCTGAGAATGGCAGTATCCATGCACCCAAGAAGCCTATATCAGCTTCTTAATCACCGATACCCAACACCGAAACACATCCTCACTAGGATGGAGCATAGGAATCAAAGCTTTTTGAGTAGGAAGAAGAACTTCAAGTTTTCAGCTGTGTTTTCTGTGATGGGTACACGGCCAGAAGATGCCACTTCAGCAATACCTCTGTAGGTGCCTCAGCCTTTGAATTGCTTTATCAAGACACAGTTATTTCATAAAACAGGAGGTCCTCAAAGTACCATCTGAGGGACTAAATATCTTCTGGAAACAGCTTTTGCTAGTTGGACGGGAGGTACTCTGTGAATGAAAGTCCTGCTTCAGAGCTGCAGGTGCTGCCAGCAATTCCTCTCCGTGAGCCCTTTTCATGCCCTTTTATCCAACCAGCCTGTTCTCCAGTCGTGTCTCCTGCCAAGTTCCTTGTACTTTGTCACACCAATTCCTTTCCCTTGTCATGAGAGTTTGCTCTTTGGGAATCTCTGTGCTGTAAAGAATGTCAGACTGGCTGGAAACCCTATCTGCTCATTTTCTGCAAAACCACAGCATTTCCTCCAAAGAGACTGGCTAGTTATAAGACTGACCATTCACCTGTCTGAAATGCTTTGGCTTTACACTGAAACAAAAATATCTTTTAACTTCTCTCAGTAACTAAACAGCTTGCTGAATTTCTTCAGCAGAGAAGAAATTTCTATTCATGGTATGTATTTTGTAAAGTACTTTGGGATCCCTCCAAATGAAAAGGGCTATCAAAAGATACAGTTTTGTTATTTTATTTGTAAGCTCTGTGCTCTTTGATGAAACCAAAATTCTTCGTACAGAACAGCATGATACTTGTCCTGACTATCATCTTATTTTTTTAAAGCCATATAAATGAGAACTATCCCTTTATAAAACCTTTCTACCTTTTCCTATACTGATTAAAAAATTAACAAAAATGTTATACATGTGTCATGCAGTGGTCGTATCACGAAATCTAGTATGACATTGCATACATGACACTAGTTAATATTATTTGAATAGGTAGGATTAAAAATTTGTGTGCAGCCTAGCCAGAACTGGTATGAAAAGTTAGGCTTATGAGTTCATAAAATGAGCTCTATATTAGTCATCTGATTTTAATGGGGTTTGAGTTGCAGCTGTGATGTTCATGGGGTTATCATTAGGTCTATGTGACTTAACTGTATTTCATTTTCTGTTTAAAATTCATTTATCACAGTGAAATCATAAATGTGGTTTCTGTCACACACAGAATGATTACTTTTCAGCACTTTGCCTGTTACTGCTCCCAATTAATATCCTTATCCCAAATTCCTCTGCCCCATGTTGGGTGCCAAAATAACTGTCATGGGTTAGCCCCACTTTGGACCAAGCTACACAGCCTCTCACTCACTTCCCCCCACCCTCCAAGGGAAGGGAGAGATAATATAACAAAAGGCTCGAGGTTTGAGATAAGGACATGGAGAGATCATTGAAGTTACTGTTATGGGCAAAACAGACTCACCTTGGGAAAACTAATGAAAAAGAGAACAAAAACAACTTCCCCCCACTCCTCTCCCTTCCCAGGCTTAACTTCATTTCAATTATCTCTACCTCCTTCCCCTCACGAGCAGCACAGGGGAGAAGAGGGAATGGGGGTTATGGTCAGTTCATCACATGTCGCTTTACAACGCTCCTTCCTCCTCAGGGGAAGAACTCCTCACATTCCTCCCCTGCTTCAGCATGGGATCCCTCCCACGGGCTACAGTCCTTCTTCAAACTGCTCCAGCACGGATTCTTTTCAACAGGCTGCAGTCCCTCCGGCACAGCCTCCATCAGGCATCCGCCTGCCCCAGCGTGGGGTTCTCCATGGGCTGCAGGTGGATCTCTGCTCCTCCATGGACCTCCATGGGCTGCAGGGGGACAACCTGCTTCACCATGGGCTGCACCACAGGCTGCAGGGGAATTCTGGCCAGGAGCAGCATTACTCCTCCCCCTCCTTCTTCACTGACCTTGGCGTCCGCAGTCGTTCTCTCACAAGAAATGCTTCACAATCGGCTCAGGCAGACGCCTCTCAGGTTCTCTTCACATCTCCTCTCTTCACTTCTTTCAGCTGGGCTGGGCCGAGTGGTGCCCAGACAGCCACCCAGCGGGAGGCCAGAGGGTGAAGGCCGCAGGGCCCACAAGGCCTCCCCCTCTCTGCCCATACTTCTGTTTCTTCACATCTTTTTCTTTTCTTTTTTTTTTTTTTTAATTTTTCCCCTTCTTAAATATATTATCACAAAAACATTATCAGGGAACATTCTGCCACCAATTGTCTCAGCAGCGAGTCTACCCTACACCTGGCCGAGTCTACCAGACAAAGGGAAAACTTCTAGCAGCTTCTTGCAGAAGCTGCCACTGTAGCCCCCTTCCACTGAAAAAAATTAACACAAGCCCAAAGCCTATGAAGAGAAAGGTCTTCTTCTCTTTAAAGAATAGATAGAATTTAATAGAATTTTGTATGCTAGCTGCGTAATTTCTATATCTTGCCCAGCCACCATTTAACACTACAGAAACCTATAAGCATATACATGTTCCTGAAGTCTTCTGCACATCCAAATTTTTGTTTTCCATATGCTGAGTCTGGCCCAAGCCAAACCCCTGGCAGTTGTGGCTTGGAAACATCTCCTACATGTCTCTTGGGCCCCAACAGAAAGTGCAGTTGCAGCCGTCACCATTTGTCATTCAAGCAGGTGAAAATACTGTAGTAATGTAGGCATTAACTCAAGGACAGAGCACTCTACACCATGCTCAAATCCAGCTCTCAGACCTACCAAGTGAGGTTCAGACTTGTATTGCTCACTCAGCTGAAAGCACCCTGACAATGCACACGGAAACTCCTCTGAGTTGCAGAAGGTTTGTTGAAAGTGGAAGTTGCAGAGAGTTTTATACAGCAGAAAATGAAAGTTTTTCCACTGTATAAAACCAAAGAAAGCCTGTTGGTCATAACTGGAGTGTTCTCCTGGGATGAGAAGGGCTTCTGTTCTCCCTCTAATCCCAGAGACAGTACATGCATTTTTTCATTAACTGAATAAAGTGTCTCAAATGTCTCATTTTGTCAAGAAAAATATTTCAATTATTTTCATAACATTTTATATGATCCATTTATTACTATTGTTATTATTATTATTACTCACTCTTATGGCTACCACACTGGGGAATTAATTTGGATGTACCTCTGGGTTATGGCGCAATCAACAACAAAACATTTTTTAAATGCACAAACAAAAATGCAATTAAGAACAATCTATACCATCATATGTTGCTGATATCTACAGGGTGCAGTAGGGTGGCTAAATTTCACTTTGCCCTGTCAGATAAGAAAAGAGAAACTCCATACCAAGAAACAGCTGCCAGGGAGCACTGTATGTGCGTACTGACATAAGGAGCAGCACTGTAACACCTGCCATAGTTCACATAAGACCAAAGCACTGTATTTTTTATGTGATTCATATAGATGAGGATATACAGGAGGTGCTAACATGGGGGAAAAAAAAAAGGAAAAAAAGGATGATAGGGATATACAGATAATAGCTTTATGTCTACATATAAAATTTCTAAGTCGCTTTTTTTTTGGGCCAAGAAGAAGACAGGAGATGGAGCAGGAGTGGCAAGAAGAGGGGGTCATGATATGCTAGGTAAGGTTAATAATTGTGCAGGGTTGTGCTGCCTGTGGCAACCTCAGCAGCACCTCCTTCCTCAGCTGGTGCCATGATCCATTGTCGAGCATCGAATGACCGATGCTTTTCCACATCCTGCTCCAGACACTTCTTGCACTGTGACACAAATCAGAGCTAAGAAACATCACCAGACGGAGGAAAAAGGTGCTCTGAGAGCATGAAATACCAGCTTGCCTACTACAGAGGGCAGTATATTAATGCTATTTTTGAGCAGAATAAAAGCAGCTTTTAATGAGGGCATTTTCGGCCATAAAAAATTATTCTTCTAGAAGAAAGGGAAGACAGAGGGGAGGTATGTATCCCTAAAATGTGTCCTGGCATTTCCTAGGCTAATTAACAGTGGTTTTGCCAAGTACATTACAACTTCACAGCATAAGAGTATTTTCACAGATCAATCAAACAATTGTCCAACAGATGTAGAATTTCAATGTCATGTTTCAGATTTTTAGAAATAGAAAATAAATACAGTCAACGGATTTCTTGCCCATAGTAAGCAATAACTAAAGAGCAATCTTTAGTCTCAGGTCTATTATCAGAATGCCTTCATGATTGCTTCCTCGTGTTGCTTTTTGAAAACCTTCTTGATCAGTAAAATAGACTGGTCATGGGTTTTTTGAAGAAAGACAGCTAAGCATTTGCTTTGACAGCAGACAGTCTGGAACAAAATGCATCAGCAGTAATAAGTAGTCTTCTGCCTAGACATGTCTTCTTCCAAGACATGATGGCCTCTACCAAGAAATTCCACATTATTTCTCAGAGGTTTCCAAACTCCCTTTCTACCTTGCAGCTTTGTCCCGCCATACCAAATCTTTTGTACTTTATCTCCATATACTGAGACTCTCTAAATTGTTTGTCTTTTGAAACCTTTCAGAACATATTTCAGATTATTTGAAGAGAGATAGGTTGCTTTTCTGTTGAAATTATAGGAGGAAAGACACACTTCCATCTTTCAGAAAATACACCCAATTGACCTCCCAGTGCACCAGTGTTGCTCTCAGAAGCAGACTGAGCTCCTGCAGTCGGCTGCTTTCCTCCAGTAAGCAGCTCTCAGTGCTTGCACGCCACCTTCCTTGCCTGAGCCAAATAGTTGGATGATTTCTGGATGTCAAAACACTTTTCAGTAAGTGATGAAAATCTGCAGACCACCAATGCCTTGTACGTCACTGTTTTATGCAACAGCCACTCCTGAGCCACATGCAGTCAGTCCATCAGGCAGCTACCCAGATATCTGAAGAGGCAGATAAATCTTGCTGTTTTCTGGGCAATTATGAAACAACATTGCCGCCACAGCTAATGATCTACAAAGAAAGATACTATTATGCATCTGAATTACCAAAACTGCTGCATATTGGCTCAGAACTTTACACTTCCCTTCAGAAGTGAGTATTTGCTTCCTTGCTAGCAAAGCAAGGCAACTCAGGGCCCAAATGTTAACATGAGAAGAAGAATCTGGAACTGGTGCTAAATCTTCTCTTTCTAATTACCAGTTGCCTTTCAGTCCTGATCTACCCCAAGGACATGCTCAAAGCCATCAAATTGTCATTTAGGAGGCACAGGGGGCAAGGTCACCAGAATTTCTAATTAGGGCTGAAAACATGATAAATCGTACAGCCAAAAAAAAAAAATCTTGATCTTTTACCTCCTTGATGTAGTCATACCTAACTGTGTGCTTTCTGTGAAAGTTTCAGCCTTAGCATTTTACTTGCAGCCACAATAAAAAAGCTTCACCTCTTGAGATACTTCCATCAAATACGGTATCAAGTAATGCTGAGCAACATACTCTGCTGTTTGCGCGTGGGTCGAACACAGCAGGAGGGAGGAAATTGTTTATTTTCCCAGTTACATTATAATCAATCACATGAGTAATTTGTGACAAATATTTGCATTGATTTGAAGATGTGGACAAAACGTGTGCCTTTTAAAAACAGGATTATTTTGTCAGTTATCCCCATGTCACACATGCAAAGCACTGTTGCAGAATCCGAAGGGGAAAATACGATTTTCACCTCTTTTATCTTTCACAATTAGATAATTTCACACATAATAGAGCATCAGCATTATCGTAACAAGGTTTTTTAAAAATTGTATATAGATTAAAATATAGCACAGAATATAAACGTGTAAGGAAAATATTATTAGCTGTTAAAATTAGCTGGTTCGTCAAATGTTGCTGTGTTTCTCTATTCCTCAGAATTTACTGTATGAAAATGTCCATCTTTTCTTTTTTTAGCTTCCTAAAACAGCACTTCTTTACTATCCAGCAGATACGGAATGTACACTAAAGTACATAATCAGCTATTCCTTGCCTAAGCAACAGCTCTCATTTTAGATTCCATTTTAAAATTGTATTTTCTCAGTCCTAAGGAAAAGCTGCTTCTTGTAACTGGTTTCTCTTCCCATCAGACACTGTAGTTCAGCCTAAAATTCCTGGGTATCCTTCCCAGAGCAACATCTACCAAAACACCCCGCTACGCTGAGCAAGAGCTTGGAACAGAGCTGGACACCAGCTTCCCTTGTGTTAGTATCTGTCATGTGTCCTAAATACCTGGAATTTTTCTATACTCCTGGCAAGGTTAGTGTTGTTTTAATGCCTGAAATGGTGGTTGAAAACTCAAAGGTTTTCATCCTCCTAACTTTCTGATTCAACCGCATCTTTTGGACTATGACTGAGCCCTGGCCTTTAATTTCATGTGCTAGCAATACACTCTGTATGTATAACAGTATTTTTATTTAGGAATTTTCAACTTGTTTTCAATTTCAAAAGCTATATCTTTATTCCCCTGCTATGGTGACAGATCATTTTTTTTCCCTCTCAATGTCCATTTTCATCTGTGCATAATGTGGCCCACCCACCTCCCTTCTTTAGTGACCTGAACTCAGCTAATGAAAACCCAAGATGAAAAGTTCACATAGTGCAAAGTCACATCCTACACATTTATTGGGTTGACTGAGCTGTGACACTGCTGCAGTAAGCTCTGCTTTTTGGGCAGCATTATACAGCCACTGCTACTCTGGTTTTGTACCCAGACAGGCCGGGTGCTACCTACTCAGGGAGGTCTTCTCCTCCCCACATTCCCCCATGTTCTTCTGCTGTCACACACATGGCAGTCGGGTCCTTTACCCGAGGGGCAAAGGTACTGCAAAGACTATATCTAACAAGCAAATTCCCTGTTCTGTGAGAAATTGTGAAACTTTCCATTTTATTCTGAATCAAGGTAAGAAATCAAACTTCCAGGATTTTTCAAGAAACAAAACAAGCCAAAGAACTTCGATTCAGCCAGTTTAAACATCTCCTTTGAGTCTATCACTCTAGCAATTAATAGATGTACTCACTATATTGTACTCCACACCTGCAAGATGCAGCACTTTGATATTATCCAGGCAAAATGAATTGCTTTATTTGGCAGATTATGAAAGTTATGACAAATTCAGTTTTTCTGAATCCACATTTTTCTGTGGAAAAAAAAAAAAGACCAGCTTTACAAGAGTTATGTTTTATTAAGAATTGATAAGCAATTAAAAAAAAAATTCAGCACAATCACCCTTGACTGTCTTCTTTGCAAGGACTACATGCATTTACCAGCACCAAGAGAAACGCTGCATCAAATCAATGAGAGTTTTCCCTTTATCTTTCGCAGGACAAAATTTTCCCTTTAAATTTTCCTCCACATTTCTCAGCATGTTGAGATATTGCTCGTTCACTAAGTCTGGAGGTTCTCAGCATCTGAGCATCATTTCTCTGTCATCTGCTGGTCTCATAATTTCATACGTTTCAAACAGATTTCTGCTTGTGCTGTACCAATCCATTACCACACAGCCCTCACCTTAAAGCTGTCTCTTAGGCAGCATCACGAATATTTAAAGCTGGAACAAAATTCTAGCAGTTCAAAAATATCAGATTTCTGTGAGGAGGTGGGACAGGGGAAGCAAGGGTATACTCATTGATGGTCATTTCCGTGTCCATTGAGCCTTTTAGTAGAGTGCATAATGAGTAACCAAAGCTTATCAGAAAGCAAAACTAACCAGCCTTCAAACCAGCATTTTGAAATCATTAGTCCAGAATAATTTGTTCTTTCTTGACAATGTCCCACATGTATCCTTTGGGGGAGGAGGGAGAGAGAAAAAAAGAAAAGAAAAAAAAAATCTGCAATCTTTCACAAAAAGGAGTACAGAAAGGAAAGATTATCTTCCTTTTTCTTTTTTTTGGGGGGTTTTTTTTTTTTTTTGAGAAGTCTTTATCATTCTGCAAGGTAAATCAGCTTTGCTCCACTTCCTTCTTTTCCTTCTATTGTTCCACTAGTTCATAATCTCTCATAAATGTGTTGCTATGATTCCTATCATACGATCAAGGCTGCTTAAGAGGAAGCCAATTTCTACCAACACATCGAGCTGAAAGCTAATATATGTAGAGCTGATCTAGCTGATTAAACAGCCGCAAGCAGAAAAAAAAATGGCATTTCAACATTTTAATACGAAGTCTGACTATCAAACATGTTTTAACAAGCAAGTGAATCATTTCAGTAATGGTCTGTTTACATTGACCGTACCTTGCCAGAACTAAGGAGGTCTGAAGTTTTAGGGAAGGTTCTGTTTAGTGACAGATGGCTGCTTTTAACGGGCATGCTCTTTGAACCTGAAAAGTGGTTTTGGATGTTGGGCAACACCTCAGCGGCTGCTTCCTCATCTGTGGTAAAACAGCATCACTTCACTGACATCTGCATTTTCTAAGTCTAAAATTCTTTTAAAAAAATTTGTCTTTACTTGAATGTATTATTAGAGCCTATCTTTAAAATAAAGTGCTATATGGATACGTGGAGGTGTTTAATGGCACAAGTGAGATAAGACATCCATGGCCTACTAGACACTGTCTACATTGCTGCATGCATATTTTTGAAAGTAGTTTCTTTTCCCCTTGGGACATAAATTCCTCTTGAATGGCAAAGTTTAAAATTTGAGAGTGATACTCTGGCCTGAAAATTATTAGCTGAGCCTCCTTGCTTTAGCTAGGCAAAATATAAAATTTAAAATTAAACTTCTGTTTGAAAAAATTCCTTATCCATCTTTAGACTTTTACTCAAAAAATATTATTACTGATTATAAGGAGGATTATTAATTGTGATGTTTCTATGGCATCATTTTCCCCCCAGGACACTTAAGAGTCATGTGTTTTCCCTGAAACACCTTAACTATCACATACTTATCTGAGTTCTGTGACAGTGTGCAACACAGATCACAAGTTGTTCTCTTGTGGAAACAATACAAAATCTGACTGTTCTCCCAGTATGTGAAACTTGGTCTTTTGGTCCCTTCTGGTATCAGCACAGAAAAACAGGGAAAGGAACATATTTTATGCCACTCTAAAGATTCCTTCTGTGTCAGGTTGTTCAATGTAAGACAGTATGAGTGCAGCTTAAGTTACCTACCTTGCAAGATGCTAAATAAACATTTAAGTCCAATTCAAAACAAGATAGCATCTCTCAGCATTAATCACCTTAAACTAGGTGAAACTACCTGAAAACGCAGCTCTTTCTATTCACAAACAGTAGCAGAACGTTTCTTATTTTTTACATTTGAGTAATGATGCATAATCCTCCTTTAATATTTTATTTATCCATGTAGCTACAAAACATATTGCTGAATATTTATTTCCTCTTCAATTTAATGCATTCTGAATGTACCAGCAGTGAGGCACTGAACAGGTTTCCACATGCACATGCACATTCACCTGCAGGGGAAGAAAAGATATTTCTCGTGCACACAAACAGCCCCACATTCTGAGCACCATAGGTGAGATGTTCTGCTTTTGCATTACACTAATTTGTATTTTCTTTCCTTTTCTAGGCTGTCTCTGTCATGGAAATTAGTTAAATAAATTGTATCTCTTTCAGTGCTTATTTGCTTTCAGTAGATTAGGAGGAAACCACAACTGTCATTAAATAAAAAAAAAAAATCTGATATAATGTCTTGGACAAAAAGAAACAATGCACTATAGAACTGGAGCTGAAGGCAAAAGGAACTCCTTGTGGTCACCTTGGTTTTCAGAGGCTGATGTCAAACCTAGGCAATAGTTTTCTTATTTGAACAAAGACACTTTCGATGTGTAGAAGATATTTAGCATTAATGAAAGTGAAGGATGTTTGACATATACGGATTTGACTGGGATTTTTCCCCAACTTTAAAAAAAAAAAGAAAACCAAAACCATTGTTATTCCTTATGGTGCAATTCTAACACACAAATGTGTAAACTGAGTTAAATCCCTAGGAGTAGAGGGATTTGAGTAAGGTTTCTAGTTATTTTTTTACACCTAATTGTTCTTCTGCAATCTGCAGTTAAAAGTATACAAAATTAATTACAGGGGTTGTCTAGTGGCAGTTGTAGAGTATTTAAATGGTGAGGATAGCAAAACTTACGGTGGAGAGAGAGGTAAGACTGAAACAGCCCTCCACTCTGTAGTTAATCTGGTCCCTCTACACTGCAAAAGGCTGAGATTTCAGGGAAGATACTTAATCTGCAAACTTCAGTAACTCCCTGGTGATGCTCTTTTGCTCTGCTCTCCAAAGCAGAGACAAAAGCACTGAAATAGAACACTTGACATGTTTTCCATACAAAAGATTTCTAATGAAAAGAAGCAGGGAGCATAGAAGGTGACACCCTAATATCCACAGGAGTTGATTGGAAATTAACGCCACAAGCAGGTCAAATCACTGTGTACCATACTTTTGCAATACCGAATTTTTTGAACCTCCCAAAAGGAAGAGAAATGAGACTGGCTGCAGCCAGGACAGCTGATTCCCAAGCTGCCTGCACGTGTCTGCCCCATGTTGCCTTCCCCCAGCACAGCCTGTCCCTGCTGTCCACAGAAAAATTGCTAGGATCTCCTGTTTTCCTCCCACTATGTTAGGGAAGATGGTCTCCTTACTAAAAACATAACCACACACCCCCAAAAAAATTATTATTATAAAGCTCCTTTTAACAAATTAAGAATGATGGGTTTTCATTACAATATAGAGCACTGCACATAATGTATAGAGTAAGAACTGTATGGAAACACCGATACACATATGCAAAGTGTAAATAATGAACAAGAACACGGGTTATTTGGAATGAAAATAATTCACTAGGGCCTAGTTCTTTCACAGTTCATTTGCTCCTAACTTGATAAAATACTTTGGATTGTCATTTTTTTTACCTTAAATATTCTGGGTTTGTGATGATTTAAAGGTCAGAACTTTATTTAAAAAGGTGTATGTATGTAAAAAAATGACAGAGGGACAGAGCAGGAAGTCAGACTCACTCAATCAGTTGCATGAGTATCATTCATTTCCCTAGGTAAATCAACTGTCCTGACGTCAGCTATTCACTCATAACAGAAAAAAAAAAAAACCAGACAGGGCTAGATTTGTCCAGAAAGGATTATATTGTATATTTTCATTAACAAAGATAATAGCATTAGAGCAGCTAGTTCTAAAGTACCAGACTCCATGCCCTGAATCTCACAGCTCCGCTCCACACAGCAGTGCCACTGCAAGCTGTGAACACCTCTGACTGTTCAGCATTGGTTTGGTACCACAAGATGAATGTAGGAGCACTGCATTTATCAACCCGATATAAAAAATACTTGACACACATGACTGTATTAACAATAAAGGATGTGGAAGTTACGCAGAGGGCTGAATCTCTACAGTATTTCCACAGGAACTGCATTGCCAGCGACAAGAGTAAGTTTCATGATTTATACTGGTGTGCATAAAGGATTTTTGTTCCAGTAGGACTAAACCAGACTGTTTCTAAGAAAATTTGGCATGTAATGAAGGCATACACCTTATTAATGATTTTTGTATAAAGAACAAAGTTACCAGGAAAATGTCTGATGATCAGATCTGTTCCCAGTGAAGATAATGAGACCATTCTTCCAAAGTTCAGCAATAGCAGAAGTGAGGGAAGCAATACATAACAATTAGGAAGACAAAAATCTACAGACCAAAAGTTAGACTCAGTTTTACCATAAACTTACCTTCAGTAAGCCAATAACTTGTATAGCTGTGCCTTGGCCTCTACAGCTTCACACGAAAACAGAATTTTACTGAATTCATAGGACTGTATCAAAGAAAATGTATCATCATCAATAAAATGGGAACTTTTCCAATCAAGTGCCATTAAAACATCCAGTATATTTAATCTTCATTTCCTTTGTATCAGTCTAGTTAATCCATCAGCTAATTCACTAGTTTCTAATTCATCAAATATTTATTTTAGGCTGCTTACAAATTGTCCAGGAAAACAAGTACAGCACTATTTTTAAGTATGTCCATTTGTCCCCTTTACTGAAAATGGAATGTGATTATTTTCCCCCATGTAATGAATGTGGCACAATCTTTCATCAGTATTGTAATAAGTGAAGTATTTGAAGTTTTCTGGCCTCTTGTTCAAAATGCACTCTGAAAATGCATATGATATTATTCACAATTAATAAATATACAATCATCTTGGAAAATCACACATAGAAAACATTACACACAGGTGATTAAACGCGTGCTAAAAATATACTAACAATTCTCCTTAAATCCCAGTATTTCTAAATGCCAAAATGCTTTACCATACACAGACACAATAAAATCACTTTGGTATGTAGGCAGATCATGCTTAAATTGGATTTCCACAGCACAGACAAATGTTATAGATGTATTAGTTGAGGACAATATTGATTATAGCTCTGTCATTGTTCTGCAGAAACCTAAACACTCTTCACTGTAAAAGAGTATGACAAATCAAGTTGTCAGACTATGTAGTTCAGAAGCAATCACTGTTGAGGCAAAAGTTTCTGTCATAACTCTGTTATGACCAAATGTTGCTTAATAAAATATTATGAATTGTAAAGAGAAAAGCTGGAACTTTCCTTATCCAGGATCAGCTGGCACAACATTATCTCCTGTCTCCCCAAAACCGTATAATAGTGCCTGCTCAAGTATAGCAAACACGGTGCCAAAACCTGCCCATCAGCCAGGTCCTTTTCATTTCAGCTTATTTTCAAGAGGTTCTTGTTTGTCAGTAATGAACCTGCTTTAGTCCCAACTACTGGGATTTCTGAAGTATTCCAGAAATGTCTGTCTGGGTAAGTCTAGCTCAAACTGCAGTGGTAATCTGCGTCAGTCCTAGGTCGTTGGACTCTTCCCTCTCTTGAGGACAGTAAGACGACATTTCCACGACTAGTCATACAGGTTTGTTTGTCCCATCTGCTTCCCTCATATAAGCCGGGTCTTGCACAGTGTTTCTGACTCTGCTGGTGCTCTGCCTGTCCATCCTCATCTTAAAGGGGAAGCAGAAGTCCTTGAAACATCTCTTGAAGTTTTCATCCAAAAATGCGTAAAGGATTGGATTGAGGCTGCTGTTGGTGTAACCCAAAGCAATACAGAAGTAATAGCTGGATATAGCAGCAGTACTGTGGGACACGTCCCCTAACGCTTCGACCAGCACAAAAATGTGAATAGGAGTCCAACAGATAATAAAAACTGCCACAACCACAAGAACCAACCTGGTGATGCGGCGCAGGTTTCGATCTTTTTCTCGAGACCCTGAGAGAAGTCGTACACTTTTAAGGCGCAGGATCATCAGAGTATAGCAAACGATTATAATGAGAACTGGAATAACAAAGGCAAAGACAAAGACACAGATTTTCATGAAGATGTCCCACCACACGTAATCTCTGTCTGGAAATTGCAAGGAGCATTCAGTGCTAGCAGTATCTAGGAATGAAAGAAGCAAGAAGAAACCTGCTTTAATATTAGATACTCTAAACAACGTAATTACAGCATAAGCTAGGAAAAGTGATTATCATGTAATGTGATACTAATGATGGAGTTATCATTAAAGCACTCCAAGGAAAGCTTTCGATTAGCATTGAAAGTGGTTCTTTGCAGCTATCTCTAGAAATTACGCAGATAAGGGTTTTTTAAAATGCATACTATTTTATAAAATTTGTTTCCCATGGGAGGATCTAAAAACACAGAGCACAAAAATAAAAATTTGAATCTCACTGAGATTTAAAGGCAGAATGAGTACCATGTTCTATGGAGTAGAAATCTCATAATTACTATCAAATTACATACGTTTTTGTCTGTGGGCGGAGATAGATTTTTGGTATCATGAATGGTGGGAGTTGAATGAGTTATGATCATAGGAAGATTTTGCCAATACATTATAATGGTGTAATAATCTTTTCCCACGTGCCTTCTTAAGTGCAAATAGAATACACGTAAATGCTTGAATTCAGAAAAACTTATTTCCTGGCAACAGCTTCTTTTCAGTTAAATAGAGGCAAATAAAATATATGTGTATGCAGAGTCAAATGGAAGTTGCTCTTTTTGCAGATCATGTCATCGAAAATTCAGCCTGTGCAGAGACTGCAGGATCTGGGCCACTGACACCAGTCCAATCCCTTTCTGATTCCCCATGTCAAGATTCAGAGTCACAGGCTGTCACTTGATTTTATGTCTCAGAAATATTCCATCTGACAGGAGGATGCTAAGGAATGAAATATGTGAGATTTCATTTGTTGACCTCATTGGTGCCTTCAAGCATATAATTCATATTGGAGCCTTCAAGCATATAATTCATATGGAAAACCAAAAAAACAAGATAAATGGCAAGGGAAGAAAAGGGGTAAATTTACAACTACTATCAGCAGTTAAACTCTGCTGAAGACAAGTCAAGGTATCACAGGGATTTTTCACTCTGAATTGAGCACTTCATATTCTTTAACAATTCTTCGTATTTTTTTTTTCATCTTCCTTACTGAATTTGCCATTCCTCTGCAAATTATTATGTACTGGCTTCTATTGAATCAGATCTCAGGGCAGAATGATTCAATATACTCTTGCACATCACTTTTTCATATCTATCTCCAACAGAACTAGTCAGAAAAATTCCATCAAGCCATATTTCCCTGCTATTGAAACACTTCACAAACCAAAATGATATTGCAGATAAATTGTTTTGAAAAACAACTAGGGGGGGAAGTTATCATTATGGTGTCATAAAGACATTTCCAGAGTTAGATATCAGAAAGCTGTTACTGGATTATATTGAATACTAAAACATTCAAATAAAAAAAGTTTAAACCAAAGCTAAATATTTTGAGGCTTTATTTTAAATAATATAACAACTAATGGATGTTTCTAAAAGCAGAAAAGTAAAAAGACATATCTTTCAAGCCTGATGCAGGATGCTAAGCTGACAGCACAAGTACGACTTAACAAGGTCTTAACACTCAGACTTTTCGAAATCGTTTGTGATCTAGGTTTTCGTAAGTGTAGTTGCTTTTACTTAATTTTATTCTAGAAATGTCAACAATAGTCCTAAAAGAAGTGTTCACCTTGATTATTACTGTTATTTGTAGTATGTCATGGCCTAGCAGCAGCAATAAAATCAGGATGCAGCTATAATATCTAGACTAGTAGAGCTGCATCCAGATGTGCAGTTCTGGATAAAAGTGAGGTGTGATCAAGGATGACTGCTCCAGACCACATCCAGCTACTCACTGAAACCTCCTCCCAAAGAAAACTGCCTCTTCAGATCTACTGACCTAATTTCATACATTTTAAAAAAAAAATCATGTCATACTTGCTACATTTTTATATAATTTGCAGTTGGCGATGGTATTTTAGAACTCTGAATTATCAAATACAAATTTAATTACTGTCTTACATCTCATTACGGTTTATTTTCTATGGAAAATCTTATTCTAAATTCATTAATATTCATGTGTTTCACTTGATAAATATAATGCTATGAGTTGTATGGAATCCATTTACATTAACAGAGTTTACAACCGGCAAACAATCAACAAAGATCTTTGTCACAATGCACCGTATCATAATAATTTTCAGGAACTTTGGAAGAGAATAAAATCCAATTCACATTTTATTCTTGTTGCCTGAAAAGATGCAGAACTAAGCATAGTCTCACAAACTGAGTACTTAAGATTTCACACTGACCTTTTCCACTCTAAAAGCCAAATATTCCAAATACATTGATATATTTAAGAAAAATACTACATTCTAAATTATATTTTAGTGTAAATATATTTTTAAATGTGTTTGATAAGCTACAATTTCAGATAAATCTTAATCTTGACATAGGAAATACATTTCTGTTAGAAACATTATTAATTATGTCACCTTCAGGCATCCATACTCCTCTGTACTCAAATGGAGCCTTACTACTATTAATGTTAATACGAACAGAACCTCTAATTTTCAATGTTTTTTTAAAGTGAACAATTCTTCAGCAAGAAAGGCTCCATTAAGGCCAGAAAGGGAATATTTACACAGATGTAAAATTTATTCTGCAGGGAAAATGCATCCAGAAGGACACCACTGGGAGCAATCCTGTACTGTGAGAACAAAAGGGATGAACCAAGCATGAGGTGGGAACTTTATATATAATCACTTTCTACTTGATATTCAGTTGTTGTTTAAATCTGAATCTAACAGAGGCTCTGCAGCATATAAACAACAACTATTTTGACCAACATAACACAAAGGCTTGGTACTGAGCTCCAGCTGCCAGGCAAAGGGAGGATCCTTGCTTTTCCCCTTCGCTATTTATCAGCAAAATTCATGAACACACCAGACAAGATAACTGGCAGTAAATGCTCAAGAGAGACCTTACATCAGACAAGCAGGGCTGAACAGTAGGGACTGACAAGCATTTGCCAATAATTTCCAACCTTGTTTGGCCCAGTTGAGCTGTGTATTACCAGTCTCTGTTTCAGGAGAAAAAAAAAAAAGACTGCCTGCCACGTGGCGTGGCAAAAGGCATTTAATCATTGCTGGCCTCAGAGCAGCCGCTTGATCTAAATGTGATGCTTACAGTGAATGACAGGAAGATTCTGCTAATTAAGCATGCTCCAACAAAAACACCTGTCCAAGCCAATGTCCTGTCCCATGGTCTTCAAGATCTCATACGTAATGAGACAATCATTCTTCCCAAATGAAGATGCCTGGAAGTGAACGTTTCCTGAGGTAGACATTGTTTTATAGACTCTATCAAAACTTCACTGGGGAGAAGAGTTACAGCGCTGCAGACCACGACACTTGATCCCCCAAAGGGCTGAAAGAAGAGTTTCCAGAGGACTCTCCTGTCACCTACTCACCAGAAGACCAACAGCAACAACAAGATCTATACATCTTCAGCCAAATCAATCAGCCCTTGAGCAGCTGTTATTGAAATATTTTGTTTGCGTTGATCTATGCCAAACAGTTTAACACACAGCATTTATTTTCTCTGCCAGATAAAACAGTGTCCTTATGTAAAGTTTACCATTTCTCTTGGAAGGACTAAAGCCTTTCTAATAGAAAAAGTTGTTGATTCAGGACTTATTAATTATTCTTCAAAAGATTATTTACATCTCAAATAAGACTACCACTAAATAAATATCCATCTCTTGTATTTTATTGAGCCATCCATAACAGATGGCCACAACACAAGGACAGCATTAGAGGTCTCAAGCCTTTTTGAAGACATTTAGGTGCTCCTGCACCACTGTCTTGCTTGGGGGTATGAAGTGTTTGTGTGTGAGAATGCTTCTCCCCTTTCCTTCTCAAGGAGGATTTCAAAATAAGATTAACTCCATAGCAGGGCAGTTTTGGTAATGAGTCACCACTTAGAGGGGCTAAATTCACAGTCCTTCATGGATTATAAATTTCAAGAAGAGCCTACAGGTATTCTGCGTACAGATTTCATTGACTTCATGTTCTGGCAGTTGCTTCCCTGCTGTGGTCTGTATTCCCAGTTCCCCTGCTGATCCTTATTCTCAGCTTTTCCAAACCTGAAAATATGCCCATCTCTTTTTAAACAAGAATTTGAGATACTGTCATATATAATTTAGCTTGATTTTCTCTCTCCAGCTACTGACTTTTCCTTTCTTCACCATGCCTTCAAGTTCTATGAAAGGGCTCTTGATAATAAGCCCCCAAGACTTAATACTAATGCGAGTTTTAATATTAATACTAATGACAAGCAATCTAGTTTCTGCTTTTGGAACTTCATCAGAACTACTCTCATAACACCTACAAAAAGCACCTTAAGCCTGCTTTTCAAGTTTCATCCTAAGCTGATCTTTGATGTGTCCACTACAATCAAATTCCTGATTATTTTCCCCTGCAGTCTGCTAGCAGTTTCTGATGGTTTCGCTCTAGCACAGACAATGCTTCAAGGTGCATTTTGTTCTTTTAGTTGGCCAGGGCATCTGAGCTTAAATGATTCATATGTCATACTTTGATGTTCCACACCATATTTCAAAATGTCAGGAATTTAGACATACTTTTTGAAGAAGGAATCAATCAAGTTTAATCAATATGCAAAGCTACATTTCATATCATTTGAGAAACAGAAAGACTGAATTTTGAATGCTTACACTCACCTTCCCTGACTTTGGTACCTCCAAGAACTATTGCAGATATGCCAACAGATGAGGACAATAGCCAGATACAGATGTTGATTATCTTTGCCTTGAGAGGCGTACGGAAGTCCAGAGCCTTCACAGGGTGACACACGGCAATGTATCGATCAACACTCATCATGGTTAGTGTGAATATACTGGTAAACATGTTATAATAGTCAATTGAAATAACTATTTTACACAGCACATCACCAAAGGGCCAAGAGTTCATCAGGTACTCAGTGCTTTGGAAAGGCATAGTCGTGGTAACCAGCGCATCTGCCAAAGCCAGATTGAAAATGTAGATGTTGGTTGCTGTCTTCATCTTTGTGTACCTGAAGAACAAAAAAGTAAGGCTTTACTATTTCAAAATACTTTTACAAACATTCAGATATGTAACAGTTTACCAGTCAGGCTTTGCCATTGTTGGGATTTTTTCTGTAATTTCTCATTTACAACAGAAGTACACACAAATGCAAGACCCTTTGGATAATAGTAAACACATTTGACTCAGTCTCAGCACCTGCATTAGCAATTAGAACTACTCACCACAGGCAAAACCAGGTATATGAATACATTTAATGTAATTAGTCAAATGCTGGTTTAAATTCTAACTTCTCAAATCCTTCTACAAGAAAATATCATTGTTACATCTGCAAGTGACCAAAATGTTTTGTGTTACCTTTTCTAACAGCTAACTGTCCATGACTGTGAGCTTTCTGTGTTTCTCTTGCGGAAGGAACAGTTATCCCATTCTCCAGTAAGAATCCACATTAATTGTTACATCTGCCAGGCCAGATTGCCTCTTATGTGATAGTTTCTCTTCCTTGAATTCACTACAACGATGCCAGCTTATACAAGTTTTAGTCATTTCCCTTCTTTACTCCTTCATTTCCAATTTCTCCTCCTCTCTAATAATCAGCTTTCCCCAGTCTTCTCTTTGGTGACTGCTAATGTAAAAGATGACTATTGTTTAAGTAGAATACTGCAGTGAGGAAAAAAAATGATCATAGCACTATTCTTTCTGCATCCTTTAATTTCATCAAAGTGAAGCACTTGCTTTGTCCAGCTGGTAGGAACCGCAGCCTACACTGAAAAATAGGATCTGTTTTTTGAGGCGACACTTTGCTTTGTTCTGCCCCGATGACAGTTTAGGGGGACAGCCTGTGGCCCAGGGTGTGGAGGTCTGCTTCCAGCTCTGCCATGGACACAAAGGACTGCTAACATAGGGACATATCTAACTCTCCTTTCTGAAATTTTGCTCACTGCTGTCAATATATTATTGGATACAATGGTAGATTTTCTTCCTCAAAACTGTTTCAGCCCCATATTTTGAATGTGTGGCCAAACTAAAATGTGCACATATAACACATGCAGAAACACATCTAGCTAGATTTTGTTAAATGTCATTAATAATTTACAGAAGAAATAAGATTCAATCAGTGAAGCTAATTAACATGTAGGGCAATGTGTCTATTTGTCTTTAAAACTTTGATGTGTAAAATAAAAAATAATGTAAAAAAAAATTTTCAGCAGTGTTGACAAAATGTGCCCGATATGTAAATTGGCTATTAATAAAAATATGCGCAGAAATGACATTTTATAAGCAACACAAAATATTAAAAATAGCATCAGTTTTTCTGAAACACTCTAACTAAGACTTATTGAGAAAATGAAACCAAATGCTAGTTTGGTTGCTAGCTTGCATAGAAAAGAGAACTGCAAGGGAAAAAGAAAGTAAACCCTTCTCACCCAGATACCGTGCCCAGGCTCACATCTTGAACAAAGCCATAGCCAGTGAAGCATTAGAAATCTCTGCACAAAGATAGTCAAAAGGAAGCAGCAACAAAAGCTCTACACTGATGGCGTGACCCCCATGGTGCAGACTCCCTCTGCCCTGGTTTGAGCTTCTCCAAGATGAAATGCAGAGCAAGGAGGCACCTGCCAGTCAGAGTTGGGCTTCTGCTCCCTCCCAGATCAACCTTCTCAACAGGACCTCCAGGAGAAGAGGCAGTCTGTCCTGTAGGTCACGTTATAGCCTGTAAGGCACTGTTCAAACACAAATACGAGAGTATAGAGCTAGGAGAAACAAATATAAGTCACATTAACAGATTATTAACTTTCCTCCTGTTAAAAAAAAAAAAAGGCAACTCTGAGTGCATGTCAGCTCTCAGACTGAACAAAAACTCACCAAACACTCAGATAGCAAATCTGTGCTAAAATGGAGTAATTTCCGTAAAATGTCTGAAAAGGAGTAGTAGGAAGGTGAGTCTACTTCTATGGACATCATTGATGATATTTGTAATTGTTGTGTTGTTCATATTGTAAAAAAAAGACTATGAAAAGCCCCACAAAAATATGCGCAAGGACTGGAGAAAATTCTTACTGTGAGTAACTTAAAGAGCTCAGCACATTTAGTTTATCAAAAAGAACACCGAGAGATAACTTGATTACAGTGTCTGAAGACCGCCACGGGGAGAAAATAGCAGGTACTGAAAAGCTCCTTCAGACTGGAAAGAAAAGTGTAACGAGGACAAATACGTAAAAGTCAAAACCAGACAAACTCAGCTTAGAAAGAGTGATGGACTTTTTTCCTAACAGCTAAGGTGATTGTTATTGGGAACAAATTACACAAGAAAAGAGTAATTTTCCATCTTTTGATGTCTCCAAATCAATGTCTGCTGCTTTGCAAAGGGTGTACTTCAGTCAAATACAAATTACTAGACTCAGTAGAGGAATATTTAAATGAAATGCAATGGCCTGTGACAAGCAGTGCTGAAGTAACTAGTAGTTCTGAATCACTACTTCTGTAGATCTTTAAAATCTTCCCCAAGGGTTTGGAGACAGAAAGTTTACTTTCACATACAGAATAATTAATTTGACCTTTTTTCACTAAAGAAAATCAGAAAATTAGTGAAAAATAACTAAGGATTTTATTAGCCTCGAAAAATCAAATATCTGAAAGTCTTTATATCTGATATTTTCTGTTCCTTGCAAACTTAATTTAATTCTTTTGTGTGTGTGACACTGTGACCATATATACCATTTTTTCCCACTACCCCTTTCCCTTCTCCCCCCAGCCTTCCAGAGGCAGAATAGGAAAGACCCTCTGCAAAATAGAACTCATTTTTTTAGGTAACTTCAAAATTCAAATTTTTGAAGCTGCAACAGAAAGCATATTCTCTGTATACATACTGCTTACGTTATACATGTAAAGTGATCACTTTTGATTTTTTTGGACTATGCAACACATGCACATGTAAGAAAATGAATTTTCCTCACTACTATTGATACAACAGGAAGGATGTCTTGTCATTCACAGGCAGTAAGAAATATAGAGTCATCCCAGCACCAGTATTTAGACAACTTCCAACATAACCAAATCAAAGCTATGTATGGGAATTAAAATATAACAGGGAAAAGAAAAACCCCCAAAAGTGTGGCATTGCTCCCATAAAGCTCTGTGAAAGCTTTGGCTCATTTCAAGGGCACATATGCACGTAAAAATCCCAGCTTTGATAACTTTACCTTGTGTGCATCTGGTGCTTCCCCATAACTCACCAGCCTGGCAGTCCCATGACTGGGCCCATGGATTTTGGCCTTGCTCAAATCCACCCTAGTTCACACACCACAGACGCCCCCTTGCACCACTCACTCTGAGCCAGAATAGGCACCTGAACTCTGCCAGACATTGAACAAGAACATGGGAGACCAGTATATACTTTATTACATGTAAGCAGTTTTCCCAGGCACTGCAGAGGGACCCTATGCACCTAACTGAGGGATGAAGGGTGCACTGGTTAACCTCAGCAATGCTGAGTCCAAGGATGTTTTACTGATGCAGCCTTAAAACTCACTGATCTCCCACTAGTAATGTAAAGAGCTTGATTACTTTCATCTGAAAGCACTGGCCTCCGTGTAAATGAGATGTCGGCCTTTAAAGTTGTTAGGCAGTATAGATTAAACCATACATACATTTAAAAGTTCATGAAATTCAGAAGTGCCTTTGAGAATCTGGACTTAATCATCCACACTCCTTTCAATGTTTTTAATTAAACACCTACAAATTTTTAATTGCCTACATGCCTCTGAAGATACATGCTTGCAGGCTTAATCAAAAGTAAAGTTAAAGTACTGGGGTGACTGTTGTTGCTGTCAGACTCTTTGAAGTGGACCCTGATAGAGCCTTGGCTCGAACACGAGATGAGGAATTTAACTGCTTTTCTACAAGTCATTCTATTGCACCAAAATATAGGAGGCAATATTTTATGTGGTTTGGTGTTTTCCCACCATAACCTCCGTTCACCCAAATCTGCACTTGAACAAGGTCAAAATGGTGGCCAGTTTAGGGAATCTTGTCTTCCTTTGCAAAAATAAAATTACCGATCAAATACCTGTATTTCATTTAAGGAAAAAAAATACTGCTATCTGCTTTAATTAGTCTAGCAGAACAGATAGGAGAAACCTGGACATAACTACAGCATAGACAGTACCGTGGTAATTAATGACAAACATTTGCTTTGATATAACTTTCAAAGACCATTAAAATATTTATAAACCATTGTTGTATAAACACGGGAAATCCCATGTCTAGAAAATGGTTTGTTAAATACTGGGATTTCATAACAAGGTGACAACTTTTCTAATACTACATAGGAATGGAGAGTCGGTCTCTTAAATCAGGTGCTAGAACCTAATTTCAAGAGGCAGAAAAACCTCTGATGCCTTAAGCTGTTTGATGGATCTTGAGACTGCTTGTCAAGCTATAAGCAGGCCTCAAGCCTCCATAGACTTTAAATAACCAGAAGATATATGGAAACGCTGCAGAAAAATAGTCAAGATGAAAAATAAAACTTTGGTTTGGGTGTATTTTTTTAATGGATAAATGATGAGAGTTTATAATATTTAAAGTAAGATTTAAATTATGTCTATTTATATGTCAAAAGTAAAATTCACAAAACTATCACAACTTAGGCTGTCTGCTTTCCAAAAGTGGAGAGTTCTTTGAGACTGACTTTAGACAGAGCCTTAGAAAATTTCCCCTATTTCTCAGCTGACTCATCATAACTGTACTTTTCCTTCTGGAGTAGGATTTACTTCGCACATTTTTTTAAGACAGTAAATAGGAAGAAATCGCACCTCCAGCCTAAGCTTACCAGTGAAACTGTGGTAACAGAAGAAGGAAGCATGCTATTAAGAAGCTGGTATGCTTTCAGAAAAAAAAAATCAAAATGCATTACTAAATCTGCTAGTAGAGCCCCTTAAAGTTGTTATCTCAGGCAGAGGTGAGGACTGTGAGTCTAAAGTACACCATAACATTAGTAAAGATAATAAAAGCTGGGAAGGAGGCTCTGGTCAAATTTTTTTCATATAACTGTAATAGGCTGAAATGTTCCCTGCAGTATGAAATAAGAGATGGGGAGGAGAGCAAGGCTAACAAATACACTACAACAACATCCTCCAGTAGCAGAGTGAAAGTACAAAAGCATGAAATAAAACGAGGTATAACAAACACATATTTTTGGCAGATACCCGAGTCAGTGAATGAAAAGGAAGGCTAACGCACATCTAAAAGCAAATTGCAAAAACACCTATCAGCGGGATGCAGGCTCTGTTCCACTAGGTTCCTTGGAATGAAGTACATGGAGATCAAGCAGCTAAAAAGCTTTGTCAGGAAAGCTCTAAATCTCAAGGCTATATTCAGGGCACACTCAATATCCTAATGCATCAGAAGAGGGCGAAAAAAAAAGAAAACCAACCCAGGAGGATCTATTCCAAACACATATCGTGCCAAAAGGATGGCTCAGCTATCTTTTGAATCTTCACGAGTCAATATAAAGGACTTAAGCCAATATGAAACTAAGACTGAGGTCATTTAAAGAATGTAAAAATCTATATGCTTCAGTTTCCATGTTCATATTGCGTTATATGTTATTACCACATTTTGAATGACAGAATTTAGCAGGGGACAGGATGTCAGAAAACGCTTTAAATAAAGGCAAGCATTGTTACTGCGCACATTTAAAGGTTGCCTGTCTTTAACACCAAAATTTTTAGGAGCCTACGAAAAAACATGTTGCCTATGAAATAGTATCCTAAAGTGGAATTCTTTTTTTTAATAAGCATCTGTAGGTACCTACTTTTAAGCAGCTTAAAGAAGAAAAGCATGATCCTGTTTTTTTTCTCCTGAGGAAGAATAATCTACCCGAATGTCAGAAGGTATCATTAAAATCCTTAGAATTTACCACTACCATTACATCTCTGAACCAGCCATAAACTGTGCCTGAACAAGGTCTTGCAGATTTAGATTAGATGTGGAAGCTTTCCTTCTTGACCTAAAGAACCAGCTTCTGAATTATAGAAGTTCAAGTCTGCATATATGCTGGTAAAAATGAAGAAAAATTCACACTGAAAATTAAGCTTTTTTTCTCCTTCTATGATATAAGGAGTTTTAATATTTTTATGCGAGCTTAAGAGCCTCTTTTTGAAGAAATATGCTTAACACTGTGAAATTTGTGCTTCCATGATTTTTCTGGGAGAGCTCAGAGAAATGGTAAGATACTGTGATTTATTGTGGCTTAAACTGAAATAGTGAGAATGCAGCATTTTACAAAATTGTGACTCTATCCAAAACCAGTATGTCTAATATTATTATTAGAGAGCCTAGACAATTAGCTTAGACTATGTACCTATTTTTTTTTTACCTCTATTGTCAAGTAAGATGAATCTAGACCTCATCAAGTAACTGACTCTCTCTGTTAAGAAACTTTATGCTGCTGCAGATGTTTTCCAGTGACCAGTCATGCTACTGAGAGTTCCCAGGGCGTTACACAGTCCATTCTAATACTTCTTACTTGCCACAGGTACATTGCCCTGGTAAGTGCTGAGTGTCTGTTTCTGTTAACATCCACGTTTCCCATTGTTCTTATCTCTTGAAAGGATTTTTTAATTTTTTTTCATGAAGGACATGAGCCCCCTTAGCAGAGCAAAATGCTTCCTATGTGTTTGTGGGAGAGGGGAGTGCGTTTTCTATGCTGTAGGACAGAGACTGCCTGGCAAAGAGAATTAATGTCATTGCTTAAGCGGATAGTGATAGCAGCTCCAGTAGAAGAATTTTCAGGGTCTTTCTTTCTTCTTCTTTGGAGAGGCTCTGATCTCCATAGGTAGCTATATATGCAGAACTTGGCTGGAAGCAGCCAAATGTTATTGAACATATTGAACTAAGCTCCTCCTAGATGTTTATTCAGGAGAGAAATAAGGAAAGAAGTAAAAAATCTCTCACACAGGGGTGTTGGGGCATGGGTATCACTCTTGTTCTCAAAACAAGGCATTTGCTGTCCATTTTGCCCCAGGGATGAATAATAACTGACACTGCTGGGAGTGTTTTATAGGACAACTACACATTTGGATGTGTGGAGATGTGAATCTCTGGTCAGTGCTCCTGTAATAAAGTTGAATGGGAGACAAGGGACCTCATTTTATTACAAGTATAGGATCATGCGGTAAGGCAACAAATGCATATATCAGTTGGGAGCCAGCTTAGGGAAAAGTCATCAGTCCCTCATAGGAGGCAGCTGGGAGGCTTTCTCTGGACTCTACCCATTCATTTGTTTTCCTCAGCTGCCCCAGAGGAGCCCACAGCCCAGATCAACTGAACACACACTTTTCCAAAGGAGATGGATGATACAAGTGAAATGCAGGAAACTTTAAGATGCGGTCAAGTGAAAACAAGGAAAAACACAGCTGATGGTGAAAATATTGTTCTTCTGTTGCGCACTTTAACAAGCCAGTCATTCTGAAAGATGTCTAACAGTAAGTCCTGATGCTGTCTGTCAGTCAGCAGCATGGTAGAAAAATCTTTCCTGAGTGTGAACACTAAATGAATATTGAATTGCTTGTTTGAACTAATCTTACCATGCAGGTTTCCATCTATCACTACTCAAGGAGGCCTTTCCCAGGTGCCCTGTGGTAGCCACAGTGGCTACAATACCTACAATGCAATGGGAAGTGGATTTAGCTATGTAGTCAGTCAGCAAATATAAAATCCTGTCTTCCAGGTGCAGGGTAGCTAAGTTCAGGAATCCTAGATATTCACTCATAATGCACTGCTGAATGGCACTGACTTTTGGAGCAGAGAAGAGCAGCCAGGCAGAGCACCATGTATTGCACAAGAGGACTGGTGTGAGGAGTGGAGAAAACAGAAAGGTTCTGCACACATTTTTCCCAGTGGAAACTCAGGCACTGAAGAAAATCATGTTAGGCTCTCATACTTATACAGAGAAGGTAGAGGTTTCATTGTAAATAGTCTCAAAACTGCAAATAGCAAACTGCTTAGAATTAATTTTCACTTCCCTAGGGATTAGAAGGTGAATCTAATGATCGCTGAACCCTCTGGCTTCAGGCGAAATAAATATTTCAAAGACGATACACAGACTAGCATGCAAACTTCTCAGTAGGATAATGGAAACGCTGTGCACCTTTATCTATTGTTTGTTTATTTTTACATTTTGCAGAACACCAGCATGGTCAGACACTCCTCCTTCCACGTCCTGGTCCCATCTGCACACGCTCCTTCCCGACAGGCAATTCAGCTTGTGCATGCATGCCTGTCTGTAGACAAAATGACATTCATACTGCCATTTCCTCATGCCTCTCAAACTCCGCAAAAGAGACTAACAATAAACAGAGCAAAAAGTCATCCTAACACAGGGCTCACACTTGGCAAGATTTACCTGATTCTTACAGATGGGAGGACCAAAACAGAGACACAAAGTAAATTTCCTAGAAAAAGAGTTTATCAAAGCTTTTCTGAATTCTTTTCCTTATGTAACTGAAATCAAAACTCTCATTGGGAACGCATCTGTTTCACAGAATTTAACTTAAGGGACAAACTAATCACAGTTTGACTAGACAGTGAGAGTAGGCAATCCAGGAAGATTATCCTCCCTTGCTCTTAGGGCATCCCAGGCCATTCAAAGTCACCAAGTTAAGAATTTCCTGCCACAGCACCCTTTCAGCAAATTCAAAATCCTCTCTCAGCAAAAAAACAAATGAAGGGTTCCCACTCCTCCCTAGCTCTGTCCCCTTCACCAGAAGGGCTTAGCCAGCCTGCCCTCATGTTCTGGTTTTGTTGGGTGAGGGGGAGCCTAAGGTAGACCAGATAGACCACCTGAGGAAACACTGCATAGTCTGGTCCTGATCGGGGCTGAACTACGACACCTCACCAACACCATCTCCCTGTTGCGCTCCCTCCCCACGCTTTGTCCAGGAGCATCAGCATCCTCACCACTCTCCTGCCTGAGGACAGGCAAGCTGTCTCAAGCTTTCTGCCTTGCCAGCGGCCAAACTGGACAGTTCTTGTAAGTTTTCACTTTCTGCCAGTTCAAAAGGGCTCCCTGTAATTGATCTTGCTTCCAGACACTGATTCCAGTTACACCTTTCTCTGAAATAAATAACTACCTGGCTGCTAGCCCAGTGGAAGTGTCTGGATGGATACCAAATTAATTTTCAGAAGCCAAACAGATTACTCACTATAAGCTATAGCCTCTCTCTAATACTGTCTCTAGTAAATATTCCTTCCAAGCTTTTCCTCTGCTCTGCTTTTTCAGCATCAGCTCTTCTTAGCATAGCATCGCTTTGGGAACTCATGCTGAGTTTCTTGATAGCTTATAAACCTCAGGTCTCACTTAGTAATTGTCTAGCAGGGTATTAAAAGTATTATAAACATTTAAATTTTCTTTAAAAGTGCTGTGCTTGTCAACCTACCAATACTGTCTCATCAACTTGTCCTCTTCCATGTTTCCTGTTACCCTTGTGCCATCTGTAAAAGCTGTTGGTAATGATCAGTCTTCAAAGTTGTGAAGCAAATTATGCCAAGTTTGGCCAAACTCTGCAGAAACTACCAAAATTACCTCCATTGAGTGAGGTAAGGCCAGACACTCTTTGAGGTTCTGTGCTGAATTACTGTCATTCCATTTGATACCTCTGCACTGGTGTCAAATGTTTGATCAGGTAAAAAAAGGTAAAAAACCATAAACTTCACAAAGTATAGTACACCTTGGCCTTTACTTTTAGCAATGAAACCCTTGATTTCATAAAAGAATGAAATCATACCAACTGCAAGTAATAGGGAGCAGGTAATTCAGTTAGGTTGACTCTTGTTCATTTTCCATTTCAGAACAATATTCTTTCCAACTGTAATTTAATAAAATTAGAACAATAATTTAAACCAAATTAACAAGTAATCTTTTGATGTTATCAAAATCTATTATTGATTTAAACCAATATATTGAATCAATTTCATTTTTTTTAAATATTTTCATTCTTGTTTGGAATGAATGATGGAGCAGATTTAAAAACAAGCTGGAAAGGAACCAATTTTGTATGACATTTCTTAATAGACTCTTCCTGTTACATAAGATGCCATTCAATTCAATTAATATAAGAACAAAAATGTATTACTAGTTATATTTTTTCTTCAACATTAGACTAAGTAGAGGAATACAAGCTTTCTCTTTTCCCTTAGGAATCAATCTACATATCTGTGACACAGCCTCTTGTTAAAACTGGCTTTGAGTGCAGAAAATTATTCAGTTCTCTGGAAGCTGGAAAGATAATTCTAAAAGAAATACAGGGTTGGCTGTTTATCGTCTTGATGATAGCAGCTGCTCTCAGTAAATGACTTCAGAAACAATGAGGGTAAGGCACATACGTAGAAAAAGTGAATCTGGAGTGAGTAAGAGACAGCATCTCCCAGAGGTTTTACCAGAGTATGTTTACAGTTTCAATAAAGGCAAATCCACAGTTAAAGTTGCAACTTTAGTCAGGAGACTTTCCTTCCCCTCCAGCTGTCACAAGAAAGCACCATTTTCTTTAAACCCAGCACTAAATTTTAGAGAAATAAAGTCAAGAGGGAGGAGGAAGAGAGGAAAAAGACTTTTTGCTTCCAAGGAAAAGTAAATTTATTTGTTAACTTCAGACAACTATTTAACCTCTAGAAAGAGATCTTCTAAAAGCTCAGAGGTAAAGCTAATCTCAAAATAAAAGGTTTGGGGTTGAGATAGATTCTGATCATGCCAAGACACACACAGCTGTATAACTTCACTCAGGTGAGGTCAGATAACTTCACCTGGTTTCTACAAATCCATTTAATGCCTCCTCTCCTCCTCTGTAGGGGGAGGACTGTTCTTCCCACATCTGCACTTCCCACCAGTGCAAGAGGTAACATGTTGCCCTCTTTCTCTCTTACTCCCTCCCCAGGAAAAGCAGCAGCCACAGGAGAGTGTTACATCCCGTCTGCCATGGCTCGGCATGAGCAAGGCACTGTCAGCCCACCCAGCCACTGGCCTGACAGCAGATCCCCTGGGGCTGGTACGCGTGCCTCAGAGCTGATCCGAACACGAGGAGAGTTCCTGCAAACCACCCAAGTCGTGAGAGCCAACTGCACCGGGCGTGCAAAGAGGGCAGGTTGCCCCGCATACTCAACACAGAGCTCCTTCTGCACATTAAAAATAACCACTCTCAATGTGCCTGAGGAGTCTGGGGTGCTTACAACAGCCCTGGTCTTGCTCTGTTAGGATTTTTAGTGACTGGGCTTTGGCTTTTAAATCTAACAGTTGCTGTGTGTTTAAAGACAGTGAATACCAGTATGTCCATTTTACATGTGAGGAAACCAAGTCACAGGGTCATGAAGTGACCTTGTCAGGACATTACAAACTGTTGAAGCCTGGTAGTAAAACCAAGAGAAGAATCCAGGCCTCCTGAGATATCATTTAACAGGCCATGCTGCCACTATCATACTAAAATACCATTCCCACTCAGCCTTCAACACAATACTCTATTTACAGGAGCTGTATCAAACTCAGATACTTTTCTTTCACGAGCTTGTATATGTGATCAAAGTGCCATTCTCCTGTTATTTTTCCCTCTGAGGGAACTCTGAGAGGGTTTTCCCTCTCAGCAGAAACACACCCCGCCACACCTGAAGGAGGTTTTGGACACCCAGAACTCTATGCACAGGCTGCTGAGATGCTGACTCGCTGGTCTCCATGAGCAGCCCTTGTGCAGAAGTAGCAAAACCACCCCTGTGGGGGTACTAAAGCAAGGAATTGTCCAAGGTCTGCCTAACCTACAGATTATGGCTGAATTTGAGCCTGTTTCTGAGGTATCTCAATGCTATTCAGAGTCTCCTGAATCTACCACAGCATTGATACTTCAATAGTTTCACTGAAAGTCTCAGAACATAAGGGATCTTCTTTGTGTCACCCAAAAGGTGACTCAGTGTCAGCCCTGGAGTGGTCAGACAGTTGGACTGGATGATCATTGCAGGTCCCTTCCAACTGAAATATTCTAACAGTATTAGATGTTGTTCAAAAGAGCAAAGGGAGGAGGAGCCGTGCCTGCCTTGCCTGGAAGTCTAGAGAGAGTTAGGAAGAGGAGAGCAGACCTGGAATTCAGAGAGATGAGAAATGGCAACGAGGGGCCTCACACAAACCCTGTGCTCAGCTGGAGGGTAAAGAAGAGCCACAGTCTGTCCTCATCCTCCTTTAGAGTTGTGGCAGCTGGAGGAGAGGCAATGTGGGATGGATGGGGGGCACAATCCTCCTCTCCCTTGCTACCTTCTTTCATGAACTTCCCACAGACCTTGGCTTTCCACACAAAAGGACATCATTGCAGGCTACATTTTTCGACAGGTCATGAAAATCCATCTTGAGATGCAATCATGCAGAGAGTGGATGTAAGGGAAAGAGAGAGGGAGATGAGAGGTTAGGATAAAAATGAAGAAAATACACCTCTTCCACAAACATTTGGAATATCTAAAAATCATAAGAAATGTTTGAAACTGTAGGTTTGTGTATATATCCACTTCAGATAATGATTCTAGCAGTGATTAAAGCATTTGCCACAGAGAAAACCTAGGAGAGGGATACTGAAAAAAAAAAGAAAAAAAACGCCAGGTGTTTTGTCATACTTTTTTTAAATCATGTAATCAAGAGATGGACCAAGAGGGAACTGAAACAGAAGGCTAATGTAGAAACTAGCAGAAGAGCATTCAATAGCTAGCTAGACCCTCGCAAAAATAATCTTAGAAGGGCAACAGAACGAGATAAAAAAGGAAGTACATATGCATCAGTATAATCCATACATGCTAACTTTCAGGGCTCTGGCTAAGTTTGAATTTATTTCCACTGCCCAGGCCAGTCAATCAACTATCATTGTTAGTGACTGATGGCTTAGAAAATCTCTGCTTCTGCAGCTGTGTGTGTGTCAAGTATAGAGTCTCCTTGCAAGAGAAACATAAAAAGAAATAAAATCTCTACTCTGAATGAATGGCAAAAGGGCATGCAGGGGTATAAAAATTATGGTATCACAAAGCTGGAGCAAACCAGTTTCTCCAAACTGACCACAGGCATATTTATTTATTGCACTGACTATTAAAGGAAATTTTATTTCCACTATTCAAGAGTATTCACCTGGTTATAACTCATCTTTCATAAAGTACCTCATCAACAACTTCACTGCTTCTAGTTAACTTCCCCCTATATCAAGTCTGACAGTTATTTCACAATCCTGCAATTACTTGACCCTTATCATGCATGCTTTACTAACAAGATCCCTTCCAATACCTCCATGTTTCTTTCTGTGTACAAGCTGATTTCATTTGAGCAATGAGAACCTCATAATTTTTTTTTCAGAATTTTTTTGCAGGATTCAAATGAACTGTGAAGCAAGAGTCCAAAAAGTTGCATGATTTCAGTCCCCTCGGTTGCTCGTTATTGCCCTGCTGATCTGCACTGTCCAAACGCTTTTATAAATTGCAAAAGGACAAAAAGAGAGAAAAATTATAGTGCAAGCTAAAATATATGCCAATACACAAGTGTAAGTGCAAGTATTGGTGCATTTCATTAACTGGTTTAATATGAAAAACTAAACCAGATACACAGCTTTCTCCTGTTTGCTGAAAAAAAAAAAAAGTAGGAAAAGTATTTCAGCATCTGCTCTGCTTTCTTCAATGCAACACCAACAACTGGGTTAAACACCAACGGACAGAGAAATAACATCCCTTGCTTCACAATAAGCATTTCCACCTATCTTTTATTGGGTTGTTTTGTTTTTGTTTTTTTTTCCCCACCTTGTTAAACAAGCCACTAGGTAACAAGGCAGCAAAGTTTCAGTGTCCACACGACTAGACACATAAGCCATCCCTCGGGGTCTTTTCACAGGGAAAAAAAAGCTGCCTTGCAGAAGTTTCTTCCCCTTGCGCGAGTAGATGCGAGCAGCCTCTCATCCCTAGAGGGCACCCGATGAGCGCAGCTCCCAGGCACAAAGCGCCTTCCCGCAGGCTGCAGGATTTATCACTTTTAACCAGCTTTTCCCTTGTGTCTCTAACCACTCGTCCAGACAAAGCACTGGGACTGAAAAGGTTTGGGTCATTCCAGTTGCTTTTTTCCAGCTCCTTATGTATGCACACCCAGAGAGCTTCTATAAACTACACCCTTTTGTCCCCACCAAATTTAGGGATGGCCATTTGCACCTCTTCCAACAGGTACTCCAAAGCCCCTTACCTTATGATGACAAACATGACCAGAGAGTTTCCCACCAAGCCGACAACGAAGACCACCGAGTAGACAGCAGTGATGATGATGGGGATGGCGGGGGAGATGCTGGTGTGGTTGTGCTGGGCATCCCCGAAGGCCCCGGTGGCGTTGCTGTCGTAGTCCAGCCAGCCCAGGGGCCAGCTGCTGCTGGTGCTGGGGGGACGACAGGGCCCCGGGGAGCAGGTGGAGTCCAGCTCCTCCCGGAAAATCTGTACAGGGGCATCCATAGGGGCACAGCCCCTACAGGTAGGAGGAAGACAGGGAGGAGAGTGCAGACAGCAGGAGATGAGGGTGCTGTAAAGAGGGATGAGAGGGAAAGAAACAGAAGTGCTGTCACAGCCACCAGACATTAAGACCTCTGAAATCTGTACATGTTAAGGGGAGCTCTGTTGTGATGGGAACTGCAATTTGTCAAGCAGAGGTTTAAGCAAAACACATTCATATTAAATAATTACAAGTTTTACATCTTGCTGTCTAATGGGTAAGTGCTGCTCCTCCAGGTGCACAAGGGAAGTTTTCCTCCACTTTCAGAGATTGCACAGAGAAACAAATCAGGTGGGAAACAGTTCAGGTCCACCCCCACACTTTAACCCTGTCTCTCCCATCCTCCATATTTTAACCTAATGACAAGGGCTTCTTACTGCCTAAGCTCAGCTACAAAGGGGGAGAGAGGGAGAGAGAGAAACCCACCACCTCTGTGCACATTTGCTTTGACCTCCTGCCCCGAGTTATTTTTTTCCCAATCCCCTACCTGCTTTCAAAGAAGAGACACATTAATGACATAAAATACCTCTTTCAGTCCGGGAAAAGGAGCGGAGTCCTCAAACAGATGTTCTTTGCAGGAAAAGAAAAAAAAACAAAGCAGTTCTGCTTGGCTCCTGGAAGTACCACTGACCTTCTAGGACTTTGGAACCTGAGGCACTTGCGTGTTTGGAGAGGGGTGCTGGCAGCAGAGCTGATTCCTGGGCATGAGCTGCGATGTGGTAGCAGCAGTTGCTGCTGTTCCAGCTCCCACCACTTCGCCTTTTCCCTCTCAGGCTGCCTCTGCCTCCTTCTCGCTCTGCCAGGGCTCCGGCAGCACTCTGCACTGATGCACACGTTCTCCTCTGTCTCTGTCCCTGCAGCTCAGAAGCTCACATGACTTCTGTCTAAACACTGAGAGGCAGATAAATTAAAAGAAAAGCAAAAAATAAGTTCTGCAATGAATGAGCTATTATTTTTAATACATTTTTCCGAGTTACCTTTCCTCATTCCCCCTGCACTCCCAGGCCTCAAGTAGTGATCCTCTCTGCCTTATTGAATCCCACATGCTTTCACAGAATAGCAGATGCTGAATAAAACAGCAATTTTCAGTTTAGATGCCTTGCCTAGTCCATCACCTCTTTCATGCCTCAGCTTCACAACTGTGCATCCTAAACACTTCTCACTGGGTGGCTGTGCCCCTGTTCCTTTACAACTGCAACTTGGAGGAAAGTCAGAAGCTGGCTACCCAAGCAGAGAGAGGCACCCTAATTACTGTCCTTAGTTTACGCAAGCTGTCACACACTGTGTGAGAAGCCAAGAATTCCCTGTAGCAATTCTGAAGCTCTGCTGTCCTCAGGCTCCAGGTGCAGCCAGGGATGGAGAGACAGTGTGTGCAGAAATCACATCCCTCAGAGCTTATCCTGAACATACTCCAACAAGCAGGGGTTGGGAAAGCACGAACCTGTGTTCAGGATATCCCTTAATTTGCACTCAGATCTTGAAATCCCCACCAGGAGCCCCTCTAAATGGCAAACTGGGACAGGTGAGGCGAGACACAGAGTTGTTTCCATTCCCTTGGAAGAGGTGGGGAACAGCCAGGCTGGCTGCATCTCAAAGCATGCAGCAGGAAAGCAGGTCTCTGCAGGGAATAGCAGATGGTCATGCCTCTCTGGGCATGTGGTGAAGCTTAGACGGCTGGGAAAGGTTTGTGGCTTTCCTTCATCCTTTTCTAATGTTGAAGCTCTACTTTGTGGTCCTCTTGTTGAGTGTGATCAGGCTGCAGTTTCTATTTCTAAAACATTTTTTTCTAAACTATAACCAACATGAGAAATTATGTTAACTGTAGAGTTAAAAGTAATGAAGTTAAAGGTACAGAATCCCCTCTCTTAGGGGCAGGGGCTCGTGCAAATGCGGTGATGACTTTGACTGTGTCACTGCTTTCTCCAGAACGTCAGCATCTGCTCGGTATCACCTGTATAGAGCTGTCTAAAAGTGTCATCCTTAATGAAGATGCAAAAAAAATGCAGAACAGCAAGTATGTGACAAAACAGCCTCAAACCAAATACATTTTAAGAATGAAACACAGGCCTGGGATAATAATAATAATTTACTGGAAGATAAAGGGAGATCCTAACATAAAATGCACCCCTATCCTGTTTTTATTCTCTGCAATCCATGGGCTCTTGAAATATCCTGAGGGGAATCACTACTGCTACTTCTTCTCATACCGTTTTACTTCTTGTTAACGTCTTCTCTGGACTTCTTCACATTCTAGAATTAAAATATACAGAAAAGCTTGTAAGATAGCAATATTTTAACATTCACTGATAATTCATCTCTTATGAACAATCGTTTTCTTTGGATAAGTACCTTAAATATGAGCATATACAGCTGCAAAATAATCAATAAAATGGATTCTAAGGGTTATGGTGAAGTGAGGGAGAAAGAAGCAATGGTTTGTCACTCTGCAGTTGCTACAGGTGGATCAGAAACTTCTGTCTGGGGAAGAAGTGTCTGTTATTTCTCTGCATAAATCTAAAGCACAGATCATGTAAGATTAATAGCAGACTCAAAGCTTTTTCAAGCATCAGTGGCTGGACAGTAAGCTACTTTCTCTAGCTAAATTCTGTGCTGAAACTCTCCAGTGATCTTAGAACTAGCACAAAAAAGATGTGCTCACAGCAACGGTCACTGACCCTTAATGGAGTGTGCATTGCAACTACATGGGACTGGAATGAGGTGGAGTTTGACCACAACACTGTCAGTTACAGAGTGAGTCAGAGGCAACATTTAAGCTGCCTGGTGCTTTCTGTCTGTATGTGCTCTGCATTGGATGCTCAACTCTGGCTCTTGGTAGCTGTAGGCCTTTGCAGTTCAGTACAAAGCAAGCATATGGGCTAGAGAAATGTCTTTTCTTCTGAAAGTCAAGTCACTGTAAGTCCAGACATTCATATAAACTGTTTAAAATAACCTTTTCATTTCTTGTGTTTGCTTTCTTGATGAAAATTTTAATATCTGGATTATCAGCAGTAACTGGTCTCACCGCAGGTACTGGAAACACCTGCAATTATATCAACAAAAAAAAAAAAGAAGGGCAGAGGAAGAACCACGCTCCATCATCATCTCCCTCCTCTTCAACACATAACTGCTGAGTGCCTCTGCGCCCTTCCCGGTAGTCCTATGGAAAAGGTCAGGAGTCTCCTGAAATCACAAGGGAAGAGAAAGAAAGGGTTTGCAGGTGACCCAACCCAGTCTGTCTTCACACCCATGCCAGAAGCCCCTATTCCTTCTGAGGGATTGCATTAGAAAAAAGGCCCTGTTCTTTCAAGGGACTTTGGGAGACACAACAGACATCACCTGGACTTTTTTTTTAATTAAAGTACAAAACTATATACCAAATTGTATATTTAGGGAACATTGTTTAAGGTGTGAATTCCAGCCCTCAAAGGTCAAGAAATATCACATTCAGTTGTCCAATACCTAGGCACTATATGTGCATTTACACAACCATTTTTTTCCCCCAGGCTCTCTACCTCATTCACAGATCAGCTACACCAACACCATATTGCTAAATTTAAGTGGACAGACAACCATAAATTGCGAATTTCATATCTGTAAAGTGTCTTCTTTTGCAATCCTAGTGAAATTCTTTGAATGAATAAGGAACATAGGGGGAGGAAGATATATGATATTTAACAATAGCAGGTGGGAAGGGCTTCAGCATTGTATTTTTATTACCAAAAACTAAAGTAAAGAGCTTCCTCCCCTCAGCACACTGCTTCATAACCTTAACAATATGCCAGGACATTAATTCAGCCCTGACTCAGAGGTAAGAATGAACAGCACTGAATCACCGGCACGAATCTGTGCAGCACGCGCTCACCAAGTTGCAGTAGAGACCCAGCTCCATCCCTCCAGCACATGCAGGTTTTGACTGAAAGCTGCTTAGTTGCCAGCATTGTTTCCCATAAGATCACGACAATGTCTAGGTTTAAGTTAACTGTGCAGGACAGAGCAGACTTTAAAGTTCAGCCATGAATTGTAACACTGGATGCTTTGACACAGGATAATTTGCAAAGGTCACCTTTTATTCTGGAGGCTGAGAGAAACACCAGATGAGTTAGGCGGAGCAGGCTATTGAGATGCGTTTTTTTTAGTTCAAAATTAGTTTTAATACCTGATTGACCAAAGGCTCCAATAATGATGAACCTCAGTAAAGGGAGAAGATGCTGGAAATGCTTTTTTGGTGGCTACAGTTGCCAGGGAAACAAAGTTCTTCTGTCTCTCTGCATCCAGAAATGTCAGCACTCTGTGAACACAGCTCTCAGGAAATGGCGCATTTTGTCCTCTTTGAAGACCAGCAAGGGAGAGGAAGGGGAAAAAGAGAGGCAGGAAATAATACGTAATACGGCTTCCTAAACAGTGTTTGTACATATATTTAGGTCACAGCAGAGTAAATCTTCAACATAAGGCTTGTGCTTTGTTTTTGACTTGTAGATGGCAGAAGTTCATGTTACATTTTACAATAAATTGCTAATACAGATCTCCACTGTCGCCTTCAGAAACCAACCCACTGAAACCCTGAGCATCGGGACAGCCTCTGTGGCCTGTCCCAAGACATGTCCATCTTCCACGAGAAAGTCCTTGGGAGGGTAGGGCAAGACCAGTGACCCTCCAACTGCCAGCTGCCGGGAGGCACTGGGCAGGTGTTGAAAAGTTTCTGACCTTTAGACTTAAAAAAAAAAGGAGGGGTGTTGTACAAACAGGAGCTAACTGGCAGTGAGGAAGTTGGTGGCTGGGATTAAGGAGTTCAGTGGGTCATAACGGGAGGCCATTTGCTCTGCTCTGCCATCACCCTGCCACTCCCTGGCCAGCTGTGGCACACAGGCCAGCGGCTCAGAGCAGGGGCAGAGCTGTCAGAGCAGGTCACCACTTGGTCATCTTCCCTGCATTTCATCTCACCAAGGTACCTAGCTGGAAGTTTTATATCTTTCCACTTTTCTGGAGCAGGCTGCAGCTGTGACTTCCAGAGGAGACACAAGGATGATGAGAGCAGCTGAACATGGGCTGAAGAACAATTTTTAGTGCCTTTCTGTAACCCTAATAATGAAATATGCCTCAGATATCTGTAGAGTAGATACAGATATCTAGTCTACAGAAAACATCATCTGATACAGATGGGTTTTTTTAAAAAAAAAACCAAACAAAACCAAACCAAAAAAAAAGTATCTCTAATTATTATTTACAATTATTTCTCCTGAGGGGCACTATCAGTTAATCATCTTTCACAGTAAGCTGGCTTCCCAGCAAGTGGAAGTGCAGTTCTGCCGGTGGCTGGTACTCTGCTCCAGGGAGGGAACGGGGATCACCTAACACAACCCCAACTTCCACCCAGCTTTGGCTCTGAGACACGAGATGCTGTTGATGCCATTGATAAGTTTTATGGGAATAAATAAAAGTCACTTGGAGATTAGCCTGGTCGTTTCTTTTTGGGATGATCCCAGTGGATTGTGTGGGATAAGTACTGACTTCTCCCCGAAGAGCTCAAGCTCCTGCAGAGCTTTCTCGTTCTACCTTTTTGACAAGAAAAGAAAGATGATTCATTTCCAGGAGCTAAGATCTGTGTTGATTATATGCCAATGATACCCAAATCTTAATCTTCTCTGCTTCAGACTGAGAATTGTTTGTTCGTTTTTCCTGATGCCTGGCAGAAGTAAGAATCAGACTGAAAACAAATGGTGTAGCTGGAGCTAGAGAAAAGCAAATTTTACACACACAGCCCCTGAACTTTACCCCTCCCACCTCCTCTGCCTCCTGGTTTTGGCAGCTTCACTCATACACGACTAATTGCTTGAGCACAGCAGTGATGTGATACAAGAGCGGTTAATGCAGCTCTCTGAATAGGGGCTGTGCCTGCACCAGCTGACTGAGCCACTCTGCTGGCTCCAGGATAGAGGGGGGAAGGCTGAAAGCCCTTTTCCCCACTTTTCCAGTCGTATTAGTCCCTCAGTCAATACCACTTGAGCTGCAGGAGCAAGTGGTGTTATTAATAGTGATGCTGAGAACAAAGAGTATCCAGAAAAATCAAGCGTGGAGGACAAAGCCTTCCTCAGTTCAGGGGCAGGGCTGGCATGAAGGAGAGATTATTTAAATATGCATGTACTCTTGATACTCATTAAACAAACCCCGAATTATTTGAGGTTAATTGGGGTTATCTGAGCACCACTGAACAAAAGGTTAAGAACTGGCATGCAATTACTCAAACACAGGGCCGGAGGGAGGGTAAGCCCCAAATTTGTGGAACTGCACAGAAGGCCTGTTTAGCTGGAGCACACCGGGAAGAAAAGCACCAGCCCTGTGCGAGCCGAGGACCGAGCACCGGTGGGAGGAGGCAGCCGGTTCCCGCTCCCAGCGCGGTTTTCAGAGGAAACGGCAGAGGGTGCAGCGGTTCCAACATGGCCGCCACGCAATGCTCCTGCCCGCTCAGCCCCGCTGCGCTGCGGCCCGGCGGGGACTTGGCCCCCGGCCCCTGCTCCTGTCCCCGCCCCACCTCCGGCCTCCCCCGCCTGGGAGCGGGTCGCTGCCCTGGCCATGGCTCCTCGGGCCGCCGCGGCCCGGTGCGGGGCGGGAGGTGCCGTGGGCAGCCAGGGGTGAGGCCCTTCCCACCTTCTCCCTTCTCCCCGCTGCCTGGTGCCATTGTGTTACCTGTACTCGTTTTTTTCTCTTGTTATATTTATTATTCGCGGCATCAGACGACAGAAAGGCACATACTTTAAGCCTTTTTGCAGCTATTTGCTTCAGTGTACGCAGTAACAGCATTTGTTAGAAGATAAAGACAAAAAGATGTTTCAGCTCATGCATAAAATGTCATGAGGAGGACAAACGGGTGTTTTGCACTGCGTTGTTTGATGCTGTTACTAAATTGTAGATTACTAAGTGTGAAAATGAGTCTGAAAACCCGTGCCAATGTTTTGCAGCATATGGGAGTGTGCCTTTTGAGACATTTGTTTGAACAAGTGATGCCAGAAAAAAATTAGTCTGGGATCAGTTTGTCAATTGCTTGCAGCGGAGTTGGGTATCAAACTGGAAAACTCCTAGAATCATAGAATGGTTAGGGTTGGAAGGGACCTTCAAAGGTCATCTAGTCCAACTCCCCTGCAAGGAGCAGGGACATCCCCAACTAGATCAGGTTGCTCAGAGCCTCATCCAGCCTGGCCTTGAACGTTTCCAGGAATGGGGCGTCCATCACCTCTCTGGATAACCTGTTCCAGTGTTCTACAACCCTCAGTGTAAAAAATTTTTTTCCTAATATCCAATCTAAATCTACCTCCCTCTATTTGAAAACCATTACCCCTTGTCCTATCACAACAGGGTCTAGTGAACAGCCTCTCCACATCTTTCTTGTAGGCCCCCTTGAGGTACTGGAAGACCGCTATCAGGTCTCCCCGGAGCCTCCTCTTCTGCAGGCTGAACAGTACCAACTCTCTCAGCCTGTCTTCATAGGAAAGGTGCTCCAGCCCTCTGATCATGGACCTCCTCTGGACCTTCTCCAGCTGGTCCATGTCCTTTTTATGTTGAGGGCTCCAGAACTGGACACAGTACTCCAGGTGGGGTCTCACCAGAGCAGAGTAGAGGGGGAGAATCACCTCCCTCGACCTGCTGGCCACACTCCTCTTGATGCAGCCCAGGATGCGGTTGGCCTTCTGGGCCGCAAGGACACATTGCCTGCTCATGTTAAGCTTCTCATCCACCAGAACTCCCAAGTCCTTCTCCTCAGGGCTGCTCTCAATCCATTCCCCGCCCAGCCTGTATTTGTGCCTGGGATTGCCACAACCCAGGTGCAGGACCTTGCACTTGGCCTGGTTGAACTTCATGAGGTTGGCACGGGCCCACCTCTCCAGCCTGTCAAGGTCCCTCTGGATGGCATCCCTCCTTTTTAGCGTGTCGACAGCACCACACAGCTTGGTGTCATTGGCGAACTTGCTGAGGGTGCACTCTATCCCACTGTCCATGTTGCCAAAAAAGATGTTGAACAGGGCTGGGCCCAACATGGACCCCTGAGGGATGCCACTCATGACCGGTCTCCACTTGGACATTGAGCTGTTGACCAGCACTCTCTGAGTGTGGCCATCCAGCCAACTCCTTATCCACCGAGTGGTCCGTCCATCAAACCCATGTCTCTCTAGTTTAGAGAGAAGGATGTCATGCGGGACAGTGTCAAAAGCTTTGCACAAGTCCGGGTAGATTATATCCATTGCTAGTGTCTTGTTGACCAATGTTGTAACCCCACCATAGAAGGCTGCCAAATGGATCAAGCACGATCTGCCCTTGGTGAAGCCATGTTGGCTGTCACCAACCACCTCCTTGCTCTCCATGTGCCTTAGCATGGTTTCCAGGAGAATCTGCTCCATGACCTTGCCAGGCACAGAGGTGAGGCTGACCAGCCTGTAGTTGCCCGGGTCTTCCTTGTTCCCCTTTTTAAAAATGGGGGTTATGTTCCCTCTCTTCCAGTCATCGGGGACCTCACCAGACCGCCACAACTTCTCAAATACGATGGCCAGTGGCTTGGCAACTTTATCAGCCAGTTCCCTGAGGACCCACGGACGGATCTCATCAGGTCCCACAGACTTGTGCACCTTCAAGTTCCTCAGATGTTCCCGAACCTGCTCTTCCAGTACAGTGGGCGGTTCTTCATTCTCCCAGTCCCTGCTTGTGCCTTCCACAGCTTGGGTGGTGAGATGAGTCCTTATTGGTGAAGACTGAGGCAAAAAAGTCATGCTTCACTTGGGAGAGTACTAATGGGGTGACATAAAATACCAAAGCCCAGTTTTATTGCCGTTACTTGCTGTGTGTAGTGCCCCTAAATTCAGTAGTGCTGCTCATGGAGTAAAAATGCCAGGCTAAAAATTTCATTTCTAAAAGACAATGAGGAGGGGAAGGAAAAGAAAATTCTCACTAGAAGTACAACCCAGAGAATTGCAAGAGCAAACCAAGCTGAACAAAACCTACAGAAGGAGGTGGTGTTGACTAGGTACCATTAGTGCGAGCAAGTGGCACCAAAAAGGAACATCCAGTATAAATTAAGACTTTGGCAGGGGAACAAAGGAAATCATCAAAGGCTTAGACATTACACTGAAGTGTATATCACATGACTGGGTCGTCTTCACCTTTTTTTTCTTATTTCACCTCTTTCACTGTTATTATAGCTGCATATTATTACAAATTACCAGCATATTCATAAAGTAAATGGCACCAAGGCAATTCCTTTTTATTTGAATATATTAGAATCCCGTACCAGCTAATTTTCCAAAGTACTTTTAAATTGTGGTAGAAGAAAATTACTAATTGCTTTAGCTTGCTAATTGCTCTACGTACAGAAGGATTTTTTTTTAGTAAATGCAAAGATCCTTTGAAACCTCGAGAACAGAAAGTGTTTCAGTACCTAATAGTTTTACTTTCATTGGTTCAATAGCATACTTTAATTGAAGACACCAGTGTGTCTTTACAGCCTGTGACTTCTTTCTTGCTCTCTCATCCAAAGTGGCAGAAACGGCTGCTTTGTACCAGCAGGGAGAGTTGGCCGGTCAGGCATTTTACACAGCTGGCTGTTAAAGATGGAACAACGTGGGGTTTGTCCACACAGGCTGTTAAAGGATAAGGCATTAGATGTGCATGTAAGTGCTTGTTTCACATGACAGAAACAAATCACCATTAGCTTTAGAAAACATGACACGTGTGCAGCCTGTAACCTTCCTGACGTGTTACCCTTTGGTTTATTTGCATCTTGCAGACAGAAACTCTTCTAAGAAATATTCTCCTTAGAGGGACTGAGGACAGCAACCAGCTTCAAATGCAGATATGCAATTTATAAGAGAATCTGCATTATAACTAAAACTTACATTACTCCTAAAATTTGCTTACAGGTAACCAGAACATAAAAGGCTTTTTATAGATGTGTCATCCAATGGCTCTAAGTAATTTTGCACAACAAATTCCCTGAGACTGTGCTGTGATCAGCTGACAAAGCCACAGTCTTATATAGCAGGGTTTCTGCAAGCCAGAAAAGCTCAAGATCTACAAATAAGCCATTAGAGATGTCCAAGGTTCTTGAAGACACGTTTTGTAGAAACTGTCTATTTCAATGGTGCTTTTTTACTGCTGAAGATGGAAGATGGGTACACATGCACACATATAGGGAGAGTGAGAGAGAGGGAGCTCCAGCAGCTGAGGTTGGCAAATGGGTTCATGGTTAGGGTTACAGAAACAACCCATCTTTAGGCTTTAGCCTTTCCTTTTGGAGCTGGTCCGTTGTAGATAAACAGATGTTCAGAGAAGGTCAGACTACTGAATAGTCTAGTAGGTAAATCTCTTGCTAGACCTGTAGAAAGCCGAGGCTCTGTTCCTTGCTCCAGACCAGATATCGTAAATGTCTTGATCTCCCACATGCTGGGCAAGTGAGCCTGTCCTTATCATGTTCCACCAGTAATGTTTGTTTTCATCCAGAACATTCAGTAGCCTGTAAATTCTAGTAATGAAATTTAGCTATTTCAACATAAATTATAAAATCAACTTGCTAAATTTTTAGATGTAAATCTGAGTGTCTTGCTTTGTTCATTCAAATCTGAAGTTTTGACTGTAGATTTTGACTGACATTTACCTTGAATTTTACCAAGTGTTTATGGGGTGTTGTATAGTTTCAAGCCACATGATGCTTCTAGAATGCTTAATCCACCTCTTAAATTGATGAAGAGTTAGGAAAGTCTCAAAAACTATTCAGATTAAATTTACTCTGTTAGGAGTCAGCAATAAATTCAGACACAATTATGGGTCCTCTGGCAAGATAGCTTTATTATTTATGATGTTGAAATTGATATGGAAGAGGCTAAAAGTTATAAAGAAAAATTCTGAGATAAACAACATCCTACTGTTCTGGAATAGTCAGGCAAGTGTAGCAGGATTAAAATATTTATTGCAGCATTATAATATCTGTATCCTACTAATGCAGTGGCCCACATAGTGTTCTTTCAGAAATCACAAATTACACATGTCATTGCAAAAGAGAGTTTCAGAGATCATCTTAGATTATCACAAAGATGAATCCTGGTTCCACAAAACCAAGGGTCTGGGTTTTATAGACAGATCTACTGAGTGCAAAGGATCATGATGGAATTTTCTTTATGATTTTTCAGAACAGTGCAGGATATCTCGTCATTAACTTTCTCTCCATTATTAGAAATACCAAAAATACAGGACTAGCTTTTAGGACCTGAACAGGATGAAAGAAGAGAGAAGAGCTATTCTTCTACAGGGAGGGTGGCACTCTAAATCTTGCATGTATTCTGGGTAATACAAGAATGAACCATTTAAAAGTAGACAGGATTAGAGGCATCTGCTCTTGTACCTTTGTTTCCTCTGGAAAAAAAAAAAAATTGAATGAGCCCAAAGCTGCCGCAGAGTTCCATTCCTGGATTTCTATAAGTCTCTTGCGGGGAAAAGCAGATAAGCTGTTCCTATAATTAGATTTTATCTTCTTTTGTGTGTCTATGGCAATAATAACTAGGGATCTTCAGAGTTCATGGTCATCCCTGCTGTTCAGCCCAACCCTGCAGGCTAGATCAGTCCCACGACCTCTGAAAGTGTTTCATGCTGGTATGCTGGGTTTTAGGTGAAGGTCCCCTTTTGCAGATGTTACCATGGAAGCTTCTTAGTAACTCGACTCTGATATGCCTTTACTGTGCAATTACCAGCTGACAATTTGGCTCAAAAAGCCTACAGTCCCTTGGCACTGTGATTAATCTGTAGACCCATGGCGTGTTTCAGCTGACACTAGTATTATGCAACTATGGTTTGCCTTGACTTGTTAGTCCTTCATTCAAACTGCTGGTTTTCCTGGTCACTCATTCTCCCTGTCATTCCTACTCTGTAGCTGCTAGTTTATCCCTATGGGTTAGTACGTTACACCAAACAACTGTATCTTAAGGAAGAAATCATAAAGGAAAACCATAAATATTTAACGATAAACTATGGTAACTCAAGCATTTCTGTACACCTAAGATAATATGATAGTATGTTCTGGTTTGTTGGGTGAGGGGGGGCCTAAGGTGGTAGCTTCTGTAGGAAACTGCTAGAAGTTGCTCCCCTTTGTTCAGTGGACTCAGCCAGGCCTAGGGCGGACCTGCTGCTGGCCAAGGCCAAGCTAATTGGTAGCAGAATGTCCCGTGATAATACCTCTGCGATAAGATATTTAAGAAGGGGAAAACAAAAAAAAAAAAGGAAGATGTGAAGCAGCTGAGCGGGGGCAGAGAGGGGGAGGCGCGAGCCTCATGGGCCTTGCAGGCCTCACCCTCTGGCCTCCCGCCGGGCAGCTGACTGGGCCCAACTCCGCCCGGCCTGGCTGCAAAAAGTGGAGAGGAGATGAGAAGTGAACAAGATGTAAAAAGGATCCTGAGAGACGTCTGCCAGCCTGTTGTGAGGAATGGCTGAGACGCCAAGGTCAGTGAAGAAGGAGGAGGAGGAGTAATGCGGCTCCTGGCCAAGATTCCCCTGCAGCCTGTGGTGACGACCATGGTGGAGCAGTTTGTCCCCCTGCAGCCCATGGAGGTCCACAGAGGGGCAGAGATCCACCTGCAGCCTTTGGAGGAGCCCACACTGGGGCAGGTGGAGGCCTGAAGGAGGCTGTGGCCCATGGAGGGCCCGCTGGGGCAGCTGTTCTGGAGGGACTGCACCCCGTGGAAGAGATGGCCCATGCCGGAGCAGTTTCATGAAGGACTGTGGCCCATGGGAGGGACCCCACGCTGGAGCAGAGGAGGAAGGCAAGGAGTTCTTCCCCCGACGAAGAAGTAGCGGCGTAAAACAACGCATGATGAACTGACCGCAACCCCCATTCCCTCTTCCCCTCTGTGCCACTCAGGGTGGGGAGGTAGTAGAGATAATGTTAAGGCTGGGAAGAGGGAGGGGTGGGGGGAGGTTATCTTGTTCCCTGTCTCATTACCCTGCTAGTTTTAGAAATAAATGAATAGTTTTCCCCAAGTCGAGTCTGTTTTGCCCGTGACGGTAACTTTAAGGATTTCTCCCTGTCCTTATCTCAAAACTTGAGCCATTTTTCTTATATCATCTCCCCCTGTTCTCTTGGAGGGTGGGGGGAGCGAGAGAGAGACTGCGTAGTCTGGTCCCGATCAGGGCTGTACTACGACATAGTAATAATTATCTATATAATGTGAGATTTCTACAGAGGTCATTTCTGCAGCAACTTATTTCAACAAATTGAAGGCCAATTTTATTTAATACTGTTCTTTTGCAGATTTTGTCACTTGAAAAGATAAGTAAGAATTTACCATTTCCAGATTAATAATTCCTCCTGGGGAGAAGGTGTTTCTGGAAAAGGATCCAGGTTCAACATTTTTGAACCTGCATACCATATATATACACAGTTGCTGCTTTCCTTCTGTGATTGCCCCATGCTGCTTTAGAGCAATGCACAAAATGGATTTTGGGGGTACATTCCACTAAAACGATTTTGATCAGAATTATGTGTCCCAGGTACACAGAGGATTTTTAAATCCCCCAGCTCTTTTCTTTCCCTATGGGCCTTGTTTAATGCATAATTGGACACAGTTAAATAAATTCTGCCAGAACAATTGTCTGAATCAGCCCTGCATGGAGGAAGAAGGGAAATGCCACTGGTGATGGGAACTTTCTGCATTTTCTGCATTCTGATTAATTCTAGCACAGTGTTGTACAAACTGCTTAAGCAGCACAATATTGCTGTGAGGGAAATACAGTAAGAAGGCTCACCATCTGTAAGATGGAGGAAACGCATGAAAGCTATACTGTCCTTCCAGACATACAGAAGGAATCGATAAGAGGTCCAGAAAGAGTGTCTAAAGTCCCTTCTTTTTTCCTCTACTTATTCACCCCTTTACCAGATCATGTGTCTGGCCTTTCTGCAAGCTTTCATGTCATTCCTCTTCCTAAAGGTTTTTCCCTGTGTCAATATCACGGGCCAGTTGTGCATCAGACCTGCAAGCCCTCTGTGAGTCAAACAGTCCATCTCTATCAAAAGCTATCCACTAGGGACTGGCAGGACTCGCTCCATTAGCCCTGTTAGTAAGGCCCTACAGGATACGGCGTTTAAAATACTGGATTATTTTTCTTTGATTCCAGATCAATAAGAACAATAGAAAATAAAAGCAGACCTAAGACCATACCCTGTGAAAATGTTTATCCTCAGTATTTCACACCACCTGCATATTCAGGAAATTAGTGGCTTTTGTAGTCTGAATATGGCTCTTTACTATGCAGGAGAAAGAAGGGGATTATGTGAGCCATCTATTCAACTCTAGACTGATGGGAATTTTACTGGTATAAAATTCATATCCTATTGGTGCTGTAACTTTATGACCAAAACAATTATTAATTAGTGTGCACAAGAATAATTTCAGAAACTGACCAACAGCAATACTAACAGCTAACTAATACCTCAGCCACCAGTCTTAAAAAAACTTTTATTTAAAAAATGTTTATTTTCACAAATAAAAATACTTATATTCATTGCATATATAACTGATAATTAGCAGTTGGATTGCTACTTTACTTTGAAAGATATAAGCAACAATTAATTACAACTAGGAAAAAATCCAAAATATGCCATTTGCCTTTCTAGTTTTTGTTTTACTTTCCGGAAGATAAATGAATTACTCATGACCTTATCAAACCTACATTTTGGTAAGACTTCATACATCTTTGACGTTTGAAAAAGATCTCTTAGGAAGTATGAATTGATACATGAGAGAGAGCAAATCTTCAAAGTGGTTTAGCCTTACGACCTTTTTAGTTCAACCAGGAAATAAGAAAACCAAAACATAAGAAAGGATGACACATTTAATTCTGACACTCATATATCTATAAAGTGCAGCCACCATAGATACGAAATAAAACTGCTGAATTGCAATTTACCCATTTTGGAGAGGATTCAAGTTTGGGGGCTTTATAATTCTATCAGTTATTAAAACAGAATTGAAAAATGGCTCCGAAGTAATTTCTTCACTGTTAAATAGTTGGCTCCATAGCTCTCCTTCTACAATAGAAGATGCACTTATTTTTTTTTCTCTGAAAATATTATAAGTGGACACATCGTTCTTCCTATGATCATCTCTCCAGACTGCACTGGTATTAAACCTTTCCCATTCTTACATTTAAGAAAGTTTTTTTCTTTTGTTTGTCTTCATTTTACACTCAGCGGAAAATAAATATTTCCTTTTCAGTCAATTCTGCTGCAACTAAATTCTGAACATGTAGCTACTAGCCTCTTTACCATGAAATCCGTAACTTAATTTCCACTATATACCTATTTGCCTTTTGAGACAGGGACACAGACATTACATAGGGAAGATGCAATTGAGATAAGGTAGTATAATAGCCTCCTTGGTTCAAATTTGGAATTTTTACCTTATGGAGTACCAAATTTGTCCTAATCTAATGAGCTCAGCAACTCCTCCTCAATTGAAAAAAAAATTGTTCTACACTCGGCAAGTATTTCATTTATGCAGCTCATGTACAATTGTATATATCGCACTGATAGGCGATATTAAGCATCTTCAGAGAGTTTTATTCAGTTTTACCAACACTATCATTCCCCTTCTCCTGTAAAGTCAAATTGTCAGTAGTTTAAAATCATCAAACTCACAAAAGACAGGTAACATGCCTTGTTAGCAAGGAGAACACTTCCAGAACGAATAATATTTCCAAAGCATATTTAGCCTGCCCTGGCCTAAATATGCTTCCACTGAAAACTGGAAGAACAGAATAAACATTTTAAAAATATACATCCATTGAAAAATGTTCCAAATGACTTTGATGGTTACAGTTAGTTGGCCAGCCATTGCCCTCTCTGAGACACTATTTTTCAGTTCTCAGATAAACTTTTAATACTAGATCTGGTTTTTTTTTTCTTCATGTTAACTTTTTGCATTTAGCTTAATGATTTTGAGAGAAATCAGGAAAAAAAAGAAAATCATTCAGCCACTTTGGGGAAGAAGGTTAGGCACTTTGGTTTTACCATGTCTTTTTGCTGAGGCTCTCTGGTACTAACGAATCTTAGCAGAAAGATTTCATGTTTTTCAGAATGGAATCACCTTGAGCTACAAGAGCACTGCTTGTATGGAAATATACCCAAGTGATGCTATGTGGAAAGCTTTTTAAAAATCTCACTTAGTAAGTGCCTCAAGGAGACTTGTCAGACCATAGAAAGATGATATCTCCGTAAAGTCTGCTCGCCCTACCATGTTGACTCCAACTGAACACAGGTATTTCAGCTCATCAGGTCTGGCCCCAACGCCGAAGCAGTGAAGAGGAAAAGAGAGAGATGCACGGAGGGAAGGGAAGGAAAGGAGGCTTATAAGTCTGGGGAGCTTGGACAAAGAAAGAGGCAAACGCAGACAAAAGCAGCTGGTTGTTTGCCTGCTGCCTTTACTTAGAAACTACATGGAAAAGTTATTTTTAATTATAGTCTCTGTAGAGAGAGTGCAGTCTAGGAAAATAGCCTGTGATTATTTTTCAACTTGTGAACAGAGATGGTAAACATTATAGTTTTGATCACTTGAATACTTTTTTCTGCCTGTTCCAATTTAGCATTTCTTTTGTAGCATATCCAGTCAGCACACAAATAATTGAATAACACAGAATCCAGCTGAAAACGCAAAGATTTGAATGATATCTCCCCAAGATTTTCCAAAATTCAACCACAGGGCAATAACTTTCAAAATCTTTAGTTCACTTGCCCTGCAGCAAAACCAAGTCTCAAAGCTCTCCAAGTCAGACTACAGGGAATTCCTACTACAAGGAATTACTACTACTACCATTTTACAGTCTGTCTTACCATTCATTTTTTTATTCTACAAGCAATGTCCAGCAGGATAACTCCAAAGCAAAAACATTCAATAATTATGTTCATGCTTTCCTCCATGTTGCCTTTTTAGTTCAGGATTCCATAGGAAATAGCATAAAATTACTTATTTTCCATCTCATTGCAAGGTGGGTGAGAAAATTAAGCTCTTTTACAATCATATTTAATAAGTTTATTAAAAAGATGCTTTGAAGTAAATCATTCAAATAAATTGAAATTAGACTTGGAAAAAAAGGATCCACTGCTTCTCAGTGGTTTCACTGCCCTGATGTCTGCAGGTACTGAGCAGTGCCACTGGTACTATTCTTGTTATCTGGTGGTGTCATTCTGTCACCCAGTTTGTTACCTCCATTTGTTCCTACTTTTCTGTAATCTGATATAGAGAACCTTCTACAGCCCTGGGAGTACACTGTTTCACGTAGGACTATCAGTTGATAAGCATTTGTTGCTCGTGAATGCCTTCAGCTCCACCATTGTGAAATTAACTTCTTCTTTGGTATTAGCAAAACAAAGATTTGCTCAAAACAGCAGAAAATCTACCCTGGGTTGAAGGATTATTTCCCCTTCCTCTGTCTTTTCCTTCCAGTTTTCTCCTGTCAAAATCCTGTAGTCTTTGGTCCAAGAATGTATTTGGAGAAAAAAAAAAATAGATACTACTCCATAAACCAGCTAGGTACTTCCAGTAGCCAGTAGGACTAATAAAACTGAGGTAATCAACTCTAGAATAAAAATAGAAGGAAAATCCTGACCATTTTCCAGTCAACAGAAGAACACCCATTGACTGCTTCACTGTCGTGACTTTACCTGTAATTTCCAGTATTTATGGGTTTTAGAAAACATAGAAAAGGAACTTTTTCATACATAAGAGATGGAAATTTTCTGCACTGAATCCTTCCTACCTGCATATGCTTCCTCTTTATAAAATCTTTAGACAGTTTTTCACCTAGCTTTTATGTGGAAAACCTTGCATGTAAGTTTTCACAGGAAGAGTTTGGTGAATTGCTTCTTTGCTGTTAATAAAAAAATCTGAATTTGGGAGGACAGTTACACTGGCATTTGAGTGCTTCTGATTAAATCTACATAAATTTACCACCGTGCTTATGTGTTTAAGAAAAATAACATTAATTTAGTATGAAAACTTTTTTATTGTTATTATTTTCAAGCCTGTTTTGATTCTGAACATGATTAAATAAAGTATTTAATATTTGAAAGGGGGACCAAGGATGGATATGAAGTGGGTTTTTTTAACAGTAAAAAAAAATATTCAGATAACATTTATTTTGCAATGAGGCTAATGTAATCATGGCTAATCTAGAATACAAAACTATAGACCAGCATAATAGTGTCTCTAGTTTATATATGTTCTACAGAGATGACATGCTTCCAGTCTACAGAAAAGTGCAGAACAATGTGTGGTTACTGAACTTAATCAACATGCTGTTCCCAGAGAACCACTCAATCACAGCCTTAGGGGCAGCAATGGATTGGTAAAAATACACTCTTCCAAGTGTATAAATGATGCTCAAACTAACATTTGGAAAATACAAATTTATGAAAATCTTCATCATACAGTACATTTTTAAGTACTGCTTAGGAAGGAATTAGGTGTACATCACTTGTGTCTGTTTCTCCTTGTATAAATAATAAAATAGGGCATTGTGCCTCAGAAAACTAATCTAAGCCAAGCCAGGTCAGTAAGTATCATGGAGACCTTTAAGAAATCATAAATGCTTTAAAAAGAAAACAAGTTGTCCTAGCAGTGCTGGAACAATTCCTGTCCTGTTTAAAACCTCCTCCTTCAACTTCTCCTTCATATGGAGCTTCTAATGTGACCTCTCTTCTCCATCCAACCATTCTGTTTCACTAAACTCATGTCACATGTATTAAATCCTTTTGATTATTCTTTTGACAAGCTGGGTCAAAATTGGCCAGTAACTTTAAAAGCCATTAGGAGAGGCAGACAGAAAGATCATCGAATCAGAATAGTTTGAATTAGAAGGGACCTTTAAAGGTCATCTAGTGTAACCCTCCTGCAAGGAGCAGGGACATCTCCAACCAGATCAGGTTGCTCAGAGCCCCATCCAACCTGGCCTTGAATGTTTCCAGGGATGGGGCATCCACCACCTCGCTGGGCAACCAGTTCCAGCATTCCACCACCCTCATTGTGAAAAAAGTTTTCCTTATATCCAGTCTGAATCTACCTCCCTCTATTTTAAAACCATTACCCCTCGTCCTGTCACAACAGGCCCTGCTAAGGAGCTTCTCCCCATCTTTCTTATAAGCCCCCTTTAGGTACTGATAAAGATACATGTGACATTTAGTTTTGTTCTTTTTACCTAAGAACAAGTAATGCAATTTGATACCTTCAGAATTGTAAGCATTCTGTATGCATCACTGTAAGACTATGGCACTGCCAGTCATGGCATACCTTCAAAATTAAGCATTTTCCTGTGATTGGAGATTAAAAGAAGATAGCATTCTGAACACAGTGTTGTCCTACCTTACAGTTCCAATGAAGCTGAAATTTTGTAAGTACGAACAGACCTCAGAGAAGTTAAAGATTCATAGAAATTTCTCCTGTTTCAAGAGAAATGTGATCCCTATAGTGGAATGCACTGGAGATTTGGATTGTAGCAAAGGCAGAAGGAAAGAACTATCTTCCAGCAATGACCACCTAATCAATTTTCTTGGTAGGTACAAAGTAATGACAAAGACTGCAACATGAATTCAGATCCACTGCTTCCACCTGCCAGAAGAGGAAGATGACATTAGCTGCCACAAAAGATGAAGAATGTCTGAGCAAGAAAAACTAAAAAGGAGAGTCACTGAGAAAAAGAAGAAAACATGGAATGAATAAAGGTTTTGAAGATGAGCTCAGTTAAAAGAAAAATAAACAACCAAAAAATAACAATATGTGATAAGAAATCCATAACAGGAGTTCTTTAAAAGAAAGATATGGACCTGTTAAAGCAGGTCCAGAGAAGGGCCACAAAAATTATCAGAGTGATGCAACATCTCTTCTGTGAAGAAAGGCTGGGAAAATTGGTGTTGTTCAGCCTGGAGAAGAGAAGGCTCTGGGAAGACCTTATTGTGGCCTTTCCATACTTAAAGGGGGCTTATAAGAACGATGGAGAAAGGCTTTTCACTCGGGCCTGTAGTGAGAGGGCAAGAGGCAACAGTTTTAAACTGGAAGATAGTAGGTTTAGCTTGGACTTAAGGAAGAAATTTTTTATTGTGAGGATAGTGAGATACTGGAACAGGTTGCCCAGAGAAGTTGTGGATGCCCCATCCCTGGAAGCATTCAAGGCCAGGCTGGATGGGGCTTTGAGCAACGTGATCTAGTGAAAGATGTCCCTGCCACCCATGGCAGGGGGGTTACTCAAGATGATTTTTAGAGGTGCCTTCCAACCCAAACCATTCTATGAGTCATAATTTTTATCCCATCCAAGTCTAATTTAATACTGAAACCTGCTTGTTCAATATAAATCAAATATGTTATCAAAGGTTTATTATAAGATTAAAACATACTACCTGTAATCAATGAAGATCAATATGAACAATAACCTGCTTAGAAAAAATCAATTTCCCGAAGAAAGAAAGAAAGCCACAAGCATTGTTCATAAAAATGAAAGTATTTACCAGGAAGAAAGGAGTTTCTGCACCCAAGCATCATTTGAGGTTACTGAAGAAAGAGATCCTTTCCTGTTATAGCAGCTACACTGAAACGAGGCGAGGACATTGAAGGACAGACAATGCCCATTTATTGAAGGAGCAGAGATGCTGGCTCATAGTGCAAAGGTCAAAATTAGGTAGAAAATAAACATTTAGTATGGAAAAGACCAAGGTTTTAGAAAAAAAAATGCATTATCTTTTTGTGGAAGAAGACTGGTTAATAGGAGCAGGAAGTGCAGTAATGAAAATACTTTTGGTCTCTGCAGTTGAGAAGTAAGCAATGGTCTGTGACATGTAGCTGAATGATTTGAAGTAGGTAAGAAAGCAGAATGAGGAACCTTTGCTCCATTTTAAAGATAGAAGAATGAGACCTTGATTACTACAGAGACATTTCTGAGGCCAGAGTTTTAATTTATTTAAAGTTAAAGTAAGCCACTGGAGTGTATATCTCCTTGAGCATATATCAACTCATTTCTCTGTCAGTCTCTTATTTGAACTACCATTTCAGCTACCAATGGGAGACACTGAATTTGCAAAGCTTGTCATACCTTGATAGGTGTGTTATATTGTTAGTTATCTGTTGGCTGGATTAGCACTTACAAAGTTGGTGGTTTGCATAAAAGCTGCATGTGGAAACCAAGGAGGTGAGTTAAAACTTGTTATTTTGGTTGCAGATTAAAATGAGCCACACAGATAAAGCCTGGAGAAATGAGTCACGAGTAGCCTCTTTGCCACTGGATGGACCCCAGGCTATATTCACCATTCGTGACACAGAACAGCTCATGGAGACCCCAAACATGTGAAATGCCCGCTGCTTCATTTATTGTTGGAGCAGAGAACGTGGTTTTCCATTAAAGAGCCAACAAGGTTCAGTTTCGGTGCAGAGAGTCAGTAGGTATCTCTTCCTATTCACCTGGACCTCCTGCCTTTAGGAGTGAACATTTTCTGCAATTCTGTCACACAGGTGCTTGGCCCAACAAAAAGAGCAAAAGGCTCTTGCACCTTTATTCCTTATTGCTCCCTTTCTGAATCAGCTGGTGTGATAACTGCCTCAAGGAAGAAAAGCTACGACTGAGAAGTGCTGATTCCTTTTTTCATAAGCTTTTTGCCACCGGTTATGGAGGGCTGTGCTGCTGTAATGAAGCCTCACAGGGCAGAATGCTTCTTCATCCTCAGTAAAGGCTGACAAGGGAATGCTGAAGCTTGTGGCCATGGAAGCAGCTAAACATCGTAAGAAAAGTATGACATGTCCTTGACACCCACTTTGCACACAGTGGCCATTTGCATTTGCACCCATTTTATTAGTATGTCAACCACAGGCCATTTAAAATGCAATTTTGACAATGTGAAAAACTATGCTATTATCAGACCGTTGGCTTTACCTTGATTTGAACGTAAAATTGAAAAAGGGGAGCAACCAACTTGGAAATGTTACCTGTTCTAAGGAAAGGTCATATCTTAGTCATGTCTTCAAAAAACAGCATCATCTTGATTACTTTCAGTTCAATAATTATTTTATACATGCATCCTTGTTTAAACTCTAAGTAATCATCATATTTTTTTTTTAAAATATAAGTTTTTTTCCTTTCCCACTTAATTAGTTTTGCATCCTTTCTATTTCTACATTTGACAGGTTGGTAGTACTTGGACTAAGCTTACAATCTGCTTTTTATTTTAGTTACATTTATCATGCATTTTTTTATAAATCTCTGAAAAGCTTGCTAAAGATACTTTGCAAAAAACCAATACTTCATCTGGAAAATTAAGTTTCACGATCAGTACGAAACAGGAAACAAGGATTTGAAACAGAGAAATAATTTTGTCAAAAGTAGATTGCTGTTTTTTCTTTGTCCAGCACTGATAAAATTGTAATCAGCAACAGAATATATTAGTTAGAGCATCTTTCTAGTTATGGAAATGAATATAGACTGAAGTGTTTGCCAAAAACACATTTCAAAAGCAGGCAGAAATCTCAGGACATTCTTAAATCACAGAGCAAAGGGTGTAATCCTCAAGAATGATGGCAGACTTGAACTGAAATTTTTCTTTTTAAAGGGTAATGTATGCAAAAGAAAACAGAGAAAATATATCCTATAAAATATTCTGGAAAGTAAATTGTAATGGGAGATCCTGGTCCTTAACATAAGCTGTGAAGTAAAGCAAATTCCTTCAAAAAGAAACTGCTAAAATTAACTCAGAACACTTCTGATTTTTGTATCAGGCACGTCTGATCCTGAGGCTACCAGTTGGCTTCTTGAGTAGCTGGATTGAAGAGCCTGGAAAGTTCTCACAGTTCTACTAGATATGGTCACCATGGGCTCACAGAGGACCAGAGATCTCAGAGACATCCTTCTGTTCTGGCCAGCACTGGTCGGAGCCGTGCCTGCTCGCCCATGCATGGGGCAGGAGCACAGCTCAGGAGAGCATTCCCATGGGATGCCCATGAGCCTGGCAGGGGGAAAGTTTAGCCAGGTACAAAAGCTGGCAGATAGTTCTGACATGAGCAATAGTGGTGCTCTAAGGTGGGTAGAACAAACCTTATAATGACCTTATGTTTAGATGCCTTCATGTTTGGTGTCTGCTACGTCATGGCCCTAATAACTGGATCAGAAGGTAACAGAGGAAAACGAAGAATGCCCGTCTCTACCTACAAACCAGTTTTGCTGCTCTTAGTGGTAAGAGACACATTAAAGTCAACTGGATAAATGACAGGAGCATTCCTTCCACCTAACCCACTATATTATTTCCACCTAGTATGGATTTATCATGCTGCTTTTTTTTTTCTTTTTTTTAGGTCAAGATCTCTCTAATATTTTAGATATCTCCTCTGACATTTATGTGCCAGGAACTTCCAAAATTACTTTATGCTGAGCTGGCTTCCGTATTGTAAATTTTCAATTAAAAGAGAAATGCAACAAGAAGCATTTAATATCCGTAACAATCCACACTGCTGCCGTTACACACACAACAAGGAAACTCGTTATCTCCTCTTAGCTTGCACTACTTCTGTACAGCACAGTCGCAAAGTCACTGAGTCACCCTCTCTCCAACATAGCGGAATTAAAAAATTCCCAAATTTTCATTCCAGATGAGATACAAATGCCAAGGCCTGTCTCATATAAGGCAGGAGTGCCATAGGAGACTTCCATCAGGTAGCAACTCATGGTCATACCTGGCTTCAGTACCCACAGCCAAGACAGCCACTGCACTGAAGAGTTCACAGGAGCATTCTGAACATCACCAGGTTCCTTTTCCGTATTCATCGTAGCATCAGTGCTTGTTAGCAGCATGCTTAGCACAGCCTCACGTTAAGAACCTTTATAATGAGTTTCCTACACATAAGAGAGTGGTAGGCTATGGCTGCTGCAAATTGCTTATACACCAAAAAGACCACGCAGCCCACCTGCAGGGCTGGGGCTCCCCTTCAGCGTGCTGAGCATTTGCTGTCTGCTCAAAGTTAGACCTCCAAGTTTCCTCCACAGTCGGTGAGAAAGACTGAGGCTGAGCTGACCTGGTGCTGAGGATGGCCACTAGATCAGGAGGTCACATATTATTTCTCTTAAACCTAAAATGACAAATTATGAGTATATGAGATCACGTAGTTCACTTTCAGGGTGTGCTTCATAGGGGAATTCAGTCCAAGCATTAAATAGGTTTGAAGAAAAGCCCAAATCATACTCATGACTATGAACAAAATAACTGATATTAACTCTCCTAAAAGAAAGTATTGTTGCTAAACCCAAATGTACAGTAAAGTGTTCTCCAAAGAATGCTTGACTTAACCTCACTTCTGTAACTAGAAGGTCAATAAAATGCTTCATAAGTTTTGGGATTGCTATGAGGTCTTTGTGAATAAATTCGTCTATAGCCACTGTAGGCAGACTTTATTAGTTGTTTCCTTTAAAGTGTTAATACTCAGTTTTAACAATCACATAGCTCAAATGGTTTGTGCATTTGATTAGACGAGTACTTCATGCCTACAAAATCTCATAGTGTTGTTCTCTAACCTTATACTAAAGTTATCCTTAAAGATGGAAAGAAAATTGTTAACAACTGAAAATCTTCCCCCCTGAGAAATCCTCATTGATTCACTAATGTTGGACTGGTGTTACATACCAAAAGTTCAGAGCATCTTTGCTGTGCTAAGGAGATTATAGTCCTACAGGGGCATGAAAAATTTATTGGAGTTTCAGAGACAGCTATTTTTTTTTCCCTTTCTCTGGCTGGATTATATTCTGTCTGGAGAGAATGAAGGAAGGTCTCCTGACCTTCTAAAGCTGCCTGTTTACTGTGTTAAATTCCACTCTTGTACTTATTTAACTGCATGGATTTTCTTACTTGTTTCTGTTTATTTTCCCTGAAAATTCATCTTTAGATACAATATATACTTTGAAATTGCTGTAACATTTTACTTCTCCTTTGTGTCAGCACATATCTACACTTGAATGTAACAAAAAGAGTTTTAAATTAAAATTATTTTTGTCTCTAGGAGATAAAAAATATAAAATATCTCCACAGTTACTTCCTTTCATTGTACTTGGAGTACTCCTTCAGTTCATAGGGTACTGCAAGAGTGGCATGATAGATTTTCATGGTTACTGTGTCTCAATACAGTATATATTGATTTAGAAATAAAAAGGCAGCTTTCTAACCATCTGTGCCTCAGACACTCAGCACAAACTAGAAGACTAGGAGGATTTTATGTTCTTTTTTTTTTTCCATTATGACCAGGAATTAATATTCTGTAGATCAAATTTTACCTTTGCTTATATATCAGTATTTCCAGTGTCTTTATCCACTGTTTTTGGAGACAGAAGTAACACTATCACACCTTGTACAATTGAGATTCATCAACTCATCATCTCCTTCAGCAGAGGGTGTGTATCATACCAGCTAATATTTATTTGGTGTGACACTAACTGTGGCTTTACTTGAATAGGAACAGTCATGCTTTCAAACATGATCAAAAGGTTATTTTATCTGATCAAGTTTTAGCCGAGGAGTCCCTGGGTTTTCTAACATGGTGACTTTCTGGGAATGATAAAACAAGTGATTATAAACAGCTTTTTTTTTTTTTTTTCCGTATAACTGTCAATATCCAGGTTAAGGGCAAGGCAGTTTTTAGTATGCTTTCATAAAATGTTTTAATTACCAGACATTTTCTTCCCTGTAAGATGGTCTGAAGGTGAAATCCTGCCCTCACTAAATCCAGTCTGACTGTATCCAAAATTGTCAGCTTGTCACTTCTGTCTCAGCCTATTAAGAATGAAAGGGTGTGGGGAAACCAGGCTGCGATTTTTCAAGCAGCTACAAGAGCTTCAAGGGAGTGTTCTCTGGTGAGACTATATAAATGTTTTCCCTTTTATGTAGCCCAGCTAGGCTTTTTAACCTTGTAAACAAGATGTCTGTAGCACAAAGAAACCTCATGCTGCTCTTTAGCATCCAGCTGGCTGTTCACTAGGGCCTGGAATGAAAATGTTTTGCGCCAACATTGAAAAACAAAAATTATGGATGAGTTTAGACACAGAAGGGCTGTAAAATCTCAACCACTTTACTAGGTCTGTAATGCCAGGAAGAGCATTCTTTCCCCTGCTGCTAGTGTGCTGAAGCCTTCATGGTCTGGAGCATGTTTTCCCTCAGTGTGACCAGCAGGATGCCCACCAGCACAGCCCAAGACCGTGTGCTGCCTTAGCCCTGTGCTACTTCAGGTGACAGAAGTGTGACATTCACTTCCATATGCCACAGAGACCAAGGTACACAAACCACCAATGCTGCGAAGCTGGCCAGTCCAGAGAGCAAGCACAAGAGTTTTAAGAGGGTTTTTTTTTTTTTCCAGTGCTTTTAAACTTCACCACCAGTAATGCCAGCTATCACTTTCTGACTTGCATTAAGGAATTCCTATCAGCCACAACTTCTTGGTATAAAACAGGTAAGACATTGGTCTGATAGGACAATATGTATTAATGTCAGTGCTATTATCACTATATAATTGCTTCCAAAGCTAGCCAACCTATTTTTTTCCATTTGGTTTTTTTTTTTTCTTGAAATCTCACTGGGACTCAAAAATCAAGTCCAGACTGAAGACTGAGTTGTCCTTAAAATGTATAAAAATTTCCAGTGTGTATCTTACACAAAACAATTTCAATTTGAACAAATACCTCAATGAACATTTGCCACAGAACCTTACCACAGCATTTATTCAATCCAAACCCCAAAAAACAAAGTAGTATAACATGAAGAATGCTGTGTCTTGTAATGTCCATAGATTTTGCAATGAACACACACACAAAAAATTCATCTCAAAGAGCCTTAATTCTGATCTAAGCCTTTAAAAAGGTTTTTTTAACAGCATTTTTAATCTTGAGTAAAATGTATCAAAAATGTTCTTTTTAAATGTTATTTGTAAACACACTATTTTTAGAACGTATTTATTAATGGACAAAAATTTTGATAAAGTATTTTTGATTTGAGACAGCCTCAAGTAACTTCTGAAAATACATAATACTCTCTATGTGTATATGTATATGTGTATGTTTATATGTAGACATAAACATAAACATGCAGATGTACAACTGTAAAAGTTTATTTAAATTTTTAAAGCTGATTTGTGCTGTGTTTATGTCCAATTCCACTTTTCAGATTACTGAGGAAATATTATTTATCTTGAATTACCGTGGTTGAGATTTACTTATTTAAGTGCAACATTTTCAGTGTGGGAAGCTCCCCAGGCTGGGCATGGAAGAGGTAGAAAAGACAGAGGGAAGGATGCTTGGTTTTGACTTGGTTTCATCTGCGCAACTCTCCCTCCTGTGCATATGCATTACCATGGAGATTTTAAAGGAGATGAACTGTTTTATCACCTTCAAGATTTCTGCTTCATGCAGGGAACACATTCAGTAGAGAGATGTAGTGAAAATATCAGTACAGCTTTATTCGTTTTGATTAGCGTGAGCCAGCACCAAGAACATCTCAGTGCCATCATTGCAGCTGTGGGATCCTGCAGGAGTTCAGGTTTCAGTTTAATCACAGCCTTGAATTTCTTTGTCATCTTGAACAAGTCCTGCCAGGTATCACATTTGTTAAGGGGAAGGCAGCAATATTCCTCAACCTCACACTGACAAATTAAGGTTGAATTAAATAGCATCTTGCTACAAGCAAGAATTTGCTTAGAACTGAGAAGCTGTAAAAGAAAATAAAGTCTTAATTTAATGCTAGGTGGAAATAAGAAGTTGTATGGGCTGTGGGGCAACATAGAATCATAGAATAGTTTGGGTTGGAAGGGACTTTTAAAGGTCATCTAGTCCAACCCCCCTGCAAGGAGCAGGGACATCTCCAATCAGATCAGGTTGCTCAGAGCCCCGTCCAACCTGGCCTTGAATGTTTCTCTCTCCACTCTGAGCTTAGGGTAATATAAATGTATAAATCCTGTGCCTATCATTGCAGACTCTTTAATTTACCAACTATCACAACTATCCATCTCCATAGTTAGAGAGAAAAGTGAACAAATCATATCTACATTCATCATCCATTCGACATCCACTCACTTTCAATCTTGCCCAGATCAGAAATCTCTCAGTTCAGAACCAGGCTGAAATCAGATTTATTTTCAAAATTTGTCTGTTCTTCTTCCCTACCACCAACTGGTTATTAAGTGGTGTCTATATGTCATGTGTCTCTGTTGACCTTGGCTGACCACCAGGCACCCACTCAGCGGCTCTCTCACTCTCCATCCTCAGCAGCACAGGGGGAGAAAATGAGATTAAGAAGGTTGAGGTGAGGACCTCAGCTTAAGGGAGATCCTTACTAAGGGCTGCAGTTGCTGCCAGAAAATCTGCTGTTGTGTGGGCTTCTCTCCATAGGCCACAGCTCCTGCCAGGAGCCTGCTCCTGCATGGGCTCTCCACGGACTGCAGAGGACATGTCCACCTGCTGCAGTGCAGGATCCTCCACAGACTGCAGTGTGGCTATCTGTTCTGGTATGGTCTTCCATGGGCTGCAGGGGGACAACCTCTTTCACCATGGTTTACACCACAGCCTGAAGAGGAATTTCTGCTCCAGTGCAGAGCACCTCCTCCTCTCCTTTTTCTTCACTGACCTTATTGTCTGCAGGGCTGAGGTTTTTTTGCATTTTCCACTCCTCTCTCACAGCCGCTGCACAGCATTTTTTACCCTTTCTTCAATATCTTTGAGAAAGGCAGCACCAGCTGATGAGCGCAGCTTTGGGCAGTGGTGAGTCCATGTTGGAGCCACCTGGAACTGTCTCTGTCTGACACGGGCACAGCTCCTGATCTCTTCTTACAGAGGCCATCCCTACAGCCTCTCCCCATACCGAAACCTTACCATATAAACCTGATACAATCTCTTAGGCTTCCTTGCATCTTTTCAACCATTTCACTCCATAACACTGCATCATTCACTTTTAGTACCACTTGAATGACATGACACTTTTCAAAACCTACTGTGAAGGCAGTAAATCAGTCTAGTGCTTAGAACAGATAAAATTCATTATTCAAGCACCAGTGTTATTGACAGGATACCAAAAAGGTCAAATGAGCAGATTAAAAAATTGCAATATGAATTAAACATACCAGTTGATCTTTATGACAGGGAATATATTTCACACAGGCAAAAGAGATTTGTATGTTTTCTGTTAACAGATTTGGGCACATCTTTTGCACTTTCTGCTTGAGCAAGTGCAAAATATGTTTGGAGAGAGGCAGATGACAAGCAATGCGATAATAAGTGATGTGAAATTTTGCACATTGCCATTTTAAAGGGAAATGTTGAGTGAGAGAGTTGTAACAGAAAGAAAATTTGTTATTTTTAATCCTCCTCAATGGAAAAAAACTTTCTGACTGTGTCCATGAGTACCACCTATACAAATAGATCATTTTCCTTTTTTGATATATAGAGGGCTTACAGCAGTCAGATTCACTATGTAGTCTGTATGCAGTCATTACTAATCTAGAAAGTGTAATTTTAAACACAGCACTTAAATCAGAGTCCACAGGACTGGAAAACCCAGACATAGGAATACAAAATCCAGACACAGAGAGTAAGGCAGATTTCTAATCATTATGCTAAGCAGCCCAGCTTGATCTGCATATAAAAAGAAAAACTAGGTAAAAGGTGAACTGAAAAATATATATATTCCATGCTGAGTTTTCCTTCTGGTCTCTGAAAGGACCAAGCTCCCAAGAAAGCAGCTGTGACTCATTTTTCTCACTGACCTTTTCCCAATAGGAAGTTATTTCTATACTGGAATACATTGGAGGCACCAGTGTTTATAGTCAACATGCCTTCAGACAGCACTGGTTTGACAGAGTTTTGTCAATAAAAGGCCATGCACAGTCTTTATGGGTCACAGTCACAGTTGCTGCAATTTTCAACATTTCCACACTTCACATTTACTCTACATTTTCAAAACAGTAAAACCACTGCATGCCAAAACTGCTGTTTCCCACCTGATCAAGAATGTTTTATAGTTTGGGTTTTTTTGCATCTCTTGTGTTCCCTTGTGGTCACCTTTGGTCTCAATTTACGTTGTAAATTACTGTGTGATAGACATCATCCCTCCAGAGGACCACAGGAAAATTCAGGTTAGAAGGATCTGCAGGAGTCCAACCACCTGCTCGAACTAGGCTGAGCCATGAGGTCAGCTCAGATTGCTCAGGGCTTCATCCAGCCAAGCCCCAAGGATGGGAATGGTACAGCTGTGCCTGTGCCACTCTCTGTCCTCATGGAGAAAAGTTTTTCCTTGTATGCAATCTGAACCTCTCTGGTTTCAGTTCGTGCCTGTTGTATCTTTTCCTGCCACCATGCACTGTTTTGAAGAGCCTGGTTACCTCTTCTCAATGACCTCCCCATAGATACTGGGGATCTGCTGTTAAGTGCTCCCAAAGCTATCTCTTCTCGAGGCAAAACAAGACCTCATTCTCCATCCTTTTCTCACAGGCCAAGTGCTCCAGTATCTGACCATGTCAAGAGCCTTCTGCTGAACTTGCTCCAGTTGATCGATGTCCTTTTTTTTTTCTGTTGAGTGTCCCAAAAGTGAACGCAGAGTCTCTATGTGGCCTAATGAGTGTTGAGTAAAGGAAGATCGTCATTTCGCTCAACCTATGTGCCACACTGCTGTGGATATTGTCCAGGATGCCATTGACCTTCTTTCCAACAGGGCACACTTGGCTCATGTGCCACTCATTGTCTACCATGGCCCCCAGGATCTCTTCAGCAGAGATCCTCCATCTCCATCCTGCACTTCTGCCAACCATTCTTCCTTCCCAGGGGCAGGACTTTGCAGTTGTCCTTAATAATTTTTGTAAGTTTACTGTTGGCCTGTTCCTTCAGCCTGTCTAGGTCCCTCTGAATGGCAGCCCTGCCTTTGAGCATATTGGCTGGTCCCCTCAGTTTAGTGTCATCTGCTCATCTCATGAGTGTGCAATGTCACATCCTTCAGGTTATTGATAAAGATATGAAACAAGACAGGTTCCAGGACAGACACCTGCAATGCGCTGCTGCTCACCACCCCACAGTTAAGAGTACGGCTTGTGTGCTGGTTTTGTGTAGCCGGGGTGGGGCAGCTACCATGGCAGCAAGAAGCTGCTAAAAGCTTCACCTTTGTCCAGTGGACTCAGTCAGGTCTAGAGTGGACCCACCACTGATCAGGGTCAAGTCAATTGGCAACAGTGATAATGTTTCTGTGATAACGTATTTAAGAAGAGGAAAATAATTTTTTTAAAAAGAAGAAAAGGAGTGAAGAAGCAGAAGCAGAGGCAGGGAAGAGGAGGCGCGAGCCTTGTGGGCCTTGCAGGCCTCATCCTTTGGCCTCCCTCCAGGCAGCCATCTGGGCCCAACTTGGCCCAGTGACCTCAAGAAGCAAAGAGAGGAGATGTCAAGAGAACCTGAGAGGCATGCCTGCCAATTGTGAAGAATTTCTTGTGAGAGGAATGGCTAGAGACGCCGAGGTCAGTGAAGAAGGAGAGGAAGGAGTAATGCTGCTCCCAGCAGAGATTCCCCTACAGCCCGTGGTGCAGCCCATGGTGGAGCAGGTTGTCCCCCGGCAGCACATGGAGGCCCATGGAGGAGCAGAGATCCACCTGTAGCCCATGGAGGGCCCGCGCTGGGGCAGCCATTCTGGAGGGACTGCACGCCGTGGAAAAGGACCCCACGCTGGATCAGGGCAGGAATGTGAGTTCTTCTCCTGAGGAGGAAGGAGCAGCAAAACCAACGTGTGACAAACTGACCACAACCCCTATTCCCTATTCCCCCTGTGCGCGGGGGAGTGTGGAAGGAGGTAAAGATAATTGAAATGAAATTAAGCCCAGGAAAAGAGGAGGGGTGAGGGAGGAGTTCTGGTTTGTTTTTTTTTTTCTCTCATTATCCTGCTTTGATTTTATTAATAATAAATTGAAATACTTTCTCCCAAGTCGAGTCTGGCTTTCCCATAATGGTAACTTGAATGATCTCTCCCTGTCCTTATCTCAAACCTCAAGCTTCTTCTTATATTATCTCTCCCCCATTCCCTTGGAGGGTGGGCAGAGTGAGTGAGAGGCTGCGTAGCTTGGTCCCAAGCGGGGCTAAACTACCACAGCTGTTAACCACCAGCCTCTGAACCAAACCATCAAACCAGTTTCTAGGGCTTGTCAGTGCCAGGGAAACAGCTGTCTGAGAAACAACAAATTATCACACCTCTGCTGGCCATGCTGGGCCTTTGGCTCTCCTAATCTGATGGAAAGATTTTTCCTAACTAAGGTTTCTTGTCTGATTGACTGCACCTTGCAGATGTCACAGAAAGAGAAAAATCAAATTAAACAGACTTGTTTTTTTTTTCACATGAAACTATGTACATTGTACCAGGCCATGTTAGTGTTCATGGCTCTAGAACAATAAAATACACATTCAGACAAAAAAAAAAAAGAGAGGACAGTGACCAATAATCCATGGGAGACCAGTGTAGGGAATCATCAGCCATAAAAGGACCACTGAGAAACAGAATAGAACGAAATATTAGTCTGAGCCCTATGGAATAGTTGGGCTATTTCTGCTGCTAGTCCTTTAGACTTTAAATTACCACTTTTCCACAGCAAATTAAAGGAACAAGCAAATAGCTATGGTTGCATCTGCAGCTAGCTATGAAGTATGAGAGCCAAATCAACAACAGCACTACAAGGAATAACAGTTACACTTGGCCGGAGGGAATTCATCACAGAAAACATCAGATCACTAGTTAAAGAGGTCAGTGACTGTTTCAGTCAATTACTGTTGAAACACATGGATGCCTCCTGATTTCACAGCAGAGCAGTAGCTAGGTTTCTGCTGACAGTAAGTTTTGAAAGTACGATATAGTGATGATATGCATGCTCCTGTGATAGTGCATACACATGTTTTTATATATACTATAAATTTGTATATGCTTTATGAACATAACTTGGATAATTAAGTTACTGTATGTCAGTGGTTATTAGGCATCACCGAATATTCCAGTCGCCTAAAATAATGCCTATCACAGCTAGAGAGCATACTTCTGCTAATATTCAGACCTTTCCATCAAAAAAAAAACATTTAAAGCCATGATCTTACCAATCCCCAAGCTTCAGAAGAGAGTGCATACTTCCCCCCCACCCCCCTCACCACACACACCTTTAAAGGTCCCTGTCAGCCTTACCTGAAGAGAAGAATCCTGCCCAGGTCAATACCTGGATACTAGACTAAAGCAGAGACATGAGAATTCGTAACCACACAATGCTTCAGTTCCTGTTAAAATAAACATACTGAATCTGGGCCTTTATAAATAAGAAGCTCTGACTCAGTATGTCAAAATTTCATGTCAAGCAGAGGTCTCATTCCAAATTCCCAGTCCCAATGCATTTCTGCTCTCAGCTGCAAGAGTGAACTGGTATCATGGTGTTAAAAACTTGATTACTTCCTTGGAAGAGAGGAGCATGTCTCATCACTAAGTGTTACTCTTGCTATGTAACTTGTACATCCAAACCTCCCAAATTACCTGCTCTGTTGCTATTATAATGATAACAAAACTCTGCAGTTCCTGATTTAGAATGATAGAATCATAGAATAGTTAGGGTTGGAAGGGACCTTTAAAGGTCCCGTTGTACTCTTTTGTTTCAGTACCACTCGACTTTTTCCTTTTTAGTGTAGAACCTGTGTTTAATCTGAACCACTGCCCCTTTATTTGCAGTAGTCCATCCGCCCAACACAGTTCTTGATGCAGGATGGTCCTCCGGAATATTTCCCTGCTCTGATTTTAGAAGCCTGAACGATGCAATTTCCACCATATGCAGCTCTTTTGAGATCTAGCACACATTTTTTATTTTATTAAGAAACAACCTACTACTCTTATTTAAACCCACATATAATAGTGAAACCAATGGGTTTGGGTCTTGGAGCTACTCCATAAGTTTCCTGGGTCCTCAGAGCGGTTTTCTTCCACAGAATGTGCTCTCCAGCTAAGGACATCCCAAGGGTCAAATTAGTGAGCACAGTATATCTGGCCCCATTCCCATTCCCTGGAAATATTGCTTCCTTGGAGCCACAGTACCAGTTAACTGCTCTCTGCCCAGGCACCCCAGGTTGCTAAGACCCAGGAGAAAAATCTCTATGAAGTTTAGAAGACTGTCTCTCTGAAATAGGCATCATGTATCTCTAATTGTACATCTGTGCTGCCATCAGAAGCATCTGAGACTCACTGGAAGCTAAAACCGTGCTGTAGCTTAAATTAAAATAACCAGCAAACTCTATTACAGATAATGCAGTGCATAAGCAGTCAAACCATGGATGATATTTGCATTTGTACCTTCAGAAGAACCCATCCAATTTTAATTGTAATAAAGCTACCACAAAGTTTGAGGACAAGTTTAGCTGAACATGTAATAATGAACATGGTTTGTACTTGCAAATTATTCCTTTCTTCCTTCCTGTTTTCTAAAGATATTCTTTTTGACAGTCAAGTATACTGCATTTGCAGATGACGAAAACATCTATAACCCTTGATAGTATAACCCTGCAGACCAGCAGAAACCTGTCTGATTTTCCTCTGTATTTGTATGTCTTCTTACAGGTAATTGTCACAGGGTTATAAAGGGTTAATAATATTACCATCTACAGCTAATCTGCTGCCCACTGTCACCTTGAGGCTTTTTGGCATTATATTTTTCAAGGTTTGTGCATTATCTGGAACTTTCCAACCTCCCTTCCATCCCTATTTGCATTTTTTCAATTTGAATGTGATTTTAGAGCGTTTTGTCTCCAACTCTAATCTGTCTAGGTAGCAATGAGTTATTCTTTTGGTATTAATGGCTTTTGCATACTGTGACTCCTGTGGATGTGTTGTGAACATACTCTTGTTTTGTTAGTAGGATAGTTCTAAAAGATCTCTATATTCCAGCTCTGAGCTAAGCTTTTTGATATATCTATGCTTTTTGTTGTTTTGTTTTGTTTTTTTTTGAAGGGAAGCTTGACTGCCTTTTTCCTGCACCTTAACCTTAAGTTAGCAGACTTCAAGGTCTAGGACTATCATTCTGGCATCTTCTGTAACTCTTGAATGTAAAGATCACCCATAACATATCTAGTGCATCACTTCAGATAGAAAAGGGACTTTAAAGCAACCAAATGTGTTTGGAACCTATTGAACCAGCTTATAAATTAAAAGTATCACTTCAGCTGTGTCACCTCAGCTTGCAGTCGTTCTTTTGTACAAATTGCTGCTGCATCTTTCTACCTTCTCCTTAGAAACTATATGAATCCAATGCTGCATTTCCCCGCTTTGCAACTGGATTGATACTGTTAGGTGACCACAGAAAACAAGTTTTCTCCATGTCCTGCACCATGGCTCATAGCAGGGCAGGAACACTGCAACCCCATTGCCAAGCCAGGCTCCTGAACCCACAGCAAACCCATCTGCTCTGGGCCAAGCAGAGATTTGCACAGGATCAGCGCCTTCTGGTACTCCAGCTCTCAACTAATGGCCCCCTGAACAGCCTGATCACAGGGTATCGGGGTACTTTTTTGGGCTGTGACTGTTCAAATAGGCTTCAGGAAGATGAGGAAAGATGAAGTTAATTCCCTGTTGGACAAGTGTCTCCATTACTGCTAGTTATTAGCACTGCCAATGTAAATTAAATGTTCTTATTCTGTTAGGCATAGTGTGTTACTTAGAATTCATTATGAATATTTTATGAGGTGTTGTTTATTTGTGGCAAGTTGATTGTTTATTCCTCATCTACACATACAGCCTCAAGAAGTTACATAACCAAAATATACATACATCTATATAACCATATATGTGTTTATGAGTGCATATATATATATTTGTGGGGGGGTGTATGTGCCTAGCTGTTCAGCCCAGGTTTCTCACACCACAGGGAAAGCCTGTGTGTGTCCCTTGAGCAATAAGGAGGTCACGTAGAAGTGATTCTTGCCAATTAAATGTTTCAAAATCATACACCTTCATGCTGCATAAAACCAGCATTTCTGGGGAAGCTCAGAGATGGCTGTTCCTATAGGTGATGAGCCTCCTGGCCAGAGGTGCTGGAGAAAGGCTCAACAAGAAAGGCTGAACAGCTAAAAGCTACGTGCTAACTTAAATAGCCCTTGAGAGCTCCTGCTATCTCAAAACTGGAATAGAGCTGCCGAGGTAAATCCCAAGTCTAAGTTTCCCTTATCACGTAGCAGTTTCATCTGAAGCACTTTTATTTTTTAACCCAGCACTTTGGTGGATAAAGCTGAAGTGATGATGTTAGACGAACTACCTTTCAGATATTTAATATATTGGAATGTAAATTCCCAAGAGCCAGATGCCTGCAAAAACATGTTTTCTCTGTTTCTCAGGGTTTCTTTCAAAAGCTCCACACCCACCCACACAGAGCAGAATTAATTCACTAGTCTTTCCATTGTTTTCACCTTTCTTGTTAGTGATTACAGCATTCAATTACAGCCTCAGGTCTGTAACTTCTGCAGAGCTATTTCTGCTTGCTTCTAGCCAGAAGAGTGCTGTAAGGGAGGATAAGGTAATAAAGATTGTTATTCTCACTTAAAAGAGCATGCACAACAATCAAGCAAATTTACATTAATATCACTGAGAATTGCTAACTTCCTCAGCCGATTCTAGAGCTGGTGTAAATTGAAGTTGCTCATTTGAAGGCAACTGAAGCTACAGTGTAGGTAGCTCCTTTGAAGTGATAGTGATTTGTTGCAACTGAGAATCTAAGCTGGAATCTGGAAAAATCAATGTTGCTGTAAAAATGTTGGCTTATGTAGAACCTACTCAATAAATAAAACATATTTGCCTTAGGACAAACACATTTCCAGGGGTCTGTTTACAGAAATATCTAGTCTGCATGGAACTAAGCATCAATTTTTGAATATCAGGTGATGCACAGAGCTGGCTGCAGTCTTCTCCCCATACCATAAACTTCCTACTCAGCCTCCACTTAGCGTGGGAGCAGGTGTCCTCCTGTCCTATGCCCAGCTCCAAGTCGTTCTGCACTGTGGGGAGCAATACTGAAGAAGCAACACTAAAAGCAACAGGGATCACACTCACTATTTACCACACTGTAGGACTCAGCTTTTAGACAAACTAGGCACTAGCTGCCCTGATCAAACACAGAAGCCTGGTTTGTAACTGGTAGCTGTCAGTGAGCTGGTCCCCTTTTATTGTCAATTGCATTTTAAACTATGAGAAAGCCAAAATACCACCCAGCTTTCCCTTCATGAATGCACTGTTCTTCCCAAGCACACATTGTTTAGACTCCTGCTTATGAAGAGACAGGTTGAGTGGAGTAGGGCATTAGGAGGTCACTCCCAACCTGAACAATTCTGGGACCTAATGCAGCAATGGCACGATGCAACCATCCATGTCAACTGCATACGCTAACCTGCCTGTTGGCTCATAGCCACCACCTTTCCTACCATCACCAGCTCCACAGGGCAGCACCTGGGAAGTCCTGTTTGGGCCCACCAAGTAATCATCCATTTTAGTGATGGTGGATGACAAACTGACCCAGGGCAACTTACCTGACCAGGGTCTGTGCCTGTCACTTTTCTTCCTTGGGCACTGCATGAAGGGTGTCTGAAGGAATGTTCCCAACCTTGACCCACTATGAGTTTTGCTTTTTTGGATGATTGCTGGTCTGGCGTCCAGTGGAATATTTCCTCAGTCACTTTGCCATGATTTTATCTAATCATCATCAGTCTCCAGTAGACCTTGTCCATCTACCGTTAGTTTGGAAAAATTGCATCTAAGGTCAACGGTTTCCTTTTGAGTTGTATCAGTTCCTTACAGCTCACCACTTCATTTTGTAGCTGTCTGGCAGGCTCTGGGTTTTAAGGGAAGGCTGTGTAGATTCCTCCACATAGGCGAGCTTCTGAAATGGCAATCATCTCCTGGAGGAAGCTCAAGATTTGCATTTTTTTTCCCACATTTTAGCACAAATCTGTTCCTTTTCATCTTGACCAAGAGTATACAAAGGCCACATGCAATGTAAAGTGGCACTGAGGGAGATGTTGCTAACTGCAGATGAATTCACAGTCCGGCCAGCTGTACATGGACCTCTCTGTTTTCAGGTTAATAACAGAAAACAGTAAGACATTCTGTTATTGGACACAGCAGGAAAAAAATGTGAAAAGAAACAGTCAGTCTCTCCACAGATCAGTTAATACAGCCTTCAAAAGGAGAGTGTCCAGTGTCTAGCCATCCTATTATCCTATCTCAGTGAGAACTGGAAACTGCTGGGAAAGAAATGAAAAGCAATAAAGAAAGGAATTGTGTAACAGGACCTCACAAACAGGAACAGTCATTTTCCTAAAACAGACTTCTCTTTCTCTGATGGGATCAAATATAGTGAATTAATACTTTAGCCGAGAAGTGGTTCATGGTTTCCAGAGGAACCTTTCTGGAGGAAGGGATGCATTCCCCATTTATAAAACTGATACTTTAGGGGACAAATATAGCTACAGCTCTGTTTACTGTTATTTTAATATAGTTACCATGTTTTGGGAGAGAGAAAAAAAGAAAAGGAAAGGAAAAGGTCAGCTTTCTGTCCTGACACGGTAAAACACTGACAGGCTTCAACTGGAAAATGCTGCTGTTTCCCTAGAAATGTTGTATCTCTGAGTTCTATAAACCCAGGAGGTTAGCAAGCAATAAACAAAAGTATTTTTGTTATTAGCTTGTGTCCTTGCTTTTATTGAGTCTCATGTTTCTTTGTCGGAAAGAATATTATTAGTTTTCCTCCTTTACCTCCCAAATGTCTTCTATGTGTACAAACTGGGGGGTTTATTCCTCTATTACACTTTTATATATTTCTATAAAAATACATATGTATACACGCATGGAGTGGGAGATAATTTTTATATAATATACATAGATATTAATAATTAATAATCATTGTTTAATATCTATATTTAAGGGAGATTCATGTATATGTATATATGCTATTGTGGCCCAGAAGGCCAACCGCATCCTGGGCTGCATCAAGAGGAGCGTGGCCAGTAGGTCGAGGGAGGTGATTCTCCCCCTCTACTCTGCCCTGGTGAGACCCCACCTGGAGTACTGTGTCCAGTTCTGGAGCCCCCAACATAAGAAGGACATGGACCAGTTGGAGAAGGTCCAGAGGAAGGCCATGAAGATGATCAGAGGGCTGGAGCACCTTTCCTATAAGGACAAGCTGAGCGAGTTGGGGCAGTATTCCAGGGGGCCTACAAGAAAGACGGGGAAAGGCTGTTCAGTAGGGCCTGTTGCAGTAGGACAAGGAGTAATGGTTTTAAAATAGGGGGAGGTAGATTTAGATTGGATATTAGGAAAAAATTTTTTACAATGCGAGTTGTAGAACATTGGAACAGGTTACCCAGAGAAGTGGTGGAAGCCCCATCCCTGGAAACGTTCAAGGCCAGGCTGGATGAGGCTCTGAGCAACCTGATCTAGTCAGGGATGTCCGTGCTCCTTGCAGGGGGGTTGGACTAGATGACCTTTAAAGGTCCCTTCCAACTCTAACCATTCTATGATTCTATGATTCTATATATCTAAAAATCTTTTGTGGAAAGATGCATGGCATCAGCATTCAAAGTTCCTGTGTATTTCAAAGAGTTTTGCTGTAATCCAGTGTCATGTGACTAAATTCCCTGTGTTCCCAGTTCAACCCATTTCTTCACTTTCTTTTGCTTCCAGTACTATGAATAAGGAAAACTATAACAGCCTCCCATCTAAAGCTTTTTCTAGAGGTCTCCAGTTTAGAAACACTGTACAAGTGCTAAATGTTTGGTATTAGGAACGTGCAAACCCCCTCCAGGTTTTGTAACCTGCAACTGGTGAAGATTTCCTGGCCAGGGAAAGATGAAGTTTCCTAGAAACAGACTCCTGAGCCTTACGTTGGGTCAGTCCTTTGTGATAACTAGGGAAACCATTTGGCAATTTCAATCAACTTTGATTTTGGAAGAGGTGCACAAAGATACATTCCTACATATAGTCCTGTAAAAAGTCATTTTAACATATTTATACCCACATGAGTAGAAATATTGAAGGAAGGGAAACACCACTATATTATGGACTGCTCACTACAAACAGTTAATTTAGTGAGCTTAGTTCACCGAGTATTTTTCTTTTAAATGGTTATTTACTATCTGTTCTTCTCCTTATCTGCCTGCTTTTCTGCTGATCCACTTCATTCATCTTTGCAAAAAGGTTTTATACAGGGTTTTTTTTTTTTAATTTGAGCCTCCAGATAAATACGTACTCAGAAATTCATTCTCAGGATGTCACTCCCATACAGTTTTAATTTTATACAATACATATATTTGAAAAAAAATAGCAGTGAGCTTTTTCAATTGATTTAGCTAATTTTATTAGCTGTGGGAAGCAGCAAAGTAGTCACCTCCAGAAAAAAAAAAAAAGAGTAGATGTTGCATGGAGGAAGGGAGATTATTTTCCTTTTTATATTCAGCATCTGCTTTAATCTTCTTTGACCTGTTGAACGATTAAGCTCCGGCAAGACTGTTTGCACTTAGATCTTCCTGAAGCCTCCCCTCAATGGGAAGAATTCTGTGTCTATTAGGAAGGATTTGATGATCTACCTATTCAATATTAACATCTTGCAGATAATCCTACCACTTCTTTATTTTCAAAAATAGCACGTTCCTTTTCTGTCACCTGGTCACTGCTGTGCGTGGAACAAGCAGCCCACTGCACTGAGTGTTAGAACATTTTCCCTTTGTACAACCTTTGCTTGTAAACTTAGGTCAATAAGAAAAGGCATCATAAATATACAGCATAAAGTAAAAAGGCTAGACTATGTGCCTGTTACCATTACACAATAAAAGTTTTTCATCTTGAAAATGCTAGCATCTGAATACTAATGGCAGCCAAGTGACCTTCGATGATCCTTTTTAGTTGCATGCACCAGTTTTATCTAGGCTGTGCTTCAAATGCAAATGCTGGGCATGTAATTACTGGTGGATGCAGATTTTCACTGACTGAAATAAAGGTGGACAGAAGATCTGGCTAAAGCTTTGTCCCAGAAAGCACATTAATGATGGAGTAAGTATAATTAAGCAAATAATTTCTTCAACGCATTTTATTTCTTTTTCTTGTATATGGAATATTTATTGCTAATAAGTATATATAAAATAGAATATAAAACAACTTTTCCTCACAGGTACTTATCCAACACTACAAACAGACAAGCTGTATCTAGTGTTCCTTCAACAGAGGCATCCTCCATCTCACACATTTGATCAGCATGAAAGCATGGACTCATTGGTGTCATTTAAACAACTATTGGTGTTACATTATTGGTGTAAGAGGAAGAACTGAAGGGATACTGTCCTCTCTAATGTCAAGTATCACTGTGAAGCTGTACTCCCTTTACTGTAAGGACTCAAACACACAGAGGTAGCAGTCAGTATCTGTGTAAGCATGAATATTCATGGAAGACTACTACAAAAAACTATATTACAAAGGAAAGTTTACATTTTATTTTGAAGAAATGGAAAGTCTATTCTTCTTTCTGTCCTGTAAACATAATATAATCTGGAAAAAAAAAAAAAAAAAAAAAACAAAGAAAAGAAAAACTAAAGAAACAGACGCCATAATGAAGAACCTTGAATCTTGTTAGAAAGCATACTTTTTATGGTGAAAAAAATTCTATTGTCATGCTCTCACAGATCTCATCAGTTATTTTTATGAGTAACTCCTAAATGAATAGAGCCCTCCCAGGCTGGCAGCAAGGCTGAGTGAAGATGGATGAGTAGGAGGAAGAGCCAAAAACGCCACTGTGGCCAGCCAGCCACTCCGACTCCAACTCTGCCGCATGCTGCCACTCCTGCTGAGACACTCACGTTCCACACCCACTCCCATGCATGAGGGACAAGGGATTAACCATGTGTAGGAACAACATGACTCGGGATCATGTCTTCCCTACTGCCTTAAAATGGCTGTAGGGTGAAGAGCTCTTCTTCACCTGCCTAGGAAAGGCAGGAGCTGCATGTCTGCCCCATTTACACCACAGGCAGTGAGACGTTTTTGTCTTTAGGATAAATCTTGGTCTCAACCCACAGAGTTAAGTGGGATCTGCTGAGGCACTTACCTCTACCAGCAGACGGATGACAGATGGGCAGAAAACAGAGGCTGAGCTCCCCAGAAGCAATGAGGATTGCTGGCCTTAGGTTTGCAGGGGCAATGGAGCACTAATTTCCTGCTCAGAGGAAAAGCAACTGCCGTGCATCACTGCTTTCACAGGCCCAAACATTTATTGCACTATGTAGTGTTTTGAATTGGACTGAAGAGATAGTTTAATCCTCAAGTGTATTTCAGATATCTTTTGCTGATCCTCTCAAATTTCCTGATAAATGTCAGAAAATGTGTATTTTAAAACACGTTTCTGTAATTCCGCACCTGCAAGGTTGATGAGATACTAGACAGAGGAGATAACACAGTGCATTACCACGCTATCCAGACACTGGCTGGCAGCTCCTATTCACAGCTATTCAGTACTTCCCTGAATAGCTTTGTCCATCAGAACAGGACTCAAGGCAATCACACTTAATGAATGCAGTTATTGTTTGTATGAATCCTCATTTTAATTGCCAGCTTAGTGGCCTTGCACAATTCACTTCCCCGACAGTTTGCTTCGGTTTCCCATTTTTGTAGATGGGACTGTGATAGAGGCCTTTCTGTGAAGTGTTCAGGAGCTGAGCTGAACTGATGAAATGGGTTGGTTGAAACAGGAGCCCTCACACAATTACTGTGCGATGATGATGATAATAACAACAATAATAACAGCAACATTAATAATAGTTTCATCTGGTCATTACAAGGACTGATTTTTCTCCTGCAGCTTGAGCACAGACATTCCAGAAGTCTTTCCCAACAGACTGTGCTGTATTTAAAAGAATGTCTCAGTAGCATATGCTACCATAAGATTTAAATATGGAAAAGCCATAATTAGCAGCAAGATGTTAGTGTTGTTGGTATCTGAAATTAAATTAGATCTTGCATTCAAATTCAGTCACATGTGTATGCACATGCTTGGTTTCTTTTCATATTTGCATTTTTTTTCAGAAGGACAGCTATCATCTTTCCCTTAAAACATCACCATATTATTTCCTTAAGCTTTAATGATTCAATAATTTTGTCCCCCTAAAATAACAGGTAGAGTATCTTGTGTATCTTACAACATCAAAATATTATCTAGGTTTTAAGGATTCAATAATTATGTTCCCCTAAAATAACAGATAGAGGAATCTTTCCATTAGCTATCAAGAGAGGCTGGGCATCTAACTTTCACCAGACATCTGAGTTTCTGATGACAAAAAAAAAAAAGTGTGTTAAACGGTATCTAAGATGTGTAACAGTTAGCATTTATAGTAAATTCAAAAGTAGAAGCTGGAGACCAGTGGAGTGAGGTGAGAGCATGACACATGTACAAATGACCCCCAGTGGATTGTGGTAAAGGAAACCAGCGACATGAACACCATATTCCTCCCAGCAAAGGACTCCAGATGCTGGTGATGTGCCTCACACCTCTCTGGACACCAAACCCCAGGGTGAAGCCACTGACCTTTGGACCCAGCAGAGAAGGGGAAGAGTGAGCATAACCCCAGAAAAAGGGGTAGAAACTAAGTGTGTGTGTGTGTGTGTGTGTGTGTGTGTGTGTGTTACAGTTTTAACTGCATTATAATTATTTATTTGTCTGTAACAGCTAGATCTGGCCTAACAATTAGACTCTTAAGATTCCAATTATACTTAAAAAAAAAAAAAAAAGAATTCTTGGCTGTGTAGGAAGGTCACTATTCAGTTGTGTTCTGGTTTTGTTAGTGAGGGGGGGCCTAAGGTGGTAGCTTCTGTAGGAAACTGCTAGAAGTCGCTCCCCTTTGTTCAGTGGACTCGGCCGGGCCTAGGGCGGACCCGCTGCTGGCCAAGGCCGAGCCAATTGGTAGCAGAATGTCCCGTGATAACGCCTCTGCGATAACGTATTTAAGTAGGGGAAAACAGGAAAAAGAGGGAAGAGAAGATGTGAAGCAGCTGAGCGGGGGGCAGAGAGGGGGAGGCGCGAGCCTCGTGGGCCTTGCAGGCCTCACCCTCTGGCCTCCTGCCGGGCAGCCGACTGGGCCCAACTCGGCCCGGCCCGGCTGCAAGAAGTGGAGAGGAGATGAGAAGTGAATAAGATGTAAAAAGGATCCTGAGAGGTGTCTGCCAGCCTGTTGTGAGGAACGGCTGCAGACGCCAAGGTCAGTGAAGAAGGAGGGGGAGGAGTAATGTGGCTCCTGGCCAAGATTCCTCTGCAACTCGTGGTGAAGACCATGGTGGAGCGGGTTGTCCCCCTGCAGCCCATGGAGGTCCACGGAGGGGCAGAGATCCACCTGCAGCCCGTGGAGGACCCCACGCCAGAGCAGGTGGAGGCCTGAAGGCGGCTGTGGCCCGTGGAGGGCCCGCTGGGGCAGCTGTTCTAGAGGGACTGCACCCCGTGGAAGAGATGACCCACGCCGGAGCAGTTTCACGAAGGACTGTGGCCCGTGGGAGGGACCCCACGCTGGAGCAGAGGAGGAATGTGAGGAGTTCTTCCCCCGACGATGATACAGCGGCGTAAAACAACGCGTGATGAACTGACCGCGACCCCCATTCCCTTTTCCCCCCCCGTGCCGCTCGGGAGGGGAAGGTAGTAGAGATAATGTTAAGCCCGGGAAGAGGGAGGGGTGGGGGGGAGGTTATCTTGTTCCCTGTCTCATTCTCCTGCTAATTTTAGAAATAAATGAATAGTTTTCCCCAAGTCGAGTCTGTTTTGCCCGTGACGGTAACTTTAAGGATTTCTCCCCGTCCTTATCTCAAACCTTGAGCCGTTTTTCTTATATCATCTCCCCCTATTCTCTCGGAGGGTGGGGGGAGCGAGAGAGAGACTGCGTAGTCTGGTCCTGATCGGGGCTGAACTACGACAAGTTGCTAATTATAAGCTTTGTAGCTCCTGTCCAGGCACAAATTCCTTCTCATAACTGCACCTCTGTTCAGCAACGTGCAGTTCCAGGAATATAAGAACTTCTTTTATTAACGTGGTAATATGTCATTTTCCTTCATTCACTTAACCCTCGCATAATCTTAATATTAAGGCCAGGCTATTTTTTTCACGAAGCTAATAGTAAAGTAACTCCTTTATTCATATGAACATTACTAAAAGTTACAAGGGGAATAAAGGTTTCAGTTAAGGGAAACCTGTGTGTACAATGAGAAACCAGGAACTTTGACAGAAAGATAAAAGAAAACTTGAACAAGTTCATCAAGAATCCTACAAAGAATTATTTCCATGTCTTTCAAATGAAAAGGAAAAGTGTTAATAACATCATATTTAGAGTAAGACATTAAATTATTGCCCAGCTGAGTCCACTGGTCAAAAGGGAAACTACTTCTAGAAGCTTCTTACAGAAGCTGCCACCGTAACCCCCCCTCACTAAGTAAAACCAGGACAATTCTTGGTAAATCACATCCCTCTAGCCTGAGCCTTTAATCAGAGCCCTACCCTGCCTACTAGTCAAAATTATTGCACGTATCATATCCATCTTCTGACTACTGTCAGTTTCATCCATGCAGATCATCCCAAATCCCTGTAAGTGATAAGCCGGTAAACTTTTCAAGACAGAAATGAAAACAGATGCAATGCCTGAAATCTCTTGCTATAGAGTTATGTGTAACAGAGGTCAGATCTTAATGTTAAATCCTAAGCCATGCCTAAATTTAGCATCCAAAAAACAAGTCTAGATAAAATTCTATCAGATAACTTCAGGATTTTCAAAGAGAGTTTGGTACTTAAATCCCTTTGAAAGTCAGATGCCTTAAGCGCAATGAGGACTCTGTTTAATTTAATTTAGGGCTATTAACTGTGAATGATATTGATGCTACAGATCTCAAGGATTCTATTGGCACTTTTAAGATTTAAAAATCAATCATCAATCAACCAACTGTTGATACTTCGCATAGATTACTGAAAAAAAAAAGTATAACTGTCCCATGCCACTTGTCCTCAGAGCCAAGTTCTTTTAGCACAGTGGCCCATAGCCACAGCAACCATCTACACAGCATTGCAATTGGGAATGAACCAGAAGCAGGACTGCAGCTTTCAAGGGCCAGGCAGGGCACATTTCAAATGTGACAATAAGTACATCGGAGTATGTACATGCGCTTGTATTTTTGAGAAGTAGTTATACCAGTGAGATGAATAAAATGAGTAACTGACTCATGTAACTTCTGAGAATATGTACAAAAATATTTGTCAGAAAGCCCACTGTCAATTTTGAAATGCTGGTTATTTGGGTGAGTTTCCAGACTGGGCAGATGAATGTGCACCTCAGAAACCTGGAGAGGACTCAAGAAATGTAGCTGGTTTATTTTAGTTCCTTCTAAGCAGACATTTTTATATTTCATCATTCTCAAATAATACAGAAAGCTATTATTCATATTTATACCTATGAAAAAAAATGTGTAATTCTGGTCAGGATTCAAAGTGTTTATTAAATATTCTACACCAGCTTACCAGTTCAAAGGGAGGCTGGGCATTCCAACCTTACAGACAGATAATTTCTGTTTCCAGAAAGTTAAGATTTTCCAACCCCGAGATTTTTATAGCAGAACCTATCTATGTTTTCACATTCAGAATTGTCATGAGAACAGCAGTTCTGCAGCTGGAAGGACTGTGGATTTCGACAAACAGCAGCTTTTTCTGCCTTGCCTGTCCCAGACCACTGGATATCAACTGCCATAATTCATGGAAAATCAGATGTACATGTTGGTATAGACAGAGCAAAGAGGGGAGATGAAATTCGGAAGTCTCCTGCTGTGATTCTTCAACCTGGAGCAGCTGTTCAAGTCAGGGTTTGTCAGATCCGATTCTGTGCTAGGCTCATTTATATTGGTTTCTCTCATTAAGATGAGCTATTATTCTGGAAGACTAAGTCCCAGGAAAATTCCCTGAATGGTACAAAGCTAATTTTGTACACCATTTCTGTACCAAGCCAGCAGCTTGGGGTGTACTGAGACACTGCCAGGTTTCCCTTATCCCTGCCTATTGCAGACACCACAATGTTATTCTGCAGTTGTAGGTACTCTGACCCAAATTAAAATCAGCAGTGGGGGAGAGTTCTGGTGCATATCAGAATTAACCTGGCCAAGAAAACAACAGGGAATCAATAAGCCATCTTTAATTTTAATTTTCTTGTTCTAAAAATAAGCTAAGTTGTGCTGATAGATCAGATTCACCAAATGCAAGATGCTCTCATGTAGCCCCGATGGTTTTACACGTTTTGCTTGAAAAGGGCCCCAGGGAATATGGCCACACATCGCATTATAGCAGTATAAGAGGGAAGGCATATGCAAGAGACGGCAGGTAAATCCTTTGCTGTTTGTTTAAATTCAAGCTGATTTGCTTGAAATAAGCTCTGTGTCACACCAAAGGCAGAGACTTCTTCTGTAATAAAGCCACATGCCAATGAAGTTTATCTTACCCTTCTACTGTATTGACCTGATATTTCCCTTGCTCAGGTCTTCCCTGGTGCAAACAGCTCAACTCTCAAATGAACTTCAGCTTAGAAGCTTTAAAGCTACCCAAGTCAACAACTTCAACTCACCACAGGTGTCAAGAACACAGTCTGGAGCCCTTCACAGCCTTCAGGAGCTCTTTCTTTTGGACCCAAAAAGCACCCAGCTGTGGCTGGATACCTATCTGCAATAGCAGGCGGCTCATTTAAAGTAGCCCTTTAGGTTAAGGGAACAAAATAGATCAGCTTGGCAGTGTGCTACCAACAGATTTTTTTTTTCTGCTACTCAAAATACAGATCCCAAAACACCAGTAAATCAATTAATAAATTAATTGCCATACAGGAACACTTCAAAATAATAAGAGTATCAGACATACAGACTCATCTTTCACATTACTAATAATTCACACAGTATTTAGAGGAAGAGAAAAATTCTCCCTGCTTCCCTACTTCCAACATGTTCCTGGAAGAAGGTCAAAGATTGTTCTGCCTCCCAAAATAGAGAAGTTTTGTCAAGTAGGTTACATTTGTTACACAAACAGATCAAGTCTGATTACTTTTTTCAAAATTTTTTTAACATTTTGAACTACAACAGTTAGCTTGGAACAACCCTAAACACTGATTTTGGCCTAGATTAACTCTCTTTCCTTGCCTTTTTCTGCTAGGAGGAAAAAGACCAATTCAGTGCAAAAACACAACTTAGCCACTCTGAGTTTCTCAACAGGGAAGCCTGTTCTCCATCAGCTGTAGAGAGAATGCATTTAAAAATTAAACTAACATTTGCTTTTGCTTTGGGTTGGTTTGTTTTTAATTAAAGTGCCCAAGGTTTCCCAATAATTTTGCAAGAATGCTTTTCCCCACAAAATGAGTGCTGGGAAAAGATTAGATTTTTCTCCAAAATAACTTCCATTACCACCTAAGGAACAGTAGGAGCAAATGCGCAGCTTTCTTGGGGAACCTGAAAGTCATCAGTTTCAGGCAACTTGAACTGTGAAGATCTTCCAGTATACCAAGCACCAGCACAGCTACAGCTACGATATATCTAAAACAGGAGTCATTTTCTGTGTATATAATGCTCATCCTGGCAGAGAAGAGGGTTAGAAATCAAATCCTGTGCCTGTAGCCAGTGCCCTGAAGTGGGGATATCACATGGGGAAGAAACTTTGTCAGCCTACCACTCCTAGAAAGCCCTGGAACAGGCAAAGTACGAGTAGTCCCTTTGTCATCCTCACCACATTTTGGCACTAACCTGAGTGTCAGAGTTATTTGATGGAACAGAGGAAGAAGTCAACCTTGGGGAGCTTTTTCCTCAGTGACAAATTAACAATAATAAAACCAACGATAGTAATAATAATTCCATACAATATAATTCAGACAAAACTATTTTGTTTTCCAGATCCAATCCTTCAACATGAAAAATGCTAAAACTGGGATGATCTACATAGCCTCCAGGCAGGCCTCCTGGGTACCATATTCATGTGTTCAAGTAATATAATTGAATTCTCCTCAGGATGCCTGCTTTATCTGGTGAATAGGATGAAGAAATTGTTTGAGGACAGGAAGTGTGCTACAGAAGTCTGAGTGGCTGGAACTACACAGCTGATATATTTTCATATAGATGGTATTTCTACCACAATGTCTGCTGTGCAAGGTCTGTGTGGGACGGTTTTATTTATCTTTAGAATAATCTAAGCCATTCACAAGTGCTCTATAGACAATCTAATTTAACTTCCAGATGGAGAGCTCAATTTCTTCTGAAGCAACTTATTCAAGAACAGATAAATGAAACACCCAACTCTGCAATTGGTTGCAAGTTCCTACAAGTGTTTTTAGAAAAAGGAATAGTGGAAAACAACCTGGCAGACAGAGCAATGTCATTTTTCTTGACAGAAATTTAGCTTACTTGCTTTAAGCTGAAAATAAATTATTTGGTCTTGTCAATATTCCTGTATGTCTACGTACAGTGATACCAATCACAGATCAGAACTGTATCTAGGTCAGTGTTGCTCTTATGAGTGACTGAAAAACTTACACTAAAATCTGAAGGAGAATAAGATCTAATTAAAGGAGTAAAAATAAATTTAGTTTAAGAAATATTTCAACAGAAATTTGTACTTTACAATCTGTAGCATTAATATTTTTGTTTCTAAAAGTAGGACATACACTTAGCACATGGACAGCCAATGCTTTAACTGCAGAAAACAGGAAAGCACATTAGTAAAAGCAATATTTCAACTGACTAAAAGCACTACTTGCATAAACTGTCCCTTTCACATTCTAAATGCAATGAACAAAAATTAGACATCATTTCTGCAAGCTGCCCCCAGTTGCATAGGAACTTAAGTGGAATTTCTGACTTTGCTGTTGAAGCAGTTTAACCCCAGATCCTTTTGAATACAAGGAGACGAGTCATATAATGAACACATGAAAAGGAAAGGGAAAAGCAGAATGTAGAAGAAAAGCAGACAGATGAAGATGAAACTAGGGGACATCCAATCATATTGTCTCTTCACAGATAAATTCTTTACAGGACTCCATTGTTTCATTTCTGGTATTTAAATTTTTTCTGTTTTTTAATAAACAAAATATTTCCCTTGCTATTAATTAAAACTTGTGATTATTTGGGGTTTTTTATTATTTTGTGTTCCCTTTACTTATAACATCATGAACATCAGATTTCTTTTGCACTTTTCTCTGAGCCTTCAGTAATGAAGAATTACGCTCTATAATTAAAATAGAATTGTCCTGTGCTCTGAGACACACTGTAAATTCTCATTACTGTCTCAAGCATGTCTTTAAAAACATGCCTTTGTAAACAGCAAAGTTATCCAAGGATACCATTTCAGTGATATTTGGTCTGTGAGGCTTTGTCTGTGTGTCATAAGAGAGGGGGTAATATGTCAACAGTAAATCTTATATGGGCTTGCAGCATTTCAGTATTGCAATTCTCTGTATTTAAAGCTTCCAAAAGTGTAACAGTATTCCATTTTAGCTTTATGTAAACCTCATTCTTTACATGGGTTTTCTGTCACCTTTCTTCAAAGAAAGAAAAACAGTAAACCAATATGAAAAAATTGCACATAGCAATCTTAACCAACAGATCTTTACACCCATGGCACTGAAGGTAAACTGAAAAGGAAAAGAAAGAAAAAAAAGAAAGCAGAAACAAGATACATCTTTTGCTTCAATCCAGGAAGACGCATCAACACTTTGAGCTATACATTAACATACATTGCTGCTCTCAGTTCAGTACAGAAAACAGTATCACAGCATAGAAAGTGCCTGCTCAGCATCAGGGGGACTTCAGGGCCCCATTTCTGAGGATGCAGCAGAAGCAGGGCCGCATTCCGGCCACACTCCCCTCCAGCCCCTCTTCCATGAAAATATGCCTGCAGGCAGCATCCGTCCTCAGTGCAGGAAGAGATTCTTCACTGTGATCACAGGAAGTATACCTTAAGAAAGGTATACTTGTCAAAAGGAAATTTTGTTCAGAAAGTGATTAAAGGAACAGGTGAGCAGGGGAACCACCACTCTGCTGTACGAGAGCAGGACCATAGCAGAAATTCAGATAGGAAACCAAAATGGACCAAGAGTCCGTATCTGTATTATGAGGCACTGAAAACATCACCCCAAACTGATGCAGGATGAGTCCATTAACTCCCTTCCAGACCAGACAGACATCATCGGCCCAAGGGGACAGACCACTCTAAGAAAGAATCTAGACAACATTGCCTCCATCAGCACAGCAAGTTGAAAACAAAATATCCATGCTGAAAACAAAACATCCACACCCAGCCCTCTCTTCTGCCCCAAAAGCCCAAGGCGTTGGCTGCAGGTACAAAGGATGCACGGACTCACTGGCTTACTTGCTGTTCTGGGGTACATAAATCTTCTTCCAAACCTGACCATGATTTCCAGGTTGAACTTTAGAGGCCTGTAGGGGCAGGTTTGATCAAAACTATTCTGTTCTACAAAGACACAGACACAAACCCTTTGGAAGACATTTTCTGACCAAACTGCGGGGTGGGGGGGGGGGGGGGATGTTCAAAATATTTTGACCAGTTCAGCTTCCTCTAAAAATTAAAACCTTTGTGGCCTTTTGTTAGCTTTAAACAGTCAGGCATGTCAGGATCAACAGTATATGGATGAAATTTTAGGACTGACTCCCTCAATGTGTTTGAACACTTATTTGGATGGGGAGAGGAAGGCTTTATGATTTATTTTTATTTCCCAGAGTTTGATATAGGAGGCTGGAGAGCTGCCTTTACAGCTTGGTAAGTCAGAGACACAACAGGGACTTTAATGCAAGCTTTTAAAGCCATTTCACAATTTTGAGATAAAATATAATTTCCATCATTTGTTCCAGATTCATTTTAGAGGAATAAGTGGGGTTTTCTTTTTGTTGTGAGGACAGGGGTTCTCGGAGGGACAAACCAAAACTTTATTCATCAGTTGCCTCATTGTCCTGTATGTCTCAAAGAATGTAAAAACAAGCTATTTTTTTTCTGCTTTCTGGCCCTTGTAAAAAGGGGTTTGTGACTGTACCGAGAATATGGACTATGCTTCTCTGTTAAGATGATCACAGTGCAATTCATGAAGGTTCCATTTGCTACAAGATTGGAATGACTCTTCCTTTTTAACTCACAAAATTGAAGACAGATACTCATCAGGAGATCTGAATGCAACTGGCTTTTCAGACACTCTCCTGCATCTTCATTTTTCATCAACAATAAAATAGTTACATAAGAAAGGGACTGTAATGATGCTGATGATGACCAAGGTAGAAGAGCTTCAGGCAATACACACCACCACAGTACCATTAGGATAAGATACAGCAGTCATAAGATGAGGCAAAAGTACTTCTGACAATGAATAGACAAAAGTCTCACCTACTTGAATTTAAACACAAGCATTCTTCATCCCCCAAAAAAATAAATTAAAAAAAAAAATCCAGTTAGATGAAAGGACGGGAGATCTCTCATAGCAGACTGAGGACAGAGGTGTTGTTGAGGGTTTCTGATATTATGCCAGAGTCTTTGGGAAGAGGGGAGGGCTGGGAAGGGGTAAAGTTTCCAGACACAGACTGAGGTACCCAGTACAGAAAAAAAAACTTTTCAGAGACAGCTATTTAACACTCACACTGAAGCAGCTCCTTTCTATTTCCATTCCCAGTTCTCGTCAGTGAGATGAGACCAGACTTCCTAAAGATGCTCAGCCCAGCCGTCCCTAAGGCAGTAAATTAGGGCTTGCCCACCCAGGAAAGCCATTGTTAAAAGGAAAAAAAAAAAAACAAAACAAAACAAAACCACACCTTAGGTGTCAAATGAAAGTGCATTAAGTAGTCAGTACCTGCTCATGTCACCAGGCTGGTTTGGCACACTAATGGCCCTGTTGTTCAATTTCATGGAAGACAGTCAACTTACCAAAAGGTTATTGAAGTTTAACTGTTGCAGACCATTCCCATGTGGTCACATCCTTCCATAGCAAACAGACAATGTCTTAGAGGAGGAAATCGTGTAATGATGCACAGCCTAGCACATCCGGCAACATTTCCGCCGTCCAACCCTCATCAAGAAGGACATGTAAAAAGAGTGTCCAACAGCAGTATTTCTCACCTTTCCTGGAAGTGAAGAACTACCTGTCTGCTCTAAAAGACAATCTAGCTGCCATCCCATGCTCTGATGCCATAGTGATTTTCATTTACAAGTGGAAGCTGCAGTGAATTTTGAACATTCATTAAGATCAACCTTGTACTATTATATTATGAACCTGTATTTTCTTCCTGTTTACCCTACTCATGCATACCTGCATGGCAATATAATGTTGGTTTGGTTTTTTAAGGTGGGATATTTTAAAAACAGTTTTGTAGTCTTTTCAGAGGAATTCTGGAAGTCTTCTAGGCAGAAGTAACCCTCAGGCTACAAGAATATCACTGCTCTAAAATTTACTCAGGCTAAAAGGGCCTGAGCAGAAAGCCATGCTCAAGCTAACAACTCCTGATGCAGTCCAAACTGAAATAGATTGCAAGTATTTTGGCAGAAGGTTGTAGGCCTTTGATCTTAAGTCTGAAAAGCTTAGCAAAGTACATGCCACAGAAAAACACCCTGAACCTCCTCAAAAAGGAGGATTTTCCCAGCATGCTTTTAATGCTCACTGTTAGGTCCATAAAGCTGTTTAAGGGTATTTCTCAGATGAAAGAACCCTTTTGGCAACACACAGCATGCCAGAAGTAGGTGAAAAATGGAACTGAACAAACCAAGGATGCAGGGAACAATTACCCACTGAAATGAAGAAATCAGATGTCTTTGCCTGTCAAAAAATCCTTATAATTTGTTATTCCTTTGGAAAGTTACCAGTACTTTAGCTTTGCAGAGGGTAATCTTGTTTCATGCTCATTTGTTTTCCAGTTTAAAATTTAAAGGCAATTTAAATGCTTCTTTGCAATAGTGTAGTGCTTCCTTTAATTATGTAGTCGAATGAACAACTTTCAGAAGAATGAATAAACTGAGAGGATGGCAATTGATGCTGCTCTAATAAAACATTTTTTGTTTCACAGTAATGAAGACTTAGAGGTTTCAAGCAACAGAACTATAACTGCTAGAAGTGGAGTCAAGTCATTTTGGTATCAGTAATATGTTAATTTTTCATAAGCAAGACTACCCCAAGAACTTCTCAGTTAAACACTCACCACCTGGATCTTGCACACTCTTGAGCTTTCCTTGGTCATGACACACTTGTTGGGTACAACCCCTTGAGGAATCATAGAATCATAGAATGGTTTGGCTTGGAAGGGACCTTCAAAGGTCATCTAGTCCAAACCCCCTGCAAGGAGCAGGGACATCTCCAATCAGATCGGGATGCTCAGAGTCCTGTCAAACCTGGCCTTGACTTTTACCAGGGATGAGGCATCCACTACCTTTCTGGGCAACTTGTTCCAGTGTTTCACCTCCCTCACTGTAAAAATTTTTTTCCTGATGTCTAGTCTGAGTCTACCTCCCTCTATTTTAAAACCATTACCCCTCATCCTATCACAACAGGTCCTGCTAAAGAGTTTCTTCCCAAGGGGAGAAGGGTGTTAGCGGTGCAGAAAAATAGTTCAGGCACTATGTTACGTTCTGGACATCCCAGAGCATAAATTTATACTGTGAGAAAAGTATATTGACTCCATATATAGTTCTTGGTGAAGAGTTCAGTATCACAGAAGTGGACCTAAGAAAACCAGCATGTACAGCAAGGCCTGCAAAATGAAGCACTCCATATGAAGTCAAACAAAATGTATTTTTCCACCTAAAAAGAAAAATTCTGTGGAAAAGGCTGAGGGAGAAAAATAGAGAGCAATCAAGTTTTCCACACTGCCCTCTTCAGTGCCATCAAAGTCTGATTGTCAGGCTGGATACTTCTCAGGCTGGAAAAGCAAAAGGAGGTTTAAAAATACCCCTAATGGCAGCATGGTATAGAGTGGAAGCCATAAGGGGTTGCTCTTGGGCAGCATGTTAGCTGTAAACAGGCTTGGAAGTGTGAGCAAGGCAAATGCCTGCCTACCACTAGGATTTCAGGCTAATGTGGGATGCAGGATGTGCATATTCTTTGTGAAGAAGTCATGAAAAATGTCTTTGCAATTTTTCCTCCCCACAGGGCTAATCCACCTTGCCTCTACAATTAGCTTAGTCCCTAACAGTTGCGATAACATTAACTTTGTGCCTTCACTTTAAGTGTGACATCAGAGCAGAGAGAGTTATAGTATGTGAACGCTAGATGATACATCAGAGGGAAAACTTAAAACAATAAGGCTACACCACTCTTACTCTCAGGATTTTGCAGAAGGCTCCAATTTATTGCAAACTCAATGGAAAAATAACCTGAAAAGTTGCACATATAGCTTCTGTTTGAGATGGCTCCTCAGAAGGAAGCACTGCCTAAAGAAAATCACAGCCAAAAGCATTAAGCCTTTATAAAACAATCCCATTTAAGACAGTGATATTTATTGCGTATTTAAAAGCACTATAAATTCATGAAGCATGTAGTACAGTATTTTAACACAAATACTTCTGTATTAAATTCATCATCTTTAAGTATTCAAGTGTGGCAAAACGTATTGTGAATAGCTAAATTTTAGGCATAGCTTTCATGAAGTTTTATGAATCTATAAAATAACCAAGAAGTTTAAAATTGTATTTCTCAACAGCCTTACTGCTCTGGAATAACAACCATTTAAAAAGTTGCAGCCTTTTCCCACATCAAACCTTAAAGTTTATAACACTTGCATTCTTCCACTGGTGCCTGCATGATTCAGAGGCCAATCAGTTGATGGCACCTTTAGAAAATTATTTAGGACATGGAAGTCATGATGGAAAGAAAGATAAAGGTGGAAAGAAAGATTGCAAACAATCATCTCTGGATTCCGCGTCACCCTCTTCTGATTTAATCTTTTCACAGATGGAGAAAAAAAAAGGTTCATCAGCTGCAAGAAGAAATCACTGATCACAGCAAGATGCAAGTTCACTGCACCGTTTCACTTGAGCCTGCTAGCATTAGCTCCCTCATGATGCTGAATTCAGAGGCTATTTACTCATGGATAATAAATTAGTAGAGATTTTTTTGTCCTTTTCAGCTTTTCTGAATGATTGTAGAAGCTGTAAAGTCAGCAGTACTACAAAACTACATGAGCTGCAGATTTACCGAACTATTTTATGGAATTTCTTCCAGGTGCAAAATACTATTAACAGTTCTGGGATTTGCATGAAAATAATTCAGCAAAAGTACCTGAGAACTGCCCACTCCTCATGCAAGATAAACACAAGGCATCTGCAATAAGCACCGCTAGTATTTCAACAGAGATAATTCTGTAAACAGTTTCCAGTGTAATCCAGTTCATGCAAGGAAATTAAGACACCAAGAAGTCATAAAACCACTTTTCAGGTAAACCAAATTAGTTTTCCAGGAAAAAAAGAAGGTTCAGTGTTGTGAAACCATCACATGGCATCACCTTCTTTATGGGATCTCCTGTCTGAAATAAGTACAGACAGCTACTGAGTGTTCCTCATTCTATCTCTTGCATTGAAAGTCCAATTTTCTCTGTCCTTTTGAATGCTATGGGGTTATCCTTTAGACATCTAAGATGTCATTCACATTTAAATTCAGCACTGTACCAGTGTGCAGTCAAAGGAAGAGTTTGGCTGTGTCAGAACAGACTCTCCGATCGTAGCCACAATATTTTAGTTTCTTAATTCTCAGCATTTCCTAAGGGCCAGTTCTTCTATTGTATGTTAAAAAGGGGGAGAAAAAAAAATGTGTTTTCCCTCTTTTTCTCTTGTTTTTGTTTCCAAATTGTCTCCACTTGAAAAGACTACCCTTCTCAAGCACATAAGTGTAGCCTTGTCTCACTCAGCCTTTCCTTAGTCAGATCAAGTGGGCAACCTGGAGATTATCTTCTCCAGCAACACTGGAGATCAAAATTAATCAGCACACAGAGCTACGCCAGGATATTTTTAAACAAATGCTATTATTAATATTGCAATAATCTTACCAGAAGCTCATAACACACTTACTGGAAGCAGCAAGAAGAGCGAGGCAGTAGACCCCCCCCCCCCCCCCCCGCACCATTTTACTATTTTGTGCATAGAAAACTTGCTCCACCTTTTCTTAGTGATACAGTTAATTAAGATGATAAGGTCCAGACCTGCATCTCTCTGAATGCCTTTATGAAACTGATTCATCTTTAAAATATTCAAATAGCCTCTTCTACCCTTGAAAATGAAACCTTGTTCTTGCCCGTGTGCATGCCTGGCAGCTCTGTGCCACATTTGAAAGATCTCAGCAACTTTGATATGAAGAATTTACTTTAAGACAAACCATTTAGTGGGCAGGACTGCAGGCACATTAGGTCAGGTGAGGGAAAGGTCTTGTGAGCCCAAATGAGTAGCAAGATTGATTTCAAAGTGTAAAAGTGAGAACTACTCCACTATCCTAACGCAGACTCCAGCACTGGGGCTAAAGCTCTGATGCCTGGGAGGAAACAGGTTAAGCACAGTCAGATACCAGCTCAACTGGGAGATGGCCATTTGCAGCTGAAGGAGTGTGGTGCCGAGGATCAGATGCCCTCTCTCCAGCTGTTAGTTACCTCACCTGAGGCCAAAGCTCTGTGCCTAGCCACGCTGCCCAAAGAAAGAGGTCAAAGCCCATCTAGAAGATCTAGCTTTCATATCACAACACCCAAACAAAGGGCACCCAAGAGCTCAGCAATGGGGTTTAACAGTGACAGGGTGAGAAACATGCTCACACCAAACGTGTAGAACAGGCATCACCTACACCAAAGTCAAATTTTGCCAAATCTACATATTTTTCTCAACTCTTTTGTCTCATCTGGGTGAGTTTGCAATAGCCAGCGTGAAATTCTGTAACTACCTTACACATCTCATCCCACTAATACTAATGAGCCTGCTGGCATGAGTAACAAACAGACTTGTAAGGAAAGCTTGTGAGCTTTCTAGATGTTGTGGAGACACAGACAATGGACATAAGAGAGATTTCCAAGCTTAGGATGCATCAGAAAGTGAATACACAACTTCTGGACTAGCACACCAGCAGGTGACACCAAGCAGGTTTTTCTTGAAATATAAAATTGTCTGATTCATATCCAGCCCAACACAAAAATGCAACACAGTTTTACCTTACTGTAAAAGATGAAACTGGGGCTCCCCTGGGGAAAAGGTACAGAAAATCCAGCATCCAATCTCGATGAAATAAAAAAAAAAAGTATATATATATATTTTTACACCGTAGCCTCTGTTCTGCACCAGCGGTAACTCTCCGAAGGGAGTATATTTCCCAATATAGACCACCAAAGCAATCCTATGGAGTTACCTTGGGGCAATGTCTCGCTCCTTCAGAAAATACTCCTTTTTGCTGCAATTCCTTACTGTCAGAGTTTTCCTGTCATCTTTGATGGAGCAGATTTTCACTGCTGTTTCATGTGTATGCTTGAATTAAAACTCAAAATCCCTTTTTATAGCTGCAAAGGGGGAAACAACGACATGGGATTCGTCAGAGAGCCACTCTGCTTCTGTTTGCAGAATGGCTAAAGGGTACCTCCCCTCAAGCCTCACATAACCATGTGTTCAAGGCCTTTCAGTTCCAGTCCACCCCATGCCCTACCCCTGTTCGATCTCTGAAGGCAAGGAAGTGGTGGGTTCCCAGGGGAGAAGCGGCTGCCCTGCAGCAGGGCCTGTGCAGGACCACTGCGGCATCAGCCAGATCAGGCAAGGGAGCCCCAGGAAATTCACTCAGGAGATGGCAGATCTATAATTTGTTGCTATGTCTTCTGTGGAAGACCAATTTCACTTCTACTTTTTTCGGACCGAAGCTTTTGCCTTTGGAGGAGCAGGAAAAAAAAATTGGAAGCACTATGATGGAATAGCATCTACAATTTATAAAATGCATCTCTCATCAGTGTGTTAGTCATCAAAGACACTACTGAAAATAACTTAGACAAACTACACACTTTATTTAATTTCATTTTTATTTACCTCATAAATTGCGAGGTAACAGTTCATCTGTAATTGATGCATTTATATTTGCATTTCTGTCCTGGTTTTGGCAGCGATGGAGTTAATTTTCCTCTCAGTAGCCAGTGTGTTTTGGATTTCAGATGTGAAGAATGTTGATAAACACCCTGATGATATGAGTTGTTGCTAATGAGACCAAGGACACTGTCTGGCTTTCTAGGTCTCACTAATGTGCAGGTGCAGGAAGCTGGGAGGGATACAGCCGGAATAATTGACCCAAACTGGCCAAAAAGAGAATTCCATGCCATAAACATCATGCTCAGTATATAAGCAGGGGTTGCTCAAGGAGCGTTATCGCTCTCTCTGCCTCGCTGGCTCCCTCTCACTCCTTTGCTTTCTGCTCAGTTTCATTTCCATGATCGCTACTCTGGATGGGCTGTATCGGTGATTGGGACACTGGGTGGGGAGAAATCGTGCATTGTTCATTTTGTATGTTTTAATATCTTTATATTCTGTTATTATTGTCATTTTCCTTTGCTATTCCAGTAAAGTGTCTTCATCTCAACCCACAAGCTTTCCTTTCTTCTCAATTCTCTCCCACTGAGAGGCGGGGGGGGTAAGCGAGAAACTGAGTGGTGACTTGGGCTAAACCACAACAATTTGAAAGGAAAGTTGACTGCATGGTGAGATAAAGGTGGTTTTAAAGTTTCCTTTTCTGAAGATATATCTGTGTTTCATTTTGTAATTAGGATGTTTCTCACGCAAAATCACACATGACATTTCTTTGGGCAATAGTTTCAGAAAGTATCTCAAAAAAAAAAAAAAAACGGTTGACTAAAGCAAAATGCAATCTACATACAAGAATTCCACTTGATTTATGCATTGAAACAATTACTCAGTGTGACTGACAATAACTACCAAAAATTAACTTACCAGACATATATGCAGTCAAAAGTCTGTTAAAAAGCATTTGTTGAAAAGCATTCATTTTAATTCAGGGTTTAAAAAGAAAAGAAGAAAAAGAGGAGTGGGATTTTTCCATTACTTCTAAATTGCCCTGGAGAGAGAGTAAATGCATTTCTAATGAAATTTTATTAGTTTAAATAAATAAAGGCTAATTCCAGCTGCCTTTGAATGAGAAGAATAACACTGGTTTTGAACCGAAGCATCTTGTAATCCTTCTTTTCCTATGTAATTTGCCTGACTAACACTTAGACATACCATAATCCAAGCAGGGATTTTTCCTGTGGCCATCCTTATCAAATCCTTGCACAAGCTATGGCTCCTGGTCAGTATCATCCATCCACCTCAGGATCAGGCTGTCCATCGACCAGCTGGAGCCCACAGAGCCTTACCATGAAGGGTCAGAGCCAGGGAGAGACCCAAAAAGCTACATTTAAGACCTTAACATCCTCTAAGCCTTTCCCAGGAGGGCACATCATTGTTGGGCACAGTTCTGAGTCCAGTGGATCAGAACAAGGTGAAGACTCTTGTTTGTACATGAGTTAGCCTCATGTACAAGCCAAAAGCCCATTATCTTCATCATGGAGCCTGGCCTCACAATCTTGGAGCAACAATTCAGGAGTAAAACTCTGCAAGTTTTTGTGAATCTAATGTTTTGAACAGCAAGGGTACAATTTTGCAGGTACCACTGGCAGAGTGCTGAGCAAGGCAAAGCCTCAGAAGCTCCTCTAATTACTTCACGTTTGGCCTGTTAGATTGTAAAGTCACAGACTTTGTACATACCAGCTTTTCAAAATCAAATTAGTTGAAAAGTTAAGTAATTGCAGACTACTAAAGAACTTTTGCTAGAAAAACATGATTATGGTCTTCCCATAAAGACTGAGGCACAACAAGGTGGAAGTTGTGCATTGACTAGGAGATACAAACTGAGTCGTCAGCTGCCACCCAGACTGAGTCATTTGCCAGGATGAAGAGTTGCAAAATCTTGCAATAGCACATGGGGTTTCATTTCACAGAAGCTCAGCTAAGAACGGGCAATGAAAGGAAAAAAGTTCACTTTTTGCAGACCCCACTTTAGCTAGGAGATTCAGCTCCAGCCCTGTAACTGACTTGAGAATCTGCTTGGATGGCTGTAATGTAGAAACCTGCTTGAAGTCAAACCAGCATGAGACTTACAGGTGTCATCTTTCATCATTTCATTGCTCTGCATCTGTCTTTGAATGAAGGAGCAGATTTCTTAAACTTTACTCTCTGTTCTTACCTTAAAGTTTGTCTGGAGTTGAGACTGGTTTGGGGTTGGCAAATAGCACTCAGGAATCCCACCCTTGGACAAGTCCCCAAAGTGCTAAATGCAAGGTCATAAGTTGCCAAGGTGTCACCCAGAGCCCTTCACCACATCGTATCAATGGACCTACAGGGGAGGGGACAGCAGGGTGCAGGGGAGAGGATCTGATAGTTATGCAATTCCCCTTGGAAAGTTGACAGAGACATTTTACGCATACATTTTGGAAACCGCATTTATTTTTTTTCCTCTATTTTTAGCAAAGGTTTTGCAATTTGTGTAATGGAGGTTATAGGTGATAATGAAAATGTTTTCTGTAAAATACATCACGCTGTTTGTCTAACAGCCTGGAACAGAGTGAACAGAGATCAAAAAGGGAGGGAATTTATCTTGTGCTCATTCATCAGTAGAGAAAGATTATTCTAATTAATTATTATAACTCAGCTATTTGACAAGATACACTGTCATTTATTCATGTCCTAGAGTGCAGCTGAAAATTTCCCATCAGAAGTCTTTTTGACTGAAGAAACTGAAAGATGCAACAGGAACCACAGGAACCACTGGATTTAATGTCAGGAATTTACGACAATGGGAATGTATATTTCAATGAGCCACACTTATTTTAAGAATTCACATTCGTTGCTCATTCACCTCAGAATAAACATTACCAGAAGTGATCCCACTCAAGCCAAAGATTGTCCTGCGGATAACGGCTGAAACACAGGTTCTTACAGCAACACAGGGCTTAGCGACCTGCAGTAGGACCTTTGGACTATAATAGTTGCTCCAGAGCATCAGTTCTACCATGGTATGCAGAGAAGTGGTGATGTCAATTTTAGGATGCAAGTTTGTATTCTGTATATCTTTAAGGGTAACATGAGATGAGACCAGGCCTGGGAAACATACAACTTCTGTGAAGCTCCTGTGAACACCAGCTACGTCAGCCAGCTTTCAACAACGCAACGGAGTGCAAGCCCAAGACTGATGGTAAAATTTAGTTAAGAACTACACTTTAAAACTGACACGTCTTCAGGAAAAACTGTACCTACTAGGGGAAAAACCTGAACTGCTACATGAAACAGTGATTTGTGGAACACACCATGCATGTGGCTGCTTTCATGCCTGCCTGGCAGTACAGTACATACATGGCAGAAGCATCCTGCTATACCCTCACAGCGATCTCCCACTCTTCTTTGGGACCACAATAAATGTAGCAGATCTCTGGAAAAATCTTCTTGATTCATCCAGCATGTGGAAAACAGAAGAGTTTTAAACTCCCACAGACATTCAATGTATAATTGCTTTGTTCTTCAGTGTGTCAGCAATGTTTTTTTCTCCAGCAGTTGCAAATGCTCACAGCAATTTATTCTGTATGTATAGCTAAACTGTTCCTGTCTCTTGGCTTTCCAAGCTTAAAATGGATCCTACTGATCTACATTACCATTTAAGAGAAACACAGATGCATATTTCTCCTTTTAAAAGTGCTTGGTTTAGGTTCGTCATGTCACAGTCTGGTCCATTATTCATCTTTACTGAAAATCAAGTCTGAATAGGTGTCATCAATCTCTGTGGTAAAAAAAAACTGATGTGAAGAAATCATGTCACATAACTGACAGCACTTACTCCATGGTGGTACCACTTTCCTGCAAGCTTTTCGCAGTCCAGTCACTACAAAACACACACCTGGTTATTTTTGTTCATCTCTGGCCCCATGCTCTTCAGTTTTCCCATTTTGCTCGCCTTTTTTAATTCCAACAAGACACTATTAACACATCTTGATTTCAGTGGGTTGGTCTCACCACTTTTGGCAAGATACTTGCTGAGATCTCATAATCTCTTCCTACTTGAGCTGGCTATTTAGTCAAAGTGTTAAACATATTTGTTTCTCCTTTTTCCTCATTTTGTCCGGGTACTGAAGGACTGTGATACTGTAATCTCAAACTCAAGCTTACATTTCTCTCAAGTACTCTTCTCTAATAACATTTTTAAGAATCCATATGTTTGCTTTATTGTATTCCCCTCCCATAAAGTTAATTCTATCTGCATTTTGAAAATGATAATCGAATTATTAGTTACACTGCAGTTTATAATCTGCAGTAAGCACTTCTGTAAGGAAGATTCTGTATCTGTCACTAGCAGAGTTTCTAGTTCTTGACTTCTCTGGTAATAAAAGCACACATATGATTTATGATAAGATCTTTTCTCTTGCACTTATCTTCCTTTGTATCACAAATAGCATATAAATTACTCATTAAAACACAAGATAGATCTCAGCTGTTGTAGAGTAAAGCAGGACTCGATCACTCCAGTGTTCCCAATTGCCAGTCACCTTTAGAGCCATCCCTCACCCTCTCTTCCCACACTTGAATGTCTATCCAGTAGTTTAAACCCATTTTAAACTCTGTGCTACCGATTTTTTTGAGAAACCTTCCTAAGACTGGCTGACACGCTGTCAAAAGAAAATGTTTGCAAGCCAGCTTTCTAGACAGGCAGCTAAAAATGACAGCCAGACATCAAGCAGAACTTGATATCTGGCTGTCATTTGTTAAAAAGGGGAGAAACAAGCCTGAAGGAGAATGGCTGGCTGGCTGCAGAGAGCTGGGTAGCTCTCCGATCACTTAATTCTGATTAACTAACCCTGCAGCAGAACAGCAAAATTAATTGTATTTCTAATTCCTCTCGGAATGCTAAAAAAAAAAAAAAAAAAAAAACCAGGATAAAAGCCTACCAAAATATTAATTAATGTCAAATTTTCTCACAAGCTATTCATGCATACGTAGGAGATGATCACAAGTGTAACTCCCTGCAGTCACTGGACTGGCTGAACCCTGGCTGTTTCAGTTGGTGTGAAACAGATTTAGAAATTTCTTCAGTTCTGTTTTGAAAAGAAGATCTGGAAAGCCATTGAGTTTGGCTTCCTTTAACTTAGAACCCTGCAGTGTTGTTTAGAATTTAATTTTAAATGATATTTCTTCATCTATAAAAATGTTATCTTTGCTATATTTCATGAAAGTTGATAATAATCCAGAACATACAGAGCTATTGCTGGAATATTCAGATGTGATGTTGTTGTAATAGTCATTATTCTCATTTCAATTTTAAAGTGATTAAAGACAGACATGTTTTGTATGAGATAGTACCTTGTCATTTCTAAACTGCAGCATCTCGTTTCCATTCTCTTTTCCTATTGTGATTATTTCCAGGATGAAAATGATCCTCTCAAAAGCCTGAAGCACTAACCTTGGAAGTGGCAGATTTGTGTTCACATACTTGTTGCAGTGAGTGGGACAGTCGCAGAAGAAGAGACTGAGAGGCTCATTGCAGAGTATTCAGGAGTTTTGTAGTTGGCACTTTTCCCTAGGATGCAGATCTGGAATCAGTTCCTAGCTCAAAATCAAGCAGAATGGAAAAAGATTTTCCTCCAGCCCAAGAAGCACCTTATCCACTGGTTTGGGGAATCTAAGGGACATGTGCATGCAGTACCAGAAAATATGTTCTAGGGTCACTTTTTAGACATGGAAAAGAATATTCACTTTTACAGCAGACTGGGCTCCACAAGCAAGGTAGACCTGGCTTAACAGTCGTACTAGTTGCCGCTTAGCTGTGGGCTGTTCAACCGGCATAATACAAATCCAACAGCACTGTCTAAATGTTGGCCATTGGCCATAAGACCCCTCTTGGACTTAGATAGTATTCACTAATGAGCTGAAGATATGGAGGGGAGGGGAATGCACCAGTGCTGTAAAATGCAAGTAAAAAACAGCTTCTCAGTTCTGTGCAGAGAAGCTCCATATGGCTCCCCAAGTAATTCCTGCGGATGACAACATAACAAGTAGGGAGTTGCCACATAAATTGTGCTCCTGTTGCCTTTTGACTGTTTCCTCATTCCCTCTGAGGAGAGGAGTCTCCCCTGTGCAGCATCTTTGAATACATTAGAAGTGATGTAGGGCTTGCAGGCAAAACTGCGGTAACAGCAACTGCTACAAACATTGGCTGGAGATTCTTCAGTGCATTGCCTGAAAATTTCTATTCCAAAACATTTCCTAGAAATATATCAAGTAACATTTGCCATTAAGAAAGATTTTGCAGTTCCGCACTGGAATATCCAGCTGCAGAACAGGGGCCTCCCCAGCTCCTCCACACCAGAATGAACAAGATCCTGAGAAGCTCCTCTTGGTTAGAGCATTACCCAGGGTTGTGAGAAACAGTTTGACATGCCTGATCTAAAAGAAGGCCTTTAACAGGAATACCCATGTCCCAAGTGACCTCTGGATTACCGGCTCCATCTTTTTTCTAGGAAAAGAAAAGGTTCATTCCTGAGAAAAATAAGAACATATTTAATTTCTAAAAAGTAAAGAAGCTTTTCACACATTAAAAGCAGTTAGTGAAGTGAAATGGTCTGTATAGGTGTGCATGGTGGGGAGTAGTTTTGACAGTACATAGTTAAACATATCAAATATTTTTTATTAAGGACAGTGGAAATATAAAATGGGCATTAAAAATGCATATTTATGAAAATTTACTAAGATAATCATGGGTATAATCATAAACTTAAATAGTTAGCTGATTAGATTGAGACACTTCAGAATAGTCTTAAAATTAGCCTGAAATACTGATTAATTCAGAATTAATAGTTTATCCATAAATCACTTATCTTTCAAATCATTGAATATAATTTTAAAAACATATAAGTAGCTTTAGAGCCTAAGTACCACTGATTTCCAAAGACACTCACATTTCTAATGCCTGTTACAGACATAAATCTAGATCCATAGATCACTTAGGCTTTTTTGAAAGCATAACATATTTATTATAACTAACACGTGTGTGATTAAATGATTACGCTATTTTCTTATCCCAAAGTTGCTGCAATATGCGGGGAAAATATAGTCATGTTTCTATACAATACATAGGCATTACTGCTTGTTCTGTTAACAAAATAATGTTTATTTTGACAGAAGCTGCTGGGAATCTTGTGAATACCCTAATCTTCCTGCCTACCTATTCCTTTGCTACAGATTTTGATGAGTCTGGCAACACAGGCACCTCCAAGAACAATGAGATGTTTTTAAAGATCAGCAAAATCCTTTCCTCTCTGTTTATCCCCCTATACATCTATTTATCCTCTTTCATGAGAGGAGATTTGACGGGTGTGCTCTGTGCACCTGCGGGGTTTGAGTGCATTTCAGGTGAAGACTTAGAATCATAGAATCATAGAAAGGTTTGGGTTGGAAGGGACCTTCAAAGGTCATCTAGTCCAACCCCCCTGCAAGGAGCAGAGACATCTCCAACCAGATCAGGTTGCTCAGAGCCCCATCCAACCTGGCCTTGAATGTTTCCAGGAATGGGGCATCTACCACCTCTGTGGGCAACCTGTTCCAATGTTGTGTCCAGTGTGCTGTGTCCAATGTCACAGCTGTGACTTTGAGAAGGGGCTATTAAGGAGGTGAACCGCAAGCTTTCCTGTGAAGGGCTGACCCCTGCTTCTCTCTGCCTTGCCCTGGGGTCTCTGGGAAGGAGGCAGTGACCAGGCTGAGGTCCCCAGCCCACATGGACACCTGGACAGATTGCTGTGGTTGCAGAAACACGTGGAGCAGCACACACGTGTGGGCACAGCACACCCAGACCCTGCTGTGCTGATGGGCACCTCACACCTTGCTCAAACAGCGATGGGTCACGAGGGACTAGGGTATATCTCCAAACCTTTCTCAATGTCTCAGCCCACCCAGGTGACAACCTCTGTTCCTCTTTAAGGCATGATGCCAAGGAGGCAAAAACATCATCAAGGCTAATCAAGGCTATGGCACATGTGTATGTACCTCCTGAGAAGCAGAAGCGACCACAGCCTTCATAAAAGTCTCTAAATTGTCTGCTATTGATTCTGCAGTCACATTATTCCCCATTTCCCCATCAACACCACTCTATTTACTCTCCCCTTCTCCCCAAGCTAGCTCTTAATCTTGAATAAAACACTACAAGAAGCCCTCAATTTTCTAAATCATCCTGATTTTCCCGCCTAAATGAGCTGCTTTGGCTTCAGCCACAGCAGCTGCTGTTTGCACCACTCAGCCTTTCAGGAGTGTTTGGCTCAGCAAAGCCCACTCCAAAAAAAGGGCAAGAGATATCTTTCTCATTTGACAAATGCATGTATGTGAATAAAAGCAGAGCTGCCTCCCTGCCTCAGAGAAAAGCCGTGTGCTCTCAGCAACTCTCTAATAACACGCACGAGTCTTAATCCAGGGCTAAATGGAATTGAAACATTTTGCCTTCTGCATTACATCTCACCCTGTATGTTTTTACAGTGGATGGGTTTAAAATGTCTATTTATTCCCCTGGGATTGTGCTCTGTGGCCACTGGGCATATGAGGAGTCAGAGGCCTCATGCTGCAGAGCACCGATAGTTTCAGTTCCTTTACGATACCCAGAGGAAAGCTGCTAATCCACAGTCACGCGCCACAAGGTCTGGTTTTCTGGTGACCTCCCTCTTTTACTGTCAGCAGACAGAAGCAGCACAAATAGTGCAGAACCCAGGAGAGGGGGGAAGACATTTCACATGACTCATTTTGCCACCCCATCAAACACGAGAAGTATTCACTACAAGAGGCTCTGGAGCTCTACTCATAAATTTTGGTGTAGAATTGCAGCTGTTTGGGCACTCATTTTGACTTTATGTGACTTTAAATTATTGCATAATCACATTTGGCAGGGTAGTTGAGCTACAGTGAACATTTGTAAGAGCTAGAGGGTATCATCCAGCAGAAGAAATGAATAAAAATGCAGACAAACAGGCAAAATACAGAGGCTCAGTTGTTCATGGTGCTTACATCACAGAAGTGCTAATTACAGCAATTTGATGTTGCCCAGATTGTAGCACTCCAAGTTAATGAATTTTAGCATGGTGATAAATGATTTTTGTTTCTACATAGGCTGTACAGTATTCTCCTTTCAGTGAAATTACTTGAAACCATTAAAATTTCAATTAAATTTCAGGAAAAAAAAAATTGTGCATGTGAAGCATAAGAGCATTTTGAGAAAGCTTTCTCAATGCTTCAGCTGTCTATTTAAAAACACATACAGTTAATTTCTGTTAACCAGTCCTGCCATTCGCAATTGCAGCTAAAACATGCAAGTCACATCATTCTTTATACATTTATACATCATCCATAGCACCAGATTGTGCAAAAGACTCTTTAAAGAGTCAAGGAGGTAAAGGAGGTATTTAGATTTGAATGAGTCATTTCTGTATTTTCAGAGCACGAAAATATGCTGATGAATGAACAACCCCACAGCTGCAGAAACAAATGGTGGTTTTCCTCCTGACTGCCTCCACCAGCATCCTCGCAGATGACTTACACACCACTTTTTCTGAATTATTGAAACACCCTGCTTGTACAGCTGTATGCATGTTGATGTTCTGCTGTTATCAGATGCTTACACTGCGGAACTTCTAATTACAGAATCGGATGCTGCCTAGATGATAATCTGTCAAATTAATAAATAATAACACAGTCATTTATGGCACCACAAATCCCTGTTGTGGTTTTGGAGGGGCAGTTTAAATGGTTTTGATTCAGAGCATAAGGATGTTAATGACTTCCTCATAGACACCAAGAGTACTATTACTTCAGAAAAAGACTTATGGGCAGGCTTGACAGAGTTGAGGCTGTTCAGCTTGGAGAAGAGGAGGTTCCAGGGAGACCTTATAGTGGCCTTCCAGTACCTAAAGGAGGCCCTACAAGAAAGATGGGAAGAGACTCTTCAGTAGGGCCTGTTGTGATAGGATATGGGGTAATGGTTTTAAAATAGAGGGAGGTAGACTCAGACTAGACATCAGGAAAAAATTTTTTACAGTGAGGGAGGTGAAACACTGGAACAAGTTGCCCAGAAAGGTAGTGGATGCCTCATCCCTGGTAAAAGTCAAGGCCAGGTTTGACAGGACTCTGAGCATGCTGATCTGGTTGGAGATGTCCCTGCTCCTTGCAGGGGGTTTGGACTAGATGACCTTTGAAGGTCCCTTCCAACCCTAACCATTCTATGATTCTATGATTCTATGATTCTATATTTATAAGGCATTCAGGGGCTAATACAAAGAATGCAGCTTCTTTTAGGCATGGGTCAAGCATTTTCTCTTTCACATTGTGTCTGCTTCAAGTAGAAATAACCAAAAATAAAAGAACAGGAGTCAAATGATTTAATGACTTGGGGGACACAGACCCAAGTCCTTATTTACAGGCAGTTTGATCGGGGTCTGTAAGGTGCTGCGCACTTCTTGCGAGGGAAGTGAAGGAGAGCCAGAAGACACCCAGCACCCCACAGGGCTAAACTCCGCTGGATAGTTTCTGCTAAACTCACAGCAGCAACCTCTGCTGACAGTGTGTGAGTGTATACTATGGCAGGTCAAGTTCATCCTTATGAGAAAAAAAAAAAAAAGAAATGGTTTTCAAATCCTAAACTACATGAAATTCTGCAATTTTTGGCTTTTTTTTTTCCCCTAGTGTAAACTTACACAAATTATAAGAATTTCCTCACTCCTGAGTGCAGGAAAGATTAGATTTTTAATTTCATCAGCTACAGTGGAAAAATCTAATAAGTTATTTTGATTAAATTAAGTTTCAAATTAATTATCTTGAAAGAAATAATTTCACCATCACCTCTGTTTTATATTAGCAAATAAGGGAAAAAAAAAGAAAAAAAAAAAAACTATGTGGTATGATATGCACAGAGGATGGATGGATGGATTTGTTTTAAAATTAATGAGCTAGGCGCTAACAGTAATGAAATAGAAGAACAAATAATCCCCCTGTTTCTTATGTGAGGATGACAGATCCATAAACCAAAACTCCAAGGACAATCAAACTCCAGTAGGGAGAAGCAATGCCAGCCCTGCAGCCACCAGTGCCCCCGTGCTGAAAGGCTAAATGCCCATCTACGTGTATAAGACCTGACCCTGAGCAAATGCTTTTAAATTCTCTGATCCTCTCTCAGGCTTTGTATCTGTCACTTGGAGTAGCGATACTTTGGACAATTGCATCTCTGATGTTCTTACAGAATCAGTTTTCCCATTTGAGTGTGCAATTCTTTATCTTGACCACCCAGTAAGAACACAGTATACCCAAAAGCACCAGTCTCAAATTCCATGTAATTCTACTAGTTTACTGTTTTGTAAATAGATGTGCATTTAGGGCTATTGCAAATATTATAAACCCTTATGTCTACATATAGTCGACAGCCAAAAGAGACAAATTAAGATGGGATTTAACACATTAGCTGTAGCCAGATGGCCAGGTATGGCTAAAACCAGAATCATTCCAGTATGAGGTAATAATGTATGTTTGCAAAGCATGCCTGCTCATCTGACATGATGTGTCCAATATGTTTTATTGCTGTAGCAGCCAGAGCATTTCTTTAGAGCCTCGCAGAGCTGCAATCCCACAGCCACGGAAGCTGCTCCACCATTCAGCCCTGATGCAGAACTGCATTCCCAGACTTCAGCTTTCTTTTGAGCCATTGGTGCATTTGCCCCAGACATGCTCCTGGAGCCTCATGGTGACAGAGAAAATACTGGAAAGGTGAATTACTAACAGCCCTGAGCTTTTTCTAAAAAAAAAAAAAAAAAGACAACATTTTTCTGGTATTTTTCTTCTTGATCATCTATAAAAGGTAAATGGAAGACGCAAACATCATCATGCTTTATAATTCCTGTAAGACAAAATCAGATTTCACTCTACAAGTTTTAATTGCAGTGCTGTCTAGATACTGCACGATTCCCTGTTTAAAAGAAAAAAAAACAGTTTAACAGTTCAAAAAGGTGTATGTAATGTGTGTTTTGCTTCAGTGACTCTAACCTTTAAAAATATTCAAGCTACTGTTTGATTTAACATTTCAACAGCAAATACATTTTAAAGCACAGAGGACCGTTCTCAAAGTTCACAAAATTGTTTGGATAGATGAGAAAAGGACAAAAAGATTGTAACAGAGGAAAGAAAAAAAAAAAGAAAATAGCTGTAGGCTGCTTCCAGGCATAGAATAAGCTGAAACCAGCATGTTTGCTCATGCACAGTCTGACACCGCACACTTCTGTCCATCCCCAGCTCCAGATCAGCATCTTATAAGCAGCTTGGTTCAGAGTGCACACAAATCACCAGGAAACCTTCCACAATTTCAATGGACTAGTTCATTGGATTAGATCCTTCTCACTTCCGTTAGGCATCTTCTGCAGCTTTGTCGCACAGCAGAAGCAGAGATTTTTGTGGAAAGAACAGACCTCTCATGAGGAGACTATGTGAAGACACCAGAATACAGGAGAGGTTACACCATCACCATTCCCTGGCCCCTGCCCTGACTGGGGATCACGCTCCAGTTCACTTGTTTTACTGACATGTTTACACACAGCATGACTCCAAAGTCAGATCCCTCTCACTTCAGCAGAAGTACTTGCTGTTTTTCTGCATGTGTCTTACCGGTATTTTGGCTTCCATTACTGTTGCTTAGATCCTACTGTTGCATCTCTCATGCCCTGATCTACAGCTTAATTCAGTCACCTGAACATCAGCACCTGGTGCCACCTGAGATGCCTCCAGGAATCCTACCCGCTGGCACAGACTGGCTAGTATGACTGATAATCTCTAGTTGCACTTGATGTGCACTTGAACATCTCAAGTTGCACTAGACACCCTCACTCGGGTAACTAAAATATGTCCATGCTGTTAGAAGCCTTCCCACTCACCTCCCCAGTACATTTGTGACCATATACCTTGACCTTGCATTGTCTCCACACCATCCAAGCCTCAGCCTTCACTCTTGTGCCAGGGACTGGCAGGGCTCTCAGCAAAGCGGGGCCATGAAGACAACACTGTGAACGAGGGCAGATCTTGGAGGCTCAATCTTCTCTCTTCTTGGGTTGAGGACAGGAAGCCCATCCCATTGCCCAGCAGTCACAGTGCTGAGCTCCTGCTGACAGCACATGGTCCGTGCACTGAGGAGCAACAGAGGGATGTGCCAGACAAGACATTTCTTCCTCCCTGCAGGATACTGTGAATTTACACACTCGTTCTCTTTATGACGGTTCACTCCTTCTAGCAAGAGCTAGACAGAGAGGGTTTCCTTCCTTGCAGGCAGCAGTATTTTCAAGCTCATGACATCCAACTGTCATATACATATTTGTTGTACATGGACTCTACTGAGGTTTTCTTTTTCCTGTTTATATTTAATTCCCAGCTCACTATTATCCTTTTGTAGACCCCATAGGGTACTATTGTAATATAGAGTGCTTCAGAAAAGCACTCAGCACATGAAGTGCTGTTTCTATTTCCCCCCCCCGCTCCCTTCACCAACATTCCTCACCAGTCTGAGGGGCTTTTGCTGATACAAACAATCATTTATGCCCACTGGAGCTATACTGGAGGCAAAGCTCCCAACTAAAGCCATCAAACTTCATCTTTACATTAAAAAAAAAAAAAAAAGAAAATCTATGCTTGCAGGATTTTTAAGGGGTTTTTGGTTTTGGGTTTTTTTTGCCTTTTTTTTTTTTCTTTCTTCTTTTCCTGCCAAGTCTGTGAACACTTAGTTCTTTTACCCCACATCTCCTGGTCAGTTCAAGCTCAAGTAGGGCTTGAACCAAGCAGCATGTGGTGTGCCAGCACTGGCCATGTGTTGATGGCTGCTTCTGCATCTTTGATGCTGCCAGTTTTGTCACTAGCTTAGACAGCTCAAGGTCTCTCATGGATGCAGAAGGTACAAATCCCTTTTGGGTTTTTGGTCTATCATTAGCAACAACTGAACTGAGATCTCTTCAGTTAGAACAAAGCAGCAGGGAATATGCCAACACTGGACATCTCAGTGCCTTGGATGGCTGCTTCTGTATCTCTGGTGCTGCCAGCGCCGGGATGAGTTCAGATGGCTAAAGGTCTCAGGCAGACCCAGAAGGAACAATTTCCTCTTGGACTTTTGGACTGTCACTAGCAGTATCTGAACTGAGACCTCTTCAATTAGAAAAGCAGCACTATGAACAGAACAGTCTCTACAAAATATTGTCAGTCTGGGGCTTTGTTTTTTTTTCCCTTTACCTAAAATAATGCACATACATTATTGTCAGGCCATGAGACCCCCCTCCTGTTTATCTCAGCTTTTGCGACAGAAAGCTAGGTGTGTTGTTTCTTTTTCCTAGGTCTAGTTGCATAATACTGTTTAATCTCTCCAGCTGGGCAACTGCTGGTTTTATGGATGTTGTTTATCTTTCTCTGCTGTTGTGGTATTTAAACATTCTGTCACAGACAGTGGCTGTCAGGCTAAATATTTTAAAAATCAATAAAATATTACTTGGGGAGGGGGAGGGGGAACTTTTATCATGACTGTACTGGATTTCACTTTTATGGTAGCCAACCTTACTGATACTCTGTTTATGCTTGTAGACATTTGCAGCTAAAAGTGAGCTTCAAGAAAAAAATACTAATGAAATATTGGCATGTATACTGGAAATTATTCATCAAGTTATTCATCAAATTATTCAACTCAATTCACTTTTGTAAATGTATTTTGGAAAATTCAGGAGCAACAACACAGCATAGGAGGAAACTGAGACCAAGAATCCAACTTATCCTTGGACTAATGCTCCTTTATCCTGCTCTCTAAGAGGACAGACAGTTCAAGAACAGGTTTCATTGAAGGGTCCAAGAAAGCTTTCCTTGCCTTCAGTATATGAAACTCTGCCTTTATTGAGGAGGGATTTAAATTACTGCTATCTCTCAAGACTTACAAAGCAAGAACACGTTCACAGTTCTTCACAATAATTGACACAGTGACCAATGCAGCTACCAATGTTTTTACTTATTCCAGAAAGTAGTTTTCACAGCTAGAAAGAAAAGAAAATAGTAATAATAATAAAAAAAAAACCTTTGAGTCTCTTTATTCTCACAGAAGTGCAGCAAGAGCGAGCGTGCAATTGCTTTCCAACTAAATGCTAACAGGTCAAAGGTAAAACAGCAAAAATAGAATAATAGAATCATAGAATACTTTGGGTTGGAAGGGACCTTTAAAGGTCATCTAGTCCAACTGCCCTGCAAGGAGCAGAGACATGTCCAACCAGATCAGGTTACTCAGGGCCCCATCCAACCTGGTCTTGAATGTTTCCGGGGATGGGGCATCCACCACCTCTCTGAGCAACCTGTAAAAAAAAAAGTTCTCTGAAAAATTAGTTTGAATGCTCATAGTGTTTTTTATTCCCAGGAATAATTTTGTCACCGTGCCATGCTTCACTGAGTTGTGTGGATGCTTCCTGTCAGCATCTCTCCAAGATACAGTAATACTGACAGAGAGGTGGCTCCAGGAGGGAAGCTAAAAGTCTGAACATACGGAGCATTAACAATTTGGGGCAGAGAGGGGGAGAAGAAAACAAAACAGGTAATTTCTTCAACCAAGAGGTGGTTATACTGGTGGACGAGAAGTTCAACATGAGCTGGCAATGTGCACTTGCAGCCCAGAAAGCCAACCGCATCCTGGGCTGCATTAAAAGAAGTGTGGCCAGCAGGTCAAGGGAGCAGCCCCTCTGCTTCACTCTTGTGAGACCCCACCTGGAGTACTGTGTCCAGCTCTGGAGCCCCCAACATAAGAAGGATGTGGACCAGTTGGAGAGGGTCCAGAGGAGGGCCACGAAGATGATCAGAGGGCTAAAGCACCTCTCCTATGAGGACAGGCTGAGAGACTTGGGCCTGTTCAGCCTGGAGAAGAGGAGGCTCCGGGGAGACTTTATAGTGGCCTTCCGGTACCTAAAGGGGGCTTGCAGGAAAGACAGGGAGAGACTGTTCAGTAGGGCCTGTTGTGACAGGACTAGGGGTAATGGTTTTGAAATAGAGGGAGGTAGATTCAGACCGGATATAAGGAAATTTTTTTTTTCCAGTGAGGGTGGTGGAGCACTGGAACAGGTTGCCCAGAGAGGTGGTGGATGCCACATCCCTGGAAACATTCAAGGCCAGGTTGGATGGGGCTCTGAGCAACCTGATCTGGTTGGAGATGTCCCGGCTCCTTGCAGGGAGGTTGGACTAGATGATCTTTGAAGGTCCCTTCCAACCCAAACCATTCTATGATTCTATGGCTCTGCCATAGGATGTTTTAACTATGAAGAGTTGGGTTCAAAAAGGCACTGGACAAATTCGTGCAAAACAAAGTAAACCTGAAGATTATTAAAGATTTTGGTGCAAACAGAAATAAACCCCCTCCAGAAGTCCCTGAACTTTACTGGATGCTGGTAAAGCGCTTCAGGACATTATCAAGGTTACCCTGCCCTTTCCCTGCCCCCTGGCTTTCTGGGGCCACCTGCTCTTTCTGTGCCAAACAGACTTTAGGCCTCAGCGAGTGCAGCCTTCCTCACGGTCACATGCTCATCCTCCCAGCACTGCTCCCCCAGGCAGCTGGCAATGAGCTGGGAAGGCTGCTCCGATACAGCAGCAGCCAGATGGAAATAAAACAAGTCACTAAAGGAGCTGTAAATATAACATTTTGGTTATTACTTCGTAACTCCTCCTAGGAGGCCAGTCCTACAACAGATCAAAACTTCACTGACAAAAAGCTTTGTCAGAAAAATGTCGAACGACAACCCTCACAACATATTTTTCAAAGTCCTCCTGCCAGGCGCCTCCAGATAAATAACATCCCAAGTCATTTGTGGCACAGTCATCTTCCCACAGCTATTTGTCCAAAGAACAGGCTTGAAATAACCACACAGCTCTTCAGTGCTTCAGCAGTATTTTACAGAAGAATATTTATTGATTTTGCCTTCCAACAGACTCAAGTTTTCAGCCTGTTATCTAGCATGAAGGTCCATATCCCCCTCTTAAGTCCTGCCAGAAAAGCAAAGGATTTCTGCCAAACTAGTTTATTGCTATTCTCTTTGCCCCATGGCTGTCGATACCACAGAGACCTGTACATCAGCCTTCTGCACAGGAATTGATTTTACCCTCCCGTCTGCCACGCGGTGGGTGCGGCTGGTGCCTTCCTGATGGACCTGCTTTTCCCCCAGGGTACCGCTAAGAATGGAGCACCCTCTTCACCCTAATCCAACTAAACTTTTAGAACCAGTATTCGTCCTGCAAACTGCATGCATATACTTTTATATGACAGAAGCAACCATTACAAGAAGAGGTACAATCCAGCAATGCCACCAGATGATTTCTCATACAATTGATCTTATTAACTCCAGCTTTGTTCAGTGCCAGGCATCCCAAAACCAGGAGAGCTAGCTTCATAAACACCTACTGCACTTCATTAAAAAAAAAAAAAAAAAAAAAAAAAGACGTAAAGAAAAGATCTCAACAGCGATCTCTCTTTCCCTGTTTAACACCAGGTCCAAGATGAACACTGGAAAACTTCCTTTGAAACAATTACATTTTCACTGATTCGGCTTCACAAGCTCCTTGTTCATTGCACCCTGGCACTCTCTGCACAGTGCATGCTTATAAAGCTGTTATCTAAATCTGACAGTTTACATTCCCTGAGGTTTTGTCCATGTACGTTTAACATAACGCTTATCAGCTGTAAGTGCCATCGGGATAGGATTTTTAAATTATTCCAAACAGCCTGTAACTAAATTGGCCAAATAAATTGCTATCATTTTAGGTTCAATTCATCATACACATAATTTTGGTGCTGTTATTCACAAAAAGGCCCTGAAGATGCTTTGCTTGCTGTCCACTTATTAAGCAGAAGAATTGTGATCCAGTTTTTACTGTATTTATTTCACTTACAAAGGATTATCAACCACTGATGTATTATTGAATAGAGAAAGCAAAAATCTCTTTAAATCTCAATTTCCCTTTTTTTTAAAAAAAAATTCAGTTTTATTAATACACCTTCTTTTTGTCTTTCAAATAATTGTTGGTTGCTCAATCACAAACATACCTTTCATCATTGAAAAAGCCCACAAGTCTTGTTATACTAATTCTCCCCTCCCCCATATAGGAAGAGTAGCCCAGCAGGCATTCATTAAACCTCTCCTTTGAAGTGCTATTATTCTGATGTCACGGACGTTTCTTCTAACCTGACCTTATGAAAGAGGCAATATGCTTTTCGCTCGCTACTTTCGACGTAATTTAGAGTCCATGTAAAGCAAGGAAATGAGAAATTATGCCTCTGTAAATTTGAAAAAACATGGGTTCAGACTGTTGTCCCACCTGCGACACCAGTTCCCTGCTTCTATGCTTGCTCACAGTGCTCTGGGGACCCTGAAGCTCAGCCTCCGTGCAGAGAAAAGCAAGTGTCTGCACACACTCTAAGGGAACCTTACTTTATCCACAGGAAGACACTGACCCAGAGGAACAGGCAGGCACGGACAGCACACACATTACTCATATGCTGCTGCCTGGCCCCAGGAATGGGCCCCTACTTGGCTTTAATTGAGAGAAAACAGTTCTCTACTCCCCTCCACCACTCCTTTGCCACAGCTTCCCTCTAAACAGGTAACAAGCACATCTTCCAGGGCTCACAGGGTTAGGTGCAGAAGAGAAAAAAAAAAAGACATGACTAGTTGATGTAACATTAATGATATGTTGCAAACTCATGCACATCGTGCATCTAATGCCAGACCTGTGCACACACAGCTGTCAGCTGCATCTTCTGGAGAGGTACCACATCCTCCTATTCCACTTTGAAGAGCTGTTGCTCAAACAGGTGAGGATGTGCTCTGTAAATGTTTTTGTCACCCACAGTCATCGGTTCACAGTCATCAAGTCCATATCCATATTTTTACAGTGAGGGTGGTGGAACACTGGCGTGGGTTGCCCAAGGAGGTGGTGGATGCCCCATCCCTGGAAACATTCAAGGCCAGGTTGGACAGGGCTCTGAACAACCTGATCTGGTTGGAGGTGTCCCTGCTCCTTGCAGGGGGGTTGGACTAGATGACCTTTAAAGGTCCCTTCCAACCCAAACCATTCTGTGATTCTATGATATCCACATGTTCCCAGCAGGCTCACCCTTGGCTGTGGGTCATGGTCTAAAGTGCTGCCGTGCTACCAGCCACTGCTTTCTCTGCTTGCACAGGAGCTCGTACTTAGCTTATACTCTGTATAAAGAGCATCTTTTAGGCATTTCTGTCACAACAATACAAAATGGTTACAGCTTCCTAGAGTATCTTACCTCTCCCCTTTTGGAGTTCTGCATTCCTGGATTTCTGCTATGCCTTCCTTATTACAGCCTTTATATTCTGTCTCATTTAATTGGCTTTTTATCAACAAAATAATTTGTTGACTTCAGTCCACTTCAGTCTCCATGGGTTTTTGTGCAGTGCTAAACTGTGGCTGACTCTACATATCAAGAACACAGCAGTGCCTTTTGTACACAGCAGTGGCAGCCAGAAACTCAAGAATATCTTCTCTCGGGTATTTGGGGTGGAGAAACTCTATTAAAGGAACATCAGAGAACTATGATTTGGGGAACTGCATTTTGAAGGTGAGTTTGAAAACAGAAATGAAAACATAGCAAAGGAGTGATAACCCTTGCTTTTGAGTTAAATAAGGTTTCAATCACTTTAGCAAAGTACTGAACAAAACAGAGAGCAAATACAGATTTTTTGCCAAACAATATTTACAGAGTTAACATGATCCTTCTGTGCAGTTTGAAGTCCATGGTGGTCTGCACATGCTAGTCTATTTCATTCTGAAATTCAGATCATAAATTATTTTTCAAAATTTCCATGGTCGATATATATTTAAATTTTCCATTAAGCAATTCTTTGTCTTTTTCTCTCTTCTTATTTTTCAACCTTTAAATAGAAAAGGAAAAAAAAAATCCAACACTTTTTTGGATAAACTTATTCTTCCACATTCTAAGATTATAGTTTTTTCATCCTTGTTCCTGTATCTTCAGCATAATTAAACTGAGGAAAAAAAAAAAAACAAAACTTTTTATTCTGATTCTCCTGTTTCACTAAACAGACTACTTGGGAGCTGACCAGGTAAAAATCATGTGCCAGCATTCCGTTTCTGTCTGTATTTGAAAATGAGTAACAAAGTGGTAGCGTTTCAGTAAACCTCTGCTACTCAGCAATTATTTCTAGAGAATTCCTAAAGATCTAAATGCTTTAGGCTGACTATCAGTCACTAATTTTTACTTTAACTAATTCCATAGGAAAAAAAGCCTTATGAGGAACACAAAATTCAATGCAAGAAAATTATAGTGGAATCGATTGCTATTCTTACAAACAATTTATCTAATTACTTCAGTCAGCCTTCAGAGAACAAAGTATAAGGTTTAGAATATTCATCTGTAATAACAAGTGACCTAAAAAAAGAAGGAAAAAAAATATGCTTAAATACACTTTTTTCAAAAGCACTGGAAATTCAACAAATAGGAAATAGCTTGAAATAAATCCTGATTTGTAACACTGGATTCCCCATGATATACAGCATAAGGAGAAACAAATCTGAAGGGCTGAGGGGAATTTTGGTATTTTTTATAAGCATCTCTGTTTTAATAGGCAAATGTGTATATTGAAGAACCAGAACTTTCCTTTCCAGAACAGAAAACCAGGGATGAGTATTGGAGATTAAATAAAAATTATATTGCTCAGACACCATGGAGAGTCATTCATTTCACCTTTGTTATTAGTGATTTTCTGTATCACTGAAGAGACATTCAGAGAGAATACAGCCTCAGACTTAAAAAAAAAGAACCAAAACAAAACACATAGTCCCCCAGTAACAAGCAGATTATACAGCTCATTGTAGAGATGCAGATGAAGCCACCACTAAAGATACATGCAGAGGATTCAATTCTCCTTTTGACCTCAGCTCTTATGTGCCAATTGTCTGCCTTGTTTCAAATAATTGTTCCTCAGCCAGTGAAAAACACCCGCTGTATCCATAGATGTTAGTCTTTCCACAGCCAAACAGAAGCTCTGCTCCAACAGCTCTGTCAGAGAATCCAAGGATTTAAGATGCTGCAGACACCCATTTTCCTGGGCAGCCAGAGCTTATTCCCTTTCCAAAGCCAGGTGCACAGGTACCACCAGAAGGACAGGACAAACCAGGCACAGCAAAGCCTGCAGAATGCTAGCAAAACTCTTATTCCCCTGTCTGTGCAATTCAGGTCATAAAATATCTTTGAAATCCTGGAATCAAAAATGCAAAAGGCTCTGGGGAGACCTTATTGCGGTGTTTCCATATGTAAAAGGGGCTCATAAGAAAGACAGAGAAAGACTTTTCACCAGGGCCTGTAGTGAGGGGGCAAGGGGCAACGGTTTTAAACTGAAAGAAGGTAGGTTTAGATAAGGAAGAAAATTACTTATTTATTTATTTTCACTGTGATGGTGGTGAGGGACTGGAACAGGTTGCCCAGAGAAGTTGTGGATGCTCCATCCCTGGAGGCATTCAAGGCCAGGTTGGATGGGGCTTTGAGCAACCTGGTCTAGTGAAAGATGTCCCTACTGTCCACAGTGGTGGTGTTGGACTAGATGATCTTTAGAGGTGCCTTCCAATCCAAACCATTCTACGGTTCCCTCTGTTGGCTTTGCCTCAGTTTGTGAAGGTTCACAGCAAAATTCAGGAGCTGAGCATCCAAGATCATCTGTTAGGACTCAAATCGCATTCAGAGACCACATAATAAGGGGGAAGCTGCTGTTTCATGATCTAAAAGGTGAAACAGCTTGCAGCTTTGCAAGAAAGCACATTAAGGATTTCTGCTTACAGATTATTGTAATCTTGTAAACAGAATGGCTGCAGAGCTGATGTCTCTTCCCACAAGGAGCCTGACAGCTGACAGCTGCTCATGGGGAAAAGCCTGCAATAAGTAAAAATTATCAGAACAGGTATTTTTCCCTCATCTGTTCCCCTTCCAAACTAAATCAACGAATTAACATTTGTTATTGCCCACAACTTCTGGTAATTCATTCTATGCTGTATTTTATACACCTAAGGAAGGAGGCTGAGGAGTAAATGACCATCTTGAATGTGGCCACAGTTCTTTTTCTCTTCTTCCCAGAACAAGAAGAGAACCCACTACACATACTCAACTTATAATCATAAATAAAAGTGCTCAAACATTTAAACCACCAAGGCTCTGTAGCTGATACAGCATATATGGGATGAAGGGCCCTATTTCAGACAAACAAGTAAGATGCTGAATGCCGAGCAAAAAGGGCAATAGCCCCCATCAGGGCAGGGAGAAACTACTGTAATATCAATAATTTGCAAAAGATTTCATTTCAGATCTGAACTCAGAACAGATCTAAAAATAAGCTATTATGTCTAGGATTGACATTTTAGATTCCACTTAGGTCAAGAAAAGTTCCCTGATCTGCTTTATTTACTTTTGCTCCCCAAGAGTCAAATCCTTCTCCCCATCCCATGGCTTTGACTTTTTCTCCTAATTACAAAGCTGTTTTCCTCCTCCAGTCAGGATATATAAGTGATAGATTGTGACTTATGTAATTACAGCAGCTCATCTAGCTTCAACTGATGGCATCAGTTAATCACATAACTGCTGCCAACAATAACAGAGAGGAACAAAACCCAGTTCTAAACAGAAAATTAAGTCAAATAAATTAAAGAACAAATAACCCTGATGGAATCAGAACCTGCTCGTAGGCATTTTATGAGCAAACTTCATCTCAATAAATCAAATAAATTCTGTAGTTATCCAGTCAACACTGTTTCTATCCAAGTGGATGAAATTTTACAGTGAATTTTAGAGAGAAACAATAAGCTGCTACATTAAAAATCAAGACAGTATTATATCAGCTCTTCTGTGTGCATGAGAGCCATCTCCTACCCAGGTGTTAAGTGGATTAACTTATATTGCCATATAAGATGAAACCAAGTTTGCCTGGCTAGATTTAATTTCCATACTATTTATGGAGAGTTCCCATTAACTCTGAAAAACGTTTAAGCTATTTAGGAACTTAAGTCTAAATGGAAAAATCTGCAAGTCTCAAAATAATGGTTTAACTATGCATCCTGGTTGTGAATACTCATGTTCAAATATCTCACCTACTTAATTTGTAATATCAATTAGAAACTACATCTCTCTCTGTAGAATGTTGTGACCACCAGCCTAGTGTTCTTGGGAAGTTTCTCCATCTGTTTCACTGGAGCAGCTCCATTTTGTATAGCTTATTCACTGAGACTGATATAACCTCTGTGTTTTGTGTCTGTAACAGGTGCTCAGACTACTTTGTTCCATTCTCTGCTCTAGTGCTTAACTTTCTATGTCAGGTAGAGAGTAGTGCATCAAGAGACAATCGGTTTCCCACATCAGCTCCACTGTCCACTTGGAGCTGGATACAAACTAGAACCATCCAAAAATGCTCACTATGATTTCAGACTGAGAACCCTCCAGGCCTTAGTTCATTATCTTGGAGAGCCTCGCATTTGCATCATCAGTTCAACAGCTATTAACGGCCTCAAGTTGCGGCAGGGGAGGCTTAGGCTGGATATTAGGAAACGCTTCTTTACTGAAAGAGTGGTCAGGCACTGGAACAGGCTGCCCAAGGAACTGGTGGAGTCACCATCCCTGGAGGTGTTCAAAAAACGCGTAGATGTGGCACTCCAGGACATAGTTTAGCAGGCATGGTGGTGTTAGGTTGACGGTTGGACCTGATGATCTTGGACGTCTCTTCCAACCTTAAAAATTCTATGATTCTAGAATTCCTTTTAAAGTAAGCATACAGGAGAGTTGGTATGATGCCCAGAGTAGTTACCAATACCATAACACTTAAGTAATTCAGCTAAAGTAACAAATCACTAACAGCTCATCCCGTAAACAGTTTTTGTAAAAATACAAAAAAAAAAAAAAAATCATGCTGTATTTACAATCAGCCCATTAAACTTTGGAAATATTTCAGGGCAATTCAGCTCAGGAAGAAGACTACAAATCCCCTTAATTAGAGTTTGTTATGTAGCTACATGCATGAAAAAAACACTCCTGCTTTTCAGGAAAACACGTTAGAAGACTTTTAAGTCTTGCAAGCACACACAGTAGTTAACCTCTTCTTAGCTCCAAAATGAGAGAAAGCAGAAAAGCTTCGTCCTCTCTGCTAACAAAGTTAGCAACACATACGCAAAGAGAAATTCTGCCCCTGTATTCTATAATCTTCCAAAAGCCTTACAAGTTTTTGCAGGATTATACCAGTTATCCCCATCAGGAGCACAGATGGTGCTCATTCGCCACAGTCAAGAATTAGGTTATGATGGCCCGTGTTCTGAGATACCAGCCAACGAAGGCCAAACAGAATGAATGACTGAAATAGAGGAGGACAGGCAGAACACAAATACTGTTGCACAGCTTTCATACTGATGTGAAATGGGTCAGCATAGGAAAGGCAGTAACACTGCCATCAAGGAGCATCTAATTAATAAGCAAGGTAGCACAGAATTATCTTGGATTGAACACCTACTTAATGCTATGTCTCTTCCCCTCATAACTTCAGCTGGCTATGCACCAAATAAATTATGAGGCCACTGTGAAGGCACTGATGAAGGAGGAATACTTATGTGATGGTAACAGAATATCATAGCACTTACATCAGAAAGAAACTATTCAAAGAAGAAAGACCACTTGTCGGAAAAAGATTTTGAGACAACAGAAGTGACTTTCCCTATTATCTTGAAGGAAACATTATCATGGGAATGGAGTAATGCAATAGTAAATAATACCTAAGTGACTTAGGATGGTTAAGGGGGAAGTGAAGATTGACATATTTGACCACATAGTCCTCAGGGTGCAAGAGAAAAACAAATTCAGGTAACAACATACGAAAAGTGTATTGTACCGCAGGGTGGTTCATTCTGTTTGAAAAAAAACAGTCAAACCAGCAGACTCAGTCACAAAAAAAATTATAAAGTACCATGTTTACAAAAGCTGTTTTTCTCCCCTATAAAAACAAACAAAAAAATACTTGCCCGCGTAAACTGCTTAATTAAGGCATTTTTAAATTTACATATAATACTGCAACCTTCCCCAGAAAACCACAAGTCTGACCCGGCAAAGTCAACAGACACATAGTGTATCAGTTCAGTAACTAAGGCTCCACTTAAGCACCAGCTAATTAGTTCTGCCTGTGCTCCTCATTCTTAAGATTTCTCTTTGTGTGAGGAGGTATCAGCTCCGTTACAGATAACACAGACACAGCCCGTGTCTTGTAAACCGGTTCCCTCTAACACAAATGTGAGGTTCACGAGGACTTTCTGATCCCTCTAGAGCATCAAGCCTGTGGGGCTCTTAGCTGTTTGCATTCTGACTGGAGGAAGAAAGCAGACTTTGCAATACTATCAAGCCCCATTAGAGACAGAGGTAACAGTTTGTAAGTGATTTCTCCCTGAATGACTTCAGGAGGTGTTGGGGGACAGTTACTGCCACCGAAGGTTAAGTAGCTATAGGAAAATATCAGCACAAGAATAAGTTACAATATTCTTACCATAGCTTCAGTTAATTTGAAAGCAAGAAGGTTTAAAGCCATGAGAGGAGTGGGGTTCTGGTCTGTTCTCCCCACAGGAAGAGTAGGAGCAAGAAACACCACTGATGCTAAGACAAAGGCAATTAATATTGCAGCCTCTGAAGACAGAGGACTAGAACCAACAAGCTGAGCTGAGCCCTCGCTGATCTTTCCTGAACCTTTCCTACAACCATGAGATAACGCTCTGCTTCCACAAATTCAAGGATTTGCAGCCCTTCAGGGCTACTGGTTAAGCCCTAGGAAAAATTAATGGGGAAACTGGGGAGTGGTTTTGCTTCAGAGCCCTCCCTCTCCCAGTGCAAACCTTCTCCATGCCTTGCTTCATCACTGCCTTGTGCACAGACACTTGTGCTGGTTTGAATGCTCCAGTTCAGGAAAGGTCCCTGCAAAGATCTGCCCAGGGAAACCAGATTGCTGAATTAACCTTTAAAAGGGACAAAATCAAGAATAACTTCTCTGCTGCAGGCAATCCACCAGTGCAGGTCCCTCAGCGATGCCCAGCTCATGCTGCTGTAGTGGTTTGGGGAGCAAACTCTCTGCACTGCTCACAGCATCTGCTAAAAAAAGCTGGGCCCTTCTCAGGAAAACTTTGTTGTTTAATGGAAAACAGTTCTTTCTTAATGCCATACCTCAGAAGGGAGGCCACACGGCAAGTTAGCTGTGGAGCCTGCTCTGTCTGTATGGCATATAACCAACTATTTTCATAACAAATTGCATCAGAACACATATTGCTTTTGTTTAGCCTCTTTGGCTTATTACAAATCCTGCGCTGCACCAGTGGTGATTAAATAGCATTCCCAAGAGCTGGTTTAATTAAGCAGTATCACTAAGTTATTTATGCCAGACAGGAGCTCCTGATAACATTGCAACCTTTATTTTTAACTCCTTTACTGCAAAGTTGTGCTGAGAAAAGCACCATCTGTCCTCTACTTTGGTCAGCCCCTTGGTATTTGCCAGACATCCATTTTCATTCTGCCATTTCAAAACACGTCAAGAGAAGGGCATGCACTTTTGCCAAAGTAATGTTTACCATAAGCAAATTCCCAAACACTTCGAGATGCTTTATGCAGACCCTGTTGTAAACGCCTATCATGGCAATTCTTGTATTCAAAATACGATAGCCAAAAGGTGTTTTAAATGGACAGATGATTTGCTACCTGGTCTGGCAACAGCGTTTCTAGAAGCCCAGAGAAGTTCATGAAAATATTAAGGGTTTAGCCTTTGGTCATCTCCTCTGAAAATAAAACAGAAATTATTATGCATACTGCTTCAGGTATATAAGGCATCAATTAACTTGTCAAAGACCAATACCAGAAATTCAGCCAGGATGTTGCAGCTTAGGACAGATGAAATTACTGAAACAGCAATCCAGGCAGAAGCTAGAGAGAGCTGCATGTTCCCCCCCAGTACCACCTCCCAGTGTCCAAACCTCAACATCGCATGGACCCACGTTGTTCCTGAGGCCCCTTCAGCCTCCTGTCTCCCTGCCGCAGCTACCCAGCCAGGCTGTGGAAGCACAGCAGCATTCTTTATTTGCAAGAATCTTTGCTGCCGGATATTTTTACCTGCACAGCCCAACCCGTTCGTCCTGACCTCACCTGGATTAATGATGCCCTCTCGGGCATGGTGCACGCATCAGCCTAAAGGTAGAAAAAGCTGCAAGGCTATTGTCAGCCCCTTGGATAATTCTCAGAAGCATCATTTGATCAAGTCTGTCTCTATTTCACTTGCTCCCCAGGCACTTCAGGGAGGAAATAGCTTGCCTACCACTTCATAAAATGACATGTTTTGTCTACAACTTCTAACAGCTTCACATAATAGAAAAGATAAAAGTAATAGAGATTTTTAAAAAGCAGCTTTAAAGGAAGTACAAACAACTCTCACCCCTGGAAAAGCTGCATGGGGCTCTTTAGCCCTAACTACACCGAGATGAAATACTGTCTCTCCTGCCTTGCCTGGTGTTTATGCCTCAGAGGGAGCAGGTTTTCCTGTGGTCATGATGGCAGAGAGAAAAAGGACAGCAGGCAACAAGCTGGCAGCAATGAAATATATTCAGCACAAGCCACGCAACCCCTTCGGCTGCTTTGCCAGCCTCCCAGAAAGCCAGAAAGTTTAAGTGGGAACAGCGAGCAGTTCTTCGCTGCCCTAGTCATCAGCATCTGAATGAAGACACAGCATGGAAGCAGGGTTAGCCACATTCGGGAGAACAGTGAAACAACTGCTGCACGCACACTACGCTGAAGCCTCAGCACAGCTTCTCAAGGGGTTTTCTTTGTTGGTTTCTTCCAAGGTAAGCAATGTGGTAGCTGTATAAATTCTTTTACAGCTCAGACAAGGCCATGCAAGCTGTTGACAGCTGAAGTGCGGCTTGAGAAATCATGGAATGGTTAGCGTTGGAAGGGACCTTTAAAGATCATCTAGTCCAACCCCCCTGCAAGGAGCAGGGACATCCCCAACCAGATCAGGTTGCTCAGAGCCCTGTCCAACCTGGCCTTGAATGTCTCCAGGGATGGGGCATCCACCACCTCTCTGGGCAGCCTGTTCCAGTGTTCTACCACCCTCACTCAAAAAAATCTTGTCCTTATAGTCAGTCTGAATCTACCGCCCTCTATTTTAAAACTATTACCCCTCATCCTATCACAACAGGCCCTACTGAAGAGTTTCTCCCTGTCTTTCCTGCAGGTCCCCTTTAGGTACTGGAAGGCCGCTGTGACATCTCTCCTGAGCCTTCTCTTCTCCAGGTTGAACAGCCCCCCAACTCTCTCAGCCTGTCCTCATAGGAGATGCTCCAGCCGTCTGATCATCTTTGTGGCCTCCTGTGGACTCTAACAGGTCCATCATCCTCCATTTACCAATCTTTTTTGGAAGCCATTTACCTGTCAGACATCCCCAATTCAGTTACTTCTATGGAATACAGATTGGGCACAAGGGAGAAGCAAACAGCTAGAGATGTCGCACCACAAGCGTTTTGAATGAAATACAGCTTGAGATGCTGAGCAGAGGCAGGAGTAGATGGTGCAGAGCCGTTTGTTTCGACAAAGCCTAAGGTGTAAAGGGCTTTTGCACAAGTCATTAGCATCACCAAGCTGCAACAGAGTTCAGTTCTGAGTGTTTCTCCCGAAGTAGTTTACACTTCACTGTTACTGATTAAGGGTAGAAAGGGCACTGATGAGGAAAAAAAAAGTTACCTTTGTATTTTTTTTTATTACTTTATTTCAGAATTTTATTTTAAATTGAGAATACATTACTGATTTCTGGTAGGATATGGAGTCCAAGGCAAACAAATTAATTTCCAAGTGTCGTGCTGCTGATACTGCAGAGCCTGGATCTTGTGAGATATGACCAGAGTGACTATAAAATACTTCTGTTACAAGCACTACATGGAAAAGAAAAAGGTCTTCAAGAATATGCTCTTCAGAATCGTAGCTTTCCAACATCTGATTCTTCATTCAGAAATAGTATTGGACAGAATTTGAACTGGAATGCATAAAGAAAACAGGGAAAATACAACAAGAAAGAAGAGGCAAAAATTACTCTTTTTTACCAGAGAAAGATAACTGTTTTTTTTTCTAAAACATCTCCCTTATTCTAGGTTTGATCCATCACCTCCTTGACACACTACCATGATGTATTTAGTTAAATTAGGAAGTACAACTAATTTTAAAAGATATTAGAATAAAATACAGAAAGAACTAGATGGCACTAAGAACTGGCACACTAAGAGAGGAATGACATTCAGAAATACAACAGAAGGTACAATTTGTGCACTTCGCATTAAGAATTTTTCCTGTAAGAGGACTTCACTAGTTGAAGACATCCAAGATGGATTTCAGTATCTCACCAGTGGGCTCATGCCCATACATTGGGATAGCAAAGGACCAGCTCAGTTCAAGTGTGCCAGCTGGGGAAGTCACACACAAAGTGATTTTTTTGTAAATGCTTTGAGATTAAAATACCCTGTGATCTCCTAGAGGAAAAAAAAGAAAAAAAAAAAAAAAAAAAAAAGAAAGTTGCAACACTGAAAAGTCTTGAAAGCAAAAAAGATAACATTTTGAAAAGTTATTTTTCTACTCAGTATTTTATATCAAAATTATTTTATCTTTTTAACTGATGACCAAAGTATCTTGTCTTGTGTTTGTCGACAACCCAACTATCAACTGTGATCCCCACATTGACAGACTCACAATCCAAAGCTGTATTTTAGCCACCTGAACCTGACAGAATAGGCTTGTTTTGCACACTTCTTTTCATGGAAGTTATCCAGAGAATTATGACCTTCAAGTCTACAATTCATCCTGTTTTCTTGCTACAAATTAATCTGGTACTGTAGCAGCTCTGTGATTTCCAAATCAATAGGTTTTAACTGTCATCGCCACAATCAGCTATCCAATTTCTTCGCCCATTTTTTGGCAAAGCTGGATCTGTGCAGCCTTTTTAAAATAGTTTTATGACGACACTGAAAAAGTTACTTAAATTTTCAGCTTGACAGTTTTGTCTCTACACAGTAACCAGACAAGGCAAAGTAATGGAAGAGTCTTAAAAACATTTTATCATGAATATGCACATCATAGCATCAAAGAATGACTCATGAAAAACTTAATTGCCCCCTTCTGCAGATTTAGTTTTCATGCAGAGGAACAAATTGTGCTCTGAGCAACGTGATCTAGTCGGGGATGTCCCTGCTCCTTGCAGGGGGGTTGGACTAGAAGATCTTTGAAGGTCCCTTCCAACCCTAACCATTCTATGATTCTATGATTATCAGGTTGAAAAAAAAAGATAAAATAAAATAAAATTGTCCCACTGCCCACTTTCATATGAAGAGGGATTTTTTTGCTTTTTAAGTTTTCTCCCCAAGAAAAATTACGTTCCCATAGCACAGAAGTCTTCTTGGATACAAACAAGTAACAGAAACAAGACACTCTGCAGAAGTCAGCCATGATTTAATTTCTGTTTTTTATTAGGCTCCTTACTGTACAGTAACTTAGCTTACAAGCAGCAGTAAAGCCAAGGGGCAAGTCATGCAAAATTTTCTTATATAAAGGATATTAACAGTTTTTAGCACATCATTTGTGTTCAGCAATGTCTGATGCATCTCAGAACTGGCTGTACTGATGAAATATGCACATCCCAAGGTAAGAAGAGTTCCCAGGTAACTCCCAAATTGCTACACCTAACATTTGTAAGCAAGGTTGCTGCTGTCTGTGGTATTGGAACGATAATACCTTCAGCCATTTGAAAATTTCAACAGCAGTTCAGATTTTTTGACTAATCATTTTGGAGTCTCGGAGAAAGTGAGTATAATCAAGTTAGTAACATATCTGGTCATCATGCAAGCACTAGCTCTGTCCTCAACGCTGACGCAGCATGTGGTTCGAAAGACAACTCACAACTACTCTGCAGAAGCTGCCAAAAGACAAAACAAAAAGGTTCCTTACAGAGATGAGTCAACAGGATTCCTTCTGACCCCTTGTCACTCACTGGGCTAAAACTAGCATGTCATATTCACCAAAAAAAAAAAAAAAAAGATTGACACAGCAGGTCTGAGTATTAGAAATTGTTGACAATCTTCATCTGTTCACGCAGGTGCACAAAGACATTTCTGCAGTTCTGATGAGATACTGAAGAGAGGTTTGATGCAGTGTGGTACATCCAGGGCCCAGGCAGCTCATCTCCTGCTCAGCCCTGGTTTGTTTCTAGCAGAGTAGCTCACACTGGGTGAAACCAAGATCAGGTCTCCTCTTCATCCAGCTGCAGGCGTTACGATCTTAAATGGCTTGTGGGAATAAACATGCACTAAGCATAGGATTAAAGCATTTTCCTGCCTTAGTTCCAGATGGCAGTACTGTTTTTCCTCACGTTTCCCCTCCATCCCTCCTGCATTGAGTTGTGACAGGTTTAAATTATTTTTACAGTTGCTGCTTATCTTGCAAACTTACTCAAATTTGTTTCTATTTATATTTCAGACTGAGACCGTTTAGAGAAAAATCATTTAAGCAGATGTATCATGAAAAGCAAAAGAAACCTCAAATGCAAAACTTTAAAGTCAGCCTATAAAGATTTCAAAGACTCTATTACTTTCATTATAGGACAATTAAACTCCATTTATTCTTTGATGCAACATAAAAGTGAAAACAAAAATTAGGAAAAATGATAAATCAATGTTCTCTTCACAGATAGAAGACTGATTACCCTGATTTGGAGGAAGGTAACTATCTCCTAGTTTCAGAAGCAAGTTAGTCATTTGGTCCATGGCAGCTAATCTCAGATCATCTCTAAAATTGCATCACCAGAGGGAAGGAAGCAAGCTGCTGGCACACGCTTCTCTTCCTAACACTGAGCTCTACCCAGGCTGCCACCACACAGCCCTAAGGCGTTCAAACTGCCACCATGGCATCTGTCTACCTGCCCCATGCCAGATTTTGGGAGAATGAGGTTGAGCATGTGAGCTAACACAAACAGGTGAATAGTAAAAGCAGTGCTCAGTAGCAAGTGTTAAAGCTAATTCTAACCTGACAGATAAAAAACAGTTGCAGCAGAAAGTTTTATGAATTGGTTGAAATTCAATGAAATCTTTTGGTCATGTTTTCCCAGCTGCCAAGATTAAAAGCTCTAGGACAGCTCTGCCCCATTTTCTCTCTTTGGGCCACGGATCCAAGGCCTTCCAGTGCCCACAGGTATAGCCCTGCCTGCCACGGGATGGGAGATGGAGAACCTGTGAATTCTGCTGGAAACCAGTCTGCAGCACCCTGCTATGCCAAGATTGCCCAGGACCCTTAGGACATGGTGAGCACTTTGACTCCTGCAGAAATCTCGGCTCTGGCAACTTCACAGTCCAAATTACTGGCTGCAAAGAAAGATCCTTCATAACCCCAGCCGCTTGAGTTTCCAGGTTTCTTACTATACAACTGTTGGCATGAACTCCTTGAGTCACCTGAATGGTACCATCAGGGGCTGGAAATCTCATGGCTTTCAGGTTTCACAGGCACTGGAGTATCAATACTGCACACATACCACCTTCTGTTTCCAACTGATTTCTGATTAAATGGAGTAGAACGCCAGGTATCGTGTAGCTTGGAAACAGACCGCACAATGAAGAATTAAAATATGCACAGGATAATACCAGCAAAGCAACAGAGGAGAGTTTATTTGTATAATACGTGAACACAATATGTAGATGTTTCAGGACAACCTCTGTAAGAAACTTTGCTTTATGTTATGAATAGCTTGGTTGTTTCTAGCTCTCAAAAAACAGGAGGGGTTGTCATCAGTAGCATTCATTGTCTTAGTCATAAAACTCAAACCCAAATCCCCTTACCAAGCAGTGCTTCAGTGTTCCCTTCAGATAAGGAAACACCACAAACTTCTCGTTTTGAAGATGGGGCTACATTTCTTCCCCATTAATGCCTTGTTGTGGTTCTTGTGCCTAACATTACGGCTGTAAAAGGTTGGTCCTATGGTTACACCACCTTCAAGATAAGTCTTCGGCTATGGTATAGCAAGAAGTGTGACATGACTATCTGACTTGCAGAGCAAGACACTTGTTGCTACAAATCCAGCTTTCACTCTGTGTGCATTTCAAAGGGCCATACTTCAAACAATATCCTACCTGGTCTGGTGGACTGAACACTTGCCACGTAGCCAAGACACATGGGATGTACATCCTGCAGTTTACCTTTATCACAGAAGAACTCCATTCATGCACTGACACCATCATGTGATGCAAATTGAAGCATGAAAAGCAGGGAAGACTCAGATTTATTTCAAGAGCATTCAACTGACCCAAGATAAAAATGGCTGTGTAGGTGCACCCTTGTTCTCCCAACAGTTTTCCACACCATCAGTATCCCTCATCACTGTGGGAACACGCAGTGCTGAGGTAAGATCCATTCAGGTAACTCTCAGCTAAAGTCCATTTAATTCTTTTCAAGCTTCACTTTCTATCCTCATGTTACTCACTTCAATATCAAAGCCTGTATCTCCTATATGCAGAAGTCAGCAATAGCCATTAATCTCCACAATTCAATTTTAATTAAGTAGATCAAGAAATCATCACAAATTTTCTTTCCCTGAAAGTCTTCTCTCTCCATTGCAACAGCAGTCAAATTTTAGTTTGATGTGATGAAAATCCAGACTGAGTAAGAAAAGTTTTCCCCAATTTGTTTTTTTAGTTGATGACAAAATACCCTAAGCTTCCTCAGAAACTTGCACCACACAAGCCTACTGAAGAGAATAAGCCATATTCTCTCAGCTTTTTCATTCTAAAAATGAGTCACAAGAATATTAACTGCTTAGTGTTGCAAGTGCTTAGAGCCAAGCTCCTAAATATGCAACAAGACTGTTTTCACATACCAATCCAATGTTATCTTTGATTTATTGATGCTTACATCTTTTTTACTACCAGGAGCTACAAATCACAGAAAAGACTGATAGCCAAATTATTTGGCTTAATGTAAAGGAAATACAATAGGTTTTAGAATGACATCAAAACCCTAACATTTACAAGTATTTTCAATAATAAAAACACTCCATGAAAGTCCAAGTTCATCAGTTATTGCGCATGTTATTAAAAAAAGAAACCAAAAAAACCCAACTTGATCTCTGATCTACAGCCTTAACACTGGTGTTATACAGCTTGACTAATAATCTTAAGCCTATCAATTTTCATTAGAGGAGTGTTTGTTTTCCTCTTCTCATGCCCAAATTTTTTAACGTAGTCTCTGACAAGACAGAAGTACCCCACCCACAAAAACCCCATACATTTGCTTTTATATACAATTTGAACACTGTTTTGAGACTTGGTATATGTTTTAGTACCAATAATCAACATTTATCAGGCTACTGCGTTTCCTACAGAACACCAAGTCAAAGCTTTATTAATTTTTCTGGAGACATATAGGGACTACTTTCTTTTCTCAGAAAGTGACAACACTGATAACCCACTAAAAGAAGAAAAACAATTTTTCTAGGCTAATTATAACATAGAAGGAATATCCTTTAGTAACATTCTTTATTATGAGAATAAATACATAAAACAAACACAATATATTAGCCACATTTCCTCATATACATTCAGAATACAACAGGAAGCTATTAGGCATAATCATCAGAACTAGTTGAACAAACAAATTTTTAATAAGCCAACAACACTGGAGGAAAGCTGGAAAGTTTATGCGCTAGTAGCAGGCAAAGTACATGTAATTTCAGTGTTTTGTTGATATTAATTTAAAGACAAATGTACTGCAGTTATAAGCATCAACTGTCGGAAGGGTTTAGCTCCGTGCGGTGGCTGTTTGAGGTTGTTCTGACTGCAACTGCTTTCCAAGGTATTCCCTGAAACACAACAAAAAATGAGATTGAGAAACATTCTGGAGAGTGAGGAGTAGGATGGTGGTGGGAAGTATGAAGTACAGAAAGAGGAAAAAGCTTTCGGTATCAATCATCTATCGCTCTGAAAATAAGATATGAACTGAACATCAAGAAAACTGTCTGGAAAACGAAAAAGCCCAGTGTTAATATTTAGAAGTCCTGGCAACTGGTACAGAACATCCATGATCTTACTTGCTGAATATACATACTAGACGCTGTTGTAAAGTATTTAAAAGGATCCCTTACCACAAGCCAGCTCCATGAGCACAAGTAACACTAGTGGACATATCGGCAGTTTAACCCATAACCTGGCAAAACAGACACTGAATGAAGAACTATATGTTCAAGCTGGAAGAAAGAAAAGATATCCAAGCCAGGCCCCCTGTATACCAACACTTCCCTTAAAGTGTTTTCCTCACCTGTATTTTGAAGTACACTGAGTCACTTATTTTTATACCTATCCTCTCAACCCTGGAAAAAAAACCACCTCCCAAAGCCTTAGCATTTGCCTTGAACAACAATATCTAAATTCCATGGAAAAATACTGTGTAATTCTTCTGAACGTTCACATCTTTCACTGGCTCCTGTTAAAGCAGCTCAACACTTCACAGAACCACAAAGAAGCTGAAAGAGGTCTTTAGTAAGATCTGGGTTGTTATTTGTTACAGAAAATAAACTTCAATAATTGTACCACTGTATCAGCTCAAAGAAAGGTTTCAGGACCTGTGAAACACAGGTGTTCTTTTTTCCATTGCTGATCATGCACTTAGCACCATAGTTTTTCCTCACTACAAAGGTATTTCAACCCACACAGGTTAAACATTAGAAGCAGTTCAGAGAATTATGTTCAGAATTAAGACTTTCAAAAAAACAAAAAACAAAAAAAACCCCTCAAGAGTATGCACTTCTGCTTTATTAAAAAAAAGAGATCACTTCTTAATACACATTTCAAATACTAGTTTTCAGTGTCCTGTTGAACAGCTATTCCTTATGCATTACAATTCCTGTCACACAATGAAGTTTAGCATCACAACTGTACCACCCAGCAGCACTTTTCTCAGTTTTAAAGTTAAGTATCTAGAAAAGCAAAATTCCTATAACCTTAACTTCAAACTCCACTAGCAAAGAAAACAACACATGATTTGTATGCTGAGCCATACGTTATGATTTAGCACCTTCCTTCACATCTTTATCAAGTGTGGCTGCACGATCACAGTATTTCAGTGCCTGGACTGCACTCAATAGGTATGACTCCCGATCATAATAGGTAGGTTACCACCCTCAAAGTAGAGACTTCTGATGGCAAAGAAGGAAATGAGCTGCTCTCTTGCGGTTTTGCAGAAAATTGTACTATTAAAATAAACAAAATTTGACAGCCATCCAAAAACACAGCCAGCAACTATGGAAGACCTTCCAAACTCACCAAACCTCCTTCTGCTGCCTCAGTGGTTTTCTTCTTTGTTTCATGCCTATATGCATGTACCGATTCTAGTATTTCTTGTCTGACATCCAGCCTTGACAGCAACTGACACTTGCTGCATACATGGCTGTGCTCACAGCATCACAAGCCCACAGAGTTATTTATTCTTAAAGCACTCATGAATTACTCTGAATGTGAAATTCCTATGCAATCACTTAGAAGTAGGAAAATCAATCAAGCTAACAATCTGTAACAGTACAACTACTGCACATAGCTTACACTGGTTCAGATGCATGCTCAAGGCTCACTAAAATCCAACAACAGTACAGTTTGTTCAGTAAAAATCTCTGAGAAAGAAGAGTAGTGACATATTTTGTAGGCAGTTGGTGCCTTAACAGACATATTCAACCTCCAAGGACATACAGTAGATAGCACAGTAGCTTCCCTATAAACCTTTTATTTCAGTCATTCATTCGCAGGTGTAAGATTTAAGTCCAGAGACAAGGAAAAGCTCTTATCCCATTTCCCCATACAGAATGAGTATCTGCAGTTATGGCTCTACAGTGCCACACTGCAAACCCAGGTGAAAACCCCATACCGTCCCTACCGCATCACTTCCTACAGCCACCACCAACAGCTCCTGAAATGCAAAAAACTGCTCTTACAAGTAGCAGTTAATTTTCTATTTGGCTACCATTTCCAGTGGAGTGTCAGTGGTTAACCTAGGACGAGCTCTTGCATGGTCTATGCCAGTTGATGAGAGGTATTCGTAAGATTCTGACAGGAGGGATTCAGACAGCTTCTCAACCTGAAGCTTTCATGTGAAGCCTTAAGAGAGCAAATTGATAGGTTATTCTGCCAGGCCTTTGGTCACTTCTCCCTCTTGTCTTCCACTAAAATTCAAGCTATCGAGTAGCTTCAGAGGGAGAACAGGAGCCTCCTATTAAAATACATACTAGAAGGACAAGAAGATTCAAGTATATTTTTGACATACTGGTATTTCATCACAGCAGGAGGTTAAGTAGCACTGTAAGCTCCAGTCTTCACACATAAATAGCACACAGGTGTACATCTCTATGCTATTACAAATCAAGCGTCTAAGAATTATTTTTTTTATCCTGCACTGTTAGTTAAATCTTAACAGAAAGACTGGGATTTTAGAATTAGTTTACCCCAAAAAATTAAAACTATCTTTAAGAATGCAAGTATTCAACACGATGTACTATAAGAGCATGTATGATCAAAGAAGAAGGACAGATCTTGTCACCAAGATAACAAATCACTTCACAAAATATTCAGAACAGCATCTGACAAATTAGAGATGCACACTACAATGGAAAGTAATGAGGTATTAGATTGGATTTTTTAAATTACAAGCAATAATCCCATGAATTGGATCACTTCTCCCTATTTCAAACTTATTTTGTTAGTCTTTCCTTCATAACCGCAGAGGTAGACCACCTTTACCATAACAAAGGCATCGTGGTTGGTCTTTTGCAAGCACATAAAGTTTCTAAGATTACTAAACTCAGAAGCAAAAGTATGCAACATATGAGTGTGGCCACTACTGGCAAAGATTTGTGTGTGCCTGATCAGCTCGTATCAGAGACTAAGTTAAAACATACCCTGCTAGCATGTGACACAGCTGAGCTTCTGGGCCTACGTACCCATTGTCTTTCCATACACAATCCTACAAGGAATATCATTTTTCCCTTTGAACCAGGCCAAGAAGATCTGCAGGGTGTCACTCAATAAGTGTTCTAAACAATGCACAAAATTCAAGTACAAAGTTGTGAAAAAGGAGCAAAATACTGTCCTGGTCAACAATAAATCCAGTCACCAATTCTTTCCACTAGAAAGCTGCTTTTTATCTTGAGTAGGCATTGTTATTGTACATAATACTTCAGAAGTCAATCAGAAGTCATAAACATTTTCTCAATACAAATATACCAGTTGTTATATAAGGCTCATTTTTCTTTTAAATCATTTAAGGGGATGAAGGGAAATTAAAATCTATGTACCAGTAGTTCAGTAATACTGAGCACATTTACACAAAATGCTTTATTCCTTAACCACTTTTCAGAAAGGGAAGAAAGTTACCACATGCTTCATGTTTCTCCCTCAAGTAAAAAAAATCTGTGCTCTCCCACATAAATAGATTTACCATTAAGCACATCATTTTGGTATAGTACCCATGCTGGGACTGGAGGGGTGAATTCTGTGGGTATTTTTAAGGTACCTTGCAACAGTTTCTAGTAGCACTAACTTGGAACTGGCGCCAGAAACCATGCAACAAAGAACAAGGTGACGATTTGTCCCCCAGCATTAATAATCAAGACCTAAAGTTCATTGAGCAAAGGCTCAAGTACCTTGGAAGTTCAAACTTGGAAGTTCAGCTCTTCATAACACATAGTTCCACCTTGATCGTTTTCCTGACACTGGACCAGAAAAGCCTTTATAAAGGTCAGTTTTAGCCCCCTTCTCACTTCCTTCGCTATAAATTTATCCTTATTAAAAAGCCGACAAAGCTGAAGAGTAACTACAAAATCCTCTATTTCTCAACCAAAGCTCAGGTCAACAAAGCTTGAAACAGCACATTTTCTCTCTTCCTTGGATACGCAGAAGTCTGATGGTGATGCATAAATAATTTCAATTTGCAAATTAAGCTTTTCATTCGTATTAAAACAGCCAAATGAGATTCCTTCCACACTAGCAATTTCCCCTTTTTGGGGCCTAATCTTTCAACACACATTTTCTGCAGTATCCAAAGTGCTTTTTCCAAGAAGAAAAGGAAACAGGTGAAGACATTAATTTGGTGCATCTCAAATCCTTATTCCAATTTGTTGCTTCATTCATTTTAATTTAATTTATTTTGTTGACATATAAGAGACACTGACATGCTCAAGCTGAAATATACTTGAGTATCATGGTAATTGCAACAAATGCTTAAAGATCATTTAGGAAAAGGCACAAGAAACTGATCCAACACGTAAGCCACCAAATTTAGCGAGCATGGAATGAGATAATTGCAAACTGACACAAGATCCTACCTGAAAATTTTATACTAATTTTCAGATTAGAATCATAGAGTAGTTTGGGTTGGAAGGGACCTTTAAAGGTCACCTAGTCCAGCCCCCCTGCAGGGAGCAGGGACATCTCCAACCAGATCAGGTTGCTCAGAATTTCATCCAAACTGACCTTGAATGTTTTCAGATTGAGCAAAGGACCATTCTCAACAACAATCAATGATAGATGGGAAAGTGGTTTTATATTTAATCAGAAGATTTAGTTGCCACAATGAATAGCAGGTAAAATGCTTTCAGCACTTGAGAGTTTTAAGTTTGCACAGAATATTTCAGAATGACTGACATAAATAATCTTTAACTGAATTTTGCCATCAATAAATCAAATCTTTAAAGTAACACTAATCAGAAATGAACCTATCAAAAAATTACTACGTTGGTGACACACTTTTTCATCATAGCACGCAAAAATGAACATTTTCTTTGAAAAAAGAAAATGCAAATTGAGCAGGATGTTTGATAATTGCAAAATATTTTCTCCACGTGAACAGAAGCTCTAGAAATATTCAAGTGTGTTCTACAACGGTTGGGATTAACCCCTTCACAATGAAACCAGGAGACTAGAGGTTCACAAATCTTACAGACAAAATATTATTCCCACTGCTCAACTTCAGGCACTGAAGCTGCCCTTCACTGCCCTGAAAAACAACTTGCTTCTCTCTATTATTCATAGAAGGAACTTGGGTTTATGACTGTAGGTGCTTTGAATCACAACATCCCATCCCTGAAGTTCAGTAAAATGTTGTGCCAGGAAGCACAAGAAAGGCATATGCTTCATCTGTAGAGATTAACATACTGAGTTTCTTTGAAGTTGTAAATGTAAGTGCTGTCAGTTTAGAACTTAATTATTTGATTCTTGTGAAGTCTGCATCATCAAAAACATCGGTCCAACCAGTATTAGGTTCCCAAAACCAGTTTCTAATACTAATATGGTCAAGTTGGGTATTGCCTCTGAACACTAGCAAAAGCAAGGAATAAGGAGATGATGTTTCTCATCACAGATTTCTCAGGACAAATTGAACACAACACACACAAAAAAATCTGCACCGTCACAACCAACTCCCTCATCTGCCAATAACAAGTTTCTACCATCAGCATGGGGTGCTGCAACTAAACACAGTTAGTTCAAGTGTAATTAAAACACAGGATAAATTACCATTTAAAGACATTAAGTGATGCTAAAAAGATACCTTCGCTCCCTGCTTCAAGTGTACGATCATTTAACATGCAAATGTAACTGGAATATTTTACCTGAACTTACCTCATCTGAAAAACTGACAGCAGTTACTGCTTTTGCCAGCCTGGTTTCACCATTAAATAGAATGTCTGACAGTCTGATTTCCCCCCCACCCCCCCCACCCCCCATTTATCCCTGACTTAAAAACCCCTAAGGAAAAGCCAGTTGAGCAGCCTATAATGAACTATTCAAATTACTTAAGAGTTAATTGTCTCCAAGTTATTAGCAGTCTAATGACACAGTTGTGTTTTAAGCAGAATGCCACTTCAGTTGCCCCATGATACACCCTCCGTTCAGGTACCAGAAGTTTTCCTTACTCTGGTGTTTCGGCCACAATGCTTGCACCAAGCCTCAACCTGGCAGAGCAAGCCCTTATTTTCTCATCCTTCTCTCTGTTAGCCTCCAGATCTAGGAAGAGCTTGACTACCTCTGTCACGTATGTGTCACAGATAGTAATGCAGAGTTGTTCCAAGAAAAAAAAACAAACAACTGCTTTTAGTAAAATAACTGGAATTCCAAAACACATGGAAGCAAGTGGAAAAATTATTATTGTTTCCCCAGCTCTGAAGATCAAGGTAAGCAATACCCTGAAGTTGCTGAGTAATCCATCTTCTGACTAAAGAAGCAGGCACTTGAACTGCACTGTGCAGCAGTCAGGGGACTCTGCTTTGTCTTCTCCCCACACAAGTTATGAAACAGAAAAGCTCCTGACACACCAAAAGCCAGATCTATACAAAGACAAATCTAACTTCCCACGTACAAACGATGTGTCACCTCCTTAGCTCAAGCTATCTGATGTCCATTCCATGGGGAACACTGCTTTGGCAAATACCAGCCAAGGACAATGTGTCCCACAGGCTTGTTCCAGTAAGAATTAAACAGGAGCGTATTCACTACAGAGATGACAATACAAATCTGAAAGTGGCACTAACAAACAGATCCTTTTTATTGACATCTCTGAAGATCTGAAACTAGATTTAATTGTAATCTCTCAGTCTCAAATCTAAGGATTCAGAAACTGTGAAAAGCATGCACAGAAATGTTCATGCCATTAAAAAAATAAGGCAAATCTAGACAACTAGATGTGATGTTTTTAAAATCAGTATGCTTAAATTGAAAATTTTAAAAAGTCAAATTAGGCACCCAGGAAAACGTTTACTACTAGTGAGGTTTGTGCTGGAGAAAGGCCAGTTTTATATTTTTATTAACAGATTTTCAAGCCATCAGAACACACATGAAGTACGACCTGGCCTCCTGTAAATTCAGTAACTAACCCTTCCACACTGCAATCTCGATTTAGCTATAGCTGGTTTATAATACTCAGAATGCTTCAAATATATCAGAACAGCATTGTGATAAAAGAAGCATATCACCAAACTAAGCAGCAAAGTGGAGCGCAATATACAATACTGCCTCAAAATTAGGTTGCACATGACCACACATTTAGCCTCTATCTCCACACACTCAGAAATTGAAAGCTATTTACTGAAGTCCTCCTTACAGGCAAAGAATGTTAACTCTGGATCTGTCACAGTAGGTTATTTAAATGTGTAAGTTTTTCTCTGCTAGAGAAGATTCTCACAGTACGAGAGAGGGAGGAAGCAGGATAAAATCTATTATAACACATACAAGAGGTAAAACTCATATCCTTCAGAAGAAAATGGGGTAAATTAGCTTTGTTTTATAGAAGATACACTGCATGGAGAGGGGACAGTTTTTTTCAGCCTTGCTAGCTTGTATTCCACAGCAAGGAGGTGACTTGAAAAACCTGTAATAACGTGCTTTGTAAACCTTGTTCCCCTACCACTTTCACGCATCATCACGACTCAGCCCTTTACAAAGATCACATTCTATCAGAAGTGAAAAAAAAAAAAAAAATGGCAAAAGTTATAGGTACTTCCAAGCACCAAGCTTTCCAGAAATAAAAAGTTGGTTTAAGTTCAAAATTAAATTAGGTGTTTGTATCGCTACATCTATGTTCCAATGTGCTCAGATGTACTGTTGCATTTTATCTAAGGCAATGCAAAATTGGAAATATGAGCTTCGGTAAAATCATAATTAATAATCAGATTAAGAATTCCTAATTAGTATTTTTAACTCCCCATGCTTTATTCTTAGCATACCTAATTAGTTTGGAAAGTTATGCAAAGTTGTCATGTGAACACTGAAGTTTTCCAGAACTTCAGTCCTTCAATGCTTCACTATAAAGGTCCTGTGCTGTTGGAAAGGCAGCATCACCCACCAGCAAGTTCTGTGGCAGAACATGCCAGGACTTCAGGGTTTCTGGAGCTTTATTAGAGAAACAGTTAGAGAACCAGTCAAACAATGAAAGAAAAAACGCATTTCAAATGCCATTCTCAGCAACTGATGAAAGATATACCAACAAATGATTTTCAACTTCATCTAACCAACAGGCCCATAAGCTTCTGCTGCTCCAAGGAGCTCAAGAAAAATTGTCCTTGCACCACTTAAAATGTCAACAGTAAAATAACAGTGTAGAGTAGGGGAAAGGACTAGAGCAAAGAACAACAATGCAAAAGAATGGTAGGGCATGCACTTTGCAAGGTAACTGCCAATTAAATACTTGAAACATCAGCTTTTACAACTACATCAAGCTACTGATTCCTTCAGCTGAGGTTAGGTAAGCTTGCTAAAACACCTACACACATCCTTAACATCTTGAAGACTGCAGTTTTGCAAGCCTAAATACAGCTCATATTAAATACTAAGCAGTTCAAATAAGTTAAAATATATTGTTCGAATGAATTACTCATGTGATGTTCAGTCATGGAAGGTGAAGCTACTCAATTCAACTGCAACCAAAATATACAGAAAAACCAGCTAAGATCTTACACATCAGAATCATATTGCTCTGTCATTGAGCAACTGCAACCTTACCACATAAAAATGTTATTTCCTCCCTTAAAGAAATCTACTGTCTTGAATCTTCTCTCCATGGCCCAATATTTCATACTGTTAGTACATGTTAAATAATCTTCACATACCAGTTGTGAACCATCAGCTTCTGCACAGCCAGTAGTGCATTATAACGAACTTGTTGGTCTTCATGATGCATGTGGTTCATTACCAGCTGTTTACCGCCAAGTTGTTCAATCACTCTGAAAGAGAGGAGGGGAGCAGATTTTTTTTTTGTCATTACTTCAGATTCTGAGTAGTTATCCTATGCAATCACTTCATGTTCAAGGCATTAAGAGGTTAAGCTTAAGCCACATAATATTTATTTATTAAAAGTATTTATTTCCTAACATATACATCTTATTTGACATGTTACAAATGCAGATCTCATACTACGCACTGAATTTTAATTTTTTTTTCAAGAACTCACAACATTAGAAAACATTTGTACTGGACTCCACTGTTTGCTACCCACTACCTACTTCCATAGATTTTGAAATAAAGAACAATCAAGGAAGGAGCTCTTTTCAGAGAGGGTTATTTTTTTTAACGCAGCTTGCTAAAGAACACAATATTAGCTTGAGATGGCTGGCAGGATACAGCACTATTGATGATTATTTAGCAGGAAGTAGCAACCTCCCCTCCATAAATCGATAATAATCGGGTCACTCCATTTTTTGCAAGAATAAAGCTGCAATCCAGTTCAGCACTGCCTAATTTAGAAAAAAATGATTGTAATCACATCAACACCTATTAAACCAGCCACCTGGTGCCCCTCACAGCGCTTTTTGCCATTCAAACTGTACTAGAGCCTCAGCTATTCTTGCACAAGATGCAGAACTGGCTGCCAAGTTACCATTTCCAGAAAAATTGTATGTTTGAGCTGCTTCTTTCACTACAAACTTCATTACAGTAGTCAGCCATAGCTATACCAAATCCTACAGGAAATACTGATGTATCATACTGATGATACTTGAATCACATGCCATGAATATATAATTTCTTAAAAAACTGGAAGGCAACACACTTAAAAGTTGAAAAACCAGGTCAGGTCACCAACCCAACCCTTTGCATGCAGCATTTTAACCTGTCATAACAAAGAAAGTTTGGAGAGAATTTGCAAGAAATACATAAACTGCTTACTCACTGACTTGCATATGGTTTTTTACATCTGTTCTCTCAGAGCTCACTGAGTAGTTAAACAATATCCTGTGAAGAGGCTGTCGTTTGCATTACACTTATCCTGATGCTATTTGGCCATTCTAGGCTTGCATTATCTGTCTGCTTTTATTTCACAGCCAAATTAATGCACTACTGCTGCACAACACCACTGCTTTCGTCAACTGCAGAAAAGCATAGGCCATAGCATGGAGATGAAAAAGATAATTCCCTTTTTCATTTCATAACTCAGTCAAAACCATCCTGGAGACCACAGGAAATATTATTTCCCAACAATAATAAAACATTTAAGGAAGTTTCATACAACAGGAATACATTCAGAAAAGTGCAATTGTTTTAAGCTGGAAAATCCTCTCCAAGAATTCAAGAAATTATTAACGATGTTCAGATTCAAAAAAAAACTTTATGTCTGCCTTAGGCTGCCTCACATTTTTAATTATGAATTAAATATAAAACCACTGCACACAAAGACAAAACTACGAAACACAAACAATACTTTTTTCTTCATTACAGGACTGACTTAAACATTGAATTTTCAGGAATTGAAAGGAGGTAAAAAAGGCACGAAACTCAAAAGCTTCCTCATGCTAGGAGCACACAAGAATCAGAACGAAATGTTAAAATCCTATAATCACAAATGGAAATAGAATATTTCAGATGACAGCACATCACTGAAATTATGGCTGAGAATATGAAGAGTCCAAGAACAGCGTTGCCATTCTTGCATAACGCTGCCTACTGATACAAAACACTTCCCAGTCACGTGTTTTAGACCAAAAAGTACGCAACTGTGAGGAAGGCTCACAGTAAATGCTGTTTTGACAGGAATTCAGGTTTACAATAAACACTAACACTTTCACCAAAATGTATATTTGTGTAGCTAAAAGAAAACATGCTAAAATAGAAGAAGGATAACTGAATCTGTGCTAACATCACCAAAATTACAACAGCAATTGTTTGTAAGAAAATCTTGTCTCAGTAGTCTTAAGTCACAAAATAGACTTAATTGTTGAAATAGTCCTTCCCTACTGTGAGTCCAATAATTACAGTACAATAGTCATAATAAATGGTACAAATGATATGTTGAATTAATTCTTGGTAGCTCTTCTAATTTCTTCTGGTACACAGCTTCTGCTTTAGTCTAAACAACTTATTCAGGACTTCTTTAGACGTAAGTTCCCTTCACTGCTAAGAGATCGTGAAATACATTAAGTCAAAGAACTACTTTGTATTTTCTCATCTGGTGTAGTTTGTGTTTTCTCATCTTTCCAGTGAATTAAACTTCAGCATAACCTGCAATCCCTAGGTAGCATATTTTAATATAAATAAGCAAAAAAGCCACAAGCAAAGTATATACCCTAGCTAGTCTCCTGAGTAACAGCATATTGACATTTTTCTTACCGTTTCCCACGGGGATAGTGTCGTACATATTCTCCCACGTCATGAGCAGCTACAGCCAGCACTTGAGGGTCATCAGAAACCTCCAGAAGTTTTGTCAGGATTCTAGGAAAGCATTTGAAACAAACAAGTCCCAGGTTTTGGTTTTTTGTTTTGTTTTGGTTTTTTTTTCATTGTTGGTTTTTTAAAACACTAATAACTTAAAATAACAAAGACTGTAACTATAAAAATGCTTTACAAGTCACTCAAACAGCAAAGCTAGAACAGAACTTTTCCCAAACATACAGTTGCACTTAAAGCAATGGAGATCCTGCTCTAATTAATAGAAATATTAAAAGCTTTCACTAGAGTGAGTTTAGTGAGCTGCATCTACGAATATCTATAACCAAGGTTTACAAAATGTCTCCTTTTTTAATACATTGTCTTCAAGATCAACAGTTCTGAGTTCAAGATAAGCTGTGCTAATGAAACATAAAAGACAGGAGTGGGACACACAAACACAAAGTCTACACAAGGCCAACAGATGCTGCTGCTTCTGTTATACAATAGACCCTTGTCATGCTTGCATGCTGTTCTCGGCTCCTCCGCTCAGGATCCTGCACTACGGATTCAGAAAGCAGTAAGGCCACGTTGCTTGTGACACAGCAAGGAGAGGGTATGACAAGCCTGCTATCCATCAGCCTTTCCCCAACTCTGTTTCTCCCCTCACCTCACAACAGCAGCCTTGCTGAAGAAGGCAGAAGGACAAAAAGGGCAAAATTTTATGCAGAACATTGTTATACAGTGTCATTTAAAAATTAAAGCCATCCTAGAAGTTGAGAACAAAGCAGCACACAGAGTTCTGTGGTCTGTGCATCTGTGAACCTCTCTCAGTTAAAGATTATCACCTTTATCTCAAAAACAAAAATCACTTGTTCAGTCAACTGTTGCGGTCTAAAAAGCAATTCTGACCTGACTCAAAGCCTGAGATGATGAAAACTATACCTTGCAATTGACTCAAATTTCATATATTTTTTATTTTGTTCGCATGAACAGAAATACAGAGATGTAAGAATTAGAAAACAGTTTCTCAGCTCCTAATATCATCTGCAGTTTTGAATTAGGTAGTTTAACCAGTTTTAGTGGAAAACAGCTACCAGTAACGCTGATCTCTAGCCAGTAACAAGGAGTGGGTTAAAAATGACACAGGTATGAAGGTCAGACGGTAATACCAAGTTTAAAGGGTTAAACATACAGATCACTCAAAAATCAGATTCATCTATGCTTAGTGAGATGACAAACATGGTATAATGACAGAAAGTTAGTAACAAGTTGAAATAATTAGGTAGGTTAAGAATTCAATTGGAATTAAAAGAAGAACGTATGAATGAAGAACAAAATTACCATAGCCACTGCCTCCCTAAAGGCCAGAAAGTGACAGATGAAGCACTTCTCATTTTACAAGAACTCCTAATTCAGACAAGAAGTAGGAGCAGAAACTTGAACCATAACACTAATTAGAAGACACTGAGGATTCATACAATATTGTTGAACAAAATACAAGCATCACTTGCTTAAGAAGCCAATAATGGTAGAAGGCAGGAAAAAGAGTAAGTTTAACAGTAAGCTTAAGTATATTGGAGTCAGAAAACAAAAAAGCTGGCAGATAAGGGAAAATAAAATTATGTGGCTTGAAGCAAGAAAGGATTGTCTGTCAAATGCCTTACAATGCCAAAGAAGTTCTGAAGTGCAAGAATCTCCCCAGCACATTGGAGGGGGAGTGGTTGGGGTTTTTGTGGGGTTTTTGTTTGTTTGTTGTGTGGGGTTTTTTTTGTGTTTGCTTTTTTGGGGTTGTTTAAGGAACTATTGTCAATCACTTTTTGTGGCAGGTAAATTCATTGTGCTTGTGCTAACAGTCCCAGAACTAGGAGAGATGAATACAGGGCCGCAAAGATGATAAAAGGGCTGGAGCACCTCTCTTATGAGGACAGGCTGAGAGAGTTGGGGCTGTTCAGCCTGCAGAAGAGGAGGCTCCGGGGAGACCTGATAGCGGTCTTCCAGTACCTCAAGGGGGCCTACAAGAAAGATGGGGAGAGGCTGTTTAGTAGGGCCTGTTGCGATAGGACGAGGGGTAATGGTTTTAAAATAGAGGGGGGTAGATTTAGATTAGAAATTAGGAAAAAAATTTTTACGATGCGGGTTATAGAACACTGGAACAGGTTGCCCAGAAAGGTGGTGGAGGCCCCATCTCTGGAAGCGTTCAAGGCCAGGCTGGATGAGGCTCTGAGCAACCTGACCTAGTCAGGGATGTCTCTGCTCCTCGCAGGGGGGTTGGACTAGATGACCTTTGAAGGTCCCTTCCAACCCTAACCATTCTATGATTCTATGAAAACATTGCAATTGCTACAGGAGATACTAAGCCTCAACATCATGTTGCAGTTGGAAGCATCTAAAATTTTTAAGTCTATCATCCTACGTATTTAGCAATATGCCTTCAAAGAGGAATTTGTCAGACTTGTTTTGGTGAGGTTTCAGGGCAGACTGAAATGCACATAAAGCTCAGGATCAGCTTGTTCTTGTCACGCCTTGTAACATCTCACATGCTGCACTTGATCTGATCTCTGTTAGGTCTGGCACTTATTAGCAAATACTGAACAGGAAGAACATCACATATTATCAGTTAATGACAATGCAGTTAAACAACTAAGAGCTCGTACAAGCTATTTAAGACCTAGACATCTTTTGAGTACATACTTTCAGAAGCCAGCAAGTAAGTCCTTGACTCCAAAAGGAAAGATGAGCTTCAGCTTCACTTCATCTAACAATCTACATACACCAAACAGTCTCAAGACAAAACAGACAAACTGCAACACAATGCAGCAAGTCAGATTTTCCATGAAACAGTACTCCAACGTTCAATTCCCAAGCACTCCAAAAAGGAGTTTATTAGTCAGATCAACGGCAACACACCACACAAAACAAAGACTAAGGTATGGTAAAAACATTTTTAATTACATCAATTTTGTAGCTATTTTTTTCAAGTGAAAGCATTAAAAGAGTCAATGGCACAAATTTGTATGCAAGTTAAGCTAGAGATATTCCATCTACCATAATCATAAACACATTTTGAGTAGTAAAAGCAAATAAACAATTCTGCTTCTGAACAAAACAGACCATACATGAGTAAGGACCATACATTCTAAAAATAGCAAGATATTCTGACCTGCCGTCATTCTAGACTTTACTTCATGTTGAAATGTAAAACCTTTATTAGATATAGGTTCAGTTAAACTTAGAAAATATTAAAGAATTATGTGATTCAAGACCTGAAAACTTACTTGAGTAGTTCATAATTCTTCTCATTTAGTCTTACAGCATTCTCCCTCCAGAACTTCTCAGACTTGTGTACAGGGCTCCACTCCAGTCTTCCTGACTTGAGCTCAGAACTGTACTCATCGAAGGAGCTGCAACACAAAAGACCTAAATGAAATATTAGCTAAGCTTCTACAAACAGAGTTTGAACCGTGTGCCCAATCCTGTCCTTAGCAAGACAAAGCTGGAGCACAACTTGCTATGACGCATTTGGAAATAAGCTCTCTGCAAAGCATGAGAACTGTTCCCTGTCTCAGAGTTCAACACTTCAAAAATAACGACAAGCATGAAAGGCAAAAAAATTTGTTTTCAAACATACCCCTCCATCCACTTCAGAACACAATTCCTGAAGAAAAAAAAACGAAAAGAAAAACCCAATCCACGCAACCACAGCAGTTGGGGATTTAATTGGCTACTTTGCCTGTTTTCTAGGTTTTAACTTTCCTAATCAAGGATCCCAGTCCTTCCCTTTCATCCAATTAAACCTTTGACATGAACTACAATATGCAGTTCAATTTATGTACAAGAGCAAGAACTAAGTAAACACTAGTAAAAACTGAGTTAATCTTGACAGCAAAATGTATTCTGATCAGGCAGTCCTTAGCTTAGACTGGAACTCCTATAAGATTCCCTCTGAAGTCCTTTAACAATTTATAAGTTACAGAGATCACATATCCAAAACTGAAGATTTATTTTCTATTCACAATTTGTACTCTGTAAATACTCACTTAGAATAGGTAACTTATATACAACTAGCATCCCTGCACACTCTACCTTACCAACTAGCATTTACATATCATAATTCTATATATTATTTGGCCTTAAAAAAGAATTTTAAAAATTTACCAGTGTTTGTATAATTGCTTTTTTTTTTTTTTGAGTTCAAACTGCAAAGCATACCTAAGGTCTTGCACGCTCTCACCAAGCTTGTCCAGTAGAAATTTGATATCTTCACTTATGTCTTCATCATCATATTTCTGCTGATCCAAATTCTCTAGCTGCTTTAGAACTTTACACTGAATCATGGCAAGAGCATATTCTTGGCGAGTTTCTCTCTCAGTAGACTTCTCTAACAAATTCTAGGGAAGTAAAAATGGATTTATTTTGTTTGTTTTAAGAAACTACGTTGAAACAAAGTGGTATTTTTAAGAATTTATTATTGGCACTTTTTAATTCATTAAGTGACAGAATTGACCACTTCCCGAAATAATCTCTCCAAAGAAGTATGAGTCTACCACACAGTGGCTGCTTTACATCTACATTTAGTAGCACAAATTGCCTGGGAATGACCTTACTACACAGAAGAATATTCATATCTGTCACTACAGTACATCAAGAGGAACTCGGAATAAAAAAAGGGGGGGGGGCGCTAAAGGGCTCTATCTTGTAAGGGCGAATTAATGCAACTGTATGTGCTTCAATATTGGAAAGTAATTCACCTGCTTCATTCGTTTTCCACATCAAATCAAGCTGACTGCAAAGACTATACAAATAAAAAGGGCTGGCTAATATCCCAAATCCCAGAGTCTCTGCCATAAACAACTAGTTTTATCTGGAATTGCCATTTTGGCTTTCTGTGCAGCAATAGCATAAAGCAGGAAGACTTAAAAAAAAAAAAAAACCAAAAAAAACCAACAAAAAAAAAAAAAACAAACCACACACAAAAAAAAAACCCTGATGTCATCTTTCCAACTCAAGAGTTACCATCTGGATTAGATCAACTTCTCTTGAATTTGGGAATATTCCAACTAGACATTTTTATTCAAACCGAAGCTTGTTGGTAAGACTAGAATTACAAACACAGAATGTAACAGTCAAGTTCCAGTGTCATTTATTCACTAAATTTCTGCTCAATTTCATCAGCTTTAAATAATGTTGCTTGGAGCTAGCCACCTGCACTTTTTGATAAAGCTGAAAACACGAATTCCATATAAAAGACAAAGTCCTTAACAAACAGAAGATGTGTTCATATAAATAAGCCTTAATATCTACAAGAAATAAGCAGTGAAACCATACAGAAGGTATTTGACTGCATCGCTCTCATTCATGCCACAGAACCATTTCACTTAAGGTTTCTAAGATATCAGACATCATATTCGTTATTAAGGCAGAACACTGCAAATAAATGTTAAAACTTGCATACTGAAAATAAGTCATATTACTGCTTTAATGGTCACATATAATTAGATTTAACATGCAAAAAAACCCCTCATTTTTATTTCAGTAAGAGAATTCAGAAGAAAAAGGTAATTTACAGAAAGTAATGCTAAATTACTTAGAGTTAAAAGTGCTAATGAGAGCAAAAGAACAAATAATGAATCTTAAAAGATAAAATTCAGTAAGTTCAAGGAGCATGTAGATTAAGTTTCCAAAGAACTCCTAGTTAAGACAATTATTAGCACATGTGGAAGCTACTCCAAATATTACCTGTCTCATACCACAGTGAGATATTCAAGCTATTATAGTGAAATTTAAAGGATATGCTAGGAAAGTAGAAACAGGAACACATTAATAAATACAACGGATCAGTAAACTACTTAGCTATTAAAAAAATCTAAAGGTACAAAATGAGTTAGAGGTAGGAAATAGACATAAAAGACAATAAAACTATGAAAAATGAGGAAAAAAAAACATTTTAAAAGGTAAAGAGAGAAAGTAATCAATTAGACAGAAGTAGACAAAAGTACTCAGTATCTGTTGCTTTATAGAAGAAAATTACATTACAATTACATGCTTCAGGCAATTACTTTGCCAAAGAGGTGAAATGGGCCAAATCAGAAGAAATCGAGTAGCAGAGCAGACGTATGCAAGTTGTCAAGACTCATGGCATACCTTCAGGAATGCATGGCAGTAGGGACGATTTCAGGAATCATCAAGCGTAGTCCCTTATGCAATTTATCTTTTTTTTTTTTTTTTTCGTTCAATAAACTGATACTGTGGCCTCTTACACAGGTAAAGGGCTATTTTGCCTATGCTACCTATTTTGATTTTGCTTCAGAACTCATAGCTCTGATGTCTGATTTCTAATCTGTTATTACCTAGCTGCTAGTTTATAACTTCATTCTCATGCCAACACTAGTCTTTAATGTTGGAGAAAGAAAATAGCTAAGTAAGTTTTCCTGAAGCCTGTAACAGAACCATCTTATTCTTTCTTAGCCTTTATTTATTAAAAGAACTTGGCTTCATTTTTGTCTCCTCTTGCAAAACACACTAAATCTAAGAATGAGCAATTATTTCTCCTACTTTTTATGACATCAGAATTGGAAGAAGTTGAACATAAACTGCTGAGCCCCTAAACTTTTTTTCCTCTCTCTTCCCCTCCCACTCTGAAGCTGTCTTGCTGTACATTCCTGGTTAATCCTAACATTAAGATCACAGAATCATAGAGTAGTTTGGGTTGGAAGGGACCTTTAAAGGTCATCTAGTCCAATCCCCCTGCAAGGAACAGGGACATCTCCAACCAGATCAGGTTGCTCAGAGCCCCGGCCAACCTGGCCTTGAATGTTTCCAGGGATGGGGCATCCACCACCTCTCTGGGCAACCTGTTCCAGGGTTCCACCACCCTCCCTGGAAAAAACTTCTTCCTTATATCCAGCCTGAATCTACCTCCTTCTCTTTTAAAACCATTATCCCTCATCCTATTACACCTACATAGGTCTACACAGTAAGTATAGCCCCTACTGAATACCTTGCGTCACTGACCTCCTTCAGAGGATAAATAGCATATTCTTATGATCTATCTTATCGAGAAATTTTTCGAAGTAGCAGATGCTTTTGGCTAGAGAGAACATTTAAGTCACAAAGTGCCTTCACCCAGCTTCTTTTTGCTGATCAGCAAATCAGTAAGCAACAATTCCCCTCTCCCCATCCTAATTGACTTGCAACATCTACTACTGGAACACAATTAGTACCCTGCAGAACAAATAGTTTCCAATATCTACATCTCCTATCCAGGGTACAAGTTCTGTTTTAAAATAGGATTACAAGTTGTTATAACACTCCTCTATCACACACAAGACACTTGACAAGTTGCACATAAAACTACGTGCCTGTGCACAATTAGCACCCACGAACACAGATTGGTACTCTGACGAAGAAAACATCAAGCCTCGGTGCTTAGTTATTCCAAATTATCTTAAATAGGATCAGTGATTTTCAGGTGCTGTGTATGCAGTAAGTCAACTAATAACTCTTACACAGATATCCTCATTCATCCTGACAAAGCCACCAAGAAAACATTTTTGGACTAGTATATAAAAATAATTTCCAAGTCAGGCAGTTGAACAAACAGACACATGTTTAAAATAACAGGTTTTTATTAAGCTTCATAAAGCAAAATATATCAGGTATTAGTAACTCCACTGTTTTACACTAGTACCAGTAAGAAAACAATCTTGAACTTAAGAAAGGAAATCACTTACACAGGTTTTTTTAGTTAGTCTTATTTTAAGAAGACATTGAATAGCAGATATCTGTTACCTGTAATAGCACGTCTATTACCTGTAGAAAAACTCAGCTCTCAAAAAAAAGAGCTGGAGAACTAAGCTTTCAAACCAAGATATTGATAAGGTCTAGCAGAAACAGCTGCGCACCAGCAACATTGAGATCTACTCATGTGAGAGAGAAGCACAGTGCAACTGCAGTCAGACACTTACCCTAAATGCCGCAAGGATGATTCTAGTTACTTTCTCTTTGACAGATTCCTGAAGAATATCCGACAGCACTGGAACAATATTGTATCGACGGAGATATTCACACATTTGAGGGCTAAATGCCAGCAGCCACACACAGAAAATCATCTGATACTGGAGCTGAAAGCCGCATTTGTTGCTCAAGACCCCCATGATACTGAAATATTAAAAGAGTATACATATGATTTTTAAATAATGACTGCATAGATTGTACTGCTCCACTGCAAAACATTAAAATAAATGGTTAGCAGGAACTTATTGGAAAGAGCTGCTGAGGATGAACATCCAACACATTTTTCATGGTATCTTGCACCAGTATTTATCATTGTACAAGCAGCTTGTTTAGAGAGTCATCTTTAACAAGATATAGCTATTTCCTCCTTAGCCTTGCAGCTATAAAGCAGCTTTTTCCTGTGAACTGATGAGGTACCACATACATCTTCAGGTTCACTGAGACTCTCTTTCTACTGGCATGTTTAGAGCATTCTTTGTCATTCTAAGAGAAACAGAGTAGCTACCACTACTACAGACAGCTACTACTTCAGAGTTAAGAAAGAGAAGGAGTAAACAGATAGAACAAAATCTACACAAACTGAACTTGTTTCCCTAATTGTGTCTCTCCACAGGAGTGGCCAAAATGAGCTGAAGGAGTCATTATTTAACAAGTGAGTTCTCAGAAAACAGCTTATAGATGTAACACCGCACAGAGATAACAAAGCACTGCTGGAGAAGAAATAATATCACAAGATCTCAAAGAAGAAATTATGCAGAAGCTTTGTTCAGCTGAAGTTTTGTAAATTTAATAAGCAATTTACAAGTCCATTCCAAAAAAAAAGCTAACCCAATTAAAAAAAAAAACACACACAAACACAAATAATTACTTGCAAGATCATTGCTATCAAAATTAAGACAAATTCAAACCTGTTGAAACACAGGCTTATTGTAATGCTTTAATAAACAGCTTCCTTGGTGAATTTGTTTCAATAGTGTCATCTTAACATCTTTTGAACTTCCACTTCACTGGCAACTTTGACTTTTTTCCATTTCAGAGTACAGGGGTATTTTTTCTTAAAGTGCAAATCATATAGCCACCATCCCAAATAGAGGCATGTACGGCAGAAAAGTTACTTATGAACATGCATTTTTTAAGTAAGATGAGTGACAACATCCTAGACTCATGCAGAGCTATTTATGACGAGAACCTGGACAAAAGAATGACCTACTTGAAGCCGTATGTGGGAAAAAAAATTCTGAGCTTAGATCTAAAACATGTTTCTCCTTTCACTAATAATTTTCAGACTGAACAACTCCAAACTGAAAGAAAAGGAAGATTAGCAGAAACTCACTTCATTAGTCCTTGTTCTATTAAATGAAAAATAGACCATATTCAGCTAAAGATAAATGGCTGTATTCCTTCCTTTTCAGGTATTTTTTTAAACAGTTCATAATGAAGAGTAAAGTAGCATTAAAGCCTCAACATTGGTGCCTATATCTGCAAGTTTAATTTGTCTATTTGACTGCGTTAATGTTTGAAAACGAATAGGTTTTTTACTCAAAAAGAGCAGCTGTTTTTTGCAAGAGAGTTCTGTTCCAAAAGAGGTCACTGGGGAACGTGCTATTGTAAGTACAAGTATAGGGATATAAATTGAAATAAATGCTTACCAATTTACTCCATCCGCTTCTACCCACGCAAAGCGATATTCATTGACCCTGAGCATCAGCTGCAGACATCCCGCAACACATTGTACATACTGGGAACTCTGAGTGAAAAGAACACATCACTTCTTACACGAAGAGTTAGGTTGTAAGCGCCAAGTTCAGTTTTCCAAACTAGGCTTTACTAGCATGCTTCAACATATGAGTTTGATGGACAGACCACTCGGTGGATAAGAAATTGGCTGGATGGCCACACTTAGAGTGGTGGTCACCAGCTCAATGTCCAAGTGGAGACCGGTCACAAGTGGCGTCCCTCAGGGGTCCGTGTTGGGCCCAGCCCTGTTCAGCATCTTTGTCAGCGACACGGACAGTGGGATAGAGCACACCCTCAGCAAGTTCGCCAATGACACCAAGCTGTGTGGTGCCACCAACATGCTGGAAAGGAGGGATGCCATCCACAGGGACCTTGACAGGCTGGAGAGGTGGGCCCGTGCCAACCTCATGAAGTTCAACCAGGCCAAGTGCAAGGTCCTGCACCTGGGTCATGGCAATCCCAGGCACAAATACAGGCTGGGCGGGGAATGGATCAAGAGCAGCCCTGAGGAGAAGGACTTGGGAGTTCTGGTGGACGAGAAGCTCAACATGAGCAGGCAATGAGCCTTTGCGGCCCAGAAGGCCAACCGCATCCTGGGCTGCATCAAGAGAAGCGTGGCCAGCAGGTCGAGGGAGGTGATTCTCCCCCTCTACTCTGCCCTGGTGAGAGCCCACCTGGAGTACTGTGTCCAGTTCTGGAGCCCCCAACACAAGAAGGACATGGACCAGCTGGAGAAGGTCCAGAGGAGGGCCATGAAAATGATAAGAGGGCTGGAGCACCTCTCCTATGAGGACAGGCTGAGAGAGTTGGGGCTGTTCAGCCTGGAGAAGAGGAGGCTCCGGGGAGACCTGATAGTGGTCTTCCAGTACCTCAAGGGGGCCTACAAGAAAGATGGGGAGAGGCTGTTCAGTAGGGCCTGTTGCAATAGGACAAGGGGTAATGGTTTTAAAATAGAGGAAGGTAGATTTAGATTGGATATTAGGAAAAAAATTTTTACAATTCGATTTGTAGAACACTGGAGCAGGTTGCCCAGAGAGGTGGCGGAAGCCCCATCCCTGGAAACGTTCAAGGTCAGGCTGGATGAGGCTCTGAGCAACCTGATCTAGTCGGGGATGTCCCTGCTCCTTGCAGGGGGGTTGGACTAGATGACCTTTGAAGGTCCCTTCCAACTCTAACTACCCTATGATTCTATGAACATACATTTCCTCAGCAACACTTCCAAGGTAAACAGGCTCACTCTTACAATGCTTTACATCACTATTTAAAAAAAAAAAAGAAATCCCACAAGAAAACATGGGAAGCAAAATATAAATGGAGAAGAGTTTTGGATTGGAAAGAAATGTTATGCAAGTGATAGCATTTTACATTAACATAACAGATTTTTATCGCCCATTTGACTATGCCTTCTTTCAGCATCTATGAATGAAGGCTGTCTTCTGTTTGATCATCTTGCCAGAGCCCTTTCATCCACAGAGTCAATTGTCATTCCATTGAGTAAACTTTGGGAAATAAATCAGCAAACTGGTTACCAAGCTTGAAAAAGTTTGCTAGAGGTCGCAGTAGGAAATGGAATCTTGAGCTCAGGTTCTTCCCACTCCCCTTCTCCAACTCAAAATAGCAGTGGTGTCATTAGAATTGTCTATTTTTCTATGCATGTGCCACACCGTAAGTACCATGCTTATCATAATGAGATATATATTTATACAAAAAAAATACCATTAGAGTATGCAAACAAGTATGCAAAATCACCGTCCCTTTAGCTTTGCATTTTAGTTTTTTCTTATTTTCATTAAAAGCTTAACACAGTACACTATGCTAAGAAAAGAATAAGACGACTAAAAAATTTGCCATCAGGAAAACTTAGAGAGGCACCAGTGAATTCTGTTTTCATTCAGACTCTTATATGAACAGTCACAAAGACAGAACCATTAAGCAGCTTTTCATCTCTAAAAGCATGTATTTTCTCTGCAGTAACACCAAGATGGGCTGCAGTTCAAAAATGGGGTTTTGTCAACATGTTGTCTCTCCCACTACAGCAACAGAAAGATCCCAAGGTACAACAGAAGTGGCATTTTATTCTCTCTTCTTGCTCAGCTTCTGGCATTATCTTCACTAATACTCAGATATGCTGCTGATAAAACGTTGGGATTTTTTTTCCCCTATAAGCCTTTTTCTTTACTAGGTGTCTTGAAAGTCTTATGGTAGATCACTCACATAATTCAAGGTCAAACTTTTCAAACATTTAGTGGAGTAAAGAAGTTAGGCAATCCCATATGAAGAGAAAAGAGAAGAGAGAATAAACAATTCAAAATAAAAATGTATTCTTTCTGCGTCTTTCAGCAGAGATTAAGATCTTTATGTAAAAACTGAGTCTGAACATCTAGGCCCAAATAATCATATAGAACATTAATTTCCCTGGGTAGGCATTCACTCACACATCACGCAAACAGAACTGCTATAAACACACAGACATTTTATTAATTTATCTGCATCACCAACTTGTGTACTACTGAACTTAGAGTTTTCCTTTTAAAGACACTGTCAGAAAAGCGTTCTCTTCCAACGCTATTACAATTGAAATTTCATGATAGATCCCAGCCCTCATTTCCTCTGTAAAATGTTACAATTGCATCTCTAATTTACTCTAAAATAAATTGTCAAGATCTGCATGGAAATCCTGCACAAGCTAGATTTGAAATCAGAACACTCAGAAAGTCAAGACAATACTTACCCAATTTAATTATTCTAGAACATTTTTGCACTATCAGTTCTGCTGCTTTGGAACCCTGCAGCAGTACAGTACATCCAAGCAGTGATACAGTACAGTGAATACAGATTTCTAAGCAAGTTAGAAGAGCTCACAGCTCCATAATGAGTGGTGTCACATGCTGTAGAACTATTTACTCTCGTAAGGCTATATGACCGAGCCTAACAAAACCTAACAGTATGGCACACAGAACTGCACAAGAAATACTGAAATACTTCAACGTCTATGCTTAGGCCATAATTTTACCCCTTATCCATGGTTATGCATAACAGTCTTTCATCTTTCTATTTTAAATTCCAGTCAGGTCGTAATTTAAGAGACTTTTCTCTACAGGAAGCTAATGCTTTAAAATGATTACTACATTTAGAAGAAAAATAAATTCTAGGTTCACATTTAAGTCTTCTGAAAAAAAACTGTGAACACTTTCAGGTTGTAAAAGGAACGAAAGATCAAACTGAATTCTACACCACCTTCAAAAGCTACGATAAACCTCCTCGTTGTGCCACAACAAAACAGAAAATCCAGTGATGATGATCACTTGCATTTGCTATACTGCTGCAGCTCATCTTCAAGCCCAACAGTCACTGTAGCTACATGAAATTTGGTATAAATGAATACCGATGCAAGAAGGACAATCCATTTTCCCCTGAATTCAAGCTATTCAAATATGAGAAACTTACAGCTTTGAAAGCACTCTTGTAATTTCATGCTACAAAGGTTGAGGGGCAATGTTAGCTTTAACATCCAACGTCCCCTTTCTGAGTTCTGCAAATCACAAGAGGCAAAAGCTTCTTAGTCTCAGGTTTCTTCTGCAAGTCCAACAGTTCAGTGTTAAACAGATAGTACTATTCAAATATTAGATTAATTGCATATAATTTTTCAAGTTTTAACAAAAGAGAATGCCAGACATATCTACAGTTTTAACAACCGAAACCAACTTGCAATATACATAATGCCACTGCTAGCATTTTCTGGGAAATCAGTGTTTTAAAAACACTTTTGTTTCTTGGCGCCATCACCTGGCACTCTGTTGTCATATAGTTCTGATCCCAAGTACTTGCTATTCCTGACACCAGAACAGCTCTGCAGCTTGACAGATTTCAAAGATATACTCACATCACTTGTGGAAACTGCTCCTGCTTCCACAGAACTCCCTGTACCACGTAGTTTCTAGAAAAAAAAAATAATAATTAAAAAAAAAAGTTTAAAATCAGAGCTGTCCTTCACCCTTACAGAACAGTTGTTACTGAGTCTCTTTCAATTCTCCTCTCTCTCTAGTCATAAAAGATTACGAATCTATTAGATATTTTTCCTGCTCAATATATTATCATAATATACTGTATTTATTTCCCCTACACACCATCATGTCTAGAAGAACACGGTTGGAGCTGATCCTGGTATATTAAGATTTAATTATTTTTATTTATGTATTTATTTAAGTGTGGATTTATTCAAGATTGTTATCCATCTTCATCCTAAAATTTGAAAACTGTTCTCTTGAATCTTTCTGAAGGAAATTGCAACTTTAAGATTCTTATTTCAAAGAAAAAAAAAAAAATAAAATTCCTTTTTAACAAACCCAGTTTCGAAACTATCAAAAATACACCATTACTATACCTACTGAATGCTCCTCTGCTCTCCAGAATCCACTTCTGCTACAACACTACCTTAGACAATGACAAATCAGTGAGTTTTGGTAAGGATTGAAGGGAAAATCTCCAAAAATGAATAGAAAGGAGAATTATTCATCTTTGAAGGACAAGTCAGCAGTAAGCAGTTCATACTGAGCTAATGCCACAAAAATACTGTCCAAGTAAGTCAGGATTTATTAGTTTCAAGAGACACAACACGACTAAAAAGTATAAGCTTTGTACTACAGTAAACTGGAAAAAAAGTTATGATATTAACTTCCTGCTGCCATGTGATTTTTCTTCCCAGCAAAAAGCTCTGAGAAACAATACAGGGAGACAAAAGACCTTCATCATGTGTTTTTTCAGTGCCCAGAAGAAAATCAATGTTAACTAACAAAAAAGGCAAAAAGTCTTTTATTTTTAATTTACATTTCAAGGACTAGAGTAGAAAATATAAAATATAAAATTAAAAACTATGTTTGAATAAAAGATATTTAGGTGTAAAAATTAGAAAGTAAAATTTAATTTTAAACAAGAAAACAAAAAAACCCCTCTTGTTTGTGCATCTATATATTCAAATTCTTGAAAAAAGCTTCCAAAGTCACTATAATGTTTAAACAGAAGTACTTTTTTACCTGTGAACTGAGCTGAGTTTTAATCCAGTTGAAATAGTAATTCAAGTCACTGCCTTCCATAAGTTCCCTCCCCCAAGCAGCCAGTTTGGCAATAATTCTTGCTGCCTGAAAAAGAATGCAACACACAGATTTTTCAAACACAACAATTTCAGGATTCACTGAGATTTCCTATAAGCTCTGGAAACCAAGTTTAGGTAAAAGATGACCCCTTACAGAAATCTACGTGTTTTCTACGTAGGGGACTCTTCATGCCTAGTAATTTTGTTTCTTCAGCTTTCTGCTGCATCTACTGCCTAGTAACCGGTATATTTTCACAATTTGTCAGACACCTGTAGCTGACGAAGTTCACAAGGCACTAATGAAGAATTCGGGAGGGGGTAGAGGGGAGCTATCAATGGGCTACTGCTGTAGGACACCATTACAGTCAGAAATCCATCAACAGTAAGACACTTAATGGCCTAACACATACATGAGCAGGCTTACTTTAAGCAACTACGGCATATGCCAACACAAATGACGGCAAAGTATTAAAGCTTTTTGTACTTAAACTGAAGCAAATCATCTTCAAGGAGGGAGAAGTTTCAGGTCCAGAAAAAGAGCAGAAAATCAAAAGGGAAGGTAGAATTTAAGAATGAAGTTGAGGAGTAAAAATGTAGCCAGGTAAAGGATTTCCATGATGCCTATGGCATAAGAATACATATAATGAGTATTTTTCCACATCAGCCTTTCCAAATTATGTTTGAAGTAACTCTACATCGCAGCCTGCAGCTTATTTGAGCCAGCGTATGTATAAAGAGGCAGTCTAATCAAGAAACTACTAAAGCAGGGGTTCATTCGCCTGCGTACAGCTCCATGATGGCAGTGAGGAGACTATTCCAGGCACCTTTCCACTATACTGCATTCAAACATGCAACAGCACCATCACTAATTCCTAGGGGGATTATGAGTGAGAGTCTGGAACAACAATCTCTACACTGAAATGCATCAACTCTACTTCTGAACGCAGCCAAGTAACCCTATAAAATCCCTTCAGCTTTAAAAAAATTAGATACTAGATCTCTAGCTTACCATGCTCCCAAGTTAAAACTGCTACCTGGCCCCTGAATGAGAGACCATTCATGCCTAGTAGAATATAAGCCTGGACACAAAGGACTAGTATTTTTTAATGTCTACGCAGATGCAATGATGTGGCATCAAAAGTCTTCCAGCATGCATAGTAAGGAGGAGAAAAAAAAGAAGAAAAAAACCAACACACCAAAACAACCTAAAACTTTGTTTTGAAATACATATGCAGAAAGAGTACTAAAAGACAAAATAAGGGAGCAAACTTAGTGTTTTCAGGTGGATTTACAGCACATAAGGTTCTCTGTGACTTGTAGTTATTTTTATATTTTTTGCAGTATCTAAAGCAAACAATACCCGAGTAACACATCTGTGAGCAGAGAAACACTGGACATAGAAAGGTCTATACTATACATTTTAAAGCCACCATTCAATGGAGACCAATTACTTTGCCCTGCAAGGATCTAAAAATTACACTTTACCTGCTTATCTGAGAAGTCAAATATTGTCTGAGTTTGCTCAGACTGCAGTTTTGCAAGGTGGGTCTTCAGCAGCAATATTACCAAAAAAAACCAAAACAAACAAACAAAAAAACCTCCCGACAGCAGCCTCCTTCAGCTGCACCAAGTAACCTGATTCCACAGCCATGTAATGCATCAGTCAGATTAAAAAAAAAAAAAAAGAAGGAAAAAGAAATCAAGACTGGCATTTTTCTTGAAAACAGGCCAGCTCACTGTTCAAATCACAGCACAGCCCCAAATAAAGTAGCACTAGCCACATCTGAGGGCAAAGAGCATGACTTGCCTGGAATTCCTTGTGCCAGTACTGCCACCGCAGCATAACACAGAGCAGGTATATGGGTTTGTAGTTTGAGCCACAAATTTGATCCTACCATACCAGCATAAAGATATGTAGTGAAGAACTATCCATAGCCCTGCTTTTTTCTCCCCATTTCAAGCCATAATACAAGTTTTATTGGTGGAAACTATGGTCTCCATTAGGAATTTACAGTAACACAACCATGTTTTCCCTTATAAGGAAAAAAAAAAAATCTGCTGAGATGAAATGGCCAGTTCTCACCACAGATAACAGAAGAATATGAAGAAAGAAAAGTTACTCCACATACACCAGCAGCATCCAGTGGCTCAAAGCACAGCAGATACCATACAATGCACATGATTGTACTGAACTTGGCTGGGATGGACTTAATTTTCTTCATAGCAGCCCATATGATGCTGTGGTTTAGACATTGAAAATATAGCAATGTTTCAGCTGCTGCTGAGCAGTGCTTACACAACATCAAAGACTTCTCCTTTTTTCACTCTACGCTTCCAGTGAGTAGGCTGGTAGGAGAGGACACAGCCAGGACAGCTGACCAAAGAGATATATTGGCTGGGCATCAGTTTGTTAGTGTTGTGTGAATGCTTTTGCATCACTTTTTTGCTGGACTTGTTTTGGGTTCCGCCCTCTCTCCCTTTTTTCCTCTTCCCTTACTAAACTGTTTTCTTGCTTCTGCCCTCCCCATTCTCTCCCCAGTTCTGCGGTGGGGGACTGTGTAAGCAAGGGGGAGCTTTCCTGTCAGCCAGCATCACCCACCTATTATTTCTTCCCCAGTATGCTTACAAACCATTTTAAGCAGATTTCAAGTGGCATTATAGTAATTTGAGCATATCAGAGAATAAGGTTCATCAAGGTAAAGATAGTTCCCTTTCATAGGATGAGAACTTAAATTCTAATATTTGTACAGCATAAGGAGCATTGACTGGCAGTTGTGACAAAAGTTATTTTTCTAGTTATGTCTTACTGTGCTTAATTAATTCTAAAATCCTAGCTTTTCTGAGCCTTTAAAACTGCTCTAATCTCCCAGAAAAAAACAATGTAACTTTTCTTTCTAAAACGTGGTCAAGTGAAGCTTGTATTAAGAATAACTCATCTAGACTGCAAAAGGAAGACTTTCCAGTCCAGTGAGTATTTCAGCTTCAAACTCCAGAATCTCCTAAAGAAAAATAAAATCAGCATTTTTCTCTACCATCTTCAGAGACAGGTTCATTTAGAACTTACCATGTGCACAGTGAAAAGATCTTGTCGATTCAACATTGGTAGAAAATAGGACCATGCAGTGTTTTTACCACGTTTTGCATAATCAAAGAAGATAGAAACACGCTGATGATTTTCCTGTAAAAATTGGGAGAAGGGAAAAGATGAGAAACTTGTAAAAGCACTCAACATAAAGCAGTTATTTGCCCCTCATTATGTTGGCATACATTATTAGAGTTATCAGAGCACATCCTGGCTTGTAACAGCCCATGGAAATTTTTCAGTTTGACCATTACTTATGAGTACAGTTCATTTCAGCGCTCCAACATTAAGCTTAGAGCCACTAGAAGTCTGCTCTCCAGGGCTTCTAGGCTGAACCACAAGAGATCACAAGTACCTGAACCTGGGCACTGTGCAGCATCTTCAAGCATTTCACTTAATAAACACTGCAAAAAGCAGCTATTATGATTCCCCTTAAAGCAGACCAGAGAGGAGGCCATAAAAACCTAAAGAAGAAAGAAGAGCTCTGCTATTTCCTAATAGCCTGGAATACAGATAGTCTTCCAGAAAATCAAATACCTGAATTCTTGCTTTTCCTAAGCATTTCCATATACTTTCTAGCCTGGTGGATAGTAAGCTTTCATTCTAAAGAGATGTCTCCTCATTGAATTCAAGCTACTACAATCAAGTATACAACTCCTATCAAAGAAGGCAAAACTATTTGAAAAGCTGTAATTGGGAAACTCACACAAGAACAGTATTTCAGTCTCTACTACCCAGTGAACTTAATTTTCAAACTCACATAGCGGAAGTGCTTTCCTCCATCTATTCAGCACTCTATTGTTAACTCTATGGACCAAGAATCAGCTCAGCAAGTGTGCTTGTTGGAACACAATCCGTTAAGTACAAGATGACCTGAATGTATCCATAATCCAAACACTGGCATCTTACTAAGCACCAAAGTTGCAACCAACCCTTCATTGAAAGTATCAAAATTACTGCACCATGTGGGCTGCAAATTGCTGTCCTGATCACTAACTGGGGAAGGTCAGGTGTCACTAGTTATCTGACAGTCATAACCCTTTACAAAGATTAATACTCTATAAGGCTCATGTCAAAAAACACTCAAAACCCCTCTCAAAATTTGTTGTTCAAGCAAAAAAAAAAAGGTAAGATCTCAGGAACACAGTGCCTTGGTGGAGAGCCTCTGCTCTGTGAGGACTAGTTTGATGAAAAATGGCAGTACGATAAAATTAATCACTGTCAGCATCTACACTTGTGCTACATACTTTCTAGCTAAAGAGATCAAAAAATAACTACATAAATGAGTTCAGTTTACTACATAACTAAGGACCAGACAGACAGGTCTGGAAGCAGAAAAGCTGAAATAACTTCAGCATGCTGTCAATCAGAAGACTAGTCTGGTTTGCTGTTAAAGTGCAGAGTAAAGACAGGAGGGAAGGAGTGGAGAACTGCCTACGGCCCTGAAATGCATTGTGCTGCATCTTCCTAGACAGCTACTGACTACACCAATAAAAAAAAAATCCTGAAGCTGTCACATCAGTAGTTGAATAATTTAGCATCTGTCATTTCTGAAGAAGCATAATGAAGCATACTGGGGTGGTACTGCTACCTGCAGCAACTACGGTGCACGTTCTTAAAGATTTCATAAGTAACAGATTGTGCCGTGTGACGAGGTCACTAATCCAGACAAATTGTTCCAAGTATTTATCATATGAATAGAATAAGAAATGTTTCCTCAGGGACTCCAGGATGCTAACACTTTCCACCTTCAGAAGCAAGCAGAATGGTGATATTCTCATAAGGCAATTGCCACATTAATTTCAATTCTGCCAACCTCCAAAATAAATCTTTCTTAGAATAATGATTAAATTCATAAGCAAAAGTGCTGGAACAATCCTAGACACCCAGGTAGGCTTTTGGTGTGCTCAAAACACAGTTGATAGGATTTTTACAACCTCACAATAAAAGCACAGAAAGATATTAGAACAACAGACAGTCATTATCTACACAGACAAAAGCTGGATACTGTTACCTATGATAGTTTCTAGAAGATTCAGCTATCAAAAGTAGCTTTCAAATATTATTTGTTCGTCTCATGAAAGTGCAGTGAACATCCTTGCTCAAAACAATTTTACTGAAAGAGTCAGTGGCACCATGACAAGCCATGTCCTTGAACAATTTCTCACTTAAAATCTTTGCACGTACTCAATTAAGACTATTAGGGCAAAGACAGGAGACTTCATATCTACTATTGTGGATTCTTCTGTCCATGTGATCTGCAGAGACCCTCCACTAAACTCACAGTCACAAAGTCAACAGCCAACGTGCCGCCTCCTGACAAGAATCTTACACCTTGAAAATGTGCAACCAAGGGTCCATAAGGCATCACTGACAGCAAGTTCTACAATCTGAACGTGACCAAAAGAAAACAGAAGTCCTGTTTCAGCCTTGCCTAGTGGAGACACAAAAGGTTAGGAAGCCCTGCAGTGATGCCGTGCAGATGCCCGCAAGCAAGCCCTCTATGCCAGCAGCAAGATATCCCTGAATAACGAAATCACATAGAGCACTGCAAAAGCCAGTACAGCCTTTCAGACACTGAAGCAGAATTTCTAAAGTGAAAAAGACACTCAATTTAAAACAAAAGCAAATATATACTGTGCACTAACATCTCTGTTCTCCTGTGTCACTATAAAGCCTACACAATTTAAAGTCATTATGTTTAACATTAAGAATTCCACACATGCCAGTTCCGTGGCAGGGTAAAGCCCTAAATACAGAAATGTCAGTGCACAACCATAAAGTCAAGAAAACATGTTCATGTAGACACATACGATAGAACCAGTATAGCACGTAAGAGATTACTCAAAACTGCTTTCTGTGACAAACAAGAACTAATGCAATTGTTCAAGAGTGGGACAGTGAAAGCCTTTACCTGTGGGATATTAACACCACAGCACAGGAGATGACGTCAGCTATCGCATATTGTAGCTATAGGCTATGTGCTAATGTCAAAGCACACAAGGAACACAAGACCTACTAACACTTACAAAAAGTTCCAAAGAAGGGCAAGTGAAATGATTACTTCTGTGGCCACCAGTGTGTCTCACACAGAAAACGAGACCCATTCCTTAGAAAAGTAGCCATAATAAACAGAGTTCTCCACACTAAGACAAAGTTTGTCATCAAATGCGTAAAACAAAACAAGGTACTCTCAACTCAGTGTCCTAATCAAAGAATGACACTGAGGCTCCCTTTTGTCTTCTCTGCTTCTTGATGTTTGTGTCACACTTGAGAAAAAGTAAATCTAAAGAAAAGAGGAAGAGGGTTAGAGTGACAAAGCTGCAGATGAGCGTGAATAAACTGCCGGCACCACCACTAGCTATTATTCTAGCAGTCAGCGCACTCACTCAGGGCTCTAAGGTACAGACAGGCACCTGAAAGAACACCAGAATCCCCATGTTGTACATACTGTGGAGAGGTTCACAGTTCTCAACTTGCCTGTTGACAATACTGAATACTCAGAGCTGGTATTAGAACTCACATGGTTCACCTCCTAGGGCAATATCCTAAATCATTAAGTTATCACTAGATACATTTCACTGTAACCTTGAAACATAACATAAAAAAGCTGAACAAAAGCTGTCAAACAGCCAGATATCCTATGTGAATACCAGAAGATAACCTCACACAACTCAGCCCATCTTTTTACACCATCCCTCCAACCACTTTCTCTTACCAGAGAGCAAAGAAATGCAAAAGCAGGATTGTCTGACTGAGTCCCAGTCAGCACAGGAGTCCTGACACCAGATTTAATAGCCTATGCTTATAAGCCAGTGTATCCTGAGCTACAAAGAGCTATATATTTCATTGAATCAGAAGGTCCTGTTTTAAAATTAAACCATGCAGAATTTCAGAACATGTCCTAAACAATATAATTTATGTTGGAAACCTGAAGCTGCAGAAACTACACCTTCTTGCTGAGGGTGGCCAAATTAACACCTTCACAGGAAAAGTTTCAACAACTTCAAGTTAGAAGTCATATCCTATCTACACAACAGGAAAGGGCTGAGGTCACAAATCATCCCTTAACATCGAAATTTTGCATCAAACATGGTTAGGAGCCAACAGACAAGCATACAGGTATGTTTTATGTCCAGAATATGAACATATATATACACAAGACTAAGTTACCCATACAATTTTAGGTCCGACAGTTAATTTCTGAAAACAAGATCTGAAAATTTAAAAGAATATATTTAATACAGTATGACAGACACCTGAAAAGACCTGATTTAGGCTAAGGAAACATTCAAGCATGCATTTAAAATAAGACAGGTTATTGACCTACTTGCAGCATATCATCAACCATAGTCAGAATGTACTGAACCGTCTGTTCCTTGGAGATATGAGTCATCAAGTTTATAAATGTTTTAGCACACTAGAAAAATAAGACACGAGAATTAATATTAGCAATTGTCTTCATTCCTTTTGATAATATAAACCAGGACCTCATTAATTCACAGTTAAGTCTTACATAAGCATTGAGCATCCTAACATCTTATTCAATTGCAAGAAGAGATGAATACATTTGACATTATATTACAAAGAAAATTTTCTGTCACATTGATCGTTCTCCTTTACAAATTGTTTTACGGCTTTCAAAACTGTTTTATGGCTTTCAAATGAAATAACAAGTACTTGTTAGTGAAAGTAGCTTTGCTGAAAGACTGATTAAAAAAAAAAATCTCCATCAGCGTCCTTTTTTATGGTAGTGAGGAGAAGAACCAAGTAAATAGACAAAACATCAACAAACTCAGACGTGGTATAAGAAAGTTTTAGCAACTTGAATGGGAGGGAGGGAAGACAGGTCACTCTCACCTTTTCACTTCCTATACTCTGTAGACAAATCTTTGTTCATATTTGAGCTGTTTTCTGCCTCCTGAACAACTCAACTCCACAATTTCAGCAAGAGATAAAATAGGCTGAAACAGTCACAATACTACTTTTTACACTTCCTCCTTCCCCTTCACCACATTCAGCTAAAACTGAAAGAAAAATGGAACTCAGAACTACTACACTGTAACTATGTAGAGGCATATAATGGTCTACATTTATGCTTTTGTCACTAAGCAAATTATGGTCCATTACATAACAGATATACAGTACAATTCAGGAAAAAAAAAAAAGAAGAAAAAAAAAAAACAAGACCACAGAACAGCCTAAAATTGAAGCAGAAAAAAGGGCTGGAAAGTTTTGTGCCTTGAGTCCATCTTCTACTCTTCAGCTTTCCCCCTGCCTCCCCAATCCTTTTGATGTCTGACATTGTCCCATAGAACCTCAGGCTTCAAGGCTGAGATTCTGCTGCTTCAAATATCATTACAGTGTCTTTGGGCATCCTGCCTGGACTCCATAAGCCAAACAGCATGGGTCACCTACCAATCTTACATCAGCTCTGTCCAATGCAGATGTCTCACATCTTACTATGCCCAAAATGACATCAGTCACCAATGTTTAACTGAATCCACCTCAGCAGTCAGTGGACTCTATTGCTGGAACTACATTATAATTGCTCAGCTAGCTAAGTGGAAACCTCACCGGCAGTGGCTCTCATCAATAAACTATAAGGAAGAAAGCTCAAAAAAGTCACTCAAGTACAAGTGTGCATGATTAAGTAACCTAGGATGAAGAAAAACTTGAGTTAGCTTGCCCCAGAAAAGAGTCAAAGTCAGATGACACTTAATAATTATTTAATAGGTTTTTAAAAGAATGTCCATTCTATATCTAGGGGAAAAAAATCATAATAGTAAGTTTCATATTTCTTTCAGAATATCTTAACTGTATACAGCCAACAATAAAATAGAGTTGGTACAAAAATTTCTTTCCATCCTCCTCCCCAAAAGATTAAAAGAAAGTTACTTGATTGCCTTCTGTTTGCAACAACTCCTGTTTTTCTTCTGGACCTCTCTTCTGTTCAAATTTTTGAATAAATTCACAGTCTTCACCTGAAATCATCTGTCCTCTGAAAAGCAAAATATGAAACCATAAGTAATATGAATGAGAAGTTATTTCAAACTGTACATGGCAAGGCTTTGGCAGCAGGGGCCTGCAGGGGCAGCTTCTATGAGAAGACACGAGAAGCAGCCTCCATGTGAGACAGAATCAGTTCCAGGTGGCTCCAGGACAGACCTGCCACTGGGCAAAGCTAAGCCTCTGTGATATTTAAGGAGTAAAAACTACTGCACAACAGCAGCCAGGAGAGGAGTGTGAAGATGTGAGAGAAACAACTGTGCAGACACCGAGGTCAGTGAAGAAGGAAGGTGAGGAGGTGCTCCAGGCACCCTGCAGCCCGTGGTAAAGACCATGGTAAAGCCAGTTGTCCCTCTGCAGCCCATGGAGGCCCCCATGCCAGAGCAGGTAGACATGCCCTAAAGGAAACTGAAGTCCATGAAAAGTGTACACTAGAGTGGGCTCCTGGCAGAAGCTTTAGCCCTGTGAAGAGAAGCCCAGGCAGGAGCAGATTTTCTTGCAGGACCTGTGACTCCATGGGGGACCTATGCTGGAGCAGTCCGTTCCTGAAGGACTGTATCCTATGGAAAGGACTCATGCTGGAACAGCTTCTGAAGGACCATATCACGTGGGTGGGACCCCAGGCTGGAGCAAGGGAAGAGTGTGAGAAGGAAGAAGCAGCAGAGACAAAGTGTTATGAACTGACTGCAACCTCCAGTCCCCATCCCCCTACACTGCTTGGGGCAAGGAAGTGGAGAAGTCAGGAGTAAAGTTGAGCATGGGAAGAAGGGAGAGGTGGGGAGAAGGTGCTTTTTAGATTTGTTCCCATTTCTCATTATCCTACTCTGTTCAATTGGCAGCAAACTAATATAATTTCTCCAAGTAGAGTCTGTTTTGTGACGGCAATTGGTGAGTGATCTTCCTGTCCTTATCTTGACCCAAGAGCTTTTTGTCATGTTTTTTTTCCATCCTCCTAATAGAGGGAGAGTAATAGAGCAGCCTGGTGGGCATCTGACGGCCAGCCAAGGTCAATCTACCACACAAACCTTATTTTCTTCAACTTCAGATATCAACAGCATTGCTTTACCGATCCCATATCCCTCAGTACAACACAAAGAGCTCCTTTGCGCAAAAGATCTCATGTACAAAGAATTTAAGACTAATGACAGAATAATCTCTCTAAAGCCTTCCCTATGCATTGCTTCAGCTAAACAGCATTCTGTAAATAATTCTTAAACTTCCAGAGGTTAAATGCAACAGTCAGTGGAAATAGTTCTAAGAACTGAAATACACACAGCTAGCATATTATGCCAAAATTATAATATATAACATGAATAATAGTCTAATGCAACCCGAAAAAAAAGTGCTTAAAACTAAAATGAATTGTTATTTTAAGTTTGCCATAAGCACTGAAGAGAATTTTACAAAGCACAGAGAACTTAGTTCCTAATGTATTTTAGCTTTCACTAATTATGACATTTTAGCTTTTCCTGGTAGCACACAGCTCATCCAAACACATGGCAAGGGGGGCTGATAGAGTAAACTGCTGTGGACACCTATATGCTAACAGATCTCTACTTGATCTTCTTTTCAACTTGAATATTCAAGGGGTTACTGTAATCATCAGTGCTATTGCAGAAAGCTGTTCACTCAGCTTAAAAGCTAGCAGAATATTGGTGGCTTTTTGTTATAACACAAAACTTACCATCACATCAAATAACAAACTTGTTAAAATAGTACAGTCAGGTACTCTTCAGGTAAGAAAACTGATTTTTAATCAAGTAGTCTTGAAAATATCCAAGACTTCAATAGGTGTCTAGCTTTACTAGTTAATACCAGGACTGCTTCAGGAAAGAAGAAAATTGTGCACATAATCATCAATACAAAAGTCACAGGGGATGAAAGTATTAGACATTGCTCTGTCTCAGTTATTTCCAAGACTCATCTCCTCTTACATTTCCACTGAGTCAAACGCCTCTTCCACTTTGCAAAGCTATGTAGCACAGATTATTTTAATCCATCTTTTCCACGTACCAGGTCAGTTTCCAGATGTTCCACAACTAGAAGTTCTATTAAAATCCTTGTAAACTTACAGGAAATGTTAGCTTTTTTTAAAAAAATTGGCTCACCTGGATTCTTGAAACACCAAAACATAAATAAGACCTACAATGTGTTCTTATCTTTCCTCTTACTTAAACTGTATGTTTTGAGGATGGCCTCATCACAGAGCCGTCTTTTACCTATTTACTTTTCGAGCCAAGAACACCAGTAGTCCAGTACCACATGCACTATTCCCGTGTTCTAGCTGCTTTATAAGAAATACCCTCATGTGCACCAAGGAAAGGCACTTAAGACTTAGTAGATGGAAGATTCATAAAGCTGGTGGTAGTCCTTGACTAGTTTCTACTAAAACTTAACTAATTATAGGTGAAAATGCAATTAGTCCATGATGACCATGCTGCTACCACATACCTTTTAGATTTACTCATGTTCTTTCTTACCTATCAAAGATGGATTTGAGTAGCTGTTGAAAGATCAGGACAATTCATCTGCCACAAATACTGGACTTAGCGACACATAACTAGAAGCCTCTCATGTTTCAGTCAATGCTGGCCAAGCCAGGGACTCCTGGATGATACTGATGTAACGTAACCAAATGAGCTGCTTGTTTATAAGAATATTGCCACTTAGGAAGCACCTCAAAGGCAACATAAGGTAAACCCTTAATTTTCAGCTTTAATGCCTGAAAAAGCCTCAGCCTAGAAAGAGAGATGCTTCTCTACAGCCAGGCTATTAGAAGAGGTCTGCCAACTGCCAAGGAAAAAAGCTTTCAAGCTTTCAATTTCATCCTACTTTAGACCACCGGGGGAAGAAAAAAAAAAAAAAAAAAAAAAACGGGAGTGGGGATTGATGACGCCTTGAAAGGAAAAGACCTTACGGTTTACTCTTTATTGCTTTCTAAGTGCCATTCAAAAAAAGACACTCTCCAACCTATACAAAACAGTAAAAGAGATTTGATAGCTTTGTTCACAAGTTTTTAATATTTTATTATGGATCTCATATCTGATTAATAGCTTTAGTAATTTCAAATGCATCTATTTCCATTCCTCTCATTTTGAAATTGAAATAATTGATTATGTGGTAAACCTTAGTATAAAAAAGCCATGAAAAAATGCAGAGCAGCCTCAGACAGCTGGTACCAGCTACCACGATGCTATTGCCACATTCTCCTCATCCTCTCTTCAAAGAGACAGGTATTTCCCAGCACCTTTAAGCAAACAATGCAAGCAACCAAAGCTTCCCTCCATCCATCTTCCTAACAGCCATTTAGCTTCTTATTTTGCAGGATATGTCTACACAGTCTTTTGCCAACAGATAAAAGCCAATTTGACTGAGCTTCAGCTGTCTGCGTATATGAGACTAGACTTCTTGGTCTCTCAAGATGATTCAGAAACTTGTGATTCCTTCTTTTTATTACACATTTCATCCAGCAGTTCTTGTTCCGTTTTTGCTCCTCCTTGCTCTATTCTGGAGGTTAGGGGTTTTTTTTGTTTGGATTTTAATTTGGTGGGGGAGTGGTTGGTTTGTTTTGTTTTGGTTTTTTTTATACTGAAAAAACTGACATCTGCAGCAAATAGGAAACTCATATGAAGCCATCATGTCAAGGCATAAATTATTTTATCCAGGTATCTACAGTACTTCGCATGTACGTAGAAAAACATTCATTTTATCCAATTAATCAACAAAATTAAAACAGTAGAATAGGCCAAAAGTACTCTACAAGACTGGACCAAATTAAAAAAAAAATTAAAAATCCCAAAATACCAAAAAAACCACACACACTACAAGTTCAGAAAGTTCTATTTTTCTAAGATAAGACTAACTTTTAAAGCCCAAGACATTTAACCCACTTTAGAAGGTCCCTCCACCCCTAAGAAAATAAAATAGATATTTTAACATCAGATTTCACAAACATATATGTAAAGTACTTGAAGACACATGGGAAGCTAAGTACAAATTAGCCACAGGTATCTCACCTGATTAAATATTTTCAAATGCTGTATACCTAGAAAACCTACAGTGCAGTATGATGCAAGTTAAACTCTGAAACAAGTTCACTTTTCCACAGATCTCTTTTACTACCCTTAGAAAGTAAAACCAAACCTGCTTCAAGCAAACTAGCACACCCTCCAAAGGCATTCTGACACCCTGAGGCAAGTGCTGAAAATGATCACACAGTACACAACAGTGAGGCACCATATTTTCAACTAGCAGAGGGCATCAGCGCCTCTAAACTGCTACAAGTCTCAAGACAGGAGGGCAGGAAAGCCTGCACAGAACTAATGGCTTCAACTACATTTTGTTTACAGAAAGTAGGTAAACCTACACATCACCTTCCACTGTTACAAGTTTTGCTACTGTCATCTCCCTCAGACACAAACTCTAGCTGGAATTCAACACAAAGAAAGTGTAAATTTTAGCATTAAAAAAAAACCCAAAAACAACTTTTTCCACAGACTAATTTTGAAGTCAGCAGTGAATACAGTGGCAAACCAGTAATGTACAGTTGTCATATCTAAATATTTCACTTTTGTGCCAACAGTATACACAGAAAACATCCAAAGTCAGCAGTTGTGTGTTAGAGTAGTTTGACATTTAGTTTACAGTTATAACCTTCAAAGATGGCATAAACAATATGCCAGTTAATCATTAGCTTAAACTGACTGTACAAGAGAAGCCAGGCTACTGGAGTCTAACCAACTATTAGGAAGCCATTTTACTTTTGCACTGAAGAACAGAAATAGAAAAGAACTTCAGAATGCCTTCCTGTGTGACCCAGACTCCAATGCTGCTGCAAATGATGCAATCTTTAAAGCATCTTTATACACATATGACTGTCAGAGTCAGATTTTTTAGGAAAAAAAAAAAAAAAAAAGCACACCACCTTCATCACAATTTCTTGTGAAGTTCTATGACTCCAACTAGATAAATACTACCTATAGTTTAAGGAACATAAATTATGCCTGAGATGATGTGTTAACTTAGGGAAAATAAACATAAAAATCTTTCCTTTAATGTAAAAACATCTGAAGACTCCATATATTTACATGCAAGCTTACCACACTAAACGCACAGACTACCAGAGGAGGAGCTCAAAAGAAAGCAAGAGAAATATCCTTCAAAATCACCAGCACCCCATCTTCCTTCTACTCTACAGACTGGAACAAACCACTCTGACTTGCCTCTAACAGGTGCATCAGAAGCAAGCAGTTTCCACTCATTTATTAGTGTGCTTCGCTCCAGAGAAGAGTCAATACAGCTGCACTAACTTGACTTTTCAACAATTCCCTTAAAACACCAGCCTCAAAGACACTGTCACGTCCAAATCTGCCTCTTGTAAAAAGGACATGTCCAAAACCAGCTCTGATTTTATTTTCTCTTTAGAAGCACCAATAGATCTGCTGTTTTCCAATAACTAATGATAAGCAAACTCCTCGGTCAAGGAACTAGAGTTATCTTCACAATGCTCCACAATCCCTCTGGCACCACTTAAGTTCATCCTTGAAGCTACCTTAGCCAGACAGCCAGGCTGTTATCAGTACATACAAGACACAAAGATTACATTTATTTCAGAGCAATAAGAAACAGGACACATTGTCATTGACATACAGAGAGCACCAAGCATTGAACAGTCTCACAACAGGATCACAAACACCAGCCAGATGTACAGTAGCCTCCAAAACCTGGTTAACCCATCAAAGAGCGAAAATAGCCATTATATTCTTCTTTCATAGTTTCTAGAACAAAACAAAGTCAAATTCTACATCTAGAATCTGCAAAAGAATAATCAACCCTGCCTCCTGGTCAAAATAAGTTACACAGAAGTTTGCTGACAGATAAACAAAAAAAAACTCCTGCATCCTTATTCAGTACCAGTGAGAGAGAACCCCAAGAACAAAGGAAAATTATAAGTGGTAGACCCATAAAGCACAGTCAAGCAGTTAATACTAATACATATTCAAAATGCAACTCCTTGCCAAACAGAACCATCTCCTACACTAACAAAAGCAACAGCTGAAACTCGCCAGCCATATCATCTGCATCACTAGAGAAGCAGTGAAAAAGACTCTCTCATATTCACTTAAACTGACAGTGAACAACTGTACTCCCACTTTCATCCTGAATAACTCAAACTAGCCGTTTACTTCCCACTAGGACAGCACAGGAACAGCTCCACAGGCTTCCTCAGGATATGCTTCCTATCAGATGGATAACAGCGCACAAAGTAATAGCAAAAGCCACCCAGACGGTTTGAAAAGTGCTTGGTAGCTGCCACCGTCAAGTTACCACACCAACCTTCTTCCGCCTGCAGAGCCACTGTAACGCCACACTATAAGCTGAACCAGGAACCGACCTATCTGAAAAACAGTCTAGAAAAAGGAAGTTTTCTTAGCAGACCGGTTCCTTAATCCAGATATATCATGCAGATATACAATGACAAAAAGAAAAAAATAACACAATTGAATGAGTAGAATAAGCAAGACACAGCACAGGGCAAAGCAAGTAGTTATCAATAAGCTTCTACTGGGTTAGCATTTCTCAGCTTGCGTGTGTACAATGTTATTTTGTTATATAGCATATATTTATGTATGTATCTCAGCAATCTGATAAAAACTATTTATTGTGAAGTGGTGTAATACTGATAATCACAAAACATCATCAGGATGGTTTGTACCTCTAGAATCATCAAGATTTCTGCCACTTCAGTTAAAAAACAACAAACACTGAAGTACTTTGCCATTATACATGGACCCTCAAGAGATAATAATAATTTACACTTCGACAATTTTCAAAGGTACCTGTCATGAGGAATGCAAGGCTGCAAGAATCTTGCATTGCACTTCAGAGTACAGAGGACTAGTAAAAGTCTGTTTCTTCTCACTGCTCCCCACCTCACGCACAAATCTATTTTCCTCAGCTTGTGTCTATACGCTCTTTGGAAAACATCTCTCTCGCTATCCCTAGTGCCATTATATAAGTTTCAAAGTAAACTCTAAGCTTATCTGAAATGGCAGCACAGCTCTCCTCAGACTAAGTATTTGTTTCAGCCTACTCCTCAATCTACTTGCTTGAACTGCTCTCCAGCACTACTCTTCCTTTAGTTAAGGTACAGCATATTTTCCCAGACTACCAGTCCAGTGTTGCTGGTACAATCTGTATTCACACAGAACGCACTTCAGCAGTAGAGACAGCATACCTACATATAAGACAACTCTTACTGTAAACTTTTCTTCCTTCAATACTCATCCAATAAGACTAAAACTGAAAATGGTGCTTGAATGATGAGGAAAAAAATTGACAGTTTTACCACACATTTGTGCAAGTTTATGTTATTTGCTATTACAGCGTTTACTTCATAAAACAGAGTTCTCTTTCTGGTAATAAGTCATAAGAAAATTTTCCCCAATCACTTCCACTTAATGTAGACTTTTTCCAACTACTTCTAGGAGACCACGTCAGAATGTTCCTTGCTGTAATCTAATGTTCCAATGTAACCCAAAATCTCAAGAAGTCTAACACTTAAAAGAGAAGGGGGGAAAAGAAAAAAGAAAAAAATTGCAGAAAGTTTTACTTACTGGAGATACGACTGCCAGTTTACTTTGTTTGCCCGAACTTCAGCAGCTTTGGCAGCAATGATGTTTGTTGGGACAGCAGCATCTACAGCCCCTCGGATATCCATCTTAATTGATAATTACAATGTACCTAGAAATGCAAGTCAGATTTGAGACCTCTCAGTAAAGTATTAAAAAGCAGAGTATCTGTCCAATATTTTAAAGAAATAAAAAGGAAAATTCATTTTCAGGTGTTCCATTCCCTAGAACTGTACTCAGTACTTTCTGAGAAACCAAAGTTTTATAAAGCATCTAAAATGTGACTTCCCTGAAACAAACAAAAATAAGTTATACCTACACAATAAACTGTAAGCAATCATAAGTTTGCTAAAATAAAAGATATATACCATTACTAAATAACTCCTAGTTTTGTAAATTTTTAAACAATCAAATGAAGTTACTTGAAGAAAAACTACTCTTCTGCAATTTCCAAGAAGTCTTACAGATAACAGAAGCTGTCTTCCTTCCAAATCAGGGTTAAAATTCAGTGCATATCCTCCCCACCTCCACACATTAGGACTGATTTAGTTCAGATATTTGTCTAAGAGTATTTAGACATCAGAAGCAAACAAACTACAACTTCAAGGAAAAAAAAAACAGTTATATAAATCAAAACCCATGAAACATAGACTAACAAGAAAATTCATATCATCACTGTACAGAAAGTAAATTGAAAAATAAATACAAACAGAAGCTCTTCATCAGGACATATTGTATTACCATAGACATTGACCTTCATCCTTCTTTCTCTTTCCTTTGTGGATTAATCTCCACCTGACTTTGATGCCAAAACAAGAAGTGTGTTTGCACAGGCCTGAGACCCAGCTGGGGCAGGAATTCCTTACAACCTAAACTGCATCAAGCCTCTCCACGCAGCCTATTTCTGGACTTTTCTGGCTCCTTTTACAGAAGTAAAAGCAAACTGGCACATTCTAACCCATTCCTAACAAGCATGCCTCACTGATATGCCTGAATTACAACACCATTCTAACAAAAGCAAACAAAAAAAGGAACTACCCTGAACAAATGGAGCTGCAGAACTGTCCTTCCTCTGAAACTACTCCTGTGAGCAGACACCCACAAAGACGACACCCTTTACTACGTCCTTCAGCCACCACTAAACGCCTCCTAGCTCTTTTAAATACTCCTCGAGCCGCAGAGGAGGGCAGGGTCGGTATCAGCGGTTTCAGGAGTATCCACGTCATAGAGACAAACCGAAAAAACCGAGAGGGGCCTGGGACAGAGGGGAGGAAGGCGCTTGGCCCCGTCCTGCCACTCCCCGCACGGGCTCACAGACACGGCCGCCCCCCGCGGGGCCCGGGGGCGCCCAAACCCCCGGGGAAGGATTCGCGCCGCCCGCGAGCCCCCCACAGCCCCCGTGATGGGCCGTGCGGCGGCTCCCTCCCACCCCGGGACATCCGAGCCACCCGCCCCTGTGACGGGCAGGGCCCGGGGCAGCTCCCACTCACCCCACGGGCACGCCGGCGGGTAAGAGCTGCGGGAGGGAGAAGGCTGCAGCCGCCCCTCAACAGGCCCGGGGACCCCACGCACCCAAAAACCCGCTCCGCCGCCCTCCGCAGCGGCCCCACAGCCACCGCCGTCATGTGACGCCGCTCACCTGATTCCCACGACGGCGGCCTCCGAGGGACAATTCGCAGCGAGCGCGCCCGGCCGCCGCCGCAGCGTGCCGGGGCTCGCGCACGTCCCCACCCGACGGCAGTTAGAGCGGGCGACCGGTCCGGCCGGGGCTGGGGCGGCTCTGCCCTCGTCTAGGCCTGTGGTGTTGGTTACTGGCCGATTGTATGCATGGCTGTAGATATTTAATTGTATATACATCTCCAGAATACCTATTTAAATATATACACACACCTATATGATTTTATATCGGGATCTAACCCTGTCCTGAGCAGGCCGATGGGAGCACGCAGCCTGGGGGTGCCCACCCGTGCTGTCTGCTGACAAGAAAGGGCTCAGCGTTTCCGCAGAGAGAGAAGAGAGGCTGGCTGGGCAGTGCTGAGAGGCTCCCCTCGGTGCTGCCCCTCAGGCCCAGCTCCTCGGAGCCCCCCCCGGGGAGGCCTCTGCGGTTTTCCCCAGGGCAAGGGGCCAACAAGCTGGGGAGGAAGTCCCGGGAGGGAAAAGGGCCAGGGAAATGGCGAGCAATGGCTCTGCCGCTGAAATGCCTCCTTAAGATGTGCCGCTTTTTTTGCAGTGCCCGGCATTTTCTTGCTTTCTGCTTCTCCTGCTATAGTGGTGCAAGCTTACTCTATCCTACAGCTCGAAAGCCGGCAGGTGTTCCTAGGCCTCAGCTTCTGGTAGAGAGATCCGACTTATTTGCGGCCTTCCAGTACCTAAAGAGGTCTTATAAAAAAGATAGGGAGAAGTTCTTTAGCAGGGCCTGTTGCAACAGGATGAGGGGAAATGGTTTTAAACTAGAAGATAATAGGTTTAGATTAGACATAAGGAAGAAATTTTTTCCAATTAGGGTGGTAGAACACTGGCACAGGTTGCCCAGGGAGTGGTGGATGCCCCCCTGGAAACATTCAAGGCCAGCTTGGATGGGGCTCTGAGCAACCTGATCTGGTTGGAGATGTCCCTGCTCCTTGCAGGGGGGTTGGACTAGATGACCTTTAAAGGTCCCTTCCAGCCCAAACCTTTGTGTGATTCTATGACTGCCTGTGCTGCCCTATGTTTGGCTGGGTCTCATAGCCTGCTGTGTCACACCTCTCTTTCGCCTCGTGAGCTGCACCAGGTTGTGTGCTGGGGGTATGCTGTTTTGTTGTTCCCAAGCCATATGTCTGGGAGATAACATCCTGCACACCTTCTTCCTTTTTTAAAAAAAAATGGCCTGTATATGTTGGGCTTTGTCTCTATAAGCGAAAGGAGCAGGAAACTTCAGACTGAAAGCCCAGGCTTAAATTTCCATGTTTCCGATAAAAAAGTTCTGTCTTTGGCTGCTGAGTCAAGTTTTCCAGTCATACCGTGATGAAGTGCGTGGACATTCCACTCCTACTCAGAAATGATCCTGAACAGTAATTCTGCTAGCATATAAGGAGGAAAGGCAGAGAAAATAGAAATGGGTCAGATAGTTTTTCATGTGAGCAGATCAAGACAGCCAATGTAGTGCTAGCCTAGAGATGTCTACAGTTAATGTCTCGTGTTGCTAGGGTCTCTGTATTTTCCATTTAGAGGATACACTATTCTTTAAATTATACTTGGCCAGCACCTCTATTAGGGCTTTTTGACTCAGGAAGGGTCTTCGTTACTGCACCACTGATTAATTTTAATTCCACTATAAGATGTTTTCCTTTAAAATTTATCTTTCTTCATATCACAGTAAAACTGTCGATTTCTTGATAACATGCCCACTGAGCTTAAATTCCAGGCACAGTCCAAGCAACAGCGTTTGCATTTCTTTATGCTTTAGCAGAAGAAAGCTTTCTAAGCCATGTGCACACTCAGTGTTATCCAGTCTGCAATAAACACATCCATTAATGTGATTCTGGAGGTTACCCAGCGAATGGGGCTTTGAAGTTTAGTCTAACAAGTTTGTGTTCTTGTAAGTTGCTTGCACAACTCCTGATCTCTAGCATAGAAATGTTCACACAATCTTGACTAGAAATTTGTTACTTTCAAAGCTTATTTGAATCTGATTTTTATTTCAGGGCCGAGAGACAGAATTAGGCCTTCCTTTAACCAGTTCCTTTTTTATGAGTGTTTGTAACTTCCGTCCCGTGACATTCTACATTTTCTGCTTCTGCTCTGCCTTTTTATGGCATGTCTCAACACTCTTCTTTTGAGTTCTTGCATCAGGCACCTAGAATAAATACATTCACCTTTTCCATAGTCATTTCAAATCACATTACCAATGATGATACATATGACTCTACCCATTTTATAAAGAAACCAAAGCACAAAGGACTTACAACATAATCTGAACAAGGATTGAGGCTTCTAAAATGAGACTTGCAGAAGGAAGGCATCAAAGCCTGTACAGTGGTCCTACAAGCTGCCATTCGGCCTTTAGCTAACCTGGAGGCACGTCAGGCTTTCCTTTCTTGAAACTTCCTCTGTTGTCCGCAATTATACTTCTGCCCAAACCCCAAAATGTCCCAGCACTGAAAACACTGGTGACTCAGTACCATCTCTTACCTAAGCCAGGTATGGTATTCTTCAACATTCACCTTTCAAGGCTCAGTTCAATAGCTGTTCTCAGAGTTTAGTTAACCCGTAAAACTGGGCCAGCACCTCTGAAAGTGCAGTTCCAGCTGCCAGTTTTAAGACACAAATAGTATCGCTCCATGTCATGTGCCTGTCCCTACGTCGAGCAAGGTAACGGCCCAAATACTTGCCTAGGCGTGCAAAGCCATTTCTTCCGCTGAGGGTCACCTATTTCCGGGAAGTCACCCAAAACACTGGATTGTAGTCAACTTTGCACAGCGTGTTTCCCCTACCCCTTCAGCATATTTCTGGCTGAACCTGAGCAGCAGTACGTGAGTACTCTGGCTGAACCCGAGTACACAGGATTGTGATTCCCTCACTTCTAGCCCCTACTCAGTATTTTTCGGTACTTTATAATATGCAATGTTCATTTGAGAAAAATAAATCCATGGTTTCAATTTGGTGCCCAATGTGGTCTCTTATTTGCAGCATGCATTAGGTCATCAGTGGTCCTTTTTTTCACAGCAGACTTTTTGTGCCTAATTGCACCACCTGCAAGAGTCTAGCACCATCCATTCAGTCTGGCTAAAAGAAGACAGCTTGCTATTTGCAGTTGAAAATTCGATACTACGGCAACATGGTCATTTTTCTATAGAAAAGAACTTTGAAAAGCTGTGATTTGGCATGTTGACCTCATCATAAATGGCAGACTCTGGCTTTATTATTCATTTCACGGGTGTTTGAGGGGCTACAGTAAAAAATATTTTCCTGTGACTTTTCTGTAACCTTGGAGTGAGACATAATGGCTGAAAGTATGCATCTACTGAATTAGCAGAAAGATAAATGCAAAGAGAGGAGAAATAATTGTAATAGTAATTAATTACATTAATTTTTTTGAAGGCAGTTCCAGGGGGCACTTAAGGAACTCCCAAACAGTAAACATTACATCTATGCCGGTCAAGTTAATAGTCTCTAGCAGAGGAATCAAATTAGTGAACACAAGGTACTATATTAGAAAATGCAAACAATGTATTGTTCCTGAATACACCCGTATAATAATATACTTAATTTATATATTTTTAACAACATGTAGGGGAATAAATGCAAAACATTTAACAAAAAGTCACCACAGCTGTGTAAGGGACAGTTGTGTCTCACACCTCTGCTAGACTTCTTTGTGCATGTGGGCAAAGTTGGTGCGAGTAGACTCCATCCACTTGGATTTCCAAATAGCATTCAGTGAGATGCATTGCAGGTGCTCTTAAAAAAATAAACTCTCCTGGGTTAAAAGGAAAGGTCTGTGCATTGATTCATAACTCTTGAACAGTATGTATACAACAGAGGGTAGGAAGAAATGATCAGCTTTCACAGTGCAGAAGGGTCTTCAACAGAGTGCAAAAAGCAGCTGTCTGGAGTCTATGCTGTTCAGTGCACTCAAATACATTTGAGAAAGGAGGTAAATAGTGAAGTGAAAGCTTTGCTGGCGGTAGTGCTGTTCCTTTGACAAGCACACGGTTAAACTGTGAACACCTTACCAGAGGATGGAGGATGTGCTACAGATTTACATGTACTCTTATCCCCATCTGCCAAATGCTTGGGCACATCTGAAAATTTTGGCTCAGTGTGAGTCACATGAGGCCCTCTCTGTGCTAAGGAACTTCGTTCCCTGCACTGCAGGGGTAGGCTCTGAGAAACAAAAACATGACATAGTCATGGAACCTGTCTCCTGTGTGCCTGTCATCACTATGACAGCAAGAGGCAGTCCTCAGCAAGCAGTACAAACCCATCATATGCCATCAACTTGAGAGAGCACCTCGTAGTGCCTTATTCATGCTGGGTGATTCTCTGAACTGGATCTTGCTAAGGGTTATGACTGGAGAAGTGCTGTGCTCCAATTTTTATAGCATTTTTTGGTTAAGCATTTTTGGTTAAGCATCTGTCCTTTAGGATTCAGGTGCCACAAAACAATTCTCATTTATCTAATTTTGGTCACGTCAGTGTTTGTCTGTTAGCTCCTGGCAGCGCAGCTTCACTTGAAGTTGCTATATTTAGATTACTTTATTGATGTGTGAAACACAGAGAGAAAAATGAATTTCATGTCAGCATGCAGGAATAAAAGTCATCGGTTGCCTGGATCACAAAGAATAAAAATGTTGAATAGTTTAATACTAGAAAAATGAATGCAGATGAGTCATCCTCATAGTAAGACTACAGACAGTTGGATAATGAGAGTATTTTTCTGTTCTCCTTTCCTTCTTGTAATAAGAGCAATGTATCATTGTTTCTCATATATTCTACAAATTACCGAAGTATTTTCACACCTGCCATTTAACCTTTCAGCATTCTGTACATCACCTGGCTGTCTCCTGCATGTCCGTACAAGTTTTTAACACATATAGGAGAAACAACTTGGAAAGTTTATCCAAGCAAAACATACTTGAAATGTCAGCAAAAGTGAACATACTTCTCTAATTCACAAAATATTCTTTACAAATAAAAATCAAAACTGGCAAAATTTGTAAAGGAGGACATTTTCAAAATTGTACCTGTACACTAGAAAAAGTCAGATCAGATCTTCTGAATGCTCAAGCTTCTACTTTTCCAAGGCTTAAAACCCATCCTCCCAGGGCCAAGTACATTGCATGACGAGGGATGGATGTGAGCCATAGACATGGGCTTTTAGCATGACTTCTATCAGCATGAAGACCCCGTGGGTGAATTGCTAGAGTAGGGCATGTTTCTTCTGTCACAAAACTAAGTGCCAGATGCACTTAGTCAGCCAACTCTAAATTAAACCTGTTCTTTTTTTTTGCAAAAGGGTTTCTATAGCAGGAGAGAGGCAACAGCAGAGAAGAAGAAATAACTATGATTCAAGTCTGCTTGGAGGTTGCAAGAGAGAAACATGTAGAATCTGGCTGGTTTTGTAATGTGTGAACCTTGAAGCCTTTTTGAGCATCAGTGGCTAAGTCCATACAACACTAATGTAAAGTAGAAGGGTCTTTGTTTTCCAGGTAAACTGAGGCAGAGAAATATGAAGAAACTAGCTCAAGGTCAGACGAATGGGGAAAATCAAAGAACATGTTGTTGTAAATCTAAAATACTCCTTTCCCCAAAGCACTGCTCCACTGTATGGAAGAAGATAATAGTGCAAAAAAGAAATGAACCTACAATAATCTGTCTTTAATACTAGGTGAGAAGAAATATATCAGAATATGTCCATCTTTGTGTCTTTCAGCACCTTATCTCATATACAATGGCTTATCGCCTGAAAAGGAAGACTGCTGGTTGTCTCCCAGAAGATAGGATTTGCTCTTCTTTTCCACTGGTGGAAATTATGTGTGTTATCTCTAAATTTCAGAATAAAATAAATAGAGCTAACTATTTAAATACTTTAATATTTTGTAATTTATATGTTTATTTATTTATAACTTTACATACATATTTTGACTACAGGTAAGAAAAAGGCAGTCACTGACTTTCTTGTTCCTTTTGATGCATTTTTGCTAAAAAACATCACATCTGAGGTACTTCTTTGAACTTTTTAGTAATATGAAGCAAAAGAGCACAATGGCTTTTGAAAAATCTCATTGGACATCTAGGTATGTCTTTAGTAGCCTAAATTATCTGAAAAAAGTCTAGCATGATCTGATATTGCAAGGAAGTATAAACATTACTCGCATACTGGAGCAAGTCCCAGTGATTTCTGGTGACCAAGTGATACGCAACTAACTTCTTATCCAGGAGAGAAAATGCTGTGACATTTGTAACATTTGAACTTATTTTAAAATTCAAGTTTCTCCTTATTTTCATCTCATGGGTTTTCCATTTAACCCATCTCTTCCAGCAGATTTCATGTCTGCCTCACAGGCATCCGGGAAGACCTGTGGGAGATGGGAATGGGGGACATCAGATTTTTTTTCTCTCCCGTTTAAGGGTGGAGGATTGTCACAGAAGAGGCTTGCTTTCACAAACACAGAAGAAATGACTTTTCGATGTGAGGAGATACAGAGTGCTTCACTGGACATTTTTCCTGAGTAATTATAGCAAAATTGGCCCACTGTGAATAGGATTTTTACTGCTTCATCTGTCTTTGTTTTCTCCTCTTATTTTGTCTTCACTTCAGTGTCTGTGTCATTGTGGGAGATCATTATTCTGTGGACATCTTTTTCAACAAGTAAATCCTGCTTTCTGCAACCAATATAGAATTGTCTCCTTGGTCATAGATAGAACTTGTCTCATTTTTCTTTTAAATTAATCAGATCCTGGCATAAAGCATCTGCTAAAGCTAATGCACCACAATTTTGCAGATGTCATACCAGGCAATCTTCATGTTTGAAATTAAATTTTGCATGCTTAGTTAAGGAACCACACATGTTCTCAATAGGAAAGGTGTTTTCAAAAGAAAAATAAACTAACATTTTATTGGAATAAATACCTCTTCAGTTTTTTCCCCTGGTAGAATGGAATAATGCTATGCTGTCAGAAAATTGAAAGTCAAGTACTGTGCAGAAACAGGAACAGAAAGGCCAGAGCAAAACTATTTATAGCTGGGGTTAAAATTGTAGATTATATTATTTTAGGGAGTAGGGACAAGTGTTTCTCTCTGTCTCGTGAATACGCATTTCTGTATGGAAAGCTGGAGGGTCTTGGAGTCTCCAGCCCCTCTTTGCAGCCTACAGCATCTCTCCTCCTCTCACTGTCAAGCTCTGCTGCTTTGTGCCAACAGTTCTTGTCTGGACAAGGGGGCTGGTACCTGAATGTGTAGAAGGAGCACCCTTCTGTGGGAAATTGCTGCAGTACCAGGTGAAGTAAAGCCCACCTCTGGGTTAAAATAATAATTATTTAAAAATAGATGTTCTAACTTCATTGTCTCTCGTGGGAAAAAAAAAAAGGTAGATCAGAGTAGTAGATTATTGGAGGAAAAAGGAAATGCTGAGCTACCCAGTGCTGCGAACAGTAAGCCTGGCCAGAGGAGAGAGAAAAGGTTACCCAAACCTCAGCAGTAACTGCTAAAGTCAGACTTATTACCAGAACTTATGCAACAGCTTTCTTACTTGATGACTTCCAGTGCACTTCAACTCATCAAGCCAAATGCTGGGGAAAAAAAAAAAAAGGGTTCTCTCATTGTTCTTTATTTTTCTCCTCAGCACTTACTGGTTTTCTCTGAAAAAGACAGAGATGTGACCAAGGCACCTCTACTCACAAGAGGTGCCAAGGACGCAGATGGTGTTATCCCTAGCTTATATCTACAGTCATCAATGATCAAAACTTTTGACTCTTGGCAGAAAGAAATGTTGGTTTAGACATATTGTTCAACTTGGAAAAAGTTGTAAACTTTCAAAATAGAATATCCCATTAGACACTTAGAAAATGGAATCTGTCTTGGCTCCCCACTTATAGTAACTTCTCATTTGGAAGTTTCAACTAATTCTAATGAAATACTAATTTAAAATATAAAATTATTAAAACTGGAAGTATTTTGAAATGCCAAGTAAATTAAAAGATTTCTTCTTTTCAGTGAACACTAGCATATGTATAAGCTTGACTTTCTGCTGTCTCCAGGATAAGATTTTTTAATATACTCCTGAATGCTTTCCCACACAAGGAACACTATTACTTGCTTAGCTCTCACTACAACAGCATTGCTAATGTCCAGAAGTATAAATTATGTTTAAATAATTATTAGAATGAGAAGTTCATAACAATTTAATATTCCTCCTAATTTTTCTGTGTTTCTCCTACCTGTATTTTGAAAAGCACAAAAATTAAATAGTGAGTGAATGTTGACAAACAGAAGGCAAAAGCCTGGCAGCCCTCTGTAAAGCTAAGAGAAATAGTCTATTAATAATCTACCTGGAGCCTTAGTCTTTATATCTAGCTTGTCTTTATCCGCAGACGTGGGTGCTGCTCATGTGGTGTTTTCATCGGGGCTGGAAGGATTACCAGTAGACCATCTGTTCAGTCGGTGAGAAAAAAATGTGATTGACAGATGCCACCGACCTAAGACAGACATCTCCATTTGGTGCTGCCTGCAGAGTATAACTACATGCTGAGTTGCTTCTTCCTTCAAGTTGTAAATTAAATACCTTCACTCTGAGGTGGTAAAATGTGTTTCATGATTGTTCCAGCCTGTTTCTCTGACATGTGCTCAACCACTATGCACCTGTCTTCCTCCTTTTCAACTTACTAAAACCTACAAAGTCGTAAATCTAATCTCCAAGCTGGCACGACACTGAGGGGATGAGACACCGCAGATATCTGAGGGCAGATAATCCTGTTTGTCTCCACAACTGTGGAGGCTGCAGGAAGAACTGGCAAGCTGCAAGAGGCCCTGGCATCTGCCCATCAGTGTAAGGGCAAGCCATCTCTATGTTGTTGTCATTCAGCCCAATGTCTGGGATTTGGTTTTGTTTCATCGTTAAATAAAAGCGGTGCTTTTTCAAAAAAGGTCACTGTAAAATTGGATTAAGGAACAGCCTTTTTATTTCTCAATGTGGAGGCAAGTTTTCTTCTACTTCAGGACTCACAGCTATCGTGCAGACAGCTATCAAGCAAAGGAGACCCTCCAAAATGAAGATGAAGAGGATATTAAAGCAGCACAGCGACTTCTCAAGGTAAGGCAAAATCCAGGGTTATCCAAATGTCCTGAAGGAGGGGGGAAATGGTGTCTCTGGTAAGAAGGAGAAAGAAAGTGTTAATGTAATGTATTACAGTCGTAGACTGTTTCTCACCAAGATATCGGTATTCATGTAGTTTTCCATTATTTCTGAGCCTCATCTTCTGCCCTCTGTTCCTCAGCATGTTGCAACCACAGTGACATAGGAGGTGGTGATCCGCCTTCCTGTTAAGTATCTGCTTTCAAACAACAAATTAAACACAACCATCTAGCTCATAAAAATGATTCATACTTTGTAGAGCTGATCTGTAGTTAAAAGGGTGAGGCGAAACACATTGCTTCATGGTTTTTAGACACTGAAGAGATCTGCATTTTTAACCAGTGCTACCTCAGATGATTTTTATTGGTACTTAACAAAAGAAGATACCCCAAAGAAAATGAATGCATTCTAATACTAAAATCTATTAGGGTGTTACAGTAAATCCTCTTTTGTGAACCTGTAGACCTGAACCATTTTCCTTAATTAAAAACAACACTCACTTGTCCTCTAGATTTTGTCAAAAGCCTGAAAGCTGCCTGAGGGGCAAACCAGTGGTATTTATCGTGAGCAGCACACTGCTGTGCGGCTCGACAGAGCAAGAGGGACAGGTGCAAAAAACTTGTATCTTGTTAAAACTTTGATGCAGAAGTGGTGCACCCTGGTGCACAGTGGGAAGAGAATGTGATAGCAAAGTCACTCACTCTTGAAACCATTAAATCTGGGGATTTTTCAGACTAACTTAGCACCGAAGTGGAGAGGAACCAGGGTAGCCAGTTGAGGTTGTTGGCAGGGTGGTGAAATGCAAGATGGGGGAAGAAGCCATTCCCTATTCCACATCTGTCCTACAGACATTCAAGTTAAAGCAAGAATTGGCTTCTCCATCCCATCTCCTTAGCCAATGCACGTCTGTTTCTGGGAGGCTGTTTCATTTGAATTCCAGGAATACACTCATCAGAAATCCTAAATTACTTTTGCTGCTTTTTCTGAGAGGAAATACTCAGCCTGCTTTGCCACTATCAGGAAACTGTTTCTGATAATGAACCAAGTACTCTCCTTTCAGAATTTCATGTCATTCTGTCTTGTTATCTGTCCATTTAGCACACCAGCCCTCGCACTTCTTGGCCCTCTTGAAGGCAGAGGGGGTTTTGTCACAGGCACAATGGCTCCTGAATTTAACCCTTGGTAGTCATAACTTCTGAAACCCATATACTGAGTTCTTCACATCTCATGTCCCTAGTCATTTCTCATTTAGCTGTTCCAGGTGAATAGTTCCTTTCAGCTTGGTGATTGCTTTTATGGCTCTTTTCTGAAGTTGTGGTTTCTTGCCAAGACTCAGACAACATGGTGCACAGGACTAAGTCAGGGACCTCACAGAGGTTATTTCTCTGCTCTGAAAAGGGATTTATCTACAGAGCAACCTAAATGACACTGCAAGGTCCAGGGCCACTTACTGTTCACAGTTCCTTAAACACCAGTGCTGCCAGCTTCCCGTCTCCCAGTGGCTCTCTCTCCCATTTATTTGTTCTGTGCTGATGTTTCTAAATGCTGCAGCTCCGTCGATCTGACTCTCATCTCTGGTAGCAGGGACAGCCTGCAGGGACAGCCCAGGAGATGCTCTGTAACCGCTTCATGAGCTCAGCTGAGGTGAAATTGCTGTTGTGTGGAAGCTCTTGTATGAGGCTATACGCTCAGGGGGAACATGTCACCAGAACTTCATAGAGCATATCAGCAAATGATCCTTTCACACATGTAACGTAAGCAGTGTTACTAGTAGTTAATGGGTCTGCAAGGACTCTGTTAGTGATAGGAAGTTAGAAAACGTACCTGTCTAGAAATGTGTGCAGCCCTGAGGCTGGAGAACTGAAATAAGTTGCAAGCTTTACTTCACATAGGAGAGAAATACCTTTCGTTTTACTGATAGGGAAGCAAGGCACAGAGGGTTTCCATGATTTTCCAGGACTTAGGAAATAAACCTGAAGTTTGTAAAGTTCAAAACCAATTTGTCACTTACACTCCCAGAATAGACAAGATCACATTAAAACTTTTTTTTTTTTTTTCTGGTGACTTTGAAGCTTGAAGAAAGTTCAGATTCTTTCTGGTAGAATGTTTCTATATGTGACACTAATAGCTATAGACAAACTGTGTCCTTAGACCCATAAATTTGCTTGACTGAGAGGGACTTTGATCAGACTGATTCCCCAGTCCTTATTAATTGCCATATTCCCTTCCACCTTAGGTGAGGTTTTGAATTTGATGCTTCTGAACATGAGCGGTGGCTGCTTCTGAGAGCAAGTTGCCATCTAATTCAACATGCCAAAGTTGAAATATTAAATACATTGAGATTAAAAAAAAACAAACCCAAAACCTTTTAACAGCACACTTTACTTAGGTTTATTTATTCTTGAACATGCTTTAAAAGAGAAACTAACTTACAAGAGAAATGTTTTTGAAAAGTGGTAGGCAGAATTTCAAGGCCTTTTAAATTCTCTTCATGACATTTAAATTAACTCAGTGAGTTGTTTATTTCTAATCTCCATTTACATTGCTTAAACAGCCTTTCCCTCTGACATGTTTGCACCTTTATTTATAAATATGCTAAAAAGCAAAAGTGAATAAACGTTTTACAAGTCTTATCACGAAGATGCAAGGACTTACTTAACCCAGAGTTAACATGGACCCATTCTCATGTGCTCCCAATATACATTTTGTCAGTTAACAAAATAAACACGCCAGAAACATTACACCGTGCAAGGAGATAGTGAGAGGTTGCAAATAATTCACTATATTTTCCTAATGGCAAAATTTGGCCAAAGTCCTGTTACACAGAGCTCATTGCCATCATTTTGTCACAAGAGGATGAGACTCTTCTCCACAAAGATGCCACATTTTAGTTCATGTCCAGATTATATCTGGATAGGACTCATTTCACTTCTATAATGTAATTATGATTTTCTAAGGTTCCAGATTTGGTTGGTTTTACATGAATAATACACCTACAGACAATAGGTAACTGGGTAAGCACAGATAAGACAGCAGTGTCAGGGCTCTGAGGGCACTAGGAAGCATCAATGGCCCTGACCAGCGTCACCTAGGACCTCCACCCTCACCCATGGGCTCAGCAGCTCTATTTAAGCTCAGCCCTGGCAACCTAATCTCTGCCTTCCTGAGCTGTGCTGATGGAGTGCTGGGCAGAAGCTGAAATGGCCGCAGGCACGCTGTCTGGAGGAGCAGCTCAGGGGAAGTACAGCATCCTTCTTCCTTCACCTAGCTAATCTCAGCTCTGCAGAAATCCTTTGGGTTTGGAGATGTCAAACATTATTCTATGAACTGCATGTAATGTGAAAATCACTCGTGACCATGCATGGCTCATCTGAATTATTCAGCAACAGCTATGAATCGTGATTTGTTTGTGAAAATAAGGATCCATTCACAAACAGCTCCAGAAAGGTCAAAAATCATAAGAGATGTTATTTGCAGAGGACAACATACCAGTTGAATGATTGCACTGCTTTGACAAGTACTCCAGTGTCTTCAAGTGATGAGTTCTGTCAGTCCTTAATTACTATTACTGTTCACAGTCCTTCTGAAGTCAGGTATTGTCTTTAACTTTTATAAGATTAGGAAAAGTCCTGATATTAGTAAATATACCCACCCTGTTCAGTCAATATAATTTTCCCAAGTACATTTTCATGTCAAAAGTGTTTATTTGGTGAAGTCTGTTTTTCATACTTAGTCACGGTAGCATTTGTATGTCTTAAAGCTTGTGATTGTGTCATAGTGTATTAGGAACAAACCAAGCAATAACTTATACCAAAACCACATTTTTTTCCGTTCTTTTGAGCAGGTGTTGTGCTTAGTTAAATAGACTAAAACATAGTGTAATAGTCACATTTTATCTAAGTCTTATGTTTGAGATGGGCAGAGGATGCAGACTGTATGGCTGTGGATTAAACCAGCTGGCAGCTAACATTCTTCATCTTTGCCAAAATACTTATTCTTACACAGCAGATATAAAATTTTAGATATGTTTGATGCTCTGTTTTATTCAGGAGCAACAATTTCAAAGGGAGACAGAATTCTCAGAGACAAATAGGAGTATTATAGGGTATTCAGGACCGCCAAATTATGGGCATCTAGTCTTATTGACAACTTCTTTGATAATACAGTATACTTTTAGGTAGGGAGAAGAGTGGGTATTTTGCTGAATAGATTAAGATAATGAGGTAAAAATCACATGCAGTTGGTTTTAAAGGTAAGCAAAATTATTTCTAGGACAAGCTGGAGAACATTATTTCTCTGTGGTCTTCTGTGCTGGTATCAGTCCTTTTGAGACCTGCAGTGTTCAGCAAAATATTGGTGCACGTCTTATCAGCAGACCTATTAGGAGGTTTAAGACCTGTCGGCCCCCAACCCTGCAAGAGGGGCCAGGTAGAAACTGTAAGTGGATTCTCTCGTTTGCAAGACAATTCCTCTGAGGAAAAAGTTCTTTTATGAATTGCTGCTTTCAGAAGTCACAAAGCAGTCCTGGGGCACAGGAGTATTTCAGGGTTACTCCATACCCAGGTCTGTAGCACTTACTAGGGTCAGGTCATCCATGCTGTGAAAAAGCTGTACTAGTCTTTTGAGGGGTTAGAGTCCTCCTTTTATTGGTCATCTGGAGTAGGAGATCTGTTAGCTTAACTATAGTACTTGCAACTATGGTGAAGACATTTAATCTTTGAAGGATTTGCATTCATTGAATCTGTGAGTCGGGTAAAGTTCCTACAGTTTTCTGTATTGGGTGAGGGAAGTAAAACAAACCAATAAGTTGAAATCAAAAAGTATAGGACTGGAATCCAAAATAAACATTAAAATAATTATTCTTACAGCTAAAAACAGCACCATCCACAACAAGCCATGGTCACCCAAGTGACCGGCATTGCTGTGTGCTGTGTTGAGGTGCACTGGTGTCCCCTAGAGCGCACATGTCTGAGCTGGGGACTAGGTGTCTGCGCTTGTATCAGCAGAACTGAGTACATAGGGATAGGATATAAAATGCCACCATTCTGGAGAGGTGGCCATCAGCAGAAACACCCAATGACATTAGAGATAGACCTCTCCTTCCGTCTGTGAATTACGGACCTGAGGCACTCCTGAAATTACACCTCCCTGTCCTGAGGCAGGACAGAGGAGTGCTTTCTCATTTCACAGCCCAGCACTTACTGCTGTTGCCCAAATTGTGGGAAGATAAGGTTCAAAACTTTCCCCTGAGGTAACTTGAAACCACGTACATCAGAAGAATAACCTTACTACTTGTGTCTGTGAGAAGGATAGGAGGGGTCTCTTCCTTCCCTTGTGTTGAAATCATTCTTTGTTGTATAATAATTTAATATTCCTTGCATAGAGGGAGTGGTGATGCTTTGCTGTGTTTAAGCCACTTACGAAGCAGGGGTGGTCTGACATTCACTGAGAAACACTTTTATTTTCCTTTTTAGCAGGTATTCAGTGAGGCCAAGACCAAAACCCACAGGGAGGTTTCTTGCAGATAGATTGGAAAGTTGTCCTCCTTCCCCTCCATCTGTTCAGCCGTGTCCAAGCCAGGGAGGGCACTTCTGAAAGCTGAGGCTGAAAGACCGGCTCCAGCATCTGGGCCACCAGCCTAGGAGGTCAACCCACGCAAATTCAGAGTGGAAGAAAGATCTGAGTCTGTATCTCCGACAAATACGCTAACAGCAGCATTTAGATATGTAGGTCTGTGGGTAGGGGGTGGGTGGTATCTGGGCCTATGGCTCCCAAATGAAGGGTGATGCACATACAGTGCCAAATCAGGCCCATACCTTCTTTTGAAAGATGCAGCGTAAATGCTGTTTCCTGTGTTTAGGAGTTTCTTCTGTCCCTGTGAGGCAACTCCTCATGCACTGTGTTGGCGTTTTTTGGATGGCATGTTTAGGTACCAGCTGTGTCCATGCAGGATGAGGGAGCAGGCACTGGTACTTAATTCAGCTCTATGGGTCCTGCTGGAAGCTGTGGAGGAGCGCAGTGGGGCACCTTTAGCAGGCCTAGCCCTGAAAGACATGCAGCAAGCCACTGGCTTAGCTAGTATCCGTGGATAGGACTCATTTTCACCACTTACTTGCCCATTTTCACCTGGGCAGCCTAGCAGAGATCTTTCATGTTTGGTTTGGAGTTTTCTTCTCCCTCTGTCTCCTCTGAATGTCCATAGTATGCTAGTCTCCTCCAGGCAGCTCAAACCATTAAATATAACTCCTTTAAGAAATAATATATTTTAATCTTTAGCATCATACATGAAAGTAAGAACAGATGAATGCAGCTTGTACAGGAATTATTCTATCAATCAGGCAGAAAAAGTTGTTTGTTTTTTTTACTGTGAGGGTGGTTGAACAGTGGGACAAGTTGCCTAGAGAGGTTCTGAAGTCTCCATCCTTGGATGTATTCAAACCCTGCTCGGCACGGTCCTAGGAAGCCTGAGAGTGGGAGGTGTTGGACTAGACGATCTGCAGAGGCGCCTTCCAGCCTCAACTGCTCTGTGAAACAAAGAACTCTTCACAGCGTCTTTCTTTTTAGACTGCTCTGTAATTACATGGCATAATAATATTTTTTTAATTCATAAAAGATTTTTCTTTTGCATCCAGAAACACGGTTCTGAGAATAGCTAGCTGTTTTGCTCAGCGTTGTCTATGAGCCAATAATAGCTGTGCAGACAGCAATCAGAGGGCATTCTTTTGTAAAAGTTGTCAAAATAATAATGTACTACACATTAATGGGTGGATTACTTGCATATTAATAGTGTGCAAATTTTCTAGTCCTCAGAGGTAATTTGTACTAATTTGCAATTGTGTGTTTTTCCAATTTAGTGATTTACGTATTTTACCTTTGAAGTAGCCCTAAAACTTCCTTTTTAGCTGGGCACCTTTGAAACAGAAAAATGCAGAATCCCGGCCTGATTAGGATATTACGGTCAGAAAGAATTTAATGCATACAAAAAAAACAAAAGATAAACTGTTTTTACACTAGCACTGGAAATTTTATAGCAAGACAATCCTAGACTGACCTGAATTACAGAGACTATTTTCATTAATATAAGATGACCTTCTTTAAGAGGAACAAAATGTCATCCTGGTAAATAAATAACTCACTCAGCCTAAATCTAAGTCAACTAATTTGAGATATGGGTAACTTCAGATTTACAAATATATTACTTTAGGATACCCTTTCACCAGCAAGAATCAACAGTTTAGATAAAAAGATAGTGGGGAAAAGCAACATATCTCTGAAAGACCATGGAGGCTGCCTTAAAAAGGCATCTAGTTTGGGTGTCTGTGAGTCAGGAGGAATTGGCCTGTGCTCCATGGTATGTCTCTCACACTTAGACTGATGAAAGTAAATGATTTACAGTAAAATACAAAACTAAAATGAAGTACCTTTGTGCATCACCAGCCCCAGAGTGATAAGACAGTATCGTTGGTCTTGCTCTGATTTATGGTTTTTCCTAGAGGCCATCATGCGGTAGAGATCACCTGAGCACAGTGTTCGCATCACACCGGTTTTATTTCCAAAACACCTCATGTCCAATTGAAAGAGGAATTGTGGTGTGGTTTTTTTTCAGCTCAGATTTCTCAGGGATTTCTGAGCACCAGAGGAATCCCGAAGTGCCAGAATAAGTCGTGCCCGGGTTGCGGTATCAGCCAGTCCACTCTAATTAGCAAATCCTTCTGGTGACCAGGAGAATGACGTGAGGTGCAGTATCATTGAAGACGGTTCTGAGTGGGAGCTTGACAATGTTATCTGACCTTTGCTGCTAGGATCAACCGTCCTCAAGCCCTTCCTGGCACGGGTTTACCTCTCCTGCTCTTTAAAACCTCAGTAACACAGACTCCACAGTCTAGGCAGCCTGCTCCAGAGCTTCACCATTCTACCATTAAAAATTCAGATATAACCTAAATATCCCTGCCTACTGTTTAAATCCATTACTTCTTGCTGTATATGTAGTGAGGATGAAGAGTAATTTACTCCTTCCCCTTACCTGTTTGTATACAATGCATGCTACCTGACAGGCATTTCCCATGAGTGGTGCAAAGACACAAAAGTCATGAATCACATACATGCTTTTTCACAGCAATTACTTTCCACAATAAATAAATAAATAAATAGATAAATAAATAAATAAATAAATAAATAAAAGACTCTGGGGAAAATAAATGTTTCTTTCAAGCCATTTAGAGCTTACTCAGTCCTACATTTGCTGGCCCCTTCTGTGCAATAACAGGACAACTTTTTACTCCCGTTTATTAGTGTCTCATTGTAAATCAGCTTCATCCAGTCAAAAGAAAGATGCAAAAAGAGATCAGAATATCCTACTACAGATGTCTTCATTTCAAAGCCCAGCTCAAAGTTGCTAGGTGACAGCTAGGTGCGTCCACCTGAGAGCAGGTCAAAGCCAAAGCCCCACCAAGCCAGGAGATGCGAGGGAGAGACCATCACTCTTCTCCCAGAGGCCACACAAGGGATGAAACACCTTGTTTATGTACAATGTAAGTAACTATATGTTTTATCACAAGCATTAAAACTAAACAGTGAGGCAAGCCACATCTAAAAGGTGTGCTGAAAGGTAACGCTTGGGAAATGGCAAGAATCTGTGAGAGGTGAGCTAGTGAAGCCTGGCTCACAATGGGTCTGTGCCTGCTTGCTGACTGATTTTGATGTCTGAGGAGGCTCGGCCTTTCCCACAGCCCATCCCTACGCGAGGCACTGATTCCAATGAAGCTCTCAGGAACTTAGATGTTGAGATCTTTAATTTAACAGATCTTTAGTCTACCACCAGCTGTGGTTGGAAACAGCTCAGGAGGCTAATTGTCCTCAATATTATACTTCTAGTGTTAGTCTCCAAATAAAGCAAATCGAAAATACTGTATTAATTGTTAAAGGTAAGAACAGACTGCAACAACCAGGAGCTGCCCAGTGACACCATCCAAGCAGTAGCTGATGACCTTACAAAATGTCACACCAGTTTTCCTCATTCACTGTTGTAAATGCTTAGCTACGCTCACAAAAAAGATGAAAATTAGTCTCAGGAGTCTAGAGGTGTCAGGTGTAGGCTGAGGAATTCATACAGAAAAAGGGGAAGGGCTCAACTTTGTTTCATTGTTCATTCAGTTCCATTTGTGAACACAGTCTAATTTCAGGAAGCAGCTGTGATTTTTGCCATAACATCTTGTGTGATTTGCTTTAGGGCTCAATAAAGAAGAAAGCAGTTTTAGTGTTCTGACAACTTCACTGTTTCATTTGAGGGTAATCAAGTTAAGAGCAAAAACACTGGATCAGACATAGACCAAGACAGGATAAAATATTTGTTCTTGAACTGCATAACGATTGACATTTGTTTTGAGAGGCAGGAGGATTATAATATTTTAAAGTATCAGTTTTCTTGCAGTGCTTGATTTGGTAAAATCTGTAGTCTCATCTTTTTATTACCAAACTGTTTTGTTTAAACACAAGCATTCTTCTGGGAAGGATGTCTTTGGGGTAAAGAATCTCCTTTTAGGGACTCCTTGCCAATCCTGGAATTTAGTTTCCCAAATAAGCTTTGACACTCGCACCCTTTGTGCCTTTTGGTTCTTGAAACTTGTGCTCAGATTTGCATGGGTACTTAGACTGCGCCAGGGAAGTAGCTGAGTTTCTCCTCTCTGTCCCTTTGTCCTGTTTTTCTCATTTGCAAATTTTTCCTCCATTTACTGCTCCACATTACCCAGAATTCTGCATGTCAATAAATGGGACATCTATAACATCTGTATAGAATATAGGCTCTAAATAAGAGGCTTAAAGGGTGTTTCTCGGTTTACATCCAGATCCTCTGGACTATTTGGCATGGAATAGCTGGAATAGTTCTCCAGTCAGAAGGTTGATAAAGTGAGTCACAGCCTTAAATGCCAGGGACATCTCTTCAAACTAGCATTTCTTTATGTTCACTGAAACTTTTGATTCTGAAAGATAGTTGCTATTTTTATGACAGACTAGCCTTCCTCACGGCACTGTGTTTATTCTTTTCATACAGACCCTGTGCAGATAAATGCATGTGCTTCATTTAAATACAAGAATAGCATCTGTTTGAATGATTTACCTGACCAACAGTGGCATGCTCTGACTATAAAATTGTTTGACTCATAAAAAAGCGGGGCTCTCTCAAGTGTCATATTGGGTTGTAAGCAGACACACTTTAAACAGAAAGAAAAGCCAAACTCTACTGGTTTCTTACCAGCCTTTCCAAATCATCAAGAGAAATAAGTTAAAGGTGTTAAATCAGATCAGAGAAAGTAGAGGCTATTGCAGACAGGACACTTTCAGTCCCATTTAGTCTTTCCTGTGTTTGGTCGGGAGGTAGGTTTGACATGAACGGCAGAAAGGAGATTGGGAGGGACGTTTCGTCCGCTCAGAAGGAGGACATGGTCTTTCAAAACAGTAGTGTAAAGGAGGGAAACCGCCACGAGTGTGGTCTGCTAATGAGTTGTTTTGAACAACGATGCATAAAGATGGGATATAAAAAGGTTTGTCTGAATTTCTACCCATCTGGACTGCTGTTCTCCCTCTCTTAGGACACCTCTAGAAGCACAGCAAAGTGCAGCGTGGTTCCAGTTGCAGGGAAAGATGACAGACAGCCCTGCAGTGGCCAGAGGAAAAGGTCCAGCCTGCAGAAAGGAGTGTCAGTCTCTCTGAGCATCAGACAGGAGAAAGGTGGTTTCACAGGAACACATCAAGTACCTTCCCAAAAAACTCAGTAGCTCTGAGCATTTCTTTTTTTTTTTCTTCTTTTTTTTTTTCCTTGAGGTTCTCTGTATCTATAAGCTGTAACTCAGTATCTGTGGCATTAAGGGAGACCTGATACCATTTGTAAGTCTGCTCCTAAGCCTAAAGCAAGCATGACATTTAGCCGGTAATTTGTGCTGTCTGTAATCACAGTCTCTCTAATCCAGGCATGCCCTTCTATATGGGTAAGATCACCTAAGACCTCTCTGAAGGAAAGATTAGTAGAGATTCTGCAAGGAAGCCCTAGGCCTTTCTGCTCATTTCCATGGGAGCAGCTACGTAACAGGGATAACCTCTAAATCAGTTTTTGTTCAGTTCCATTGATAACTTAGTACACTGGGGTAGATGTCACCTGGAGTTTTCCCATTTCCCAAATACCCCTCCTCACCATCATTCTTATCAGATCAGCTCCTCTTCCTCTCATCATCATTCAAAGGTCTTTTTAAGATACTGGGGAGATACTGCTGGTCACCACCTCAAACTAGGCTGCAATGAGACAAATACAGAGATTGCTCTTCATGCCAGCATCTGTCAGCCTAGAACATTCTTGTTTCTGGGACTATTGTTTTGAACCTCGTACTCTTTAGCAGTCTCTCATTGCCTGCCCTTTATTCTTTTATTCTTCTTTTTCAAAAGAATTATAAGGTATTTTAGCTCTGGTGTCTTTTCATGTTCTCCTACGCATCCTGTGAGTGAAGGATATTTTCTCCCATCAGCCTTTTAACATGGCTGCATAATTCTCCCAGTTCCTCCAGATTTTCTAAGGTCCAAAATCTGATCAAGAGTCAATGGCAGAAGTCACAGTGGCTTCCTCAGGCATCTTGTCAAGCTGGAATATTACTGTGCAGCCACGTTGAGCAACTGGGCTTTCAGATACACTTTGTGCTACTCTGAAACCTCAAGCTGTTCGGGAACATTGGTTCCAAATTGCCCCATTAATCTTCCTTTCTGAAATATAACTACTTTCTAGACCTAAAAATTGGAGTTTTTTCTGTTTTGGATTCTTCTTTAATTTAACTATACTTATTACTTACCAAGTGCCTGTGTGGTAAAGATCCTGCATGATTAGGTTATGTGTGACCCAAAATATCAGGAATATTTCTGCAGGTCATGATTGGATAGGTATCTCTTGAGTGAAATTGGTACTATGGAGATTTTTTTTTTTCTTTCCTAATCATGAAAAGAGGAAAATGTTTGTGTCCTCAGTTTTGATTCATTTAATTTCCTTTACGGGCAAAGAGGACCTCTAATAGCACAAGGAGGAAGAGTGCTTTGGCACGATGTTCAACTGTTCGAATTGTAGGTGCACAGTGACACCTTCTGGAATCTTGTAATGAGAGTTACTGAGCAACGTCCCTCCATCATCTGGAAACTCAGAGTTTTTATATGTAGAAGTTAATCTTTTTTCTGGTCAACATTTTGCCCAGATCTTTGGTACAGGTTTTCTGACATCATCAGGACATATTCTAACAGAAGGTTGTTGTGATGGGAGAATTTATTTTTTTTCTTAATTCAACCCAAACCTGTGGGTTCTTTTAATGATTCCAAATAATTTAAAGGTTTATGCAAAAACAAACAAACAAACAAAAAAAAATAGAGCATAGAATTAGAGATGTATGTTAACCTCATGAGTTTAAAAACTGTAGTTGGGCTTTCATTTTAAACTGTTTATTGACATACGTAAAGTGAGAGGGTCAGACAGAATGTAGTGAGGCTTCAATTTGCCAAACGCAGCAAATGAAATGGATGACACAGTTTCTTAATGCAGTTGTACTTCAGCAAAGCATTCTTTTTTTTTTTTTTGTATGTGTCATATTGCAATTTCTAATTAGACCTTCTTTGCCCAAGCTGCTGGCTTCCTGGGTAGTCTGTCAATCTGCCAAAAATTCTGAGTCACCAGGGATTTTAAGCACACGAGTTGTGCCACAGAACTCTTGTCCGAGGGGGCTTATGAACCCCATGGTGCCCGCATGCATCAGGTGGATGGAGGCCAGAACGGGGAGCAGAGCCGTCACTGAGCTGACTCTGATGCGCTAAAACCCAGCATTCAGTCCTGTTACTGGAAAACATCTCCTTATTTCTAATATTTAATTCCATCTCAAAGATTATTTCTCTTTAAGCTTAGGAGTAACAAAATGTGATATGTAAGAGTGGAAAAGAAACAGGGTTATGCGTGGAGACAGCGGAGGCTCGTTTTCAAACTTCCTGAGACTTCGCAGTAGGAGCTGACTGGTATAAATACTGAGGCTGAGAGTTTTGGCAGAACATACATCTGGGATTGGCCAACCCTGAGAAAGTACATCACCCTAGAAAATAACCTTACAATGCTGAAATAATGAGCAAAGAACTAAGCAAAACCATCAACAGCAAACAATTCTGGCTGCACTGAGCTCTAAGCCAAGTCTGACCATTACAGTAACTTTTCAAGCATTAGTCCTAACATAATGCAATCATAAGTTTTAGCACAGGACCTTGAGGAAACTTAATCCTCCAGCAAAAGACTAAAAGAAACCCTGCGCTCTACATCTGTGCTACTGAACGGTTAGGTTTGGACAATTTGAATGACATGGCACAGGGAACTTCCCAGTGGGACTTTCACACTTGGGCTTACACAAAATAAAATCCACTGGGAAATTAACACATTGCTATTAATGTTGATGAAAAAAATCAAGTACTAATAGGCATCCTTGCATGTGGGTAAGTTAGTTAATCCTCTGTGGACTCATGCAGCTCCATGGTTTGTTTTACGTGTTTGAAGACTCCGGTTTATTCTGCCTCCCATCAACAGTGAACCTACATCTTCTATTTGAAATCAATTACTAATAGATCCATTAAGAAAAATTACTGACACCTGTACGTAACTAATGTTGAAAGAACAGAAATATTTAAAAGTTCAAGAAAGGTGTTTCCCCTAATACCACTGGCATTATGTAAACTTCAAAATGTGGTTACTTAAAAGGCATCTTTTAAAAACACATATATTTATATGTTAGGTTTTTATTAAGGAATAAGATAAAGCAAATACTAGAATACTGTTGATATATTAAAAGAAAAAAAAAATCAAAAAACTAAGTTCAACTGAAGTCCCTGGAAACTCATTTTACTTCTGAAAATATCACCTCTCCCAGAAAAGCCTATCAGTCTTCAAAGTGATTTGTAATAAGTGCACTTTCATGTCAATGAAAATAGCCAAAAATGGCAGCTTACTTTTTGTTTGAATTGCTCCCTAATTCACTATGAATCAGCTCCATTCAACGGTCTAGAAACTCTCTATCTAACAATTGAAGTGAACAGGAAACACTAAAATAGACCAGTACCCGTAAGCCGCCATACAAATGTCTGTGACCTCTCCTTGGGCAAGGAACAGAAGTTCAGGTGTGAGGCCCAGCAATCTGTCCCGACCCCATAAAGCAAAACCGGCCCCCAGAGAGCCAATATGTGCATCACGTCACCCGTTGAAGCGTGACTGCAAGGATGTTGGAATACAATGTTATTAAAATGCAAATGCACGTTCTATATTGCCTTTCTTATAACCTCTTCTTAACATTTTCAATGAGAATACATTTTTTAAAAAGCCATACGAGTTTTCAGTACTAATAAAATTAATTAATAACAACAACAATAACAGGTTTCATCATTTCCACAAAGGCAAAATTAGAAAAATGTATTAACTGGACAAGTCTTCAGAAAGAGCAAGGCTGGAGTCTAAGAAACACACAAAGGAACAATATTAAATAGCAAGGTCACCCCTAGATAAAGCCATTCCTTTCTGATGTAGAATAAAAGAAAATTCTTGCATGCTGGATGGACTTCCCTCCTACAAGTTTATCAATAACTTATGTAGACTTGATGTGAAATGTTCAGGAAAGTCTAATAAAGAGATTTTTTTAATTATTTTCTAGTGACTTATGTGGTAGTAGCTAAAATCAATATTGAGTCCTGGTTTAATATTTACCTTGTATGTTACAAACAAAGGTGCCGCTATGTGGCATGATTTTATTAAATGCACAGTTCATGTGTAAGCACACAATTTTCTATAATGTATTTTGGGAACAGAACCAAGACTCAGGCCCAATACCCCGATACCAAACTAGATTGTCAGGCTGTACACGTTTTGCTTTCTCTCTGTCCTAGTGAAGTTGAATTAACCCGGACAAAGTGGGGCAGCAGTGGGCACTAAGAGTACGGTAACAGACATATGCACACACAGAGTAAGCTACTCTGATGCCTGAGGGATTCAGCATCCATTACTCAGGGAGAAAAGGGGGAGAAGATGCCTGTTTTAGCAATTCTGAGAGGACTTTAGGCCTCCAAGCCGCTCAACAGTTTCAGGATTTAGGTGGTTGTGTACATGTGGAATGATGCAGATGTACCTGCCAACAGGGCTAGGCAGAATTACCTACAAACACCAAACACTGGAAGATGCTCAGCTTAGGTGGCTTTGTTTATCTGACACCATTCATGCTAGGGAGCATGAGTACTGTCTTTTTATACAATACTATGCACTATCACTATCACTACTATTAAGGTTGAAAAAACTAGTCATGTTTAAGAAGGTGTTAGTTGATCATTAGTTAGTTTCTCCCGAGAGAAATGCAAAGGATGGAGCAAGACCATACCTTCCAAAGGGGTTACACTGGGCCAGCACCTGTACTTGTTCAAGCATTCCTGCTAAGATTTAGAAAGCTACTGGGACCATAGCCTAGAGATGGCTTAGCACAGCCACTCACTGGTCTGAGAAATGACTGCCCTTCTTGGCAGCTGACGAGGAGCTGGATTCAAAGGCCAGTGGTGTTAACAGGTGTCAGAATACATGAAGAACGACCTTGGTACACTTACTTTCTTTCCTTTTCTCTGCCAAGAAGTGAGGCGTATTATTTAATCCTAATTGTCAAGCCTCCCTAGGTCCTGTCTGGGCCTTGACAATTGTAATTCAGCACAGAAGTGTATTTAACATCCTAGTCGTGTGCCACAACCAAAAGGGCAGAGATTTGCCACCGGGCAGGAGAAATACCAAGGCAGGGGTGGGGTAGAAAATGAACCTTTTTATTTTTTACGCTCTCCTGGGAACAATGTCCAGCTTCCACCCTAGTTCACCTCTCCAAACAGACCTAGGGGAATTCTCTGCTGCTAAGAAACAGCCAGCTCTCCTTGTGTGCAGGAATGGTTCAGCTCTAACAAGTACCTTGCCCTAGCACCACTGGCGCCACATCTGTGTTCTCCCATTGCTGTCGCAGTGACTTTTAGCCTTCAAAGCTGTGCCATCACTGTGGGAAGGGCTTTCCTCTGCCTCTTTGATGTCAAGAGATTGGTTGCAGGCCAGAAATGGAGAAGGTGTTTTGGCAAGGACCGGGCCTTGATGAGAAAATGGAGCCCTAAGCAGAAACATGCAGAATTCACTGCCATTCGGGCTCTGCCTCCCTTTTCTCTAGCAGGGAGAAAGTAACTTCTCTCCCACCCCGGGCTTAGGCTCCAGTAGAGTGGCTCCCTCTCTCCAGGGCCATCAGACCCAACAAGGAGGGGGAAGATGCTGCTGCCCTGTCGCAGGAGAGGCGAGCGGCGGTGGGGCCGTTTCAGGACCCTGGACAGGGGCGGGCGGCGGCGGCCGCGCCCCGGGGGATCCCGGGGGGTCCCGCCCGCCGCCGCGGCTCTGCTTGGCTTTTTTGGGTGGAGTGCTGTGGGGTGCTTTTTGCGTGTAGATTGCAAGCGGCCGACCTCGTCCCCGTGCCCCTCTGGCACGTTGTCCAGCCTTGAACCGCAAGGGGCACCGGTTCGGTACCAGAAGTCTCCTCCGCTCCGCAGCTGAAGGGGAGACATAGAAAAGTTAAAAACACAGAGCGTGCCCTGGGTGGGGGGCAGCCCCGAGTACCCAGGGGCCCACCTGTGGGGGTTCAAGTCTCCCACCCCCCGGATGAGCAGCGCGGTGGAGGGGCTCCGCTCGGGGCTGGGCGGTGCAGGGCGCCCGCCGGCCCCCCCGGTAACGCTTATTTTGTGGTTTTGTTTTTTTTTTTTCTTTCTCTCTCCCCGCCCCGTCCCCGCGCTCCCACACCTCCCCCGCACGCCGCAGCCTCCGAGGCCCGCCGGGCCCCTCGCCCCGCTCTCAGCTCTGCTCTCCAGCCCCTTCCTGCGGTCCCACCTCCCCGCCCGCCCGCCCCGCCCGCGCTTCGTCTCGGCGCCCCGTCGAAACGCCCCGGGCCCTGGCATCAGCCCCGCCGGTTTGGCCGCGCTGCTGTCCGGGAGCGGGGCGGCCGCCCGCTGCCCTCTCGCCGCCCTGCTGCGGGGCCGCTGGGCTGAGCCACCGCTGGTCCCCGCCCCGGTCCCGGTCCCGGCCCCGCCGCTGCCACCGCCCAGCCGCCTCTCCCCGGAGCGCCGGAGATGCCCGGGGTGCCACGGAGCCCCGCCACCGCAGCCCCGCGCTGCCCCCCAGCCGCCCGGCGCTGTGAGTATCGCTCGTGGGGCCGCATCCGCCCCTTCCTCCTCCTCCTCTTCCTCCCCGCATCGGGGAAGCCGCTATCCGCCCACGTCCCCCCCTAGCCCCCAGCCGGTAGCGGCGTGGGAGTCTCGGGTGAGCTCCCCTGGCTGTGAGTCCCGGGCTCCGCGGGTAAATCCCCGTCGCTCCCCATCACTCCCCGGGTCCGCGGGTTCCTGCGGCCGCCGCGCCCCGCAGCCGGTGCGCGAGCGGGGGGGGAGCGGCCCCGACGGCAGGGGCTGCCCGCCAGGTCTCCCGGTAACTGGGAGCCCAGCTCCGGAGGCCGGGACCCGCAGGGCGTCCGTGCAACAGATCAGTCTCCTTTTCACGGGAGGACCGTGTCGCTCCGCCCGGGGACGGCGGTGACACAAGCCAGCCGCTGCCGTCCCGTTAAACCCTCGTCCCGCCCTCCCGGTAGACGGCGGTTGGGACTGCCCGGGGGAGGGGAGGGATGGCGCGATGGCGGGACGATATCGGTGAGACAGTCCCCAAAACGTGGCGGGGCTGAGCCGGGCGCGGAGCCCTGCGCCGCTGGAAGGCGGGAGGCGGCCGGGGGGCGGGAGGGAAGGGGCATCCCTGCGGTTCCTTGAAATGCAGGCGTGCTCCAGTCCCGCGCGTTATAAGCACGGCTCTCACTTAAGGCATCCATCAACATTAAAGCACCGGTACCGAGCCCCGCGGCGGCACCGCCGCCTCCTCGAGCCCTTCCCACCCCCTCCCCCCAGCGCACACTCACACTCACGCCGGTTTCTCCGCCATCTCTTCCCCCGTCGCTGGCCCCATGGCTCCCCCTGCGTCCCCCCCATCTCCCCAGCGCGGTGTCGGCGCTGCGGTGGCCGCTCCCCGTGCAAACCGCCCCTGAAAGCCGCAGCGGCCCCCGGTGCTCGTCTCGCCGGGGGCGGCCGGCCTCCAGCCCGCCCCGTCGTTACCGGGGAGCGGAGCGCGGGCTGCCGGCCTCGCTGCCCACCCGCCCCCCCACCCCCGCCGACACCCGGCTCCGGCTACAGCGAGCGAAGCCCACCCGCGTTCGCGGCCCGCACCGTGAGGGGAGCCCACCGGGGCCGAGCGCATGCGCGGGGCTGGGGAGCCGGCGTCCCCGGGCGCCCAGCTCGCCGCTACCGGAGGGGAAGCGGGCGAGGACTCCCGGCGGGGCCCCGCCGCCGACACCGTAAGTACCACTCGGTCCAGCGACGGGACTGGATGGGCAAGGAGCCGCGCCCGTCCTCCCCGGGAGGAACCGGCTCTTCCCCCCCCGTCTCCCGGCTGCCCGCCCCGTCTCGTCCTGTCCCATCCCATCCCTCCCACGGGCTCCCGCCGCCGCTCCCCGGGCGAGATCGCGCCCCGCTCCGCGCCGCCTCCCTCGCCCCAGCGCGGGTGACGCCTCGGCTCGGCTCCCGCCGTGCGCCCGGGGACTCTTCCTCCTCTTTTCAGGAGTGAGGATGAGGATAAAGCAGCACGCATCACCTCCCCCCCGCACCTTCGAGAAGGGAGCCCCGCGGCACGTCGGTTCCCGGGGTCCCCTGCTCCCCTGCGAAGGGAGGGAGATGGGCGGCAGCGGGCGAGTGGGCTGTGCCCATGTCATCCCGGCACATCGTGCGAGGCAAGGACCTCTCCCTGGGCTCTGCCATTAGTTACCTGTCAGCAGGTTCACGAACAAGCAGGTAATGAAACTTGGGACACAACTGCAAAAATTGAAATACGATTGTCCTTGTACCTGTCAGTAAGAATTACAGTAATTTAATACCGGTGTAATTTACTTGATGCAACCATTCCGTTATTTCATTTTTTGCTGTTGAAAAATGTAAGATCAAAACTTTTCATACGGTGCCGTCGCTCTGACGTAACAGTGAGGAGTCTCCTTGTACCTCTGCGCCCGTTGCACCAATGGGACAGCAGCATGGGCTCCAGCGCTCCGCTGAGCTGTGCACCCTGGTGCCAGCTAAGCTATTGCTACATGACAGGACCAAAAACCAGTAACCAGTAGCTCAACTAAATGAAGCACCAAAATCACTCTCAGGTAGGAGAGTCCTAGTTGTGGTCAGGTGAAAATTAGGAGCGTTGTGATAGAATTGGGAGTGTCTTTCCTAGAACTAAGAGCATGCTCAAGCCAACTAGCGCAATGTTTTATAAAATACTCTAAGATGAGAGAGCAGTTACTTTATTTCCCCTTGAATTTCTTATCTACTTCCCCGCCCTGTATCTTTACCCTGAGTCCCAAATAGTTAATCATGGAAGCAGTGCCTCGGCTGTCACACATCTCTTTATCCCTTGGAAAGAAAAGCCTTCGTTTGGTTTTTTGTTGTTGTTTTTCAGAGTGAGTAGTCATGTTTGAGGGCTCAGCCTAAAGGACCAGGAAGGAGTTTGCGGAGTCTGAGGTTTCTGTGTCTCTCGGAGCCCAGGTCACAGGCTGATGACCCTGAAGCGTAGGCAACTACCAGTACTCAGTCACTTGTTCATCTCCTCTTTTCATCAATAAGAAAAGTTATCACGAGGAGGCAGCAGGTCTTGGAAACGCTGGGGAGATCTTCTAGCATTCAGAAACAACAGAGTATTCTTAGTTGAGAGTCATGAACCTCTAGCTATCTGTTCATAGGCATATTTCAAAATTTGTCAAAGCCAGGTGAAGCAACCAGAGAGTGTCGTGACCAAAATGACAGCCTGCTAAGTCCAATTCTGACCTTACTTCAGCTTTACATTGACTTTGAGTAATTCCTCTCCTGGCTGATACTGCTCCCTTGGGCACCACAGCCGAGGCAGAAGGCAGCTCCCACTGTGCCCACCCTGCCAGAGGAGCCAGATGCCAGCATAGTACAATCCGAAGCGAATCGCGACAATCGGAATCAGTATGAACCGGTATGTGAATCACTATTTAATGCACTCCAGGGTGAGTCATCCGGATTCAAACCGGGGTTCAGACCAGTACAATGTCAGTCAGCTCCTCGCGCAGTTCGATATGAGTCAGATCTCAGCACCAAGTACAATATGAAATGAGTCACTCACCAGTACAGCCCCACGTGACTCCAGTACCCAGTGTGAGTTGCTGGAGCTTCTGTGCAACGTGAGTCACTTCGTAGTACAGTGAAATGGGCTTTTTGGAGACCATTCATAATTAAGCGCGATGCAACCAAGCGCTCAGTAGGAGATACGGGAGTGAGCACAGCAGTCTGCTACGTGCACCGATTTCACTGTTTGCATAGTAAAAAGAGGTTTGTAAAATGTGAGGCTGAATGATTTTTTTTTTTAAATTCTTTTAAAAGTGAGCTGCATAAAAAGAACTAGACGCAAATACTTCCTCTGATATTAAAGCCAGCCAAAGCAGGGCTGAAGCAGCGGTAAAAGTCCCAACATTGGAGAAACCGGGGGGCGGGGGAGGGGGGGTGTTTGTTTTTGCTTCTGAGAGCACTGATCAGCCACTGTATACAGAAGACAAGGCAAGGGATGCTGACAGTCTGTGCCATGCAGAGGAGAAGGACTTGACACTGATTTCACTTAATTGCAGTTTGCAATGACTTGGCTTGTGGAGGGACTCAGCACGGGACAAAGTTATTATATCCATGCTTGCATTCGTACTGTTCCACTGTCACAGCACCCAGACTCTGTTGGACCAGAGCAACAAGTTACTTTTTCTATGCAACTGGTAAAAAAATCTCTCATGTCTTTCCTGTATTACAGGAGAAATAATGACAGAGAGTGACCCTGCTAGTTGCATGTTAGAGTAACATTTTCAGTAAAGTCTCTTGTGATAAAATCCAGTGCAAAGAAAGGCTTTACAATACTGCCAGAGGAGACACAGGGCACCCCTCTGAAAAACAATAACCCACAAAAATCCCACTGAAACCCTAAGTAACTGCGTTTCTTAACAAGAAAGTCAGTTTTTACTCAGAAAAATACTTTAATGCAGGAAGTTTTTTGCAGACAGTGGGCTGGTCCGGTGGCCAAATATGCAAACCTGAATACCAAAGAAAAAGGAGCAGAAGACATCTAAGCCCTCAGTAGAAAAAGACCTCAGTTACAGGTGACATGATCAAGGCACCATTACCTGTGACTAGGTGGCTGTGACACACTTTCAGCCGTTCCTTTTGAAATGTAAAGCAATGCTTTAGTCTGGACAGATGAACCCAGCTCCTCTGAGCTGCTGCTCCTTTGGAAAAATAAATTAAATAAAAAAGGTAAAGGCACTCAACGTCTGGATATTTTACAGAAAAGCATCCCAGAATTGTTAAACTCATAGAAGGATACTACTTTCTCTTGCAATTTTATCCACTTAAGCCTTTGACAGACCTAGGTGCAGCAGTGACATAAGCAGCTGCTTTATTCTGCGTGGCTGCCAGTCTCCTCCCTGCTAACCTCTGTCTGGCATTTGTAAACTCTCAACCATTTCAGTCACCCCACTACAAGATCTAATAATAATAAAAAAAAAAAACAACTTTCAAAGAGCTCTTGCTCTTAACTCGCGAAGTGGGCAATCCGATAACTATGCCTAAAGCATGTGCGTATGTGTGGGTGAGTTTATTAACATATTATAATTCTCCTCCATCTAAAATAGTACATTGCTTAATGCATTGTGTGTCAAATACATATTATAATTCTTCTCTATCTAAAATAATACACTGCTTGATGCCTGGGTGTCAAATTTGTCAATGAAGAGGAAGAAGCATGAGCATCAAGCTTCCTGTTCGTACTTCAGTTGACAATAAACTGCCACAGGCTTCAGTAGGAGTAGGCTGGAGCCCCAGGTATTTCTAAATTACTAAAATACAGATTCAGAGATTCACTTGGGGCTTGACCCCTGTTGCAAGCCTCTTGACAGTAGTAGATAAGGACAGAGTCTCTTTCTTGCAGCTCACTGGTTATCATCATTGGGGGGATCCAAAGTGAGCAGGATTGGCGAGTGTTGCTAATCTCACCTAAAGCTCGCTGAAACCAATAGGTGGTTTTCATCGCTTTAATGGAGTTTGAAGGCCTAAAGTATTTACTGAAAAATAACTGGACTCTGATGATCCACATCCGTGCACTCACTCCAACTGTCTGTCAGCTAGCGTTACAGCCCGGGGCTTTGTACAAGTTACTGTGAAAGCTTCATGCTGTGGCCGTGCAAATCAGCCCTGAGGACAAGTTAAGGCTTGCACGCCCGCCTGATTGCAATGTGGACAAGGAGGAAACATTATGTCCAAGTAATTAGATTTAAGTAATAGAATCTTTGCACTTTGAGCTGAGAAAATGTCACTGCACTTTAGCATAAAATGAGGATAAAAGTATCAAATCCTTGTCTACAGTCTTTTCTGTGTATTCTTGTGTTGTTGGTTTTTTTTATTATTATTTGGTTGGGGTTTTGTTTTTAAATTTGACATTTGTAGCTTAGATTTTAAATATTCCTCCTTTGGGAAGGCTTTTTTCTTGGTAGCCCACTTTTCTACTGAGAGATTAGCAAATACTGTAAATGGTTACAACTAAGCCAAATATCATCCGAAGTGCTTTTAACCAGGGAAATAATTTTCATTCCTGACTTTCACAATCCTTTGCGTTTATAAGGGTACATACAGAAATGCCTCATAATCTGAATGTCAGATAGGCGCACCTTGGAGTGGAAAAGGTATGACAGACATACTTATTCCAGTACTTCAACATTATTCTTAAGACATAGAGTCGTTTTTCCACTATTGTCAAAAGTAGCATTTCAGATGTTTGCTTAAATCCCTGGATTTCTTTTTTTAATTACTTATTAACATTCAATAATATGAGCGTGTATTTTTTATATGAATCATAGATGCTGTCTAGCTGGATAAGAAGCAAGAACACGTGCCATTATTTTTCCTCTATTTTTGGTTCATTGCTTTTTAGGGACAATTTTATAATGGACTAAATTTATTGTTACCATTACATAGAGGACCATTACATAGGACCCCTGGAGACCCAGAAACTCCGCAGCTAGGCATCTGCACAGATGCCACATTAGATTGACTTGAAACAGTGAAACAAGCTGATCAACTCAACTCTTACTCCCCTTTCTCCATTAAGTATTTGACTAACTGGTGCTCCCCATGCGGGATTTGGACAGTTCTGTGGATTCCTCTAGGCAGGACTTGCTGTGCCTAGACAAGTTACTTTATGTTTCCATGTGCTGATTAACATCCAGAGTGGAGAATGTAGCCCTTCCAGAGACTCCAAGGCTGCAAAATTGATCTGACTCTACACGGGTAGTCAGAGGAGGCATGCACGTAGCCACTTGTAAGTAGTCGGAAAAAAACTTCCTGCAGATGCAGGAAGGATCATGTAGGCTAACCTTTTGTACACAATTTAGGTAGTTGGGAGTTTTGTGTGTAGCTCAGGATAATCAGTAGGGATGGATCATGCGTGTACTGGAGTGGTCCCAAGGAGCCCAGGCCAGCTGGATGCAAGAACTGCACAGTGAAGCACGATTCAGGGAGGCTTATCTGGGTCCAGCCAACACCACCACTACAAGGACTTTTGCAACAGAAACTCCTATTGCCATCTGGACACTGACTGACTGTCCTGTGCAAGGATTTGATTCCCCACAGTGACTTGATATTAGCCCAAATCAGAGCCCATTGACTACCCAGGAGCCAGCAGAATAGCACCTTAGTCCTTCCTTATCCATATGAACCAGAAAGTCATATTTTTTCCTATTAAATTATGGCTACCCAAGCCCTCACCAAGCAGACAGAGGTGTCTTTGATAGCACTGTCAGTACTTTGGGCAGTCAAACTGATACAATTGGACACAGAGATACACTTGATCTTATAGCCATCAATTGGCTAAAACTGTACCTAGAGGTTAAACAATGCTGGAGATGGTAGAGGTTCAAATCCTTTGGCTAAAGGTATCTCACCCCATCCCATCAGTAGTCTATAAGTACTCCTAGATTCCTTAGAAAACATGTACAAGATAGTGGTCTGTCTCCAGTTTTTAATTCCCCTGTGTTTTCTTCTCCAACTCATTTTCAAACAAGGCACATAGCTGCTCCAGATGGTGGGGACAGAGAAGGCAGATCCCGTTCTCAAAGTGCAGAGAGCATCCAGCACAGAGGGTTCTCACACAATTTGTTCGTTTTCATAGCACCTTCTGAGAGGTCTGGAAATGTGAGAAGATAAAGGAGGCACAGGGAATGCAGACCAGTGAAATACCTATTTTGGTGTGAGGGAGATGACCTAGAGAAAGAAAAGCCGTTTTTGATTGGCTTATTCTTCCTCAGCGAGGCAAATTTTAGGGTGTGGATCTCTCTTGTAGTACAGCAATCTAGTAAGGGAGTTCAAAGTAATAGGGAGTTAAAAAAGACCAAGAGACCATGGAGCATCCAAGGTTTCTGAAATCCGGGTGTATTAGGGGATAAACCTGTCACAAACTAGGCTGATGAATCCTTCCATTGGGGCTCAGAGGTAAATTCTCCTCCTGGACCTTCCTCTCTTAGCTTGAAGCAGCAATATAACCTTGCCTCAGTCTTAAAGAGGGAAAGCACTAGAGCTCAACGTGACTACCCAAGTGACTTAAAAACCAACCAAACAAAAAAACCCCAACCAAAACTAGGGCAGTAATTTGAGCTTGAACCTGTGAGATGTTGGTTCTCCTGAATTTGCAAGGATGACAATGAGAAGGAGAACAGCATCTCATAGGTCTGAATCTTTAACTATTTAAAGAATTGTATCTAAAAATGTAAACATATTTAAACTACCTTGGAAAAAATAAAAATATCCATTTCTAAATTTACTTTATAGTCAAAACAGTAAGAGGTCTCTCAAAGAATAAATACAAAACTGTTCAGAGCGGAAATAGAGAACAATAGTTTATGCGCACTGATACACATTCACCCTCTGCATCCTCTTAGTAAGATGGAAAAAGTCACTTTCAGTCATAAGATGAAACTCTCACAGTTTGTAACCATCTGTGTAAATGCATTCAGGAATCAGAAGGAGGATTTTTAAACAACATATTTATACAAATTTCAAAGAAAGGCATTTCAGACAATTCATAACACCTCTGCTTAGCACCACCTGGCATTAAGTCCAAACCAAGATATGAAGTCACTTTTCTCTGCAGCATAAATACACATAGCAGATCAGATCCTCAGCTAGTATGAATCCCCTTGTCTTCACCGGCCACAGCGATGTAGTTTTTCAGCAGTTGAAAATCTGGTGCACACTACCTGTAATCAGCATTAATACTTCAAAATGGAATGTTTAAAAACTAGGATGGAATTTTTTCTCATCACAATGAGATTGTGATGTTCCGAAGAAAATATCCTCTTTGTTGATGGGCATACTTATATTTGATTGCGCAGGAAACAGAACAGAAAATATTTGACACTGGCCAGTAAAAAATCCATTTAAAAGCAGATATTGATTGCATGCCATGCAAACTGAAAAGCTTAGAAAGAACACCTCCACCTCCTCCACCTTGTTTCTATTTCAGAGTATCAGCTGACCAAGCAAGCAACTGTCCTGGGAGGCTGGCGTGACAACAAGCTGTATTTAACAATTGCCATTTTCGAAGTGCACACCTGGTAATAAGGAACAGAGCATTTTTGCTGATGGAAGAACAGTTGCACCGATGTTCCAGATGTTTATTCATTTTTTTCTGACTGCATTATAAAATTTCTCTATGAGGAGAAATCTTTTCAGTTCAATTGCAGGTTCTTTCCCACCCCAATGCCATATTGACTAAAAACCACATCTCCTGTCAGATTTGAGTGAGAGACCTGGGAGCACCAGGTGTAGGAGGATGGCTGTACACCTTGTTTCCCTCAGGAATGCACCCTTTTGTTCTACAGCCAAATAATAGCTCTGAACTATCCCTCACCCTTGAACACACTTGCTTTTATACACACTTCAGCTCTCAGGGCTCCTCGAGCTCCAAAGTCTTCCACCTGATTCCTAGAACTAATATCTTCCCTGCCTGGCTCTGTACATTCATTTCTCTGCAACATCATACTGCTGGTTTAAGAAAACAGAGATCATTGTTTAAGCATCACAGTCAGGTTGTGGGGACAAGTTTAGGCCACCTCTTATGCTACTTACGAAACGCAACTGCTGGTGGGGGAGTAATACCCACATGCCTTTTATTCTACTTCCCTACTCCATCACTTGTAGGTCTGCTGAATGTATGCTCAACTAGGACAGGGAAAGAAAAATATTTAGCTAAATGAAAGTATCACCATATGCCATTCCCTTTAACAACCTTAAAGTAAGCTATTAGATCAAAACGCTGTTGATGATTCAGATTTTTCATTATTAATGCAACCTGATCACCCACAATATCAGCCTAGAAAAACAGGAAAGCCCTCTTACAAAATTAGCAGTCACACTTCCACTGGTTTTGATTGCAGTTGGTTGAGGCTCTTTGGCCTAATACTGTGGGATAAGAAACTGGAAGAGGTCACCAATCACTGGTACCATGTACGATAGCAGTAGGAGCCACAGGTGAATAATTCTTCAACTAATATGTATTATTAGCCTCATCATTGATGCAAAGAACACAGGCACTAGATTTTCTGATTGGTTTTACACTTACTGCATGACCCAGTCAGACCATCTGATGTCCCAAATTAACAATCATAATATTATATGAACAGAAGACCTTTTTACTGGGATGTAAAAAAAAAAAAAAAACCCTTTCCTTTTTGCCCTTAACGTCTGAAGTCATAGAATCATAGAATGGTTTGGGTTGGAAGGGACCTTCAAAGGTCATCTAGTCCAACCCCCCTGGCATGAAGCAGGGACATCTCCAACCAGATCAGGTTGCTCAGAGCCCCATCCAACCTGGCCTTGAATGTTTCCAGGGATGGGGCATCCACCACCTCTCTGGGCAACCCGTGCCAGTGTTCCACCATCCTCACTGGAAAAAACATTTTCTTTATGCCTAGTCTGAATCTACCTTCTTCTATTTTACAACCATTGCCCCTCGTCCTATCACAACAGGCCCTGCTAAAGAGTTTCTCCCCATCCTTCTTATAAGCTCCCTTTAGGTACTGGAAGGCTGCTATAAGGTCTCCTCGGAGCCTTCTCTTCTCCAGGCTGAACAGCCCCAGCTCTCAGCCTGTCCTCACAGGAGAGGTGTTCCAGCCTCTTATCACCTTTGTGGCCTCCTCTGGACTTGCTCCAACCCCTTTTCTGGTCTCACTCCAACTGTCTACTGAAGGCAAAGAAATAGCCACCTCCATTCCCACAGATCCACAAGGCAGTGAAGCAATTGTTTACATTGTTGCTTACGTAGCTTGTACTGTAAAGAAGCAAGAAATTTTGTAAATTCCTACAAATAATATTCACTGGACCCATTGATAAATCTACTGTCCACACCACAACACAAACCAGTAATTTGACCGGTTGTCTGGCAAGGCTCATTACACAACTATGGTGGCTGCAGCAAGGAGCACCAAAGCGTGATGGAGAACCTCGATGACCCGTAATGAAATTCTGGATATACTGAAGGTGGCAGAAAAACAACTACAGACATAAAATAAGGCTTTTCTGTTTGTGTCCCATTAGTGGCTCTGCGATTAACTCACTGCGTGATCTCAGACAACTTGCTTCATCTCGATGACTTTTGTTCCATACACCTTCCAAGATCATTATACTTCCCTGTGTACAGTCATACTCAGACAGCCTTAATACTTTTTAAGGTGCTTTTCTTTGAAAATGAATACTTAGATTACTTGCACAAACTCAGTGTCTGTGCCTGTTCCAGCCAAGGAGCAGTTTATGGGAGAGCAGAAGGAGCAGAACTTGTGCAGCTGCAAAACTGCAGAGTTTGTTTCTCTGTTTACCTTTTTAAAAATTACATCTTTTTTAAAAAAGCAAAGAAATCTCAAAAGCCAGTGTATATCCATGAATATACATACGGGATTATGACATATACTTTAGGCCGAGCCTATGTCTTACTGTGCGTTTAGGTCTCATGTCTGGCATTACACTGTCTCAGTACAATCACAATTGGGATATACATTTGCAACAAATGGTGCTGCAAACATGAACATTTTAACTTTATTTTGCAGTTCTGGTTAGAGGACGAACCACAAAAACCTAGACTTTTAATTTAAGACATCCACTTCTCCTGCAGATCAATCATTCTTATGTGGCCAAAGGGAGTAGGTCCAGGTAGAAGGGTAAAAAGAAAGATGTGCTTGAGAGCCAGAGCTGCATTTAGGGAAAAAGAAAAAAAAAAAAAAAAAAAGCAAGGAAGAATGAAGTTCGAAAAGCAATGCTGGGATGGATCAGTTACTCATTGCTTGTTCTGTGAACCTGGACCAAACTGATATGTTTTTGTCTTATGGGTCTTAACATGATCTGTGTCAAAGGAGTTTCTACAACTTCGTAATAACCTGCACCACTGCTCAGCTCTCTAGCTTGATATCCTATAAAATTAAGCCTAGATTTTATTTAGCCCAAACTAAATCATTATTTATCTCTGAAAGAAATGGAGAACAATAGAACATCATAATCTTTTACTGATCAGAACATCAGTATGCTTCTCAGTTCTCCTTTCTAGATTAACAACTCAAACTCCTACAGTTTTTCTGCATAAGTCATGCTTTCTAAACATCTTGTTAGATGGTTAGATAGATGCTCTATCTTTCTTGGAATGTGATACCCATAGCACTCGCACAGAGGAGTAAATTACTTCCTATATCTTACCACAGTATTCTTGCTAACACACCACAGAAAGTCACATCCTAATTAGTTTGTGATCCACTCCAAACCTCTATCAAATGTACAAAATGTCTGTCAACTGCCACAGGAAATACATGCACAATAATGACTGAACAGCTCTGTAATTCAAAAGCTTCGTCTGTTTTTAAGCCAACAGATATATTCCAGTCCTCTTTCTCTTATTTCCCGTTACTCTAATACAGCTCTGCTATCATGAAAGCATGCTTTATCTGCTAAAAGTATATTTAAAAAAAAAAAAATCTCCATCACGTAATGGACCAAAACCCACTTGCTTATTCAGTAAGAAAGCTGGTATACATTTGGCCAAATAAAAGATGAAAATTCATTTAATCTGAAAAAACGTGTCTTGAACGTTTGTGTTGCTCAGTCCTTCACTTTCAATAAACTGGGTGAGAAGTCATGCAATGATGAACATTCATAAAAACCTATAGCACCAGAAACCTTCTAAGTAAGGTGTATGATTCAGAAGTGAAACAAAGACACAGTGCTGCTGGGCAGTTTTTGCCGTACTACATACTCTTCCCTTTCATTAACAATGTCACAGAACAATTCTGAAGAACAACATGAAATGGTGTCAACGAATTCAGAAAGATCTCTTGATTTAAGCCACAGTGGCATGAGGTGGGGAGGAAGAGTGTGTTCTTCCTACTGCCGCTATCCTTCACCTTTTTCCTTGAAAAAGGCAAACAACAGGAACCAGCTTTTCTACTCAGACCACGATGAGTGCAATTTTAATGTGGATTAGAGATATGAATGTGTGAACTATCCACATAAAGCATCTCAAAAGTAAGAGTGGATGGATCAGGCTGTTTCAACCTTACATACCTGAATCCAAGTTACACTTTTCTAATCAATAATAATTGTTTACTGTACAGAGCAGCCTGAAATGTTGTTAGATCTAGTATCATTCCAATAGTGCTTTATATGCTATCAATTTCTAACTGAAATATGAAGATGGTCTACTTCTAAAAATACAGGTATCTGGAAGGAAATTAATACTTAAGGCTTCATTCTATTCCTGTGAATCTGAAACTCTGAAGGAAAGAAATCTGAATTTACAAATGTGTTCTACATTTCACATTTATTCTTCTACATTTTGAAACAAGAAAGGTTGTGGGGGTTTTGGAAGCTATGTTCTTTTTCTAATTTTCTATTTCTGGGCATTTAGGCACTGCTTGTCAGATTAGGTCTACAGAGTTACAAAATGGGTTATCATTTCTATCTGTAGTGTTGTTATATTTTATTTCTCCTGCAAAACAGGTGCATCTTCTGCTCAGCATGTCAGGCATTTTTCTCTTGGGAGAGTGGGTGGTTCTCACAAAAACAAAAACTATTAAGCTCTGTAAGAGAGAAACAAATTCAGCATTAAGAAAAAAAATCCAGCAAAATTTAATGCTGCACTCTGCTAAAATAATCTCCTTTCTTCTCCTGACACTTCTGTCAATCTGTGACAATGTCTCTGCATTCTCCCTCAAGTTACAACAATAGGATTTCCTAAACCTGGCTGAACATTTTAGAAAGGAAGGCAACTTTTAACCCTCCAGTATTCAGCTCATCAGATTATGTTTCAAGTCTGGTATTCAATCATCAATTAAAAAAAAGAACTCAAAACTGGTAGCAGCTAATTTTAATTCCCCTACAATTGTCATCCCCTCAAAAGGAGGTTTAGCAGCCTGGAAAAAACCTACACACAAAGGGATCTCATAACACAGGAGGGTGACCAGTTATGTATCCAAATATCAAATACAATCAAAATGAAGAAAGACATATTCCTCTTTGTACAAGCTGGCATTTCATCTGTAAAAGACATCTGTCACTTAGACATGGCACAATGCTCAGCATAATAGGGAGAGCATCATTAAGTGCTGTAGAGCAAGTATGAAGCTCATAGAGAGGTCAGAAAAGGACAGGGACTTCAAGGGGACTTGTCATTTCATTAACACCACTTCTCTGCACAATCTGCAGAATTCAGGCTCCAAAAAGGTTTCCTAGAACACTGCAAAAACCACAACCAGTGCTTCCACCAAAAAATTGTTTCATGCTGTCTTCAGCTGGGAGAGGTGGCCAAAAACCTGCATATTAAATATTATCAGTCATGTTGTTTTCTCCATTAGTAACTCCTCATTTTCACAGAAGAACATGATTCCTTCTTGAGAGAAAAACATTTTAAAAAAACCCTGTAATGGAGAGATAAGCAGTAGCCCTTCCCCTTTGCCACAAGGCACCAGCAAGTTTGAGACATCCTCAATACTCACCGAAGGCCAGATTTTCAGGAGAGCTCAGGTGTCTCACTCAAGCATCACTAAGCCTGTGCATTAGCTAATCAAGAGAAAGGAAATAAGAAAGGAAAAGAAAGAAAGAAAGAAAGAAAGAAAAAGAGGCTCTAACTGCCTCTATTCTGTACCATTTTCTTTAGGACTGACCTTGAAGTCAAAACCTCAGGCAACCCTTTTCAACTCCTAGGCTGATATACCACTGTGCTAAGAGCTGCAGGTCTCTGAGAACCCTCCCTTCCACGTTTTGCTCTCTGCATCACCACTCTCTTCTCTTTGTATTCCCACCCATGTGCAGAATTCATTATCCCTTTGCCTTCCGTCACAGCACTTAAATAAAAGGTGTTGAATCCTTTGGGAGATTCACTCATAAGAGCTTCTGTGGGGAAAAAAAAAAAAATCAAGCACTCAGCTTCTCAGTTTCTTTGGAGCTGTGGCCTTCAACAGTTCTTGGTAAGACTTTTAAAGCAAACAAAAGCAAAAAAAAAGAGAGATAGAGAGAGATGTTTCTTACTTCCCCCTTGTCCTGCTGTCTTGCAGCCCATGGGATCAGAGCGGATGGAGATGCGCAAACGGCAGATGTCTATGACCCAGGAGACTCCAGGCTCTGCACAGGCTCAGCACAGCACAGGAAATCGAGGGTCCAATGCCTGCTGCTTTTGTTGGTGCTGTTGTTGCAGCTGCTCATGGTAACTCCTCTCATTTAATCTAGGGAACAGAATAGCAGGGAGGGAGGCAACAGCCAGTGTATAGAGCAACATAAGCCAAACCAACCACCTGGGTAATCCTGCAAGTCTGAGACTGAGAGATGACTGTGCTCCAGTACTAGATACAACCTTCTACTCCAGTTTATTCATTTTTTTCCCGTCATTGAAATAAGAGATTAATTTTTTTTTTAACCTCTGTACTGTATCTCTGTTGTACTTTTGTTGTCAACACTGTGTACAATACAATACTGTTTCATGCAGGACTGGTTCTCCTCAGTCTTGAGCTTCACCAGGGCTTCCACTAAAAGCTGAAAGCAATACCAGAATTTGTCACAGCTTCAGAGTTAAGACTGGGATTTAACAAACAGCACAGACTGTGTTAAATGGAGCTAGGAGAAGGTAGAAGAATTTGTAGGTCAGAAAATGAATAACCAGGTGCCCAGCACTGTTCTTTCATTTTGAAAGCAACTGGATGTGTTGTCCTTTATTAGTGTTGCCAGCTCACAGCATCTGCAACTCATGAAGTTAATTCTTACGATCAGAGACTTTAAACACTGTGGGTATTTGCTGAAGGAGAAGTTAAGCGGAATGTAATTCACAAGAACACCCATTACAAGGTGTTAAGAAGGACAATTTATCAGGCAAGCAAAGCAAAAGAGGAAAGGAATCACTCTATTCCTTAAATTAATGATGTGCTCACATTCTCTCTCTTACCAGCTCCTCCAGATCCAAATTATTTCATTCAAAAGAGAAGTAAGGCTTCCCATACTCAGAAGTCTTGTATCTATTTGAGGCCAAGCGTTAATTAATGGGCAAGACCAAGAACTTGCATTGAAATAAAGAAAAAAAGTCTTAAACAGCCACAGGAGTTCAACCGAAACATTGACAGCAAGCAGACTGCTTCTTATAAACGCACTACCCACCACATAAACAATTCAGAGCAAGCAAACCTGGCACTGAGGTGAAGGGAAGAAGTCATAAATAACCTTACAGCCCAGGCTAGGAATCTATCCCACCATCACTTTTTTCCCAACAGCAGCTGGTAGCAAATGCTTTGGAGAACACCATTAGAAAGCAAGGGAAGAGCAGGCTGATCATCCCTTTGCTATTGCTACTCAGCTCATCAGACGCAGAGATGCCCTCTCTCATGAAAACAGTGAGTATTTTGTAAAGGCAAAAGGCTGCTTGGAGTTTTTTTGCAAGATGCCAAGTACTCTGGCTGTGATCTTACCAAGCTGTTCAGCAGGTGCTTAGAGGTAAACTAAGGTAGAGTTGAAAGAGTCAGTAAGTACCGTGCCTGTAGAGGATCAGAGTTTGCTACCTTGCAGAATGGCGTCTATGTTAAAGCATCCCAAATTCCAGTGTCATCTAAACAGTGCGTTTATAAGTACAATTGCAGGTGGTCAGTCTAGAACTGCATTACACAAACACACATCTTTCCGTAAAAGGAAAAAGCAAGCCACATTTATCTATTAACGTCAGAGTACATAAGATTTGCAGTTTATTTTTTAAATTGTTGATAAAGTGCTTTTTTTTTTTGCATTTTACCTGATATTTTCCAGGATGCTCATTTTCTGTGCACCTCACTGTTCAAACAATTACTCAATAGGGTGTGTGAAAGGACCCAAATTTCATGATGCTTAAAATTCCTGTTTGCATTTCAGAATCATCTGTACAGGCTCCAAAACACAGCAGCTTGTTTTAGCTTTAAAGTAATTTCTGATTTTTTTTTTTTGAGAATGATTGTTTTCTAGTAGCAAGAAATGCAAAACAAACCGTAATTAAGCTATTTATATTCCCTGTTCATAGAGCCTTTCCTCAAAATAGCTCAAGTACTTTGAACAGAAAAAAAAAATTATGAATAGGAATAAAAATAAGTCTACATGAGTCATGCAGCTGAGTTGCTGAACAGCCAATATTCAGCATACTCTTAATAGTAGATTTAGAATGAAGAAATGGTGAAATGAGTCTCTCACAGCTGGATGCTCAGAGCCCGTGTTCATTCCTACAACTAGATCTCAACCCTCCAGCCTGTTACTCTTCCAGATCTGAGAACATGCAGTATTAGACTACTCTTTTTTTTTTTGTTGTTTACCTGTACATTTCTAGGGAGTAATTTTTCTGAGGCATGGCATGTTCTCTTAAGGAAGTTTTTGTTATTTCTTCTGTCTTTTTCCCCTTTCATGCATTATCCTATGAAGACTGTAATCTTTTGCGCTGGATCTGTTGGTTCCCCTCCATCCAAGAATAATTCTGACAAGCATATCACTTTTTGCCTGTGCGTGAGGAATACATATTATATCACTTTTTATATTAAAAAAATGCCACTGGTAAAAAGGGTAGTAAAGAATTGTGACCTATACACACCCAAATAATAGAAAACTAACATTAACTACTTACTTTTTTTTTTTTTCCTGAAAAGGTGAATTGAACCAGTTTATTGGTTTGAATGTATGGTTCAGGTGTTGCAAGAAAAAAATTAAATAGGTTTGCAGTATCTGCTCTCCGTCTTAGCAACAGGAAAGCTTCCCTACCTCTTCAATGCATGGCCTGCCTTGGCAAAGAGAAAAGCAGGTCTCTGCAGACTACTGTTTCTCCAGAACACTAGAGAAAGCAAGAGAAGGAAATAATCAGTAAATAGGAGGGCTGCAAATAAGACAAAGCCATCTGTTTAGAAGGCAGAAAGGACTGCACAATCAACAGGTTTCACAAAGCCTCACTAGATTCTTAAGGATTAAGTTACAAGGTTAGCAATAAAGAAAGGTAAGATACAAATGAAGAAAAAAATGTTATTTTCCTAGAAGTTAGAAAAACTGTATTGCTTTATTTCAGATGGAGGACTCATTTCATATAACTTACAGGTTATAATTCACTAGGACCTTTTCTTCTTGACAAATTTTAAAGCAGCTTTACAGATTATATGAATGAGTGTGTGTACATGCATTTCTCACTAAACCATGATAGTCTATGAACTGGAACATGGTCCCCATTCCCTAAAAGGAAATATGTATATTCTCAAATCTAGTCTCAAATGAAAAGGAATCATCTGCAACTACAAAATGAATTTTTAAAAGCCAGTTATTTTGAACTGACATTTGATGAAAGCAGCAGGAGCTGACAGCTACCCTTCCATGGGACATGAAAAATTCTCTCTCAGTGATCACTAGCGATTCCAGCAAACAGTTATTTTCTAATGTTACGCTACAAACAAGCTAATACTTGTTTCCAGTCAGCCATACTCAAAATGATATTGAGTATTTGATATATCTGCTTTTTGTGCTCCAGGCCTCACATTTTGAAGCATATACCAGCACCTTCTTCAAGTTGCAATCGCCTACCACACAATCTGTCTGTATCTACATCTGAACCCTGAAAGATGCATACACTTTCAACATCATATACAGAAGTGTCTAGCTTGCTTAAAACTTGTGCTCCAGCTTCTGAACTCTGGCTTTCTTGTAACATGGTATCACCACGGTAAATCAGAGTCTTGGAAATCATCGTGCACTATGGATATAAGAAACAGCCAAGGAGAAAAACAAAAACCAGAACAACCGTCCTTGAAATCTACCTAAAACCAGTGCATCAAGTGTACCTTACAAAAAAAAAAAAAAAAAAAAAAAAAGCATCGAGCATACACAGTACAATAAGCATGAATGGAGAATAGGTTTAGTATGTGCTAAAGGGTACTCGTATATATATCCCATATATAGAGACACGCTCCTGTGTACGTATATATAGGGAATTGGACTCTATGATCCCTATAGGTCCCTTCCAACTCGAGATATTCTATGAATCTATGATCCCTGTATAGAAAGTCTGTGTGCTACAATATTGAATAGCATTCAGCTACATTTGCTAGGTTTATACAACTGTAAAATTAATGTCAGAGTACAACTATGGGTACTGTAACTACTATTATCTTCTGTTGTTTTAGTTGATTTTTTTTTTTTAATATCAGAGGAAAAGTATCTGGTGTACGTTCAGCCTTTTACTCTATAAAGCTGGCTAAAATTTCGTTTGCTACCTTGCAGTCTTACTGTTAGAAATCAAGATGAAGAGAGAGCAAGGAGAACATCTCATGAACTCCAAGCAGAGGGTATTCCAAACTGCGAGGAAAGGTACAGTCTTTACTAAGTGTTCCGTCAAGCTAAAATGAAACAAACCCAACAAACCAGACTAAATAATTAAAGTGAATTATCTGAAATATGCAAATAACTATTATTATCTATTTGTCATTGATGCTGAATTTGCAGTCATCTGCTTTACCTCCTAAGGAACCAAAGGTCTGGTCTGTAATCTTTTACCTTATTTATATGCAGCATGTAACCACATCCCCAAGATGTTTCATAACATGGCAGATCAAAACCAGCATTGTAAACACAGTCTCCCTTTTTTACAAAATATTTTTTAAATACATCCTGTTCCCACACAGCAACTTTGTAATGAAGCTAACTGGCAGTGCTCACCCTTACAAAAACAATAAATATAAAAGGGAGCTCAGGTCCTCCAAGAGTCAGGCAGAATTGATCAAACAGGTAGGGGCATCTATAAAACAGTAATAGACAGGAGGGTACCTTTTATGGGGTTTGAATCATTGCTTCTTTCCATGTATTTTCATTCAATTTTTAACAATAATTCAACAAGGATTATTAACTATAGAAAAAATGTTTAGCTGTTGCAGAGGGACTTCTTTGTTGCAATTACTTGGAGCAGTAAACTGCAATTTCTGCATCAAAGCACTAGCAATCATCTGCATCTGAGCTTTTGATAAGCATAATTTCAAAAAGCATCTTAGCCCCCAACATAAGAAGGGCATGGACCAGTTGGGAGTAAATCCAGGGGAGGCCATGAAGCTGATCAGAGGGCTGGAGCACCTCTCTTATGAGGACAGGCTGAGAGAGTTGGGGCTGTTCAGCCTGGAGAAGAGAAGGCCCCAGGAAGACCTTATAGTGGCCTTCCAGTACCTAAAGGGGACCTACAGGAAAGCAAGGGAGAAATTCTTCAGCAAGGCTGAATAGGTGACAGGACGAGGGTTAATGATTTTAAAACAGAAGGAGGTAGATTCAAACTAGATATAAGGAAATTTTTTTATTTTTTTTTTACAATGAAGGCAGTGAGACTCTGGAACAGGTTGCCTAGAAAAGTGGTGGATGCCCCATCCCTGGAAACATTCAAGGCCAGGTTGGAGGGGCCCTGAGCAACCTGACCTGGTTGGAGATGTCCCTGCTCCTTGCAGCGTGGTTGGACTAGATGACCTTTGAAGGTCCCTTCCAACCCAAACCATTTTATGATTCTATGATTCATTAGTTTGCACTTGGGTAGTTCCAGTGAGGAATTTCAGCCCTATGAACCTTGCCATTTAGTTCCATTGTGACAGCAGATGCCTTCTGCCAGCTGCAAATAGCTTGAGTAACAATCATTCATTTCTCTTGTCTTGTCCTCTCCTTCCTCCTCAAGCCCTGCTCCTACTCTTGAAGAAGTAAATGCTTGGGCTCAATCATTTGACAAGTTGATGCTTACTCCTGCTGGCAGAAATGCTTTTCGGGAATTTCTACGAACAGAATTCAGCGAAGAAAACATGCTCTTCTGGATGGCCTGTGAGGAACTAAAACAAGAATCCAACAAAAGTGTCATTGAAGAAAAAGCAAGACTAATTTATGAAGATTACATTTCTATCCTTTCTCCAAAAGAGGTATATTACTTTCCCCAGTACATTCCTTGATGCTGCTTTGCACAGTTAGTTCTAACATGTGTTTACAGCTACAATACTCAGGGAGAACTTCCACCCCTCCATGTTCCACTGCCATCAATGAGAAATTTAGGGGAAAAAGGCAAACCAGTCGTTGAGGTGAGATGGTCAAAACTACCTTCACTGGCTGTAAGAAAGGTCTTCCTGTGCTACCCTGGCATGCTTATGTGAAGTCTTTAGTTTGAGGCACAAATATACAGATCATCACTTTATCCTTGGTCAACTTAAATTTTACTTGTTGGACAAATCAGTTTCTTTTTCCTTTGCACTAGGAAGGGGGTGTGTGCATCTCTCCAAAAGCATAGGAACCACAAATAAAGCGTTACTTGCAAAGCACTAACTGCTCAAAGAGCAGCTCACAAAATATGGCATAGAACAAACACACTGACTTCCTGAAAATTTTCAAAACTACTTGACATTATTTGCTGTTAGGAAATATGTCAAGTTTTCAAGACACCTCAGTTCAGTTTGAATGTAATCCTGCCAAGCAGGCTGGAATTTTAAACCTTCCAATGTCCTTGCAAAACTCAAACTTAATTGTTTGCAGTGCAAGCTATACATACATACTTACAAAAACGCTGTTTAAATCTAGTCAGTCTGTTTTGCTAATACTAGTATCTTTCTACAGACACTAGAGTCTTGCAGAAAAAAAAATGACATTACTTGTATGTTGTATGGAATCATTATACATCCATACCTGTGGTTCACATCAATTCACTCTGCTTTTTAACAGGAATTTGATTAAGCAACAGCTTCCCAGTTATAGTTTCCGTCTGCGTCATACTGCTTACTTTAAATTCAGTCTCTTTACAACAGCACTAACTCCCAAGGAAACGAACTGTCACAAAAAATTATAAATCCTCTCTACTACAGAGCAGGAGGTTGGTCTGGAAATAGTCCACCAGTCTCCTGGGTTTCAGTAGTAACGGGATTGCAGGGAGCCTTTTTCAAAGTAAGGTCACCTCAGTGAGAACATGTCTCCATCCATACTCAAGATATTTCTACTTCCAAATTTCAACACAGTCATTTTTTTGCCTAACTATAGTTAGCAGTTTTTATACTCTTGAAGGAGACCAGCTGAAATGGTTAAAAAAGACTGTTTTTTCAACCAATAAAACAAACCTAAGAACTCACATGTATACCACTATTATTTATGTGACTTTCTATTTTAATATGCAGGTCAGTCTGGACTCCAGAGTAAGAGAAGTTATTAACCGAAATATGCTGGAACCCTCGCAACACACCTTCGATGACGCACAGCTTCAAATTTATACCTTAATGCACAGAGACTCCTACCCACGGTTTATGAACTCTGCTATTTATAAGGATTTGCTTCGGTCCTTATCTGAAAAATCCATTGAAGCATAGAATTTTTTCTTAAGTGTATTTATTTTAAAACAAACGGAACTCTGGGCTACACTAATCCACCGGGAATTTGGAATGAATCAGATATTTACCTGAAAATAACTCAGGCAAGTTTTACTACAGACTGAATTATTTGAACCCGCACAAGTATGACACAATCGGCTAACTACAATTTCTGATCAAATTCAGCGTTACTTTGCAAAAGAGAATGAAGAGAAAATGTTGTTGTTCAAAAAAAGCAGCATTTTTTCAAATGCAGCACACAATTCAGATGCAAATCTGTTACAACGTATGTCTGAAGTACAAATGCCAAATGAGCATGAAAACTAAATTTTAAGTGGAGTGTTTGAATTTTCTTGCCCCATCCACACTGCAACCAAAGTAAAAACAGTACTATCCACCTCTGGGTTATACTAGACAAAGTTTACATATCATACCTGGCACAGGTACACTCCACTTGTCTTGGGTATATTTAATAAATATAAGGTGCACTAATGGAAATCGGTATGGCAGTCTCAATTTTATGAAAGCTAATGGATGAAATAATGCTGCCTATAAAAATCTTTTGCTGAAGAATTGTTATTTTACTACTAGAGTCTGCTGAAAGCATTTTTAAGTTCCTATTGTTGATGTTTATAAAGTTAAATTATTTACTTAAGAGGAAGAAGAGTCTGGGCATTTAAATTCCAAAATAAAGCACAAGAATTCTCACATACTCTTCTCTTCCCTCGGTAGGTAGATGTAAAAATCTCTCACTATTCGCTCCTGAGACGATGGCGGTATCAACCATCTTGGTTTTGTACATATTAAATTCTCCCATTACCTGACAGATCTTGTAAGGTTTCTATTACAGATATGCACATATTTAATTGACAAGAGGAGGAAGCTGGAACTATTCTGTTCTGATACAGCTCTACTTCAGACTGTCTGAAAGAAAAGCAACACCTCTATCCATGAATAAACTTCATTTACAGTATCCCCAAAGCATTACACTTGATTTCTGATCATGTCTCAAAAAACAGTAATCATAGGAAGTAAACTGAATCTGCATAAGCAACATGTAGAAATAACTTCTTTATTTCAAATTACAAGATTGACTATAATCCCACTATATTAAACTTTGGAGTTTATAGTGGACTTCCATTTAATGGTATTTGTTCCTGCACATTTATTTAAATGAACAAAATGACACATATAGGTAGGAAAAGGACATATGGGGAAGAAAAAGAAAAATATCCCAAGAAGGGAAGAATCAGAGAGGTATAGTTCAGTGACCTTTACTGTAGCCTTTCTAAAACCTACTCTTTGCCTAATTCCAGCACTATGAAAAGCATAAAATGGGGACTTTCTCTGAAAAAAAAAAAAGGAAATGGGAATAACAAGGCAGAATTTAGGAGATCAATTTAATTGTTTCCTCATTGCACTCAGCAGGAGACAAGTTCTGCCCTTACAGCATTCGCATTATTAAACAAATAATGATGAGATTTTTCATTACACAGCACCACAGGAGAAGACCCAAAACACGGTAAGTTAACAGTAGCTATGGACCAGTTTCCATCATCTCCTTCCAAAAACAAAACACCATTCAATATGTCAGCACAAAAAAGTAAACAAAAAAACTTGAGAGACAGCAAATAAAGTGCTTTTTTCCCTCTGTAGTACAACAGTGGATGACTAAGTTAAAAGGAAGCTCTTCTATATACTACTGCTTAAGATATGGTCCCATTAGCCATCGCTACTGCTTAATGTATCAATGCTGGTTATCTCAGCTGAGTTTCTAGTAAACATACCCAAAGCACTATCAATACAATTTCAGTTTACATAAAGTATTACATGATAGGTATAATTTCAACAAAATAAACTAGATATATTGGCATGGCAGCATTCATGGGGAGCCTGCAGTCAAACTGACGATGCTGTATTGTTTTAGTCAGGGCAGGTGAGAGTGCTTGAAAACTCTTAAGTTGACAAAATAAGTTTAACTAGGTCAAATTCAGCTTGCTGGAAAGATCAAATGCACACATCAAAAAAAGTTCAAAGTGTGTCATGTCATGAAATGGAGGATTTAATTTATTTTAAGTTCTCTCTCTTCATTGCACAGATACTTCATTAAAAGCTGGAAGACAGACCAAACACTCGTACTTTGTATCAAACAATATATTCTATTATTCTGCAAGAAAAAAAAAAAGAAAAAGATGCAACGAAATTAGAGGAGAGAAAAAACTATATTGGTTTGGGCAGTTTTATGGTTAACATCAGATTATTAAAAGAATATAATAATTTTAAAGCTTATTTTCCATGTGCCACAACTTCTAAGCAAATAAAATTCCCTAGGCAACTTTAATTTCACTTCTTGTATTACAATATTCTGACATTTGCAATGTGCATCTTTCCTGAAAAATCTTAACAAATTTTAATGCTGTTGTTTAGGTTTAAGCTTACACCCAACACCAATGGCAGAATGTTGGTCCTTAGATACCCTGAAAGTATCTTTTAAAAAACCCAAACAACCCACTCCCCTAAATATCTTGTTGTTTTGAGGCTGTTTAATGCTGTATTTAATTGAAGGGGGAGGAGGGAAAAAATAAAAATAAAAATTAAAAAATAAGAGGAAAACAAAACCCACCCACAGAAGGTTTTTAGCTACATTTCATTACTATATCCTTGCTTATTACGCACAAAGTCTTCTCAGGGTAAAACTGAGTTTCACTGAGAAGAAAAGTTACTACAGGCAAGTTATTACAGGAATAGCAGGAGAAAATAATCATATTGGCAAAATATATTATTTATAATTCATCAGGAAAGAAATTATCACAAAATCAATTTATCCTAGCTTGAAAATAAGCATGGTTGGTTTGTCTTGGCATTTATCTAACTGCAGGATACCATTAAGTTCTAACAACTTTCCAGTCCACTGGTGTCTTTTCTTCAATGTCTGCACTTCACAAACCAGTAACTCCCACAGAACATGCATACTGTTAAAGACTGCTCTTTTCACTAGCTTGCTAAGCAGTATTAAAATTGCATGGGCTCCTTCAGCTGACATATTATGCTTTACACTGACCTTTAAATTCCAAAGTCATTAGCACAATACAAACAAAGAAAAAAAAAAGTTACATATATCTCTCCTGAAAGGCTCTATTATATAAAGATAGATTAAAATTTATCACACAAACATCAGGTACTTATGCACTGTCTGATTACAAAGGTTATCTGAAAAAGAGAAAATGATGAGAAAGACCATCACCATGTGAAGTAATTTTTAAACAAGTTTGCTCTAAACAGTACTTCAGAACACGTCTTCTGCCATGAAAGGTTATCAGTATCATTTCAATGACATTAATGAAAGATTTTCTACACTAATGTTGTAACTAAATTAATCCCAAACCTTTTAAAATAGTAAAACAATTCAAGATCAGTGATGACCTAGCGAAACAGAAGCTAATATACAACTGTATGAAATTGTACTTTAAGAGGTGAAAGTCCTCAGGTTTATTTATATGAATAACTACTAATGATCCATCTCAAAAGACATGCGTTTGAAAGGTAATACAACCACTTTTTGCAGAATGAAGACTTCATGTTGATGAATTTAAATTCTACTTAAGCTGGTATGGTTTATAAGTTTCAATTTAAAATTCACGTATGTGACCACAAGTGGAATCCTGAACTCTAGATAAAAATCAGGCACTTCCTCCAAAATGCCTAAAAAGTGCAATAGGGCTTCAAAGTGGGATTCACAAAAGCCAAGATTCATTGAGCAGGTATTTACCTTCTGCTTAGTGCTAGTCAAAAAGAATAATTCAGTACAAGGTTATTTTAAAACCCACATTTTCTTCTGAGCAAGTTAATAGAATTATACATGGGGAAATGCCTTCTAGCTAAGGATTCAGAAGCTGTTTTCTAAGCAGTAGATACCTCTGTCCTTGCTTACAGAAGATGGCATCCTTAAAGACCTACACACACACAGAAACTTTAAAAGGAACATGGCTCCTTCTTCCTCTGCTAGATTAGTATAAAAACTATCTCAAGTTGTAGGACAACTGTGTTCCTCTCTCTTTTGTCTGAGAGGATTCAGATGTTCATAAAGGTAATAAATAAATGTGCTGTTCTTGGATGGGAGAGATTCATCACCAGTTCTGCTGGCATGTTCTACTGCATAAAAGGTACTGGGTCAGTCGTAGCATGACTACAGCTCAGTAGCTAAGCCAGCCAGTTGAGAAAATGAGATATAGTCAAAGCCCCACCTCTATATCTTTCTCCTACACATCCTTCAGACTTTGCATGGTCTCCGATAGAAGGGAGCAATTTCAGACAACTGGAAAAACGGAAGCTCCTGTTGAACAGAAGTGCATTCAAAGCTCACTGCTGAGCAGTTTTATTTTTGGATTTGAGTAACCAAAATGAAACATTAATAGAAATTAGGCACCTATGATCTTTTTTGGATCTAGTTCTTGGACTTCACCTTTCATTGCAAGAAAGAAATAGTTCTTTCTTCTGGGCAACAGAAGGGAGAAAGGGAGAAGACTGTTGCCACAGTCATAAGATAACATTAAGCGAAACAATGTTTTATTTTAACTCTTACTCCCATTTGGATACACCTACATCAGAAAGCACTACTGTAGTTCTAGTTATTTTAATAAAGTCCAAATACAATGCAGTAAGTACAGAGAGACAATTACTGTATTTTCTCAAAAGGTAATTTTCCTAAGTGTCACAGTGAGGCATAAAGATTAAAGGATCTGTGGTGTGAATAAGGTAATGCAAACCAACTTGTGCCTGCCCTGTACATATGCTGTGAACAGCAGTGGAAATTTAAGCCTACTTGGCATCCAATCTGCAATAATTTTTAACATATTTTTTTTTACTTTCTTCTTTACAAAAGGTCTCCAAACAAAGCACTGCAATTGATATTAAATGTATGTCATTAGTTTGTTGCTGTCTTAAACAACTTGAAAAAAAAAAAATCAATTATGCATCTTTAACCCTTAAGAGGCAATCCTGCCAAAGGACCTACACACAGGCTAAAAATAAACTCATACTGTCAGTAGAAAAATTCATGTTTTCTGAATTAGGGTACTAATATCAAATAAATGAGTTAAATGAGTTAAAAACATTTTAATGTAAACTTATGCAAGCAACTTTAAATGCTGAACAATTTTCTCCCTAAAAATGTTTGTAATTAAACGTCCATTTTAATCATTTTTCCTTTCAGCAGAAAAGCTACTTTTCCTGCCTTGCACAAGCTGACTGGAAAAGCTTGCTCTATAAAGTATTTACCAAACACTTTTTGTCTTGCAAAGCTCAAGTGTCATCATACTATTTCCAACTAATTTGTTACAATTGGCACCATCATGTAAAAAATATTCAACATAGAAAATCTTGTTTTTCCTTTACAGTAAAGGAATTTATTCTCCAGGAACCACACATACTCCTTTCATTCCCCCATGAATCCTTTATATATTGCCAGGATAGATCTCCTCAGCCCCAGGCTTCGATAAATTCAGTAATATAAACTTGAGTATAATGAAACAATTTAATATCTTTTAAAGATGTTGACATATTTTTTCCTTGAAAGCACATCTGAAAATACTTCTAAACATGTGCACTGTTAAAAAGCAAGCTCTAAGAAAGCAGTATTTATATCATTCCACATATGGAAAAGATTATAACTTTAAAAATTTATTCTCGTCTGCAGGTCTATGATTGACACTGGATAGTCTACATCTCAAAATTCAGTTAATGAACAAAATTAATGTCATTTATATGGAGTGAATTTAATATTACCTCCCCAGTCAGTTTACATCATTATGAAATTGGTTAACTGTTGTTATTAGGACAGCCTACAACACAATGCCTTTGCTTATTTACAAAGTCTAAACCAAACTTGGCTGTCAAGCACATTAAGCAAAACTGAACACTCAGTCAGATTTAACTGATTATGTTAAAATATTCCTAGAAATAATACCTACTGACGGAATGTAAAATACACGCTTTGGGCAATAAAATATATTGCACTGATCAGAGCTGGTTACATAAGTAAGCTTAACCAACCATTGCAAAAAGAGGTCATCATATCCACTAATAAAATTTCCAAACCCCATGACCACAAACTTAGTCCTAATTCAGAATCAGTACGTACAAACTAGAGAGTTAGCTAAATTGTGATTTAGTTAACAACCGAGTTTAATGTAATTAGATGAAGTTAGATACCTTTTCTCTTTGTAAAACTAGTGAACGCAGCAGCAAGAAACAAATTCCACTCTTAAAACTGAACAAATATGGAGGTAAAATACATATGAGAGGAGTGTGTATGTTTCATATCGAAAAAAAATACAGTACATTCGCACAGTTAAGAAAAAAATCAAGCCAATTAGCAAAATGTTTAATTGGTAAAAGTTTAATGTCAACTTACTTATAAAAATGAAAAAATATTTTAACATTCACCATACAACTGAGCAACCTGGCCCTACTGACTATCAGCTATAGGAAGGCATTTAAGGAAATGATGGTTGTGTCAAAACAAAGGCTAACTTCAGGCATGTATGCTGCTTTTAAAAAAAAAAAAAAAAAAAAAAAAAAGAAAGAAAACAAAAACCAAAAAACCTCTCATTTGCAGGAAGCTAGATGCTTAGCCTAGTTTTTAAAGCTAATTACAAAATCCTCTTTCATACTGGTCCAGATGTCTTGACAATTTCTTCTTCTAACAGAACTGTCAAAAGAAAAGAATTTTTATGAGATCTTTATACAGCTTATTTCTAAATCTTTCCAAGAAGAAACAGAAATATGACACCATACTTAGGATATGGAAATTACTAGTTAAAGCATTTGCTTATATCATAACCATTCCTTCACTCAAGCATCTTTATATGGACACTTTTGTAAGAAGGTTTTAAGGACAAATGAACTTTTCCAGGTACTGGAACTTTTCCAGGTACTGCATCAAACAATTTCTTTATAAATTATTTAGATATCTTGGAGTATAGATTTGAACAATATTCAGTAACAAGATATGTAAAACAAGATGCATAAAACATTTTTTTAAATGCAGTAATCTTAATGTATGCTGTGCAACATGGTTCTGCAGCATTCTTAACACAGAAAAATAACAGAATGAGGGTATCATACTTCATATTGCATGCTATCATATCTTAAATTGTAAATTTTACAGGCCTTCATTTCAGTGTTTCTCCACTTTATTGGACTACCAGAGTTCCTCAGAAGCTTTTATAATTCCCATTTCCTGAACTTAAAAAAAAATTCAAATCAAGTTATTACTGCCCTACACTTACCCTGACACAGGAATATGGCAGCAGACATCTCTTTTTTACCCACTCCCCTTCTTTTCAGAGTAGCAAAAAACCCCGAAAAAATAACAAAACAAACAAACAAACAAAAAAGGTCTAAAAAGGCCTATTCCACTCCTCAAAGCAGAGATTAAAAATATGTAGAATATCTTTGGGGGAAGAAAGAGAAAATACAGTGACTTTGCATAGCAAAGCAGTACTGTAAGTAAATGCTACAAGGACTAAGTCAATGTCCTGACTTCTCTCCCCCTTTGCCACTGCCCTACTTGTGTGATCTCACACCTTCCGTCAAAAAAACCCTTTTCTAACCTAAAGCTATTTTGCAATATCAACATGTAATATCATTAACGAGCTAAGAAATAACCAGAAGTCAACAGAAACTCATTTGTTATTTACTGCAAATCAAAATTAAGCACAGAGCCTGGCTGTCTGTTATCAATATGCAGAGCAGTCTAACAGTCTTACCTTCCATCTGTTTCCACATTCATTACAGACAACAAATGTTGTCATGGGTTCATCAGCACTGCGAGTTTGAACCTTTGGCAAAGGCAAGAGCCAAAGTGGAAAAGGTAAATTAGTATCTTCAATTTTCATTAGTAAGTTTTCAATGTAAAAGTTTAACATCGAAGTTTAAAATCAAGGAAACACATTTGGATGAAAATACAAGTTACCTTTCCCTATCAATTGAAACTGTTTTTTTGTCTAGACTATAAAGCGATCATAAACTTAGGTTTTGACAGATTTAGAAGCACTAAAATATAAATTTCACCATAGAAACTGTGCACATACTTCTGGGAAAAGATTCTGCAGTAAAACTACATGTTCATATGTTTACTGAAACGTATTGAATTGATTGAAAATCAGCTTCCTACTTAAAGCATCTGATATACAATATTAAATTATAAATGCAGCTGATCCTATGACAAAAATTACATGCTCTGAAGTACTACTGAACAAGTTAAAGCCCTTCTTGCACATAGTTCCTAATTAAAATAGAAGGTTGCAGGAATGATTGTAAATCAAGGTCTAGTGTTAGTCAAATGGTAGATGATACATAGAAACAAATATAGATGTATGTATATATATTTTATATGTATGTACCATTATCTTCTGCTACTTATGCCCTCTGTAAAGAAAAGTTTACACACATAAAAAACAGTGAATTAGTTCTCCTCCACATAAATCCATATTAATAAGACATGAAAAGAAGAATTACCAAAACCTATCATTGCAGAGAAAACTGATGTTTCAGGCTAGATAGATACTCAGCTTGGATTTGCATAAAATCTTTATTCAATTAACACAACAAACATTCTTTATGTAAGCACACCTAAATAGATCCCACTACCTCCCACATACTTTGTCATTTTTCAGCATTTTGTTAACAGTTCATTTTGTAATTAAAACTTTTTTCTCTGACATTCTTTTTATAGGACTTAAGCTTTGAAAAAGGAAAACGAAGAATTTGAATAACCATGTACCTGGGTGTATGTACAGTTCTTCTTTTTGCACTTGCCGCACGTAAACAGATCAGTTTGGGTACCTCCTGTTTTAGCCATCTGGTGCTCTCTGATAGCTTCTTTGGTCAGATTTTTGCGCATTTCTTTCAGCTCATCACTTGCCATTTCCTGTTATGGAAAAAGAGCAGAGAGTTTACTAAAGAATTTTTGTTTTAAAAAAATCATTACCCCTGTGTGAACAAATTGTTTTTGATTTAGAATCCATAAACAATAACTCTATTGAAGGGCAATAGAGAGACTTCAAAGTCATTTGAAGTATTCTGTAAAAATTCAGATAAGCTTTAAATGAACACTGAAAATGCCAATGGGAGAGGGACTGATCTTTAAAAACACAGTGTTTAAAACCACCTTGCACAGGAGTATAACAGCAGAGGTTAGCATTTGAGAAACAAATAGCAAGATAGGCTACCACTTACATACACAGAAAGGTGAATGGGTAAGCAGCTTGGAGTCACTAGTCAGACATTTTTACATTGTCCTGAATTTAAAAAAACTATCACAGATACATAACATGGCCTTTCGAAAACCACACAACGTACTCTGTTTCAGGAAACTTGCATGTGACAGCTTACCTGCCTTCCGACTTAAGAGACAAAATCAGATATTTAGGAACCATTAACAGACATCACTTTCACTCCCTCCGCCCCAACACAGCCCTGTCTAATTCAGACTGTGCATGTCACAAATAAGCCATGGTCTTTTAGGAGTGCAGGCAGCTTACATAAATTATTTTAATGGCTAATAAATACAGGCCAGGACGTAAGTCCAATAGGGAAATACTTCAAGATCTGTGCTTTACTTACCTCTGCTGTCATTTTGGCAAACTTGTCAGGAGGAATGTTGCCACATAACACATTTTTCCTTAGGTTAGGGTTCTTTGCATCCTTGAGATTTGCTATCCTACTTCGTACCCTATTTTTGTATTTCATATCAGTGTTTTTTAATTCTTGAAAAATAGGTGCTTTGGATTTAAGGAACAAAACATTAACAAGTAAAACAGAGCACGATACAGAAGTAATTTTGGGAGACAATTTTTCTAAAGCAATGTTCACTGTTAACACAAGAGTCCTTCCCCCCACCCCAATCCCAACTAAGCTACTGCCCTGTTCAACACAGCAGACATCATGTCCTTCTGAAGTCTAATCATAATTTAGCATCTGGTCAGTGAAACATGAATTTTTGGGTGGCAGAATCTTAAATGAAATTGTGAAAAGTCATATATAAATTTCTGTCCAGTTCCTAGACCTCATCCTGAGGATTAATTCATTTCTAAAAAAATATTCAAACACTGGAAGCTCACTAACAGAATTTTAAAACAAGTTTGCAACAGAAAAAGGGACCTTCTTAACCGGAATTGTGTCTCACTGTAATTACCAAAGGGCATTAGCAAGTTAGAATCATGAAGCTTAGGCTATTTCTATACTTAAGAATACCCCCACAAAACAAACAAAAAAAACCCAAACCTAAAATAAGAAGCAGCCCAGATCTCTGCTCTGTAATTATTCAAACATTGCTATCAGAACAACTCTTTTAAAAATTCCAAATTAATTTAAAAATAAACTTGTAGAAAATGAAATAAAGACATTGGAAAAAGATTAAAACTGTTAACAAGATTTTAAAATAACATAGAAGAGCCTAGCATTTTATGTCAGAATGCCTCAGTATGATACAATATTCCTGCTGCAAGGAATACACATTGAACTGAAAAAAAACCCCACACACTCACCTACACATATTCCTACATGTTTTAAGGCAAATAATTTAGGTTGTGCTGGTTTTTTAAACACTAAATTTCTGCACTGATAGGTTGAACACAGTTTGCTATTTTTGTTTTAAATTAAGTTTAAAAATACTCAATATATAGATCATGTTAATTATTTTTAACATTATCAACGCTTTTAAAAAATACTCTTGCTTTAGAGCACCTAGATGTAAAACAAAGGATATCTTCTTCAATCTGAGAACCCAGCTCTTCCTCATCAGCACCAATAGCAATGTAATCATCTGAAGAAAACAAATATTAAAATATTAGCAACCTGACAATCTCATTAATATTCTATATCCCTGAGAACCCATTCAAAACTCTGAAATTCAGTAAATTACGAAACATCAGCAGTGAATTTTCCTTTTGTCTAGGAGAGTTTAATTTGCTGTATACTTATCCTTTCAAAAGTGTGTTAACTTACTACTTGGAAGAACAAAAATAAGTGAAACGAAGAACAACAGAAGCTTATAAAAGTAGAACAAGCCTAAATCTTTCACAAAAACAAGAATTCTGACATCTAGTTGCAAGCAGTGACAAAAAATTTAGCTATACAGAAAAAAATTAAATATTCTAATAGGCTTGGCAGATACCATCTCCACTGCATATCTATGTATAGATTAGACCATTATAAAGAGAAAACATTTTGTATTGTGTTTCAACAATTCTTTCAGTCTACACAATACAAGCATAAGCAATTAATGTTTTGCATGCATGCAGGATAAATTAATTACTATGTTTCTAATGAAATCTAACAGAAACAATATTATCAGATATTTTTTAAAAATGCAAAGTAGAAATGTATCATAAAACATGTAAATTAGAAGAAAAAAAAAACATAGCAATCTTGAAGACAAATGCAACACTCAACCTAAAATGTCTCAAGACAATCATTTACTCTTTCTGACCAAGACTCAAAGACAGCTGCTTTTCCAAGACAGCTTAGGACAAATTAGATACAGTACGAGTTTTCCTCCTTCTCATTTTCACGAGCATACTTCAATGAGTAATCCAAACACCATTTCTCCTTCAGTCTCATGCAGAAGGCCATAAAACCAGAAAATAACCTCATTTTTTTGAGACTGGCATTCAGCTCATGAATGATCAGTTTATATGTGCTGTAGAAAGTAAAACAGCAAGAGGAGTTCTTGAAAAACTAACTAAAATTAAGATTATATAGAATTACGAATACTAAGATGATATATGCAACTTTCTGGTCACAAATTACTTTAGAAGCCTATGAACTACATGTCCAAAGGACCACAAATTCATGCTCTTCAGTCAGCCTTGACTACTGACTGTATGTGAATTTATGTGAATTAAAAGAAAGAATAAAAGAGTGAAGAGGGTCAAAATGGATGATTCAGAAGCGTTCTTACACTGGGTCAGGTTACACTAAGCTATGGACAGAGGAACAGGAGCTGAGTTGTAAGTTCTGGTAGAAAAGAAGAACCCACCAGAAAAAAAAAAAATCAAGTCATTCTGAGTAGCCCAACTTTTAGTTTGCTCCTTATCTAGCATATAATTCAATTTGTTGATTTAAAGACACCCAAGTGTACATGACATGGAAAAAGAAAAATCCCCCAAACAGTCAAGAATTTACAGATGCCCAAAAGGCACAAAGATAGAGCAATGCAAGACTCTCTTATTTTAAGTATCTCAATGAAATTTCAAAGATTAAATCAAAACAAAAAGGCAGTCTTCAAAAACTAAAATCTGAAGGCCCACAGGATCCCTGGTGTAAGAAAGGCAGGCATGTACACAGTGTTATCTCTCAGTGAGAGATAACACAAAAAAAATAGCAGCTTCCACAAAAAGATTTAAATGAGGCATTAAGCAGGCAACAGCCTTGCTGAAAAGAAGTTCCACCGTAGGCAAGATATCAGATGAACAGAAGCCACAAAATGTCCCATATCATCAGGAACAAAAACGTATTTCAATACTTTCCCATGCTGTCAAGGTTATTTATTACTTGCAACTTGGGTGAACTGGCCTATGGGTATATATACACAAATGGACATAAACAGGGTTTATTCTACCCTATGAGGCAGGAAAAAAAGAGAGTGTTAAGGACTGAAATAGAGAAGGAAACAGTTAAACTTCAAAACATAGTCCACAAAGCTCACCTCCTGTTCTGAGAGCTGCAGAGAGCATTTCTCTACATTTCACTCGTACAGAATCTGAAGTGCTTGGAGCCCGGGGAAAAGAAGGGATGAAAGAATTTGAGGGAGCACTACCCTCCTCCTTCCTACTGGAATTGCTACTTGAACTGCTGAAAAAAAAGGTAAAAAGAAAACTAGTATTAATGTTTTTACTCCCTCTTCAAATAACTTTATTCCACTGCAAAACACAGAAATTTTGCTATACCCATTTGACGGTATTCCAAAAATAGAACACAGGCCACTTTTTTAAAGCTACTTCTAGCTCTAGAGTCAATACAATTTCAAAAGTGTCTCTAGAATATTCAGCAGGATACTCCACACAACAGAGACACAGTGGGTATTTCATTCCATTTTGTGGCACGAAAGTTTTAATTCTCAGTTCTCTACATTAACATTGAATCTATTCCCCTCCCCTGGAACTTTACTTTAAAAACCACTGAAGACACAGCACACTAACACGCAGTCTGCAGTGAGTGCATTGCATTCAGTCTGCTGACTGTACTGAGGTGGTACAATAGTCGCAAACAAACAATTAATGTAGCTTTGCAAACTGTAAACTGAAAAGTTTTCAGCTTGCATCAGGACAAATGGTTAGAGGTTAAATTTCAACTTAAAAATGGCTGCTGGAAACAGATTCACTAAAACCAGAAATGTATAGAAGAAATGAGCTTGCAGATACTATTTTGCAAATGTTCTTCAGCTCCTATAGTGTTATTAACATGGGCTCATTTTTCTGATAACATATTTTGTGTTTACAAAAAAAAAAAGTGCAAAATGAGATTATTAAACATAAAAGCTATCAGACAAAGGAAGTATTCTACACTTCTAACATATGCAATTACCACAAAGCTGTGACTGAAAGGTGTTTCAGAGTTCTCAAAGCTCAGTGTGAGTATTGAGAGAGGAAGGAATATTTGACAGAAAAGACAGATGGAATATACAATAACTAGTCGGGTCATATCTTGACCTATGGCTTTCATCTTTAAATGACTGCAGCAGCAGGACTTACTTCCCTAAAAACACACTACTTCTTGTACAACTCTATGCATTTCAGAAAAGAATGTGGAAGCTGTCTCTGATATGACAAATTCAGCATTAGTTTAATGCTAATTTATATCGAGTGAGGTTGTTTTTATAGTCAAGAAGAATTAAGTACCTTTCTTCTCTTGCCTCAGGGCTGTTTTGTGAGGAAGATGCAGGCTCCTTTTTCTTTTCCTCAGAATCTTTATCAGTTGAAGGTCCATCTGGAAATACAAAACATGAGAAACTCTTTTACCCAGAAAGAATAACAGATTCAAAGCAGTGGTAAAATATATTTGATGATTTCTCCTGAACCAGTTGAAAATACTATCAGCTCCCACTCTCTGTTTTGACCTTCTTGCAGTACAGCCTTCAACTTCCCAACACCCTCCCCAACCCAGCAAATAGGAAAATATGACAACACTTCAGATCCTTCAAGTCAAGTCCAGCATCTGCTTAAACTAGCAGTGAAAACATGATGGAAACGTAGACTTTTATGACTTATTTTTGACAACTCTGCTGCATGAGGTAGACAATAATTTCTTAAACTACTGCATCAGGTATCTGGAGTTTGTCTTCCATGTTTCCAATACAAGTTCCTACTAAATGCATGTCATTCTTTTTAATTATATTCACAGGATTTCTACCAAAGGACTGAACCAAACAAAACTGTGGTTTGAAAGCTACAATGGTTGCAAAAAAAAAAAAAAAAATTCTTCTTATGCTTTTGAAGGAGTTGTCCAGACACACACACAGTGTTTCCTGTGATAGTTCTTAAATTATTTGCCTTAGTGTTTAGAAATACTTGAATTTGCCCCTCCTATACAGGCTATGTTTAATGATGATTTTATAAAAATAATTACAAAAGCCTTTATTAAAAAGGGCAATCAGAACATTTAACTTTTGCCTAGCATGAACACATACACTCTTCAATTGTAAAGTCAATTCAGAGCAGTTAAATCGAGCTACTGCTTTGATTTGCTCTCTAGAAAGGCTGACTCTCTCCACTGCCTACAGAGAAAGCCTAGCAAGGCTGGCATCACTCACTGACAGATTATGTGAATTTCTCTCTCTAAGCCCTCATAAAGCTGCCATTAAACTTCTAAACTTCATAGACCACATTATTGGGATAAGCATATATCGCAAATTTTAAAAAGAACTAAAAACAGATCAAGAAAATGAGAGAATTCTAATAAGCCTCACTCATCCCAACAAAGATGTCCTGAACTAGATATTTAAATCCTTGTTTAAGCATCTAAAAGTATCCTCATTTCCAGAAGAGCCCCATCCCCACATTTCTCAGTGGAAGTTGGTGGCATGGAACACACAAATTCAGGTCTCTTATTCAAGCACTGAGCTTCCCCCCCCCACCCTGAGAGTAGAAAAACTACTGTACTGGCTTATTTTTTATAGGAACAATTTACGTTTAAAGCTACACAGAAAACATACTAAACTGAACAGAATTTTGATAATTTCCTTAACGTTTGAGTTAAGGAATCTACGAAACAAAGTATCATATTGTAAAAAAAAATATTAATCATAAAAGGGGACCACAGAGACAGCTGTACTGGATCAGATCAAGCACCCATCCACTATCCTGTCTCCAGCTGCACCTAAGAAGCTATGCCTGCAAAACAGTATAGGAACCAGGCAAGCATACAAAGATACTTCTCCAGAACATTTCCGCAGCCTTCAAAAGCTTAAAAGTTTAGTGATTTCCTCACCCATTGTTTGTAACTTTGTATTCAATCCTTGATACATTTTTTAATAATGAAAAAAAGGAAAATTAAAGATAGTAGATGATGCACTTTGTCTTTATTAAGATTTTTTTAATAACACCTTTAGCTTATTAAAGATATCAATTCAATCAAATATCAGGTATTAAAAAGCAATTTCACTAAGAAAACAAACAAGGCTATAAAACTGAATGGATCACAGAAGCTATGACATCTAAAGTGTGTAATACTCAGAAAACAAATCCCATTTTTAACATGCATATTCACAACTACTCTCTATGACAACAAATGCTTATATAATTTAAAAAAATATTCTAAATATGCATGTAATCTCATTTACCCTCATCATTTTCTAAGTACATGATAATTTTTGTCAGAGGCTTTAAGATGAACTGACAGAACAAATGGGTATCTTGAGGCACAGCTCACATTCTGCAAAGCATCATAGCTACCTTAGCGCTGAGCTCTGCTTCAGCCCATGCACCTCCATATTTTTTTCTGGCAGACAAGTTGTCAAATTCAGAGCTAGTTATCTCCTGCTTATTTTGTATCAAATACATTGCTATGGTATAACTGGCATCTAGTTTTAGTTCATCAAATGCTTCCATTTAGCCCAGCACCATTTCATCAGAGAAGGCAGGCACCTGAGAACATCTGACCCTGATTGCTTCTTTCACTTATGGAGGGCAGTTTATACGCGAGGCACAGGGATAAAGCCAGAGGTAAAAGCACAGCTCTTCCAACAGCTGCAGACCAGCCCATGCAAGCATGTCTCAAACCAAAGTCAAACTCCAGCAGCTGAAGCAACTGGATCACCTTCAGCAAGTATATCATCAAAACTACTGTTTCTTTAATCACTTAGAGAAGATTTTATAGATACTTTTGTTTAATCTATTTTCAGAAATCTGAAAATAAAGTTACAATATTCTTTGCTCAAAATATTCTCTTAAGTCGGTCACTCTTTGGAATCGTAAATTGGAAAGCACCAAGGAAAGGAGATCCAGTGTCAAGCAATATTTATTCTGAAATGCACAAATTAATAAGGATTTCTTATTTTATTAAAAGACTGTATCGACAAAAGAACAGAATGCAATTAACAGCCTGCTAGACAGCATTTCAATGGTCCTCTGGGGAAAGGAAAAAAAAAAAAATTATTCTTGAGAAACCAGAAGTCCCTACTAATTAACTTATTTTACATTCAATGGCCAGACTCTAATGCAAAGGAAGACTGACAGCTAATGAGAACTACAACCCACCACAGAAATTCTAGCAAAGTAAGATGGAAAAAAATGGCCCTTCTGTGAAAGATATTTTAAAAAATCCAATGAGCAAGTGATTCACATCAGGAAGTCTATAGAACATAATATACATTTATAGAATATAAATTAAAAGTTGCTTTAAAGAGGCACAACTTTTTTCAACTTTGGACAGCTATTAAAAAATATCAAAACTTTTTTTCAGAAATAAACTGAAACTGTCATCAATTTTAGGATCGAAAGGTGTTTTTTGTTTTTTTTTTTGTTTTTGTTTTGGTTTGGTTTAGGTTTTTGGGGGTTTTTTTGTTGTTTTTTTTGGTTTTTTTAAATAGCATCAGCTAATTTAAACTAATGCTTCTTTAAAACAGAAAGAACTAGCTAGTAACATGAACTGACTATTAGCCATTGGAATAAGACTATCAAATTCTGACTACTGCATTGCAGTTTCCATCTGGGACTTGCAAATAACTTGAAAGATACTTCTACCTTTTCCAGTGAGATAATCGCTCCAAGGTAAAACATGACATGACAGTGTACCAGAACAAAATTTTAAATGTAATAATACATGGCCAGAGATAACATAATTAATCTGAATGTTAGAAGCCATTAATAGCTTCATCATAGATTCTTCTAATTATATTACAAGTGAACTCAAGACATTTGCTAGTAACAAGAAAAAAAATTAGAAAATAAAAAGATGTAATGTTATTAATTTATAAATTTAACTTTTAATTTTTCAGAAATGTTAATGAAGGGTGGCTAGTTATTCCCTGGAAGCACATGAGAATTTAATTTAGTGGGTTACCATATGTTACTGAACCAGATATCGCTGCAGAAACTTGGAAAGTTTTCTGAGTGTCCAGTTTAAATAAGTTAAAGGAAAGAGATATGAGGACAGGTAACAGATGGCATAGTCATCAATTTAACAATGACCCTCATATTTAATGATTCTTTAGGCCTCATTTTCCAGACGCTGACCAAAAAAATCTTGAGATGCACCAACAGCTACACTTGTCAGCAATTCCTCTGCAAGATGTAGTAAGACATGAAGGTAAAATCAGAAAAGTTTCTTCCTAGTAGTAGCATAGGGAGAAGTATATCTATAGATAAACAATGAAATAGTGAAATGGTTGCCATTTTAAAAGATTTTTTTAATCATGACAAAAGAGCATGACACTAACTTCTTTGCTATGTAAGTTTTTTCTCCTACACAGTAAGATGTAATTTGCATCATGTGTTATTATCGCTCCATTGATAATCCTTAAAAACTACAGATCTATTAACTGTACATGGAACAGTTCCAAATATACATTTGACAGGAGGTGATTTCCACAGCTCATATTTGATATGGAAATGAAACTACTGAAATTATTTTTGGACTTGATCTTATTTGATATCTGATGAAGACATGTACTTTTCTTATCAAGACTAAACAATACTCTTACACACTATTACACTGTAATTTAGGAACTTGTTTTGCCAATAACAATTTTTTTTTTGTGCAAAACCAGTAGGTTACTAGATGTTCTTGAACAACTTTACCTAATGACAGCATTAACATGTCTGTAAGACAGTCCTACACTGTACCAGCTTGCTCCAGTAGAATCAAACCCACGTTCGAAATAACAAAGGTTTATATGAACAAAGCAGTCTTGAGTAAAAAACTTCTGTGAAGTATGCCTGGTGTTATCGTCTCTTGATAGCATTAAGCACTTAAACATTCTTTTAAAATAAAATTACTTAGGCATGCAGTTTTTTGAAATAGGCATTTCAAGATGTTTGTGGCCCCATTTTTAGTTTTTATCACTAGCAATAGATGATCACACTTGCACTTAATGTCAAGATTATTGTCCAGTCATTCTCTATTTCCAGTTCAATACCTAAATGTACTGGACTTAAGTTAAGTCCAGTCAGAGGTCTGGACATTCTTTTTCACTGTACACTCTTAGAGTTCAGTAAATAATTATTTGTGATGGAGAATGTTAAATTTCTTAAAGAATTTTTTTTTTGTTGTTTTTTTTAATACAAAGGAACACTCCTTATAACCTAAATGGATATGCACAGATTCATTACCTGCATATCATATTCTATATACTCAGCTACTTCGCAAAACAATCTTTATTTGCAAATCCCATGTTATAACTGAACAGTATTTTATTCTGAGAGCAAAATTTGCTTCCTTATGTAAATTGTAACCAACCTGGCTCTGTGGTTTAACGTTCTCACAGCAACATCTGAAAGCAATCTTCCACTGTAGCTCGCTCAGCGAGTCGCTTCAGACAATACTTGCAAGCCCTCTGCCGGGCAGCTCCCATCCCCCTGAAAAACCACTAGTAACCTGGCATAGCTCTAGTCAAGCCACAAACATCTGGTGATTCACAACCTTACTTTGATTTCCTCTCATGTTTCTCATGCATTCTTAAAACGTAAGTTCCAATAGCACTGAACTTAAACAGTACATGCAGCCTGAGCAGTCAACGATTCTTGCCTAAATTCAAAATGTCATTTATAAAAATAACTCACAAAGACTTCAGATCTCTGAGTACAATGCTTGGTACGATTAACAGCTGTCCACTCCTGTTGCCATCTTTGATCCATACCATTTTACATGCACTATTAACAGCATAAATAAAACTGATTTCTCAGGCAGCTCAACACATGGTATTTCATATTTTTCTGAGAAAGTCAAAACTAATGACAAAACAAGAGTACTTTGTAAGATTCCCACCCATACTTCACACAGCCCAGATACCTACCTTCCACAGTTACGAGATTTTAAATTTTAATGAATTACTGAGCAGTGAAACATTTGCCATACTATGCTTTATTATAAGGTCTACATTGCGATCAAGGAGAATTTAACTACCTAAGTTTTAAATACAAGCAGTGCTGTATTTTCAAGAATAATTTTATTTTATATCAACCACAACTGTACTAGACCTGGCACAATAATGTACACATAGTAACATCTGCCCTGTAACAAAAATTAGAGCATGAACAAATGTCACAAACCCACTCCCCTAAGAAGAAAGCATTCAGTTCTGATCAATGTCAAATATCTGCTCTTTATTTTCCAGTTCCTCATGTTTGACTTCACACGATACAAGCAGCCTTTGGTAGAGTCTCCCAACTGTCTTAAAACAATCTGAATGTAGCAAGCCATCCACTTTTCCCTAGCTGTATGTTACTGCTGCAATTCCTGTGCAGGAAACAGTAACTGCAAACAGACCAGATCAGGGAACCGATGCAATTGAAATCTAAGCCAGAAGAAATGAACAAAGCAATTGGTTTCCAACTGGTCAGTTCCCACCTCTGGTCTTCGGGATAGCCACTTGAGCACTATGCGCAGGAGGGAGCAAGAGGCACCTGTGGAGAAGGGAAGCCAGGACCATCTCTTTCAGCAGCAGCCTACACCCAGATTGACCTGCTGTGACCATCAGGCACCATGGTCTTATTGCAGCCTTCTACAGCATGAACACCCCTTGGTCCTCAGGCAGGAATAATACTCATCGTATTTCACAACAAACACTTAAAGATCAGTCAGCTATAAGTAATAATATATTAAGACAACTTTGATTTAAGACAATATGTTAAAAAAAAAAATATGAGAAGACTATTTTTACTGCCTCAACAAAGAGATAGCAATTCCTCTGCTCAAAGGACAGCGCTACCCAGAAGGGTTAGCCCTCCACAAAAAAAGCAGCATCCAAGGGCACTTCCAAATCCTGAGAATTCTGTAGGGAAAAAAAGTATTTTCTCTACTTTGTTGCCTAAACTCCTTGTAGTTTCAAAAATCTGAACTTCAGAGAAAAAAAAAAAAAAACAAACCAAAACTTTGATAGAGCCTTTCTTGTAATTTAAATAAATAATTTGAGAACTAGGTCACTCAATCCAGCTGCTGCTTTTAGAAGTCTTTAGAGTAACTCAAGTTAATATGCAAGCTCATTTCTCCACTTACGTATCTTACCACTTTTATGCACTGGATCTAATACAATTGGACTTCAAGTTCTAAGTGGAAATTTAAACATAAGTAGTACATAATTTCCACTATTTACCAGTGAACTCTAATCAGATCCTTTATAAAGGATTTGATTATGCATTTAATTTATTATAAAAGTCATTATCATGATTTTTCAAGTATGTTACCAGCATATCTAGTATTATCTAAATTTAATTACTAAAACTCGCCTAATTAGTATTATCTCATTTTTTAAAGGTAGGTTAAAAAAAAAAAAAAAGTCTGCTGTAGAGGTGGTTGCTTCTAACTAGAATATGGCAGTTGAAAGCTGACACAAATTGTCCATTTTTACATACATATACTGTGAGATGGATACAAAGTAATTTCTACACCATTTACACGAGAGTAATAAAGTATCTGATAAAATACTTCATAATGGATAAAAATGAGGCTGACTTCAAATGGCAGGGAACTCAAACACCTCCTGGTATTTAGGATATTTTTCTAGACAGAATGGCAAATATTTAAATCAGTAGAAAATAACTGTTTTCTATTTCAAAATATTAAGCTTCCTAAATCTTAGTTTACCTAAAATTGGATACAAAGAAATAAAACAGAGTACTAGCACAGTGTATGAATAAAAATATCTGGACATAGTTTGAGATTTGAGTGTTTTCAAATACATTAAAATTAAGTACTAAAATTAGCATTGACTAAAACCCTGCTAACAGAAAGGTTTCATTAATTGCATTCATTGCGTTAAGGGAAATTAAGCAAAAAGTATTAACTCACTAATTAGTAAGTTGTTTAAAAATACAAAGATTTTAGAAAGTGCAGATCTATTTCTCACTACCTGTAAGTTGTAACAGATTTTTAACGTCAATTGTTTACTTTTTTTTCTTCCTCTTCACAAACCACTTTATAATCAAACTTCAAAGCCTCCACACTCTCATATGAGATTATGCACAAATTCTTCAGAGTATCTGTTATATTTGACAAAGGAAATAGTCAAGAACAGGTTCGTTAGTGCTTAGTACTGCAGTACAGTCACCCTAGCCCAGTGGCAGGCAACAAGACTTCAGAAATGAGTCATGTCACAGAAGATGACTTCCTACTGCTTGCCAGTCCCAATAAAAATATATTAACTTTTTCTCTGAATACACTTTCACAGTAATGCACTGGTGACTGTCAAAAAGTAAAAAAAACCGAACTACATAAGTGCAGAAAATTTTAACATTTACACAGGAGCACAAATATATCTAAAGCAAGCCAGTGTTAAGGACCTGCATCAAGACTGCATACAGTTAAAACATGCAAGAGCAGGAAACAAAAAACTTTATGTCACCATACCTAACAGCTTCTTCCAAGACTTGATAAGAGATTTTGCTAAAGATGTAACTTCTTCATCTGTGCTTTGCTTGCGTATCGCATTCACTGACATTCCAATTCTGGTAGACTGCAATAGAAATAAAAACACATACTATGATATGTGACAATAACTTAACAAGTAAAAAATATATGAACTTGTACTTTGACACTGTTTTTTAGAAGTATATTTTTAATTTGGTTTTGGTTTTGTGGTTTTTTTTTTTAGAGTATCAGGATTAAATGTTGCAAGACTTTACAAAATTTATTTTAACAACATGGACATTTTAAAAAGAATGCAACAGTATTACCATTTGTCTCCATCACAGAGGTCTGGGGGCAGCGGTGGACAGAAGGGTTAAGGGGAATCAAGCAGATTTTTGCTCCTAAACTGTTTCCAGAAGCTCTGCAGAACTACTTACCTAAACTAAGCATGACATTCAAAATATTTAATAACAGGAAACTCATATATACATCTTAATGTTATATATATTTTTTAGCAAAGATTCTAGTCTCAAAATCTTATTTTTCTGTGAAGTAATGACTGTACTTATGTTTTAGCACGATCAGAAGCCTATCAACTGCTTCAGTGACTTCACACTTTTTTAAGTTCCCATTTAGTGGCAGCAGAAGAAGCTGCAATACCAGTTAGGAGTGACCAGTTTCAGGTTCCTAATAATTTTGGCAACACTAAGATTCTTTAAAATCTTAATCTAAAATCTGCTTTTAGACAGAAACAGTAAGACTAGCCTACCTCTCTGAAAAGGCCAAGATAGTGACAGGCTTTAAACCTTTGGCACTACTGCCACCTACAGAGTGAAAAGGAGATTAATTTACAATTCACTCCTTTTAAGACTCAGAAGCTAAGGACACAAATTTAGCTCAACAGCAACAAGAGTTTCATTTTAAAAGACTTCTGTCGGATGTGTTCATCTAACAAATAGAACATTTCCACATTTCTAGTTTCAGATGAGGAGAAAAGCGTTTAACAATACAAATCATAGAATGGTTTGGGTTGGAAGGGACCTTCAAAGGTCATCTAGTCCAACCCCCCTGCAAGGAGCAGGGACATCCCTGACTAGATCAGGTTGCTCAGAGCCTCATCCAGCCTGGCCTTGAACATTTCCAGGGATGGGGCATCCACCACCTCTCTGAGCAACCTGTTCCAGTGTTCTATAACTCGCATTGTAAAAAATTTTTTCCTAATTTCCAATCTAAATCTATCCCCCACTATTTTAAAACCATTACTCCTTGTCCTATAGCAACAGGCCCTACTAAACAGCCTTTCCCCATCTTTCTTATAGGCTCCCTTGAGGTACTGGAAGACCGCTATAAGTATTTCACTATAATTTCATATTTTGATTGATGACTAAATTTTTCAAATTGTTCCTAAGATGCTCAGTTTTGCTGGATTTACCATTTACAGGACTCACTAAATACACATTATTCCACTTACTTGTGCAGTAATTCATCATAAATTTCCTTCTCCTTTAAAGGAAAATTTAAATCTTTGTGGGTCACTAAAAATGGAAATTATTTGTTCCTGTAAAATACTCCTTACAACCCACACAACACTTTTTGAGGCACCATGAATGTGCTAAATGACTGGAAATATACTGAAATATTCAGCAGCTATTTCAGCAAAGGAAAAACATCAAATAACCTCAGGTCCAAGCAACAGTTTTAAACACGTATTTCGGATTAAAGAAAACAGACACTTACTCACCTGTAACTGAAGTGTTTCAACATGGACTCTGCTCACTCAGACTAACAGAACTGGCCAACTCTTGTGACATTTTAAACACATACTCTTGACATTATGTTCAGGCAATAAAGAATAACGCACTTGGAACTCCATAAAATACTCACCATACCTGAATGACAAAAACATATTCACAAAAAACCCAACCCTCCACTTATAACTGGGCACAACCATGGCCTACTCTCATCAGAAAAAAAAAAAAAAAAAAAAAAAAAAAAGACACCAATGCACAGACTTACTTAGGTAAGTAAAACTCAAAACCTCAAGCAAAACTCAGAATTAATTAAAAAAATTAAATTTCTTCTCATTACACAAGAGAAAGATTACGGTAACTGACTAAACTGCCAGTTTTCTTAAGGCAGAACATAAATATAGTCCATTTGTTTGCTTTTATAGAGCACTTGATCTGGCCTCACCTAAAGAGAAGGGAAGGAATGATCTATCAATTTACTTCCCGGCAAACTGACACAGGTAATTCACAAAGTATCAGTGCTGTAGTCTCAAAATTACTGTGCTTTAATGACAAACCAGCTGTCAGCATTTGACATTTCCTCAGTCTTCCAATCTACGGAGATGTTCTTGTGAGAGCCATTTTAAGTTGAAAACTCCAGTATTTTTGCCTAGCCCAGGGTAGGTAACCTGTGGAACTGCTTTATCTCTGTGTTAGTTTTTCAGCATGCAGACACATTAAAACCTTTGACCTGTCCAAAATGCATTTTTAATGGATTATTCTTCCCCACTTCAAATTCTAGAGTACTTCTCACCTGCCTTCTGAGAGTAAAGAGGCTCAGACATAGCATAAAACAGCTGTTTTCATACCCAAAGCATTCAAGCTTTGAAGACCAAGCAGCCTTCAGTTGGTATGAGCAACAGTTAGCAGAACTAATCTATGCCTGAGCATAAACCAAAGCATACAGTGGCACCTACTCTTCTCTAAATCAGACCAAAAGACAAAAAGAAGGAAAATAGTTGAGGAAGAAAGGCAACCACTGAAGCAAGCAGAGTTGTTACCAACTTTAGATTGTAAGAGAGCATGAGAACAGAGAACTGGAGAGCAGCTGGACCAAAGGAGAGCCAAATCAACCCCTGAAGAATAACTACCTCCAGGTTACCAGGTGTCCCCAGATCACCAAGTAACTGGCAAGAAGTCATTAAAAAGGACTGCACATCACAGCCTGGTTCTGCATACGTGTGTGTCATTTCCAGTAAAACCTGTTTGTTAAAATAAAGACCGTCTGTCTCACTCACTGTTTGGCTGCGCGCTAACCACAATTAGCATGAGGGACACAATGCCTTTAATACTGTGCAGCTACTGAACAGATTTGCAATTCTGACTGCCGGATAAATCATGTGTGAGGAAGGCTACTGGCTCCCTGCCTAGCTGAGCAAGGATCAGCTTGCTTACATAAAACTCGTTAGATATGACACAGTCGTATTATTGTCTGTAACCACTTCAGCTTTTTGTGACAAATATCAGGCAAGACACAACCACAACTCCAGACTACTGATGTGCACCTTCCTATTCCATACAACTGTAAATTGTACAGAGGACCTCACCAGCTCAGAGCAAAGCAACAGTCATGTCACTTCTCTTACCACACAAGAATAATGAAATTCTCACATCAGCTACCACTGCTTTTCTCAACAGAGACAGTATTGAAAACTGCTTAAAAATGGGTGCGGAAGTACACTTTTCACTTGCATCCTGCATCTCATCAGTACAAACACATCAACAGATATTTCGATCTATGTAGAGGAAGTCAGCACTCCCACTTCTGCAATATCACCACTTTCCTTGACATCAGCGCACCAGTGATCCACTACCAGAGCAATGCATAGGATTACTTTGCATTTCAACTCTCAGTCCTTCATTGCTTAAGCAAATTTGGGAGACTAACACAGAAAATGTATAGCAGACTTTACATATCTATAAAACTCTCAACAAAAGTAATATAAATTTGAGTCTAAATATATTGCTAAATGCAATCTTATGCAGCAGAACTGTTTTGAATACAGCAGTGGATACTTAAGAAAAACTTCTTACCTTAGGTACAGTCAATCTACCTCACAAGAGTAGACTAAAATACGTGATCCCTTTAGATCTACTCCAACACAGAGAAATCTCTTTTACAAACTCATATGGTGCCTGCCCCAGTACAGATTAAAACCAATCTGTTACTGCAAATATTACTTCACTCTAAAAACAGGTACCTGTCATATGGATGAGAATAAATAAGCTTCTTTCAAGTAGGATAGAAAACTGGACAGAATCAATATGCAACCCTATACAAATTAAGTCAGGGTCACACAGGTGCCCCGAAAGGCACCTGTGTGAGAGTCAAGTTTGTTTGTACTCAGCAAGATTAAGAGTCCTCCTCTGTTGATAACATTACTAAGGTTTTCATTGCAACTAAAAAAAGAATAAGTTATCTACTTGCACATTCTTCAGATTCTCATGGTTCAATGGTAAAATTGTTCTGCTGTTCTGTGCAAAGCTTCTCCTTCTAGTCTCACTCTTCAGACCACGCAGAACAGGTTTGCATAGCAGCATTTACAGAATTTCTATAGCACTTGCTAAGAGATTTTTAATTCCAAAGGCAAAAAAACACTATTACACAAACACTTTGTATTAAGACCTGCACAAAGAAACTCAAAAGAATCAAGTTAACAGAGCATTTTTCTTGGTTTTGTTAATGTTTCGTGTGAGGTTTGGGGTCTTTTCACTGGGGCTTTGTTTTAGGTTTTTATTTTAAGGAAGGAGGTTGGACATACGGGAGAAGGTTACAGTGTCATATAAGCCCTGCTCATTCAATCCTTCAGAAGGAAGGAAACACATCACATTTGTATTAGTAAGAACCTAAGACTATGTGTCAGGCAAGTTGATAAGCAGCCCCTTCCCTCTGTCCATGACAAAACTCACTATTTTCAACATAGATAGAAAGATAAGCTTTAGGAGCTTGCTACTGGAAGAAAACACTTAAGGTAAGTGCCCTAAATCAGGGTGAGATAAGACTAGTTGCCCTATAATACAACTAATTCTTCCAAGAAGTTTCTACATAGGAATCTACTTTAATAGTGCAACCTTCTTCCAAATCTGCTAGCTTCACCTTCATCATTATGGAGTTAACAGTTGCAACATAACAACAATAAGAAAATCATACCTGTAACAACTCAAGGGTCATGGGAATATTCTTAAGCTCCTTCAATAAATCAAGAGCTCCAGCCTGCAAAAAAGAAACAAAAAAAAAAAATGTTCAAAGTCAATTTAGCAGCAATCAGGTACTTTAAACAGCATATCAACAACATACTCTTATCTGCCTTCAAGGTTTCAGACTGGATTCAAACCATCAGTTCCCAATCTATCCATAGAACAACTCCAGGACAAGGAATGTTCTGTTTCACAAACTCTAAGTATTAACAGGTCTTAACTCAGAAATAAAAGTATTCACTCAAAGAGTAGAGAAGTTTTATCCCATATAATTCGAATGCCAGTTAAACTATTCTGTCAATTACTACTTAACCAACATACATCATCAAGAAAACAGCCTCAAGGGTACTTCACATAACAGCATCAGAAACAAGCCAGACGACAGCAATTTTCAGTTCAGAACAACCTCGCCTTTTCTAGCACAAGAACTTGGAGTTGAGAAGCTCTGCATAGTCCATCAATAATGCATATATATACCTGCATGTAACTATATATACACAAAACATACAGCCAACATTCTTAACGGTATTTGTGGTGGTGTGGCAAAGCCAGAAAAGTTTACTATTTTAAAAACTGTGACCAGATCACACTATTTTACTAGACACAGCTATAGTTTCTGCAACAGAAAAAGACAAATTTGTGACTGTGTCTACCAACAAACGCCCAAATGAAAAAAAAAAAAAACTGAGCAAGACTTCCTTTCAAGTCTTATTTTCAACTATTAAATACCAATGCAATGAAATACATAGATTAGGCTGCATAAATTAGTGCAGAAAACACTCCTCAGCCTATACCAAACTGGACAAGCATCAATATGTTCCAAACTGGAAGCCAGAGCCCATCCTTAAATGCTATAATATCTGAGCTAATGCACTTGTTTATTATTCAGCTGTTGTGAGGTTTTTCTTTACCCCTGCTAAGATGATAAGGAAAGGTACAAAGTAATACTGTGCAAGCAGCCATTTTCTAGAGAGATGAGTTAATTTCAGAGATTGTATTGCTAGGTTAATTATTAGTGACAAACTCTTATACACAGTTACTCCAACATTTCATTCCTTGGTGATGCTGGCCTAATTTAAAAAAAAAAAGTTTCATAAATGTGAGCTCCACAATTTAGGTTAACCTCTGCATCCTTGATGTTTTACCACCTCTACTTAAGCAAAGCCCTGCACCATCCACTTCTTACTGTGGCACATGGATTGCCAGACTATAGCAACATCCTAAAGGTTGAGATGTGTTTCGCTATTATTCAAGCCTATAGTTCTGAACCTATGAGCTATGAACAGCAAGAAGGCAACTGACTTCGCACATAAGAAACTACTCTACTCAGGCTAAGCCCATTGCTTTGCTGCTTTTTTAAAAACAATTCAGAATGGTTTGGAAACAAATGCCCAAGAAATCCCATCTTGCAGATCTTTGGAATTTGATTCCGTTGTGTCTCCTTAAGTCTCCCTCAATTCATCATATTTTGTTTACTTCAAAATGCATTTTGCTTGACTTTATTTTTAAATTCTCTCTAATCAACTTCTAATATGACACCTGTTGCAAGGAAACTCTCAATCTCCTGCTGCATCTGCAAGTCTTACAACGTAACCTCTAAAGATAGCACATAAAATAACCACCAAGAGGCTGAAAAAGATGAAAGCAGAACTTCTCTGTCATATCCCAACAGACACAGCTTTGGATCCTTTCAAATGTCTACTACAACCTCTGATTTTTACACACATCTGACAGTAAAGAAGCCTCTAAAAACAAACAAATATGGCCCATCTTACACAAATCCAATTCACCAAAGTTCTACTATTTTGCCCTCACTGTAAAACTTAAACTTTCATCATGACATACAAAACTCCAATTTTAACCATAGAATTTTAGCAGCAATGATGCAAGACCGGGAAATGTCATGCTGTTTTCAATTGCTAAATTGAGTTGGCATACTAAACCACCTCTTTCTCTAAACAGTCGTAAGCATGGTTTCTTCTGTGCAAACTCAGATCCAAGTTAATTATCTTCTCTAGTACAAAACAAGATCAAATTCAAGAGAATCTTCTTAGCTAAAACAAAGCAAATAACAAAAGTCAGTATCATTTTCAAAAATATAATCCGATATACTTACTTCCAAACCAATTAAGTTATTAGCAAACTCTACACAGTATGTGATTTCAAAATAAACACAGGTTATTGTTATCTGCAATTTCAGCAGAACAATGATACTGTAATGCTACGTAGGAATTACAGCGCTCTTTTCACCTCATCTTAGAAATAGTCTAGTCAAAATTTCTTTGCCTCTGTTAAAATTCATTTCCAATTGCAGGTGTTAAACAACTTCATAACTCCCAGTCTAAACATTTTCCAAAACAAGTAACTTGATATAGAGGAGGTTAATAAATCATGGAATTGGTCAAAAACAAACAAACAAACAAACAAACAAAAAAAAAAAACCAAACAACCCCACAAACCAAAACCCAAACCTCAAATCAGGAACTCTACAAAGATGTTACCTAGATTTCATGCTGTTTTCTGTATTAAATAAAAAAAAAAAATTTCTAATGCACTAAAGCTCTCCAAGTCTTCATTCTTCTCTTATCAACTATATTAAGCATACCAAGAATGCTTTAAAATTATGTTTAAATTGAGCTCAAATTCACAACAACTAAACAGGGTTTTATAACCACTTTTCTCGTCATAAAGTCAAATGCGTTCTTTTTCTCAAAACCAAAGTGGAAGTTGCACAGCAAAACTTATGATTCCTATTTTTCTAATGTAAGACTTCTGCGTTGAAAAACACCCCTATCATTAAAAACATTATTATAAATTTTCTTTTCAAGGCATTTCTACAATTTTACAGAAAACAAAAGGCAACACTCCATTGCTCTCAGCTGCCTGGCCTCCAGTTTACCTTATTACTTGAAATAACAGAAGTCTGCTTCATACAGGTTTAGTAGATTACTCCTCTCAGATTTTCTTAGCTGATCAGATCATAACACCAGAATTATGTTCTACATTCATATTTTAAAGCTACACTTCAGGCAACAGAAAATGGAGTGTGCTTCTGAAGACAGTAGAGCTATCCAGTTACAGTTCTGTTCTGCTTAAGGAAACAAACTTTTAATAACACAATTTCACATTCTCTTCTCTAAACTTCCTCAACTCTTGATTTTTCTAGTCCACAGGTGCAATCTTATTTTTCATACTTATTCATTACAGCAACTTAATTGGAAAAAAATGTACCTACATAGAATAAAAGCTACAGGAAGGCATTACGTGTTTTAACCCAATCACAGTTATTCTGAAGGAAAGTAATATCTGTTTCAAACATGCAACCAATCCTGAGCTGCATCAAAGGAAGTGTGGCCAGCAGGTTGAGGGACGTGATTCTGCCCCTCTGCTCTGCTCTGGTGAGACCCCACCTGGAGTACTGCACCCAGCTCTGGAGCCCCCAACATAAGAAGGACATGGACCAGTTGGAGAGGGTCCAGAGGAGGGCCACGAAGATGATAAGAGGGCTGAAGCACCTTTCCTACGAGGACAGGCTGAGAGAGTTGGGGCTGTTCAGCCTGGAGAAGAGAAGGCCCCAGGAAGACCTTATAGTGGCCTTCCAGTACCTAAAGGGGGCCTACAGGAAAGAAGGGGAGAAACTCTAGCAAGGCCTGTTGTAATAGGATGAGGGGTAATGGTTTTAAAACAGAGGGAGGTAGATACAGACTTGATATAAGGAAAAAGGATTTTTTACAGTGAGGGTGCTGGAACACTGGCACAGGTTGCCCAGAGAGGTGGTAGGTGTCCCATCCCTGGAAATGTTCAAGGCCAGGCTGGACGGTGCTCTGAGCAACCTGATCTGGTTGGAGATGTCCCTGCTCCTTGCAGGGGGGTTGGACTAGACGGCCTTTAAAGGTCACTTCCAACCCAAACTATTGTATGATTCTATGAATATCTGAAATAACAGCACGAAAATGTATCTCATGGTGTATTAAATACAACATTGCAATTATTATTTTGTCCTTCAAAACAAAGAACTGGATATATCCCCTCACTAAAATAGTTACAAAATACACACAGCTACAATTAAATACTTAGTCAAGGCAAATGACCAAGAGTCTGACTCAGGAAGACTGTCTCCAATGACTGCCTTTTCCACCCATCTAAAGAAATGTCAAATAGCACTTTGCCACTACCCACAGAGTCACCCTTTGTATGAGAGATTAAGCATCTCTCATCATTTGATTTCTAACAACTTCAGAGTGAAAAGGCATCAAAGCTTTTTTTTTTTCTTCTTCTTTTATTGACAGGTTTCATCAAATCATCCTCATTCAAAGACATACACCAAGTACCTGTTGAGCAAAAATAGAGAAAGGAATACAAGAAATTGTCAAAAGTATCATTATCCAGTGAGTACTTATGTAAGAATGCATTTCTCAATCAAGCTTCATCTTTGGGAGACAATGAAGTACCTCTTCGTAATAACCATCTTAATAATTTTGCTAAACTTAGAATTTTAACTACAGGGCAGGATTAAGTAGGAAATCACATTGTGCAATTAAGGAAGAAATACCTTACAAATGACAAAGACTAGTTAAAAAAAAAAAAAAAAGCAACACAGGAATCTCTCAAGTTAAGTACCGATGCACTTCCTCTACAAAGAATTTTACCACAGTACACACACACGCCTTGAATAAACTGTCAGATCTCAACTATCAGCCACAGAGGCAGCAAAAGTCCTCAGCCTTAGAAAGTTTTTGAGATAGCAATAATTCAAAAACAGAGAGCAAAGCTGCTTCTGGTGCTGCAGGTGCTCTTGCTCCTGGGACAGGAGTGAAGACGAAGATCCAGCTGCTGGCTTCAGCCCAGCTGTGCGCACTGCATCTGGCCACATCAGACCTACGCTGACCCCAGTGAAGACACTGCACTTCTCCCTAGAGCTCTGAAAGGTAATTAGGCTACATGCGCTAGAAGGTGAATACGTGTCCCCATCTGCCACTAGGAATTACGTTCAAACTCCTAAGCCTCCCAGATCACAAAGAAATACACTGTGGTCACCAGGAGCGTCTCTGCTGTTACTGCAGTGATGCTCCTGAGCATTAACAGTCATTCCCATACTACCCGAGAGTTGTCATTTTCTTTCTACTGTCAGAAGTGTTCCAAACAAAACTAAATTGACTGCACTTTACAACTGTCATTACCACGATATTTAAACACTTCACAGTCACTACGTTTTGATCCTTTTGACATGTCATAGGAGAGGGCCACTACTCCAATTCTTGAGTCAGGAAAGTGGGACAATTAATTCCTTTGTGCTGAAAAGCATGGAGAATAGAAACAAAAAGAAGGTGGGAGAGGACAAAAAGGAAAAAGATAATTACATTAATAAATGTCAGTTGCAAAAAATTCTTTCCACTGGACAAGGCTCCTGTCTCCACACTGTATCATTAGAGAGTTCAAATGTATCAGAGCTAAATGATATAATATTATGGAGCACCAAGTATTTTGAAACACAGAAAAGCATGGCCCGTATGTATTTGCAATGAATTTGCTTGGATTCTGAACTAAAAAAATTTCACCTGTATAAGGCAATCAGTACTTCAAAAACATGCAAATCTTTTAAAAGTGTTATTTATAATCTCCATTATCTTAAACAGTAAGAAAATTACTTCTCTAATCTGCAATTCCACACTGCTCAGTTCTGAACTATCACTAATATTGAACATTTAATGCACTATCACGACACAGAGAAAAAAAACTTTATGTATTAAAACAGCAGCTTGTAGGAATAGCAGCAAAAATATACAAATTACAAGAGAATAACAATGTGCCTACCTGAAAAGCAGAAGTAAACACAGTTTACAATTTACTTGTATGCTATTTTATGTGTAACCATAATCAGGTATTTAGCTGCTGCTGCTCATTCTGATTTTACTTACTTTGATGTTTTTGTAGGGAAAGAATAAACATTACCTAAGGAAGTCCTATATCATAGAATCATAGAATGGTTAGGGTTGGAAGGGACTTTCAAAGGTCATCTAGTCCAACCCCCCTGCAAGGAGCACGGACATCCCCAACTAGATCAGGCTGCTCAGAGCCTCATCCAACCTGGCCTTGAACATTTCCAGGGATGGGGCATCCACCACCTCTCTGAGCAACCTGTTCCAGTGTTCTATAACTCGCATTGTAAAAATTTTTTTCCTAATTTCCAATCTAAATCTACCCCCCACTATTTTAAAACCATTACTCCTTGTCCTATAGCAACAGGCCCTACTAAACAGCCTCTCCCCATCTTTCCTGTAGGCCCCCTTGAGGTACTGGAAGACCGCTATCAGGTCTCCCCGGAGCCTCCTCTTCTCCTATATCAAGGGTATACATGCAAATTACACTTGAAGTAAGCTAACTGAATTCTTCCTGACTATATTCTATCTCCATTCTGAGGCAGAAATTATCCCCTGAATTAAAAAACCCAGCAAAAGTGATATTCATACTTTGTTTCAGGTCAAAAAAAAAAAAAAAAAAAAAAGAAGGAGCTCACATCCCCCACCTGCTTTGCTTCAGAAGTTTGCCCACACAATTCTTGTCACCCTGCCAAAGGAGGATTAGACTTCTTCATTCATATTTTGGTTTGCACACTCCACATAAAACTCCAGCTTTCATGCTCGAAAGCGAAAACCACCCGTCCAAAGGAGAGACCACCTCTGCCGCGGTTCTCCTCGGGGAGGGCTTCCCGCACCGCTCCACGCACTGCTCTCGAGCGAGGCCAGGACTGCGACTGTAACGGACGGGCAGCGGAGGGAAACGTCGTTTGGGGCCAAGTTGGGAGGCCGGGGGGCAGGGCCCCCCTCACGGCCTGACACCGCCCTGGAGCGGGGGGAGCACCGTTCAGCCCCGCCGCCGGCCGGCGAGGGACGGCCCGCCGGGGAGCAGGCCCGGCTGACAGGGCGAGGGCCACCCCCCCGCCCCCCGGCAGCGGGCGGGCCGCGCCGGCCGGCAGTTCCACGTCGTCTGGCGGCGCGGCGGAGCGGAGCGGGGCGGGACGGGACGGCGGCAGCCGCCGCAGCCCCGCCAGCCGCGGGGGGCAGCGAGGAAGGCGTCCAGGCCGCCCGGCAGCGGGAGCAAAAACGGAGGCGGGTGAACGGTCCCCGGCCGGGGCCCGGGAAGGGGAATGGCCCCGAACTCGCTCCAAGGAGACTGCGAGGGGCCGGCCGAGGCTACGCCGGGGCCCGCGGCGGCTCCGCGCCGCCGAGCCGCCTCCCGTCCCGTCCCGTCCCCGCTCACCGCGTTCTTCTTCTGCACCATCTTGTCCATCTTCTTGGCGATGCGAATGATCTCGTCCTCCGTGGTCATGGCTGCGGCGGCCCGAGCAGGGCACGGACGCCGAAGCGCGCGGAGCAGATCTTACTTCGCCTCTCCGCGGGGCGCGGGAAGCGGCCGGGGCCGCCGCCGAGCTCTGAGGGGAGGCGGGGAGCGGGAGTAGGAGCGGAGCCAGGCCGCGGCGCAGCGCCCCGACCCAGCAGCCAGAGCGGCAGCGCCAGGCAGCGCGCGTCGAGCGCCGGCCGCAGGAGCCAGGCAGCGCTACCGCAGGCCGAGACCATTGGCGCGCGGGCCGGCGGGGGCGGGGCTGCGTTTTGTCCCCCCGACACCTCCGCCAAAAAAAGCGCAAAACCTAACAGAAGTACAATTGAATGACTTCGTACAATGTCTCACCCTCACCAGCGCACAGCTGTTTAGTGTGCTGCCCTGTTCATTCAACGCGTAATACACCAAAAACCACGGCGCCGACAATTTGCTTCCTGTTTCCAAGCTTTTCTTCAACTGGCACTCGATTTTGTTAGCTTCAAAGGGATGGAAAATCCCCTCTTGCCTGTAACAGAGAAAGCTTTTCTTAAAGTCTATCCCTAAAGAGTTACTTTCGTATAAAATGGAGCGAGGATTTCCAATCGCCATTTCAGAGGAAGCCGGGGATTTACAAGTTCAGAGTCAGTACAAGAGCTGGAGCTGAACTTGTGCACTGAGCAAGTATCGCACTGTAATGTGCTACAGTGCTTCCAAGTCTTAAAGCTAGCCTGAATCTTGTACATGTTCCACGTTTATGAAGTCTGACAAATGTATAATACGCACCATCCATGAAATTCCGTTCATAAACTGAGTTACATGTCATGTTACAGTTATTTCTTGTTGAAAGAAAGAACAGCACCATTAAACCATTTTTACTGTAAAATAAAAGTGTTTACTTGAAGAGAATGGTAAGCATATCTGAAGGTTATAGAAAGATTGCACAAAGATAATCCCCTACTAAGATGCAGGAGGGTTCTGGAATCTATTATTAGTAAGCAGTCTAATGCTGTGGATGCCTGAGTTGTAAACCGAGGACTGTAAAATATGTACATTTTGGAGAAAGGCGAGATAGGCCCTTTCCTTGACACACCACTCGCGGAAGCGATTACAGCAAGAACTGCCACTGCACTTACACGTCATGTACTTTGCAGCAAGACTCTCGTGTGTTTTGAAGCTATACAGAGAGAGGTGGTTTTCAGGCAGTTCTACATAGTGCTCAGTGCACACAACGGTCGTGGCATCTGTCAGTTGAAAGGCCTGCACGTACACAGACATATTGGAAGCAATTAAAATTATCTGGGCGCTAGATAGGATCTTCCCACAGGTTAGATTTGAGCCATGAACTGGACAAGCATACAGAAACTGTCTGCAGCTTTTTTTTGTTGTTTTTTTCTGCCCAAGGGAAAACAAAGCAGAACAAAAAAAAAATCACAGAAATTATTCCTTAAGGAGAACACTACCTTTTTTTTCAGAGACAGATTTTGGGGAGAAAAGAAAAAAAAAAAAAAAACCAGTGCTCGCCACAACATTTAGGAGATTGTGCCAGTTCAGGTTTAATTCCACTTTGCCTAGATGCAGTAACCTAGTACCTGTAATAATCAACTCAGGTGAAGTAAGAAGCTAACCTCAAATGAAGTTTATAATAATTTTTCCCCACAACCACATCAGTGATAAAAGCAGTACACAGTGCGTTAGCAGCTGAGAGTTATTGCTACACTATATGGTAAACAAGCTTGTACGTGTGCAAGGTGCAAGTGAGGTCAGGGATAATGCTATTAGAAAACTAGAAATCTCAAATCAGACAGTATGATTGGTTTGAACATACTTAAGTTCTGCAGTGAAGTCTTCCAGTATTAATTTTTTTAAAAAATACTATTCAACACTTTCTTAATTGGAAATAGATGGAGAGAGTTAAAAAAATGCAGATTAAATCTATTAACATCCAAAACGTATCAGGTAAGGAAATTATAATTGTAAATTAGATACTATATAGCACTTATAAAGGACCTGCTGCAGGACTGTAAGGGCAAAGCATGTAACATTTTTTTAACATCTAAATTAATAAAAGTAGCATCAAAGAAATATTTCACTAGGGAAATCAAAGACTAACCAGATGGTAATGCGTATCTTTTTTTTTTTGCAGACATGCATTAAAAGAAACCAAAATACAGCTCTCTTTATTTGCACTGTATGCTACAATATCAGAATGATACTCAATTAACTGAACCAGTACTAGCCAGATTCTTTTTATTAGCTGCTCTATCATCCTTAGGATAGCAACGCTTTATTGCAAAGAAATACACAGCACTCTCCATGGTTGTTCTGTTTTAGCTGTTTCTGAACCAAGCAGCTTTGTACAGCATCGGTCCCTTCTATAACATGCCACTGTAAGTCCAAAGAACAGTAGGGGAGGGAAAAAGAGACCAAACACAAGTTAAACTACACATTTTTTTTTCCTTTATGTTTAGCTTCTTTCTCCTAAATAAACCTATTTGAAAGAAATAACATAGTTTGTTGCAGTGCATTTACCTGTTACAGCATCTTCTCAGCATTCTTTTGCAAGAATTTCTAAAAGCTATCGTACGCCTGCTGCTGCAAAGAGCCTGCGTCTAACTCAGTAGAGCTTGTCATTTCCTGGACCACAGGACCTTCCACAATACCAAGACTTAACAGACAGAGATGGCTCTCCTATGAGCGTGCACATATGAAATGTTGTAGATTTTTACGAACTGATCTCATTTGATATGAGACAGCATCTTGAGAAACTGGGGGGCAGGGGGCACCAGACAGTAGCACACACAAAGTTTGCAGTGAAGGATCTCTGAACTCCTATCAAGGCACTTTAAAATCCTCCATTTTCAAGACTAAGATTCTGTATGGAAAAGGCTCCTCTAATCAAGGGTTAACACAAGTCTACAAGATATACCATTCACAGCATTCCAAAAGGTTTTATGTAACCACGTGTTATACCCATTATATGCCTCTCCTTTTTATTTGAGCCCTCAGTGTAACAATGACTTAAGTCTACCAAAACAGAATTTCAATTGGGTTGAACCAGGGAGCTGATCCCTGACCTTTGCCGGGGAAGAAGAGACGAGTCCAACTGCAGCTACATGAGGAAAGCTGTAGCAAACAGAAGTTCCAATTTCTCAAAAGAGCAATATGTTCCTCAAAAATTTCTGAAACAGTAACATGCATCTTGATTAGTTGTTTCTATGGTTATGCAACAGATGGGTTGGTTTTTTTAATGTATTTCTTCACACTAGCTCTAAACTACAATGGCATGGCCTGAAGTTAGACCAAGAATCATTTTTAAACCCTGGTATTTGGAACATGTTATTAAATTACTTTTCAAAAGGTCTCCACTTTTTTTCAACTTGGAAGCAGTAACTGGAGGTACTGAAATGTAAAAAATACTTAAGAAAATCTTTTGCATTTTTTTTTTTGTTCTAAGTCACATTATTAGACTTCCGTATTCTGGGACAATCTCTACTTATTTTTTGTACAGAGACTGAAAGTATTTAAGCCTTTTAAAGATCCCTCCAAATAATTTTAAATACTATGAAATAGCTACCGAATAATTTCGAGCAAAAGCTATTTTAAGAGTTTGGTCATATTCACAACCAGGGAACATTCGCACTCCAACTTTTAGACTCCATCTGCTCCATCTGTTAATGCAGACAAGTAGCCTTTTAAAATAAGAACCCTGAACGATCCCTGAGGGAAGTCGACCTTCTCCACATGGAGAACCTAAACCTCCCACTTTGATGCCTGAAGCAAGGTTCACTACACCTCAGCAAACTGGGTAGAAGTTTTAAGTTTTACAAGTTTTGCAGAGAAAAAAGAGGTAATGGGTTGCTTTTTTTTTTCCTAATAACTGGAACTAAGAGAAAACCTTTACCTACTGTGTGGATGTCCATTAAATTATGTAATTACTGTGTTTAGATCAGCTTTAATCAGCTACATCAAAAGGTAGTTGTTTCACTCAAAGAGAATTAATAAAACCTGTTATCCTAAAGGCAAATGGTGGTCTCATAAGAGTGGCAAGCAATGAAAAGAAAAGAGAAAAAAAAAAAGAAAAAAAAAAAATCTGTTCTGCAGCTATTATTCTTCAAAGAATCTCATTTCCAAGTTAACCAACAGACAGTCTGAAAACTTCTTGAGTCACCTTCTTCATTTACACCAGTGGTCTCAAATTATATTTGATAAAGTTTAATACAATAGTACATTGTAATTTTCTTACTATGCTAATTCTAAGCAATGTTTCTCCTCACAATTATCTCCTTAGGCATACCAAGGCTGAAAGTAAATTGAAACTGAACATTGCTAAAAAAGTTTTTCATTAAACTGACAAATTACTCTGTATAGTATGGCATCTTTGTTGTTACTAGCTATTCTTATAGCCTTAAGTTGCCACGCTATATTCACACACGGCACTGCATCTATCGTGCATGTCCATACCTTCATGAACTTCCTAACTGTACTCCCGACTGACTTTTAGACATCAATCTACGGAAACAAGCAGCCTTTTAGTTGCTTTAAACTCCCTGAGGGGATACATGTACACCCCATTCCCTCTCAGCATCTCTTCCCAGACAATCTCAGGATTTCTCTAGAGCGCCCCACATTACGTATACCACTGACCAGCCTCAAATACTACAGTTAACCTAAAAAGGACACGTAACCCCTGACTCCTTTAACAAGTATCTTAAGTGGTATGTATGCCAAACCTAATATCACTTCAAAGGCTCCCCGACACCACAGAACTCCCAGAGCAAGGTATAGCAGTACACAGTGAGAAGACTTTAGCTCTTTTGTGTCCTAGAATAAGGCTACTAGAAAATATTTTCATTTTCTCTACCTTTCAAAATTACTGCAAACTTCAAGTAAACACGTTAAAATAAAACTAGCCTAGAATATGAAAAAAAATATATCATACTTATCATTCTGTCAACAAGGTAGCAAAACATAAACTGGTATGTGTTTTTTTTTTTCTTTTCAGTAACTACAAATCATCGTTCTTTTGTATTACAGCATCATACATATATTCATATATTACCATGCAATACACTTGCAAGAAGCCTCTAAAGCGCCTGTTTCACAGCACATGAAAGCTCAACTTCTTTCAGGTAAGTATGGAAAAAAGTCTTTAGTACTTGCGCAAATGCTGATTGAAATTTATTTCACAATGATAAAAATGGAAAGATTTTACATTTTCCCTACTACATAAATAATTTCCAAAGTTACGAGTCCATAAATAAAATGAGTAAACTAAGTAAATTAAATCTTAGATGCTTGTATTTAATATAAATGGCTTATAGTTCATAGCACAAAGAGTAAGTGTTCAGTATTTCTTTATAAAATTTAATATACACAGGCCTTGTACATATGGCTTCATTAACATCTTATACAATTTGTTCTCAGTCATATCCATCAACACAAATAGCACCTCTACATAAAAGATGCATCCTAATGATTTCAATGAAGTGCAGTGTACTACATTAGAGAGAACATGTTTTAATTAACAGTTCTTAATACCAGTTGCAGTGTACAGTACTTTTACCAATTTACTGTGTTGTAATTATACAAGATAGGAGGAAGAGACCAAATCATACAGCCCTCACCACAGTACAGACCCCAGTACAGGTTTACTTGAAGAATGGCTGGAAGATTTGGTTTATAACACATAATTCAACATATTTATTAAACAGTGGGCAACGTATTCCAGCAAGAAGTCAGAGTTCTGACTGCACAACACTGCAGTCAAATTTAAGTACCATTTTGACAATAAAAACACATTAGGGAGTTTGTTTCAGTGGGTCTCTAACTGATCTGCAGGCAAGGTATTTTAGTATCAGTGCTTTCGCTGGTTTGACAGACATCAACCCCTTTTGGGAAAACTCAAACATTACAAAAAAGCCTCCTTCATTATCGGACAGTTTCAGATTGTAGTTTATAAGGATAGGACATTCACATTTAAAACGCTGACATTCCAACTTCTTTATTTTAATAGAATATTATTAAAAACCCCACCCCAGACTGAACTATCATTCAGCCTAAAAATATATGCAATCATGACAACAATCCCAGCACCAAATCATTTCAGGTAGTAAGTTCAGCTACAAGATCATACACACAGCTTTCCAACTAGCTGTGAAGTTACAAAAGACAGGAGCTGAAGATATACACTGTAATATGGGATAGGCTTCAAGTACATCCTTGAAGTTTCCTCTAGCTTCTGGGCTCATTAACAACCCCCAGCTACAACCTACTAATATACTCCTACAAAACAAACAAACAAACAAACAAAAAAAGCAACCAAAAAAAAAAAAACCCAAAAGCAAACCACAACTTGAGAGGAAGAATTCTTCCTAGAATACAGAAATTCAGATTAAGTCACAACATCTACTTACATTTACTTCGGTAGTACAGCTCTTTGTAGATGAAGGAAGTGGCAAAACAATAGTATGAATAAAGTCTTGTTGTGATAGCTGAGTGTTTGAACAAAGTTAGCACATAAAGCATTTCTAGAAAAACATCTGAAAGCTTCATGAAGACGACAGTTGAAGCTGACTTGGATTAAAATGCAGAAGTACTAGAAACTCACCACAAGCTGTGAACACAGTTCACCAAACTGAAGAAAGTGTTATGAAGCTAACACAGAATAAAACTAGGACTGATCTAATTTTACCATCTTAGAATGAGTTTAAAAAAATATTTCTAACAGAAGAAATAATATGTGAAATGAGCACACAGTCCATTAGAAGTTGAACAAGACAGCTGAACAGCATTATCAAACAATTTACAAACAGAACAAGAAAATAATAAAGGAAAAATCAGATGCTTGTACAGAACTTTGAAAGCATGCCAATATTCATGGAATTATTTAGACAACAGGGGAATGAAGATAAATCTAAAAACTAGGGAAAATAACATATAGTTTGCTTACCCAGTTTGCAGTTCAGCAGGACTGCAAAATTAGCTAATGCAATTTGGGAATGACTCCAAGCTAGGACATTCTGTTTTCTCAGTAGAACTTTGGCACAACTACAATAAGAATATTATGGTTTCTTCTGTGAACTAAATTAACTGAAAGACAAATTGGCAGATAAATAGAACAGAGTGACTGAGGGAAAAGACTAATTAAACTTCAAAGTTAATAGACATACGCTGTCAAGCACACAGATGGAATATCTAAAAGGGTTTCAGCACCATTTAGAAAAAAAAAAAAAATCCTTTTCAATTTTACATATTAAGAGATGTTTACTAATCCTGAGAAACTGGATTAGAAAAAACAACTTCCTAAAAATGAAGTGCAATACATATGAAAAAAAGCACTGAAACCTGAGAACTCATACTAGGTGAACAAGTCAGATTTCTGCTAACAGCTATGTTAAAGAAGGGATATAACGGTGTTATTCCCCATTTATGCATTTGTATCAGTAGATGCTTTGGATGTAAATCCATATACACTGTAAGAGGACCACTCAATTAAGCTGGGAGAGGAGAAAGTACCGTAAATGCAGGTATGAAGCAGAGTGCTGACAACACAGATGCATCCAAAATAGGAATGTTCTTTGCTTGCATATATACTATAGTAGAGAACATTGTTACGCAGCATATTACGTAGTAAAAACTGTAGTACATTTTTTAAACATTCCTAAGTGTGTTGACAGAACAGCTGTTTCCAGAAGTAAATGGTGGCTTTTAACTGCAAAAAGCTGTTGAGCATGCATTGATTTCTGTAACTCAGTGTGTTTCACATTTTTTTCCCATAGTAGGTCTTCATATTCCTGGGCTATACTGATATAGGGAAATGTGGAATGATATATTTGAAAATAAAATTATTTGTTCTTTTTCAGAAAGTATTAGATGGTATCAATTTAAAGTTTAAGTTATACCCTAATTGCACCTGTATTTCCATTTCAAAATGACTCAGGTTAGTCAGTATCTGTGTTACACATGAGACTTCAACAATACACAAAACTACACAGCTGCATTCTTTTCAGTTAGTTACTCCAAAGCAGAGGAAAAAAAAAATTGATCAAAACTATATGCTGGAATTGCTGTTGTAAAATACATCACCCACATTTCTACACAAATGAAAGCTACAGAGACTAAAGCACAAGATGAATATTTAGTAAGAAAATAGGATTTTTAAAATGAAACTTGAATTATTCCTACGCACTTCAGAATTCTGTTCCAAGTCAGCACTTGACATGAGTATACAGTAATTAAAAAAAAAAAAAAAAAGACAATAAGCAACAAGTGACGGTGTAATGAGGAATTAATCCCTTTAGAATTTCCACAGTATGTACCTATATGAAAACAGTTAAAAATTGAGGTGGTTTAAATATAGGAAGTAGCTTCACTGACTTCTAGCCATTCTAGGAGAACAACCCTCCTTATCTGAAGTAACAATTAACATTTAATATTTAAAGCTTTGTCCTTGGTAACATTTATTTTACCATCATATGCCCACTATGTTACATGTTGTGTACTTTATGCATCCATTACATAAAGAAAATGTTTTAATATGTTTTCAGTGAGTATTAAGAACAAATCATGTCTCAGGTAGAACTAAACTAGTCACATTTATGTTGCTCACTTAAATTTAGTTTTTAATTACTTGTACAAATAGTTTAAAATTCTGCAATCAAAAAAAAAAAAAGAATCAGACATCTTGAACAGTATGCTTAGGTTACATTCCATCATTGTTAGCTAGCTGCCTCATTCACATAGTCCCACCAGTGGACAATTAATACCAAAAAGATTATAATTTCTTGTACATGTGTATTATTTAACCCTCATCCTAAGTATAAATTTGCAACCCAGTATTAACACTGCAGGTATAGAAGTAATGCTTCCTATCAGGCATATGAAAAGATTAATACTACCACAGTTGATGCTGGTGTATTTATATAGAAGGCTTCTCACGTATCATTTCAGTCTACGGGAGGTAAATGTTTGTCTATGAACTGTTTTACATCCATCATCTCCTGTTTAAAGATAAAAGTATGTATTAGTTGAAGTTCCCTACTAATATATATTCAGCTACACTAAATCATGCTTTAACATTTCAGTTATATTGAGCAGCTGGGCTACAAATATTAATTAGTTGATAAAATCCTATCGCTTTGCACATAGCAAGTCAAGGCTGATAACTCTTCAAAGCCCAATGGACTCAGAAGAGGCTAAAATACAAGAAAAAGAGTAAAAACTACTTTTTTTCCTCTCTCTGTGAAGTTGAGTTGGCAAGCTACGTGTTAATCATCAAGTGACTGAAACAGCATCAGGCTGAGCACGGACAGGATTTGAAGGTAGCTAAGGCCGTAGCTTCGGGTATACTTTAAACTGCTGCAAGTTAGCAGCAGTGTGAAATTCCAGCAGCTCCTCCTAAGCAATATAGCTAACTAGACTGGGAAACCAATCCATGTTAAAAATAATATAATTTTTTAAATGAAGTCAACATTGTAAGAAAGAGCACATTATTAATATATTTGTGTGACAAATCAATGCTATTACTGGCTAAACGCAATACAACTGTGTAAACACCTCAAAGAGGTCATCCAAGGCTACAGTTCCCACAAGATGCAGCAGTCCAAATTAACAAAGTTACTGCTGCTGACAAATGGTAGATCTGTTGCTTGCCTCTTCTGTTCCTTGCTCCTACCATTTACTTTGTATGAGTTCTGATGCTTCAACTCACTACAGCTGCAAAAACTGAAAACAACAGCTTTTGCCATTTTAGCAAGTTCAAATGTCTCGGAGAAGTTTCTGATCAGCTTCAGAGCTGGTGCAAGAAGGAAGAGAGGGCCACAAGGTCATGAGCAGAGGGAACTAGTCCACCCCTTTCCAGCAGCAACAAACCATTACATCAGCTCAGCTGCCTGCTGAGCCAAAACCATAAATAGAGGTTCTGAAGCTGCCTCTTCCATAGCGTCAACCCTCCCTTCCCATTTCTTTGAGGTCTCCATACACAGAACTAACAAGATGCTTCTCTTCAAAATACCAAGTTGGATTTATGCTGTGAGAATCTGCTTTCCAACTCAGTGATTTTTTTTTTTTTTTTAGTAAGCAAATAATGAAAATTGGGAGGGGGAAAGAGTATTTTATAGACCAACTAGCCTAGTCTCAAAAATACAATCTTATAAGGAAGCTCCCACTAGTCATATAAACTTTTGCCTTGGATGCTTTTTCAGACGGGCATTCAGTTACTCACTAAAGTAGGTCAGTAGCATCAAGCACTTGATATTAAAAAAAACCAAAAAGAAAAACAAAACCAGAAAAAAAACCAACCCCAAATCCCTGCACCAAATACATATTTGAGTTGAGGGGAAAAAATTAACCAAACCCAGCTAAAACATTGTATATTAAGAAAATTACCTCAATACAAGAGCTATGCATCATGCCAGAGTAAGTCCTGAAGGTTACGTTGGCTGGATTTATCATACTCTTTAGCTTCTCCACAGTGAGAGAACCAAACATTAAAGGAACCAATGGGTCACAGTCCCCATGGCACTGAAGAACAGCAATCTCCTTGTTGACACCACTGATAGGGCCCTGTTAGGAGCAGAATTAGAGGGGAGAAGAGAAGAAAGAGACAGTAAGCAGAGGTTATCTTAGAGATAAAATAACCCCATAGCACTATGCCCTGTGACAGGACAAATAAGTTGAATTCTGAAGGAAAAAAACACAACATACAGTCTGCAAGTTTCTTACAAAGTAAGCTCTGTGCCTGAAAACACATGAAGTTCAAAAACCTGCAAATAAAATGTTGGCACTAATTTCAGAACAGAGGAACATGATTCCTGGGCAAGTAGAAAAACTGATGCTTTGTTTAAATACCTGGTCTCTAGTAAGATAGCGCCTTGCAGATGGAACAAATGGCAAATACATTTACAAATGGCAAATACAAATACAAATTCATCTTCAAGGAAAATTTGCTCTATCCTTTAAGTTTCCTAGGAATGTCATTTTAAGCAGAGATAGCTACTGAGTATTTCCTCATTTTTTCCTACCTGCCAAACTCTGTAAAATTCCAGGGCCCTATTTTAAAACTTCTGAGTTATCAAAAAACTGTCAATATTCGGTAATAACAACAGTCACCAATTCCTGCACAAGATACACTCTTCAGATATACTCATTCCCCAAGTGCAAATTAGCTTAGGAAAGAAACAAATACCTGAGGAAAAGAAGCCCGTAGAGGAAGCCAACAGCTGAGGGCTACAACACCTGCTAATTTTTGTTGTGTTGTAAGAGCTGTATACAATGATAAAGCGCCTCCCTAAGAGAAAGAGATTAAGTATTAGAATGGTGATGGTAATGTTCCTTTTAATGCTTTCAAGATCTCTGGTTTCTCCTTTAAAGGTCTTACTCTATTCCAATCTATTCTTCTTTAGAACCAACACTAAAATCAGTATTCCTGTACAACATTTATTTTATTTTTTACTCCTCTCCAAGTCCACATGATCAATTCAGAAGTAAACACAACAAATTTACTGTAACTAACAGCTGGGAAAAAAAAAAAAAAAACAACCAAGATATGAAATAAAGCATTGCCACTCATGACAGTATTATCACTACTTAAATATTTTAATTTACTTGCCTGTAGACTGAGGAGTTGGTGTATCGACCAATTAATCTATTAACCTACCTACCACAGATTTCTTACAAGTATAAAGGGAAAAATTTCCCAAATAAATCCAGACCATCAAATATCTACCAAATTAAATCAAAAAAATACTACCAAGATTTTCAAGCAAAGCTACATAAGTTAAATGCATAAAGACTTTAAATAGACTATTAATTTTAGTACTTTTTTTTTCCACATGCACATTCATTTTCCAATGAATAGCAATTATTTCCATAAAACTAAAAAACTCCCTTTCTTAGGGCAAAGGGAAATCAACACCTTACAATTTTAGAAGCACCTAACATCAGCTCTCTTCAATTCAAGTGTCTGGATTTCCCACATTAGGAAAGCTAGGTTACTTCCCTAGAAAAAGACACAGTTCTTCTCAACCATACCTTACCTGAGAAAAGCCACCCAGGATAATTCTATTAGAAGGAATTCCATTTTTTACTTCTTGATCTATCAGTGCTTTAACTGCAACATAAATAAAGGCCAGTAGTTAAAAACCACTCTATTCTGTAGAAAGTCCAGAAGAGGAAAGAGACCTTCTCCCTGATGCCAATAGAAAGCTAGTGAAAGGAAAATCTAATCTGCTATACATTAAAAAGTATCAAGAAATCTAGAGCATGATCTGAAATTCCAATGCCACTATACAACTTACAAAGAGGAAAAATTTGCAAGTAAGTCTTGCAAAAGCCCCACTGCCAGGAAGACAGTATCCTCTTCTAACTATCCAGCCACACAAGTGGATGCTCGTACAGCTCTAACCTGCTGTGCTACCCGCGATATCTTAAAAAAAAAAAGTACACTGGTTCCCATGCACATTTCTTATTTGAGATTATGAAGTGTTTGCACTGGCAAATTGCTCTACCTACTCATGAAGTTTTAAAAAAAACAAAACCACAAAACAAACTGTGCACTCAGCTAAACTTTGATCAGCAATAATACGATATATACAAGCATACCATTCTCTGCTGCCTGCTTGATCCCAACTTCATCTTCTTGTGCATCTGGGGAAAGTCCAATGATATCAAACCTTACAAAAATATCAACAAGAGAATTACTCATTAGAGCATCTATTCCTCTTCCTTAAAACATAAATAATAAAATTGGGATATTTTCCAGATAAAAATGTTAGCTGATACATTAGTTAGTACCAACCACCCATAGTTTACAAGAAATAGCAGACAATCTGTGAATATGACTAAGAGGCTAGATACAGTCAACAAAGCTTTTCTGAGCTCTGCTATCTTCTGTCATTTACTACAGATCAAGCAGCTCAGTTTTGATATTTGCTCCCAAAGTGTCACAAGGAATTTCAATTTATCAGTTGCATGTACAAAATTAAAACACTGTTTGAAGAAATGTAAGAAAAACAAATACCAGTTACTTGGGGGAGGGGGGAGAAGCCTGAAAAGGACCGATTTAAGCTAATTGAAATCTACCATATTTTTCTTGCTTTCTATTCATAGAAATGGTTAAAGTTTGAAGGGACCTTCAAAGGTCATCTAGTCCAACCCCCCTGCAAGGAGCACGGACATCCCCAACTAGATCAGGTTGCTCAGAGCCCCGTCTAATCTGGCCTTGAACATTTCCAGGGATGGGGCATCCACCACCTCTCTGAACAACCTGTTCCAGTGTTCTACAATTCGCATTGTAAAAAATATTTTCCTGATGTCCAATCTAAATCTACCCCCCACTATTTTAAAACCATTACTCCTTGTCCTATCACAACAGGCCCTACTGAACAGCTTCTCCCCATTTTTCTTGTAGGCCCCCTTGAGGTACTGGAAGACTGCTATCAGGTCTCCCCAGAGCCTCCTCTTCTCCAGGCTGAACAGCCCCAATTCTCTCAGCCTGCCCTCATAGGAGAGGTGCTCCAGCCCTCTTATCATCTTCGTGGCCCTCCTCTGGACCTTCTCCAGCTGGTCCATGTCCTTCTTATGTTGGGGGCTCCAGAACTGGACGCAGTACTCCAGGTGGGGTCTCACCAGGGCAGAGTAGAGGGGCAGAATCACCTCCCTCGACCTGCTGGCCACACTTCTCTTGATGCAGCCCAGGATGCGGTTGGCCTTCTGGGCCGCAAGGGCACATTGCCGGCTCATGTTGAGCTTCTCATCCACCAGCACTCCTAAGTCCTTCTCCTCAGGGCTGCTCTCAATCCACTCTCCGCCCAGCCTGTATTTGTGCCTGGGATTGCCACGACCCAGGTGCAGGACCTTGCACTTGGCCTGGTTGAACTTCATGAGGTTGGCACGGGCCCACCTCTCCAGCCTGTCAAGGTCCCTCTGGATGGCATCTTTCCCTTCCAGAATGTCGACAGCACCGCACAACTTGGTGTCATCGGCGAACTTGCTGAGGGTGCACTCTATCCCACTGTTCACGTCGCCAACAATAATGTTGATCAGGGCCGGGCCCAACACGGACCCCTGAGGGACACCACTTGTGACTGGTCTCCACTAGGACATCAAGCTGTTGACCACCATTATCTGAGTGCAGCCATCCGGCCAACTCCTTACCCACCGAGTGGTCTGTCCATCAAAGCCATGCCTCTCTAGTTTAGAGAGAAGGATGTTGTGCAGGACAGTGTCAAAAGCTTTGCACAGGTCCAGGTAGATGATATCCACTGCTCAATTCAGAATGGATGTTCTAAATAATAGTTTTTAGATGACCTACCAACCCACCAGATGTTTCCACTGCAGGTCTCTACTACTACTGACTATAAATTCAGACGCAATACAGACTATGCTTGTAAAATAAAGTGGTTTTTTATTCTAAGACATACAGATTAGGCCTGAGGAACAGCCATTACCATAAATACACAAGGAATTACAGTGCACTTATTATAAGAACTGAACTAAAGCAAAAGCTTTTTATACTTACACCTGATAAAAGCTAGCCTTTCAGGTTGTTTGTGATTTTTAATCAAGACGAGTTCAAACCTCTAGATACCTTATGATTGGAATCGTACACAATTGAACAAATACTTACCATGACGGCATAGCCATGTTCATGTTCAAAGAAACTGGCATAACTGGCCTAGAAATGAGAATGAACAACACTGACATAAGATATATACTGAAATTTAATAATGCAGATGCAGTTATATCATGAAATGACATATCCCTGATTCTGTCTTACTTTTAAACCACAATTAACATGAGCTACTTTGTAGCATCTCTTCAAGAAATCTCTCTTGAAACCTGCCAGTCCAAACACGTTTAATATTCAGAGGTGAATTACAACTCTCAAGGAAAACATTACTGGGGTGCTTTTGCTTTATATATCTGTGCGTGGCGTATTAGCATGTACATATTAGATATATACATACATAAAGAGATACATATAACACACACATGTACCTCATTTAGTTATTTCCAAGTAACAGTTATTTACCATAATTCCATACACATGCTCAGTGGATGAAGGCACCTTACACAGCAGCATCAGCAAACCTAAGGAAGCAGCCAAATGCAGCACAGTGGCGGATACGAGTCCGACCACACGTGCTTCTCTCAACAGCTGAATCTGCTTAAGCAGTGCCTGCCTTCACTGCACGACTCATTCCCACCCCTCTGCTGCTGTACGGCATCTTTTTAGACACGCCAAGACAATGGCAATGGACCATGCCATGGATCAAATCTGGCTATAGTTTTAATCCACTGAAATCGAGGAGCATAAGTTCTGTGGGAAAAGACAGAAAGAAGACAAAGAGCAAGCAAAAAGAACAGCAGATGTTGCTAAGCTCCTTTTGAATGGCTCAGCAAAGCATGGCCACGTGGTAAAATAAATAAATCGCAGACCAGTAATCAGGATTACACCAAAACATTGCTTACTTATTTCCCTATCATCCCTGCTCCACATCTCCCAAGACTGCTGGAGCAAAAGAGAATCTGAATTTTGTGTTAAAATAAATTAAGATTATACGTAATTCATTTTTCTATCATTAAATAAATACTAGGTAAATCTTAATGCTTTATTTATTCACTCTTGACCCTGCTCAGAAATATTTCACTTATCAAATTGCACAAAGACAGCTCAAATTGCATTATTTGCTGAAAATATTAATACCCTGTGAATATCTGAAACTTGCTGTAGGTAACAGGGAAATTTTATCTATGCACCTGACTTTAAGCACATGTACCTAACACAAAGTATATTTAATGGTCAGTAATATACAAAAAATTACTCCTTTTTAAGACTGGCTTTTAACAAATGACTGTTGGGGGCAGGGGGGGAAACAACAAACAACTCAATCCAGTGAAAACAAAGTCAAAACAATCTAACTTTGCACATAAAATTTTCCAAATATCTTTTCAGTCTGAATTAGTAACAAGAGCCAAAAATGAATAAAAATGCAGTTTTGCCATAAAAATCATATAGCAGCTCCTAAAAATAACAGAATATTTAATAGCATCAACATTATTTTAGAGTGTTTTTTTTATATGAAAACGAAATGCAGAGACATCCAAATCCCATTTGACTTCACCATCTGTGCAAATGTCTTAGTAACTCCACAGAAAAATGTGAAACAAAAAAAAACTTAGTAACTTACGCATGTGGGCAAATGTATTTTACATGTGGGCTTTTGATACCTGCAAGTGCTTCTGACCATCCATGCCTGTTAACAAAAGATATATTAAATGACATTTATGTTTTGGCTTAGCTCTTATTTCTGTGTTGGTGCAACAGCACAAGGGCAAGTATGAAATACACCGAATGAGACCAATATAAACACATTTCTAGAAAATGTTTACATCAGCTGCAGTATGCTATGAATATAGTATTAAACTTAAAAGGTTTGTTCTGCCTCTGAGTATTTGTTGCATATATAGAGCCAGGGACACTTTATTAATTTGACTGTCATAGTTGCAGCACAGCTGCTGAAATACCTCTTTGGCTCTAGGGCAAAGCCTGCTCTGTATCTGGCCGGGTTTATTAACTTGGGTGCTGGAACATAGGAACACAGGTATCCTGCTTCCAGGCAGCTCTAGCCCAGAGGCTGCTTTGCTGCTCCATAGGGTTAAGGCAGCCTCTTTCACAGCCAAGTTTGCTTTTCCTGAACCAAATTTCTTGATGTGGGAAAGCAGCAAACTGACATCTAAGCTAACTTCACACAGAGCCAACCTAATCAATCAGACCTATTAACTTCGGCTCAGCTTGAATGCTCTCAGATTCCAGTAGTCCTGAACAACACTCCCGACTGTAGGTAGTTTTTTATTTTCAAGCACATGCTGTATGAACGCATAGAACAACGTGAGATCTGCACAGCAGAAGAGTCATCAAGCTTCCTATAAACTGGAAAACTGGAAACCATAATTTAAATAAACAGCTCTGAAAGACTCGCTCCAGGGCTCATCCAGACCTGAACTGAGCTGGACCCAAATCTGAACCCATGCAGAACCACTGTCTGCACCTGCACTTTGATTTCTGTAACACTTGATAGTACCTGTATTTCCTGATTTTTCTCATTATTCAGTATTCCTAACTCACTCACTAAATCAGATACTGGAAAGTTGATTCTAAGCAGAAAACACCTGTAACAGATTCATCAGTGACACAGCCGAACTAATGAGACCAACAGCAGACAAGCCACAAAAGTATGTTTGGCTGAATTTTAATCTCATCCTGAAAAGTTCATGTGTGCTACCTGAAGTTAAAGATGTTTCAAACACACAGACAGCACAGACATTTGAAACACTGGCTGCGTATTTCAGCCTACTTCCTACTAATACTTTTATATATACTACTAACAAATTGCGGGCGATATTACTTGCATAATTCTTGCAATATCACAGAAAGCAAAAGACGAATCTAAAGGAGAAATACGACTGAGGAAAAAAATAGTTAGGTAAGAATTTAGAATTAAGAAGAATAAGAATTTATAGCCAATGATAAAGATTAATTTGACAAATTTGGAAAGCAACATTGTATATAAATTTACACAGACTCTTTAGAACAATCCTCTATGTTGTATCTTTTGTTCAGATATTGACAAGTATCAATCATTAAGTGCTATTTATATAGGAGCTAAGAGAGAAAAAGAACATAACTCCCTTTAGACACTTCTCAGAATAAGAAAAATACAGTTGGTAAACTGAAGTGAGCAATTTAAAAATTCATGTGAAGTGGAACAGTAGTTCTCTTCAGACAATTCTCTTTTGGGTCACTACTACGGCTTTTTTTTGAGAAAAAAAAAAAGGCAGTATGTCAAAGGCAGTTCTACCTAATCTGACCTGCAGTGGAGTAGAGGGAAAAATACAGCTAAATCACCCTGTTTCCACAGAGGTGTTAGGACTGGTTAATGCACACATTCCAGTATGCTCAGTGCATCTGCAAGCTTGAGACTGCATGTTAGCTTTGTCACCAAAATGGAAATACTACATTTGTACAAGGAATGCAATTTATGTTAAAGAGCAATTCTCTGTGTTTTTTTTCCCCTTGCAAAAACCAACAGCAACCTGATAGGCAAGGACTCAAATTCCAAAGACTCAAAAGGTTCTGCAATCACTTGCTGTACATTTGGTGCCAAGATGCAGGAAGCACTGCTGCCTCAGCGGCATCCTGCCACCAGAAAGGAAAACAGATAATGCAAACAAGGTGGTGTGTCAGCACAACAAATGAGAACAAACATCTCCACTTGTAGAATACTGCCAAGTGCACAGACTTGACTCCTAACTTATTAAGTGTTATGCAAGTTTCAATTTTGACAGCTGACTTCTTTTTTAGTTCTTCAGAAAAAGTTTAAGTCTTTAACACTGCAAAGCAACATTCAAATTCCAGATAACAAAAATGGAGTTCTTAAAACAAAAAAAAAAAAAGTATGCAATTTTGCCCATAAGGGAGCACAATAAACAAAGCATTCATACTACTTATTTTCAGTATTTAAGTGCCAATTCCTTAAAGTCTTCTACTAAAAAAAGGTTTCAACACACTCCCAACTTGTTAATTCAAGGGCTTTAATGAATGTATGCTTGTATCTCAGCACACACAAGCTTTAAATTGAAACATCACACCACACCTAGAATGCCTCTCAGAAATTCCATACTCTTTCCATTTCCACTCAAACGTGGAAATAACAGGAACAAGACAAACAGGGTACTTGACAGCTTGTTTGGGGTTGGTTTTCTTTTGGAGTTTGAAGACCATATTCAGATAGAGAGATCTGCAGACATTAGGTGACTACTTAGGAGTTTCCTTAGATAACTCAAGTAAGCCTGGATTACCACGAACCCACTCTCAGGAAAGCAAAAGATCAGAAACCCACAGACTTCTTCCACTAAGTTTGACTCAAAACCAAAAGAAGGATCACATTCAGATCAAATTAGGTAAGAGATTGTAAAGAAAGAAGAAAAAGCTTTTGAGGACTTCTGCTGGGAAATTTTAAATAAATAGTTGCCACCATCATTCCAGCATACATAAAGTTTCATCTGTTGTTAGCCACTGCAGTCAACTGAGGGCAAAATGAGAAACTTCAGTAACTTTTAACTGCTCACGTCTTTAAAACATGCAGCCTTATATTTGAAACGGTAATAACTGTTAAGTACGTAATAGATCAGAGTACACACCCGGTATCTCCCAATCCATGAAGAAAAATGACCTAAAGGGAGGAAAAAAAGAAAACCCACAGTGGTGTAAGATCTCTAAACTGTGAAGGCACCTAACCCGCGCACTGCGGACGCCCACCCGAGCTCACGCACAGTTCGGAGCACGGCAGGACTTGAGAAGGAAACTCCGCTTCGTTCACTCCCCACCCCAGCTCCCCCCACGCCGGCCTCCGCGCCGCCATCAGCGGCCGCACCCCGCCCTCGGCACCGCACGGCCCCACTAACGGGCTGACACCGGTGACCTTCCCCCGCCCGGCGCTCGCTCCGGCCGCGAAGAGAGCGGGACCCCGCTCCCCGGCCCGGCTCTGGCAGAGACCTGTCAGCCCGCCGCCCCGCCATGCCCCCGCACACCAGGCAGGCGCCCGCCCTCAGCCAGGCCAGGCCGCGGCGTCGCCTCCAGGCCGCCGCGGCTGCCCCCCGCCCTGCCCGGGACCGAACCCGCAGCGGAGAACAAAGCGAGGCGGGGGCCGCCGCCCGCCCGGGCGGAGCCCAAACGGCCGGCGCCTCCCCGCGGCTCGGCCCCCCCACTCCCCGCCCGCACTCACGGCAGCCGTCGCCTTCCTGGCGGCCGGGATGATGGCGGGGAGCGGCGCCGACATGTTGTTGCCGCACATACACCGGGCTGCGAGGCGGCCAGCGGGACACCGGCCAGCAGCGGGGAGGCGGGACGGGCGCCGGGCCAGGCGGGCGGGAGAAGGCGGGCGGCGGGGTAGGAGGGGCGCGGGCGGGACCTGGGGGAGGGCTGCGGCAGCCGGGGGCCGGGGACACCCCTCGGGGGAAGCCCGGCTGACGGCTGCCGTGCTGTGAGGGGGAGAAGGCTGAACGCCGGGCTCTGCAAAAGCCGCTTCTGTCTTCGGGTTCCAGGGGGGTTTCAAAGAGTTTGAAGCGTCTTTCACCTTTAAAACTACCTTTCGAATAGCCAGATGTACCTGCCAGGCGATACCGCGCTTTTACGGTATAATTTGTACGTGTCTACAGTTTGAGTGTTTCCTGTAAAAATCATTTTTATGCGGTACTATAAGGGTTAGGGAAAATGGGGAGTTACGGTATTCTTCAGTAGGTAAACATAAACCAGTAGGTCATGGGAAACGGGAAAACCGGCAAACAGAGCGTTGTTAGACAGAGCTCATTTGTCCTCATCAGATCCGATGCCTTCATCACTGAATTAAATCTCTCGGCTTACAGCCAATGAGTCAATGATCTTTATTCATCTGGAAATACATGGGGCTATTCAGGCACGCTGCATTGAAATTACTGGATCGTTCCAGTCCATTCCGAATACTTACACCAACTCCGCAGAAGTATGGCAAACACATTTCTATCAAAATGAAATACTTTGTTCTTTGTCTTCTGTTCCATACATCTTTGTCAGATATTTCCTCCCAGAAAGTCAATCTACTCATTGTATTTGCCGGGTGGTGTCTGGCTAACATGGATGCTTTTTTTGGCAGCTCGAGCAGCAGCTGAGTGCACACTATACTTCTTTTTCACATCCTTCCCACTGGCATGTTCCAGACCAGGCAGGGATGTTTTTTTCACAAAGCTTTAGCTCAACAACGTTAGTATTTTTATCAGTGTGGCTGCGTAGAATATATTGGAGAAGCCTTTGCACCAACTGTATAACACTAAACACACAACCTCTTTTGCCATGATTGTCAGGCTGCTTTGGTATGTAGTATTTATGCCAGGGAATCCCTATTTTTGCTAAACTTGCATTATTTTCACAGGTAGCTTTTTATGTTTTGATTTATCTCTATTTTATTGTGTGTTCTTGCCTCCTGTACTCGATCCAAATCTGTTAGGAAAATATAGTTTATGCATAAAAGATTCCTAAAAGATCAGGAGCATCACGTTATGTCAGGTGCTCATCAAGTGCGCTGCACCTGACTCTTGCTGTTGAGCATCCTTTTGGGACACAAAGTTCTGTCTTCCCTCGCTACTGGGCTGTTTGCCACGTAAATGTAACTTCTGTGAGGTGGCCTGCTGATGAACCTCCAGCCTGGGAGATCAGACGTCTGCTCGTAATTAGACCAAACTTTTAATCTTTTAATCAGCATAGATGGAATGATCTTGCCTGAATTCCCAGCGTTTGTGGGTCACACAGTGGCGGGGTGGCCTGCGCGGGCATGGGGCTGTCTGCTGGTGACAGAGAAACGATCGAGGAACCGAGCTTCTGCAATCCTGAAGGAACTGCTGAAAACATGTGAATTATGAATATTTCACAGACTTGCAAGTTGTCTGTCTTTTTAACGATGAGATATGAGTGATATTTTTCTACCTAATTTCAAGGTTCTGTTTAAAGTAGTGAGAGCTTTGCAAGGCAAAGCATGCTGTAAACTATGTATTTTTCCCTATCCAAGTGGCTGAAATGGACTCAGATGGTTGTGCAAAACAGCATTTCATGTTTATTGCCACACTGTAATTTTTATTAATTTTTTTTGAAGGAGGTAAGAAGCTATACCAATTTCCTACTGAAACTCACTAATTTCTGTGACCCAAGTTCCGTTTTGCCCTCATTTACGCTCAGAACTGGCAGAGCTGTTGCGTCGCCTTTTCTCCAGGGTGTAATCTGAAGCAGACATTCAACAGGGAAGGAGGTTTTAGTCAAACGGAGGTTTCAGGACTGAAGTTACCGTGGGAAGTACCGGCTGACTTTCCCCGCGGCCTCTCTGCTCCCTCACCCCTCAGCGCAGCCTCCCTCGTTCCGTTCTTCGCTCCGCTAGAGCCTACATCCTGCAACCCCTGCCCCAGAGGGCAGCTGCCTTCCCGCCTGACCAATACAGCACTTAAAACGGCTGTACGATTTTCCAGTAGGCACACTTTTTAGATTAAAATAGTAAAAACGTCGGTTGAAGCCGGCGCGGGAGGCTGCGCAACAGTGTCGGGAAGGCGCGGGAGGCGCGATTTACGGTTCTGCCGTAAAGCAGGCTCGCCCTGGAGCGCGTCGCTGCCGCCCTTGGGAGGTGAGCGGCCATGAGCGGGAATGGCGGGAGCAAGGCCCTGGAGCTGCTGCGGTCCCTGCCCAGGGTCAGTCTGGCCAACCTAAGGCCCAGTCCAGGCTCCAAAAAGCAGGTGAGTGCCTGTAGCTGGTCGGGTGGGTTGCGGGTATGCTTTCCCTCCGGCGGCAGGACTCTCGGCGGCGTTTGCCTCGGAGGCTGTGAGAAAGCTTTTGGGGAGGCTGCGGCAGGCCTGGGAGAGCGGCCCGGACAGAGCAGGCCTGGGAAGGCGGAGGAGTGAGAGGCAATGTTGTGTTTGTTGGCCCTGTTCTTGCCCTTGGCTTGTCTTCTAGCCGGCATGTGTGGCTGTCCCTACAGAGAACGGGCTGGTGAGTGGCCCTCGCTAAAGCGCAAGGCCGTCGTTGGGGGGCAGGCAGAAACAGTAAAAAAGTATGGAATACCGAGTATTTATAGGATGGAGTAATAACATTTGAAAAGGCTTAGAATGGAAAGGACTGTGATGCCAGCCAGTGCTTCTTGTTACTGTTGATTCATTGAAAACAAAACTGAGTGTTCTCTGTCGCTTGTAAAGTGATAGAGGCGTAAAGAAGAGAAACCAGGAAGAAACCCACCTGGTTTAGGGGAAGTGTTAGGGAACAGGGGGTGAGGTTCAAGGGCTAGAGTCATCGGAATAGAGAATTGACAGGGAGCACCAAGCAGCACTGCCCTGTGCTCAAGGCTCCCTAGGGATCCCGGCAGAGCTGACAAGTGCTACATAGTTGTAACCCCTTAGACCTGTGACAAGACAAGAGAATGGAAATTCCTCCTCCCTGCAGCTGTTGAGGTTCTGTCAAGTTACTTCATTTAGAGCTGTGAACATCCAGCTTGGCCAGGATCAAGCAAAGCTGAAAGAAGCAGCCTTGTACAAGGCTGGAGTGGTGATTCTTAACGTTTTTCAAAATAGTCCTGGCTTCCAAATGGTATTTTCAGGCTTAGCATCCAGAAGTTATGAGATAATCTGAACTTGAGGTTTACTAGAACTGATGCTTTCCTGCTGGTCTTTGGTCTCAGGACTTTTTGTCTTTCAAGCTAGCTGTTGGGTTTAGGAAAACACCTTTTAGTTTTGAAAATAGAGGTTTTTGTTTGCTCACTCTGTCTTCAGCCAGTAACTTGCAACTGCATATAGGAAATAAGCATTTTTCCCCATATTATTCTAACTGTTTGCTTTCAGTTAGAGTTTGCACAAGTGACCTCAGCTCTGTTTCTCTGGTGTTTTTCTTTTGGTGCCTGACAGCCTTATTCAGTGATCAGTGAAGTTCTCAAATAAGGAGATTTAAGAGCATTTGACTTTACAAACAGAAGTTGCAGGGGAGAAAAAAAAAAGTTTTGATTGGCTCCTTTAACAATCTAAAATCTGGTCAATGTTCTGATTACATTCCATTTGTGATCAGATATTGTTGATGTATTTGTATTAACTAAAGTCAGCGTGTAAGCTGGTGTGCGTATGGGCAACTGCCAGAAAGGGTGAGCCAGCTGTGTCCTCTCTCCAGGTGCTCACACCTGCTGTGTATTTTGTGCTGCTACTAGAGGTTGTGTGGTGAGCCAGAGCAGGGAACTAAACCAGTGCTCCATAACTTTGGAAAACTTGGAGACACAATAAAGAGTGTAGAACATCAAATTTTATGTCCTTGTGGTGTTAGGCCGATAATCAAATACTGTGATGTTACGAGCAGTTTTCAGACCTGAGTTTCACTCAATATTCTCTGCTGCAGTCTAACTGCATAGAGTGATTGTAGGATTAGGGATGCTTGAGGTTTGGCTATCTCAGTGTTGAATAAAAAAAGTGAGAAATTGGAGAAGCTTACTATAGTTTTTTTTAATAATGAATTATTTACATTATTATTATTAATCTAACAGTGACTACGCTGTGACTTAACCAAAGTTAGCTCATAAACAGCACAAATACTGTTCAGAGTGTTTTGCTTTACGTCCTCCCGTGAGGAACACAATGGAAAATAGCAAATGTGTGAGTTGTGTTGTGCAGGTATGAGATTAGTTAGCAACATGACATTGCTCCTTCCACATGCATTCACACTCCAGTGAATGTTAGCTTGAATGGGAAAACCTTGTAAGATCAAATGGATCCATCAAAGCGGTGCACAGGTGTGATTGTGCCTCTTGGAGCTGAACAGTGAACTCTACCCCATGCAGCATGGCAGCAAGGATTCTGAAGCTTGTGGCTCTGTCTTATCCCTGACAAAGCATGAGAAAATAAAAATGAGCCTCAGTGCTGCAAATTCTTCAGTATATGAATTAAATGAAGTCACCTTACACACACACACAAAAAAAATATTAGTTAGGTCAGAGTGAGCTGGCACCGCTGCATTTAATAGCAGTTGCTCCCAGCTGCTTTCCACCCTTGCTTACTGACTGTTTTGTAATGGTCCAAATGACCTGGATTTGAAATTAAAAAAAAAAAAAAAAAAAGGTTTTACCTTTGCTTATCTCTTTGATCCCGTTAACCATTTATCTGTGCAAGTGCTTCTGCTGGCACAAGTAGGAGGTGAGTGCAAGAGGATTGCTGAACTGCTACTTTTGGGTGCAATGCCAATTTAAAGTGTTCAGGAAACTGATAGCTTAGTATCACAGTCTCAATTTTAAAAAATAATAAAGGTTTAAAATACAATCTTCTCTTTTGGTTTGTAGTCAGTAGAAATTGCAACAACTGCAGAGTCTCTTTAGAAAGTCTGAGTCCATGAAAAGAATTATATGTGTGCATAGCATATAAAGTCTCTTCCTCTGCCCCTTGAAATAGAATTGATTTTTTTTTTTTCCCTTTTTAAAAAAATTTCTTTTTTCATTGTCTGTTGGAAAACTTCTGAGCAACTTTTTAATGAAATAGGAGGAAATATCAATATCGGGAAATCAGTTCAGGAAAATTCTCTAATTTGGAGAGTGCAGGATTTAAGAGGTAGGATTAAATACTAGTATTCCTTTTATCACAATATGTGTTCTTGTAAACTTTCAGACTATTTGCCTGTTTTCAGACTATTTTCAGACTGTCTGCCTGGAGCTGCTTTTTTGACTGTTTCCCCTTAGAAAAGAGATATCTCTTAATTTTTTCCCCAAGAATCAGCATTTTGTTCAGTCATTTATATCTCTGAAACCTTATGTTTTATAGATACTTGTCTCCAAAGTGGTTGGCTAAATATATCGTTGATTGTTTTCAAGGAGAGAAGACGTGGCCGTGGAAGATACAGAGGTAGGAAGTGCGGTCGAGGTCACAAAGGAGAACGACAGAGAGGAAATCGCCCCCGATTAGGCTTTGAGGGTGGTCAAACTCCATTTTACTTGGCCATACCAAAATACGGGTTTAATGATGGACATAGGTAAGGTGTTTTTGTTTTTGTTTTTTTTTTCACATTTGCTCAGAAATTAATCATTGTCTGCTTTTTTGATCTTTCTCCTGAAGCCAGAATCTACTATGCCAAAACAGGATTCACTGAGAATGAGAAATTCCTCTCAGGTTGTTAGCTTCCTTACCAGCAGAATCTCACATTTCTTGTGAGATTTTTTTTTTTTTTTAAATTTATTTATTTTCTGGTGGTGTTTTTTTGTTTTTTTTTTTTAAAGCTTTGTTTATTTACCCTTTTCTTTGCACAATCCCTCATACGTAGCAGTTTACCCTTCCTCCTACAGCTGAGTGCATTTCTTCTCTTGGATTGCTCCTCTATCCATGCTTGTTTCTCACTGTGCCTGTCTGCACAGCAGATAACCTGTTGAACTGACTGGGAACAGTCCCATTGACTCTACTGAAGATGCTGGGCATGGAAGTGTAATCCAAAGCCTTGCTTTGTTATTTCTCTTTGCTTTATTCACCTGAAGCTCTAATCTGCTGCTAGCCAAACAATTCTGCTTCTCTTCATGGCTTTTTTAGCCTTGCAACACTGCAGTCTTTGTCTGTCTGCACTCCATCTGTTCCACCTAGGATCTTAACAAGCTCTTTAATATCAAGTCTATTGGATGAAGCCCTTAAGTCATCTGTCACAGCTGTTCTCCTCAGACGTTCTGCCTTTTTTGACACTTCCTTCTCCTTTTTACATTGTGCTTGTTTGTTCCATGTCCTCCTTTTGGCTTTTTAATGTTTAAAATTATTCTTCTAACCAGTCACTGTTCTTAGCTGGAGCTCTGTATGCCAGTGTTTTATTGATTTCCCTGATGATATTGACAATTACAAATATTTTTGTTTGGTTTTTTTTTGTTGTTTAAAGTCAGTTTTGTTTGCTAAGATAGCATGTATGTTAACCTTAACCACTAACCATTTTGTTGCTTTTAGGTATGTCATGAAGGCATTGTGTGGATACAGAAGTTGTTATAGGCAGTAGTAACAAAAACATGCCACATGTAGCAGACAGTTCAAGAGTGAAAGGACTTATGTGAATTTATTTGTGAATTGTTAAACTTATAGTTTGCTTTTATGTTTCATTTGCTGTTGCAACTTTATCAAATAGCTGTGCATTTTCATATTTCCGTTCTTTATGCATGCAGTGTAACCTACAGCCCTGTCTGGATTATCAGAGGTTTTCTCTGTCAGTCTTACTAGTTTTGAAGTGTGATTCAAACTGTATTTCCAAGTACTGTCATTTCTTCCTCTTTGCTTAACTTATTATAGGAGTAAATGAGAAGCACTTTTGATAGCTGAAGAGACAGCGTAGATCTTCAGTCCAGCAAAGGAAATGCTGCAGAATGCAGGCACTGAGCTGCTTTTGTTTATAGTGGTCACAACTTTGTGAATAATCAACAGCAAAAATCCAAGTTTCCGCAGTGACAAGAAATTAATAGTATCTTGCCCCTTTTAACCATCTCTGAGGGCACGAGGAAACAAAAAAAAAAGTGCTGTGTAATTTCTTTTCAGTGTTGTTGGCAAAATTTCAGTGCCAGGCTACTGTAAATGTTTTTCTGGTGAACATTCTAAGTGCACTTGAGAGAAACTGTCCTGGGAGGATGGGAGCATGCTGAACAATGTCTCTGCCTGTTTATCTTCACCTCACTCTTTCTGTCTGCAGTGGTGTTCCTCTACTTCTTGAACTTTTGCTCTGTTAGAAACTGACAGTGCAAACCCTGTTGCTTGTCTTACTTTGCTTGCCAATAGCAAAGATAACCTTTTCAGTTTTTCTGCTACTGTTCACAGATTTCCAATAGCAGCGGTTAAACTGGTTGTATTAGAAGGTTTTGAGCATCCACATAAATGGTGTGCAGTAGGCATAGACACTGGGATGGGGAAAGCTATTCTAAGGATTGGTTTCTGTAGTAAAGTTAGAACTTCATAAAGTGCAAAAGTGAATTTTGCTGAAACTGATGGCTAGTGACAAAATATTGCGATTTCTTTGGGAGGTATGGGTTAATGTGTGTTTTCTCAATATTTGTCTCCCTTGATGGCATTTTGAGGAAGATTTCATTCAGTCCTTGTGAGATGTCGGGTACAGCGGTAATTGACTGGAAAAATCTTGCTGGATACAGGCAAGCTATGCAGGAGCATAGCTATGCAGGGTTTGATTGATAGTATTTGGCTAGATTTTTATGGGAGGGGAGGGTATATTTGGTTTTGACTGTATATTTTATCAGATTTTCTGAGTCTATCAGTGAAGCTACCACGCTGGATTCACTTTGAAGATAGCAGTTATTTAGAATCTTGTTGGCTTACCAAGAAATGCTGACACTTCAAGTTCTTAATCTTTTTTTTTTTTTTTTTTTTCTTCCTTAAACCATTCAGCAGGTAGAGAGGTATTCTGGAGTAGATTGAGCTCAGCAACAGCAAAATTATTGATGTCATATTGGAAGTGGGGGTGTGTGAACAAACCTGAATGCATAATGGAGTCTTGGGCTGTAACTAGGTCTTGTATTTGTGTAAATTTAAACTTAAAATTTTGACTTATGGATGGGTCTGGTTTAAACATTTACTTGGTAGTTTTAGGAGTAGGTAGAAAATGGAATACAATGTATGGTATCTCAGTTAACCAGTTCCTACTAAAGCTTAAATTTTGTAAACTTCTCATTGTTTTGTTTTTGTGGTTTTGTTTGTTTTTTTTTTCTTCTCTGTCCAGCCTCAGACGTCAGTATCAACCACTCAGTCTTCAGAGGCTGCAGTACCTGATTGATCTGGGTAGAGTTGACCCAACGCAACCAATTGACTTAACGCAGCTCACTAATGCCAGAGGCGTAACAGTGCAACATCTCAAAAGGGATTATGGTGTCCAGCTGGTGGAGGAGGTATGCATTCAAGACACTTACTACTTCAGGCAGTATAAAGCCTTGGGTTTTCAGTTTTTCCGTACTAGGCTGTCAGATTGTCCTTCCCCTGTTTTGGAAGTGTCTTTGCTTTTCTAAATTAGTTTGCTGTGGGGGTTTTGTGGTAATAAGTCCACTAGAGGGCACTGTGTGTTAGCAAAAAAACCAACCCGGTATGATGTTTTACAAGCTGACAGACTACAAAAGTAGTAGTTAAGGAGCACATAACAAGAGGTCGAACGAGTATTTTACAACAGAAGACTAAAATATACTGAAAGAAATCTATGAATATTTCAGATGGGCATGCTTTTTTCATTCAACCCAAGCAATTTGGTTACCTGTCTTTGTGCAGGGAACAGACAAATCATAGTATTTTGCAGTATGTAATGTTTCTTACAACTTTGCAGGGAAGAATAAATGTATGTCCTAAAATACTCATTTTAATGTTACTCTGATATGTGTTGAAATTTACAGGGTGCTGATATCTTTGCAGCAAAAGTAAATATTGAAGTGCAGAGGGCATCTGAGTTAGCAATTGCAACCATAGAAAAAAATGGAGGTGTTGTAACAACATCATTCTATGATCCAAGAAGTCTGGGTAGGAGGTTTTTTTTTTCATTTCTGACTACTTTTTATCTATCTTTATTTATTTATTTATTGAATGTGTGAAGATTAAATGATCCAAATCAAAGTTTCAAACATAGTTTATACTGGACAATCATCCACTTCTACCCTAAAAGCATCAGCAACACATTGTTATACAAACATTGAACTGTAATGAATCCTCAGTTTTGCTTTTTTTTAACTGTTCACTGGTTTAGCCCTACCAGTGTTAGCAATCATTTACCAAAGAGTCAGGTAAAAAAATCCAAGTAACTTTGTAAATAGCTTTGTCCTCTGACTCTCTCATGTGTTTAATAACCCCAAGAAAATTCAGGAAAAAAAAAGGTTTAAACTGTGGATGTTTATATTTTTAATTTAAAATACTTTTCCAGTTAAAATAAGGAAACAGCTAGGTTGCAGAAGCTCAGAATCGTTACAGTCAAAATGGCTATTGTTTTCAGAACACTTTCACTGAAGAATGAGGCTTTGCTTTGCTTGAGGCTGCATCCTGCCTAATATTCATTCATGCAGTTTTTATTGACAATAATGGAGCTTTCATGTATGAATGAGGCTGAGAACAAAAGGAATAGACATTTTTAGTGTGCAAAATAAGTTACCCTGCAGCGATACAAGTTTTTTTTTTTTCCAATCCAGAAAATAATTGAAATATTAAGGTTAAAAGTAATGGAATGTAATTTGCCAGACCCAGTAAAACTTAAGGAGAAGAGGATAGTCTCCTATGATGACTAAATAGGTGCACATGCCATTGATTCTTTATTTAAAATACTTATGGAAACAATAAATTAGACATTTGTTTCTACACTTTGTAGGTAGCCATGCAAATGCATTGCTTCTAACCTGGAAGTCAGGCCTTTAAATAAATGGTGACGTGTAGCTTAGATAGTGTATCTTTCCAAAGTAGGCATTCTAAATATAATAAAGTAACAATTCATCCAGATTGTCATTGTAAATATCAGTCAAAACAGAGTTGTTTAAGTGAAACTTGTAAAGCACCATCTTATCCTGTACAAGAATATTCTTAAGGTTTGGTTTTTTGCTTGATACTTTTTACTAAGAGTTTAATAATTTATTTAGCACAAAATACTAAATGAGGACATGTCATTTAATGTCTTTAAATATGTATTATAAAGTATAGTATCTAATTTTCTCTCATGTTTGCCCACAGAAATTTTATGTAAGCCAGTAGTATTTTTTCTGCGTGGTCAGCCTATTCCAAAGCGAATGCTTCCACCCGAAGATCTAGTCCGTTACTACACAGATGCCAGGAATCGTGGGTACCTGGCGGATCCATCTAAGGTTGCAGAAGCCAGGCTTGAACTTGCCAAGAAATACGGTTATGTTTTACCAGACATAACAAAGGATGAACTCTTCAAAATGTTAAGCATGCGCAAGGATCCTAGACAGATATTTTTTGGTCTTGCTCCAGGATGGATCGTAAACATGGCAGACAAGAAAGTTCTAAAGCCAACTGACGAGAAGCTGTTAAAATACTATAGCTCGTGAATTCAGGACTGGGGACAACTGCAGGTGTACAGGAAACATCTGGGTATGAAATAATGGATATGAAGTGCTGTTTGTTTTCTTTAAGACTCCTGTTGTACTAGTCAAAACATAAATTTTTGTTTATGTAATCTTTTGGTGTAACTCTCAACTTCTTTGTTGTCATAATACAGTGTATGAAAAGTCTTAACATTTAGAAGCAGTGTTGAGTCTGACATGAAGTGTGTGTTTGGGCACTTTCTCTTGTGATGATTTGGCAGTTTTTTCAGACAAAATGTTTTGGTTTTGCATTTATTTCAGAGGATGATTCCAAAAAGTAACTTGACCTAATAATTATTTTATTTCCTCAATTTAAAATCAGAAACATGGCTATACAAAACTAATATTAGTTTTATAGTCATGTTACATAATATTGCATCTTTAGAAAATGGTATCTTGAATACCTCTAAGAGGTAGACCATCTATTTTTGGATCGGGAAAATTAAAAACAACTAGAAATAACAAAGTATAGAAGAATTCATTAACCTCTTCAATTCCATAACAATGTTTTGGATTTTGCTACTGTCATCAGTAGCACTAGAGCTTGAGAGGTCTTGATCTTTGTCTTATTCCTTCAGATGGAATTGAGAAAGACAGGATGTGCAGTTTAAAAGAACTTTCTATCTAATTTTTTTTTTAAAAAAGATAACTATCTTAAATCAGTGGCTTTTATTATTCAAAAGGAATTTAAAACTTGTCCAGACACAAATGCAATGTTGTTAATAAAAATGCATAGCAGAGTTCAGAGTCAACGAATATTAGGCAGTGAGAGTAGATTGTGGAGCATGGGGATGTGATGGACAAAGTGCACCATTAGGGGTCAGTTTTCAGCTTGATCACAGATTGTATATGTGGTAGTGGACAAATTAATTTCAACGTTGTGAAAAGTTATGAACAAATTAGTTTTATGGGAAAAAGTATTTTAATCACAGCAACTTGATACAATCTTGAAAAATATTTTCCAACAAATGTTTGTTCCATCAGTCTTCCCAGAGTACTGCATTAGTGCTATGCAAGAGTATCCCAGGTGTCATATGGAAGCTTAGGATTGGGCATTTGGGATAATGAACCAAGCAGTAAATTGAAAGGTGAGCGAAGAGATTAAGTTAATCTATCAGAACTTGATCTGGCTCATCAGAAGTTAATGAGATGCTTAATAATTACATGAACTTTGGTAGAAGCTGAATTTGGCTTTAAAAAAGGGATAATTTGGTTATTAGGATGCAGGAAACAGTCCGGAAGACCAGAACACAAGAATAAGTCTCGCTTTCCAATTTTCCTGTGCCTTTGGAAATGCTACTTGTAGTTTCCTGTAGCTGCCAAACCATCACATCTTCTAGGGGAAGCCATCTGAGTGCCAGAATCTCCTGTTTCTTCTGTATAACACCTGTATTTCACTTGTGCCTCATGGAGGAAAAAAAAATACATTAAAAAATACCTTATTTTTCTTTCAGAAAATAACAAGAAGCGGATGAATTTTTTGTTGGTGTTTGTCAGCCAGCCCAGATTTTTGCTTCGCTCAACCAACTGCCTTGTCAAGTAATATGAGCATCTGTAATCACAAACTGAAATTTGAAATTCTATTCACATGCTGATTAAATAATCTGAAATCCAGAGATTTACAGTGGAAGGTCACTAATTTTTGACAACTTGCTCTGTAGCTTCTGAGGTCCGTTGTTAATGTGTTAGATGCTATCAGTAATGGTCATTCTCCTGACTTGTGGTTTAAGTATAGGTGAAACATAGCAAAACAACACCAATATAAAATTGGATTGTGAATAGCAGGAATTTGGTCTTAGTGGTGTTAACATTCATGTTTTATAAGGTGCACAACACTTTGGCACATTAAGAATAATACCGTGTGCCAAAAAAAGTATAGCTAGTGTTAACTTGAATGTGAAGTAAATAACTTTCTCACTTTAGATGTATCCTGTTCTGCATCCTGATGATTGTTGGTTTGGAAACTTAAATGACAAGCAATACTTTTTTTTTTTACTTTTTTTTTTCTCTTTGTTATTACAATACTACAGCCTCCATTTGGGAAGGAGTTGGAGGGGGGGAAGAGTATTTATTGCCTTCCCTTATTTGTGCCATAATGTTTCTGTTTTTATGAATCGATTCACAATTGTATTTTGTGGAGGTGGTGGTACTCAACAGGAAAGCTACTTAACTGGAAGCGAAGAAGGAAGTTAGTCATATTAGTGAAGACCAGGAGACAAAAGTGTTTATGTATCATTGTGTATTTTTGGGAGGAGAAGAGGGGGGGAGGCAACTTTGTTTCCACTCCTGCTCTTTGTATTAAAATGAACAAATTGCTTTCAGTAATTTTGTTTTCTAAGTCAACTTATTTGATATACACACGCGTGCACGCGCTGGTTTCTGTAGGTTTCTAAATGGTTTTCAGGTGAAAGGGTAACTTGGATAAAATGATAACAGTGAAAGAAAGAATGAAAACAGGAAACAGATGTCTGGTGACGTCGAGGGATTGGATAGCACTTTTTCAGTGCACGACGTCTTAGTCACAAGGCAGCTGTATCCTGGCTCTGATACTACAACGCTACAAATACCTTGGAGCCAAAACAGCCACGTTCCACGAAATCCGGTCATTCTACTTTATAAAGGTGATCTTTTATCATCTTATAATTAGAGAGGGCAAAAAGGGCTGTATGTTGCTTTATTTAAAATATGCAATGCTCGTCCTTTTTTTTTCTCTCTTCTGTTTACAGTAGCTAGTATTTTATAATGATTGTTCTGATTTTTATTTACTAATGAAAAAGTGACAAGGCTATAGAGGATTTCCTGTTCATTTTATCTCGTCAGGAACACAAGTCTCCTGTCAACTGAATACAGAATTATCAAAAGCACAAGTAAGTTATTGACAAGGTTTCTAATAAATCCATAATAAACAGCCTCCCAATGGACTGTTTATATGAGAGTCAGTCTCACTGATGCGAGACTCTTAGGCCAGCACTGGCTCTAAGGCGATTCTCTTTACTAAGGAATATGTACCATGTTTTCTTGTTCATAAGATGAATGATTGCTTTGGATATCCTGTTTTGATAGGGGTTTTTCATATGCAACAATGTGTTACACAGCAAGAAGCACCCAATCTGCTGTAACCGGAAAAGCACTATCGAGTAGCTGAGGAAAAGAAACTTTATTTGTGACAGAAAATACTGAAAGTCATGTCAGTTCTTATCAACAACATCATACTTTTGAATGGTTCCTTGATAAAAGCTGATTACATATGTGAGACTAAAATAAAAATAGAGGCCTCTGAAGAGTACATACCTTGTTATATCATAACTTGATAATTAGAAATCACCTGTCTCTTACAAGGTGGACTAACAGTCACGCTACCCTTACAAGTGCCTTACTGCAGATGCAAAATGAAGCGAGTTAAAAATAAATGCATTTCCCTTTTACCTACATGTACAACAAAGACATACTGGCTTTTAATTAATTGTACTTCATAGTGCAGTATTCGTGTTTAACAACCAAAAGTTCACTGTACCATTCACTGATTTCCAAAAAGGAATAAATGCAATAAATCGGTGGCCCTGATCTGGATCTTCGCTGGCAACGTGCCAACATTGTTTTGACATCCGAGCATAATTGATGTTGGTGCTCCAGGAAGTCATATAGAAGTGATCAATTAAGAAGATAGCTTCCCATTGCTATTGTATTATTTTCTGGTTTACTGCTAAAACATAAAATGCTAATACAAAGCTAATTTTGCACTGTTGAACACTCACAAGTTCTGTAAAAAATTGTCTCTAATTTGAAATTGTTGCATGAGTTTTGTGTTATAAATATTTTGGTGTTACATTTATCTAAAATAAGAAAGATGCTGAGTTTGTCCAAAATGGCCAATTTAATATTCCATGTGCAGATTTATTTCTTGATCAGTGATCAGATGGGAATAGTTTTACATAACTCGCAGTCCGTACTTCGGTTTATTGTGTTCTAGTTTAGTCTATGAAAAGATGTAGTTAGAAGTCCTAGTGTGACAGAATTCTTACCTGTAAGGAAAATTACAACCTTTTTAAGCTCCTTCATCTAGCCCAGGTGGCCCGTCTTGGTCTTTTGTAGTAGAAATATACAGCATTGTCTAAGGAATTACTGGTTTCTCAGTGGAAGCAAACTCTCCTCAGATCTGTTCTCTCTCCTTTGGTTAATACTCCCTCTGTTGCATCCGCGTCTTCCCGAGGTCTCTTCTCACTTCTCCCGTTGTAGTGGTGGGAACTACAGGGCTCAGTCATTCTCACAGTGTCATCCTGTCTGGCCCACTCTGGGTTTGAAAATCTGGTTGTTTTATGTGCCTCTGCAGCAGGAAAAGTGTTGACCATTCCTGCATCTGTGTATACGAGGGGGATTTTCGTGGCCTGAGTTTCCTGGACTGGTGTTGCTTTTGTTTTTAAAAATGTCAACATCAATGTTGTTTACTTGTTAACCTTGTAGATTCCAAGGCACACATCAACCAAGTTAGAGGAACCTTTGAGTAATAGATTCAGAGTTTACTCAGAGTCGAGGAACGCTCCTAGAAGGGTGTCCGTGCACTTAACTCGGAATTACACACACTAGATACAAGTCTTGAGGGGTAGGCAATTTTGCATTCAATGCATCAGTGCCCAAATCAGTCTCTTCTTGCACTTTTGGAAACCCAGACTCCGTAAGGTTGATTCTGATTTCATAATAGGATTCTCCTAATCTATAAATAAGGGCAAGTGAAAGTCTGCTGTTTCTTGATGTTTATATTTTCGCTGTTATTCCTTGGGCAGGTAATGACAGCTAGAGATTGGTGTACACACAGCTGTCTATGAAAAGTAAGTTGATGTGTAGATTTGCAGTAAACTAATTCTTTATTGTTTGGGGTTTTTTGGATGGTTTGTTTTTTTTTTTTCTTTGTGATGCTAGTGTAGTTTGCCCTACTCCCAGTGTGGAGTACCTTAAATTAAGAAAATAAATTTGCTCTTAATATCTGACAAGGGAGATGCTTTCTTTACTTTGTTGAATGTATCGGTGGTCCAGAGCTTCAAAAGTTGGAATCGTATAGCAAGATACTGTCTTAATTTAAAAATTAAGGCAAGTCTAAATTTACATTGCTCACATGTAGACAATTATTTCAGCTCATTTCATATTCAGTAGAAATCTGATTGATGCAGTCAGTGGGGCCTGGAGAATCGCTGCGTTTAGCCTGAAGCAGACATCTGAGCAACTAAATTGCTCAGGCCCCACTGACTGTGACGGTAGCTTTAACAAACAGTGCACCTGTATACACCTAAAACGGAAGTATCTGGAACTGAATCCCACTCTGTGTTTGCAGTGACCCAGGATACCTGAAGTTAATGGTGCGAAGATCTCCTTGTGGATCACCAGTCACCAGTGTGGACTGCCTACCTCAGCAGGGGGAACTTCAAAAGTTTGATGTGCTAGGTTGTGTTCATCTTTGAAAATAAGCGTGCTAATTTAATAAACAAGTCAGAGGACATCTTGGTGCCACAAGAGGTGAAATGCTGGCAGTTAGATGACCCGTATTACTTTACAACTATTGGAGAACACAGCTTTTCCAGGATACAGGGATTAGTGTCATCCTCACTGAGAAGACTGACACTTTCAGTGTGTGTGATTCCCGGTTCACAGCTCTGCACTGGTATTGGCATTCAAAATTTGTCTATCTGCCTTCTTTGGCTCTCCTTGCTGATATTTGTACTGACTCTGATGTATTGTGTTTCCTCTGTAAGCAAAACATGGAAATGAAAGTTGCTTAAACTTGGAAATGAGAAAAAAAATGGAAGAGAGGTGTCCTCTGAGGTGTCTCCTTCAGTAAATGGTGCTTGCAATGGTCAGAGAAGGTGACTGAGATACTTAAACACAATGTTATCTCACTGCCTTCTGAGAACATGCAGACCAGGGTGTCTCTTAGGGGTTCCTCTTACAACTGCTGTGATTGATTGTGTTGTGTGTGTATAAAAGCCGGACTTGGAACTGATCTTTCTACAGATTTTGACTTGCCATTGCTCCTATTTTCAGTCATTTCTGGGTCCCTAAAACTTCATAGATGCATTTGGTTTTTCATGCATAGGCAATAATTAATCTTCTTTTTTGGTGTGTTTCTTTGGGGGTTTGGTGGTAGGGGTTTTTGTTTGTTTGTTTGTTTGGTTTTGGGTGGTTGTGGTTTGTTTGTTTTTTTTTTTTTTGGCAAGGTAATCGCACTAATCACCACAGCAGGCAGTTTGGGTATGGGCTGTGTACTAGGCTTGAGACTGTTCCAGTCAAAATATTATTCTGCTGGTTTTGTGTTGGGCTTGGCTGGCTTGACATTGCTGCCGCCCTGACTTCTAGGACTTGTGAAATGTCCGGGCTAATTGTGACTTTGTTGTTGGGTTTTGTTGTTATTGTTGTTGTCGGAAGGGTCCAGCCCTTCTAGGTTCATCATTAACGACAGGTGTTTACTGTGGAATGATCATGAAATGAATGACTGTAAGGGAGGATGCGAACGTGTTGCAAAATTCTATCTGGGTCAGGGTTTTTTTGCACTCATTCATATGTATCTGAGGGAATCGAAGCACTGGGATGCTATGATTTTGTCTTTATTCATTGTGGAAAAGCTTGGCTGCCCATTAAAAGAACCTAAGAAGAAAATGGAGGGTAAAAAGCTGTCAAGCCATTTTTGCTGCTTCTTGTGAAAAGTGCTTGCTTTCCCAGTTCGGACTGTTGCTCTCAACTGAGCTGGATGACTTTGCTTGCAGCATATGAGGAAACTGCAGTGGCAGCAGGCCACTGTGGGCAATGGCATGCAGCTGTGGTGCTGTAGTTGGCCCTAGAGAAAGAAAAGATAATCTGTGCAGACTTGGGAACATGAGAAGCAAGGGATGAAAGTCTCCATCTGAAGAGATTCTAAAATTGGAACCATACGAGTAATCTGCAAACACCACTGAAACTCTGCTGTGTGTTTAATTACTCTTTGTTTTTGCTGACTGTACTGTTATGAGCTGTAAGTATTCAAGAAATCATTTAAAGAATACATTTATGTTTTCTTTGTTGTCCTTAGAGTTTTCAGCCCTGCAGGGATCTTGTTTCCAAGCATTGTTCCTGTATCCAGCAAGACTAGAAGCAAGTTTAAGAAGTGGGAGCCAGAATTTTTGTGTGATGGCATTATTCCAGGAACTGGTGCTTTAGTATAAACAGTAAATACTGTGAGGCTTGCAAAACACTTACTGATTCATTGCTTATACCCTGCTGATGTACTCATTGTTTGAGAGCATAACTGCTCTGCTGTCTCTGCAGTTGACCATGCAGTCATGTCTCCTCGGCATGAAACAAACATGCTGTTGTTTCCAGCATCCAAGCCTGAGGGTAACAAATATCGTATTACCAGGTCAATAAAGCATGCCACACAAGCAACATCCTCCTCGGCTCCTTACCCCAAATTATAACACTGCTATGGTCATTCATCATGCTGGGAGTTGCATCTGCTTACTGGGACGGATGGGGAGAAGGTCCAGTGTCCTTCTGGTACAGGCAAGGCTGACACCTAGTGACCAGAAGCGTTTGTTCCTGTGGGAATCACCAGAGTCTGGTTCAGTGGCTATTCACTTTTCTAAGCCTGGAAGGTTTAAACTTAACAGTGAATAGTTCATTTATTTCATCATCACTTTTAACCTTTGTTTTCAGTGTTTCTAGTGTTCTCTTCTAAAGATGAAGTTAAGGTAGCTTGAAAGCTTGTTGAAGCTTAATATTGGAGCCATCAGCAATGAGTTCAGAATATGGTCCTTTTGTGGTTTTCCTTAATAAAATCATGGCTGACCTTGCTGTTTGGATTCTCTTTGCTCATCTTGTTTTAAAGCATCCAAACCCAAGCATAATGGGATATTCTCTGAGTTGCAGAATTTTCTGTCTACTGATGCCTGCTGACCAGGGGTAGAATCTTACAATGACGCTGCCACCTGGAAAGTGCTACCTGCTCCACCATCATTGCAGATCCTGCTGGAAATACTTTTTGTGCCTTAGTGAACTGCATTTTAAAGACAAAGAGTAAAACCCGGCTAACAGAGTCTTCCAGAATGCTTCTGATTTTTCTTTTATTATCTAACATTCCAAGAGCGTAACATACTGCTGAGAATTTTGTGTGACCTTTACTAAAAGGAGTAGTCATATAAATTTGGGGAAGCAGCCCCTTCAATGTGAACCAAAGCAGTTTTCTCCTTGTAAGAATAATTACTGACTCCAAAAGTAGACTGCAGATGTTCTCAGTGGTTCTCCACGTTAATGGGTTTCATATGAAAGTCTACACTGAAGCCCTGAAGAAGCTGCCTTGGAGCAGTCCTTAGGACTGGAGGAATTTTTTGTCCTTTAGATGTCTTCTGTCATATAACTGTTTCTTGAAATATTGGAAATAACCATTCTGGTTGATTCAGCATAACTCTTTGCTACTAGCAATGCGTTTGGCTACACAAAGAGCCAGAGCTCAGTGTTTTTCTGTGGCTGAAAGGAAACTTTGATTCTTCCTGAATGAAATAACTAGGAACTTGCATAAGCCCTATGTTGTTGAACGGAAAAGGCAGGCTCTTTTTCCTTCAGATAATCTTTTATATCTGACTCGGAACTTTACGTATGGCTCAGGTTCTGTATCTGTGGCATGTTTCTAATTAGCCCATGAAAACATAAGGGTTCTGTATGTTAAAATCTGCTAACTGCCTCTGATAGGATGGGCCTCTGGAGAGAGAGCTACAAATTCCCAAGGCAAAAATCTCCATCAGAGGCAGCAGATTGCAGTCTGTGAGCAATATGAGCCTCCAAATAGCCATCGTCTCTCTACAAGTCTGGGATTCAGGTGCTCTGACATCATGTACACAGGAATAATTTTTTTAATGTGGAGTAGTCCACATCATAATGGCCTATCTTTTTCCATCATCACAGCTTTCACAGTTTTGCTCCAGGGCTGCAAGGGCACCACTGAGCCTGATCATCCCCACTTGACCCACCAGCCAGTGTCCTGTTCTCAGCGCCAGGCACCTGCCCTGGTGCCCCTGGCTGCCCCGCTCCTGGCTGGGGTGGTGGAACATGACAGGACGGGCTGCCAGCCCTTGCCCTGCTGTCCCCTCATGGTGCTGTGACACTAGGAATGAGACAAGTAAAACTGTCCAAACACGCACATACAATGCAGTTCTTTTTCCCTGCCCAAAAAAGCGACGGTGCAACCAACGGTGAGTGTCTCAAAACTGTCACCTAGTACCATCTGCCTGAAGGGAAAGCTGCGTTTTCTCACTCGTGTTTGCAGCCGTCCTTGGTGTCTCTCTAGAAGGAGGTCACAAACAAGGTTAAAGGGTAAATAATTTGCGTAGTCAATTTGAATAATTATTTTTAAAATTCACAAAAATTCAGCGCTAAACTTACAGATAATTTCATTCACACTGAAAAGCTAATAATCAGTTATGAACAAGTTACAGAACAAGTAAATGTGACTTTGACCAGGTATAAGTAATAGAGACTTCAAATTCTTCATTTTGAAAGCTAAACACTGGAGGCCCTGAAGGTCTTGAATATGATGTTTGAGTTTATAAGGAAAGCAGTATATAATGATTCTCCTTCTTTTTCTTTTTTCTTTTTTTTTTTTTTTTTTAAGTAATGGGAGTTTTGTTAATTGATCAGACTAAGCCAATTGTTTTCATTATTTCAGACCACAAGTGCGGGATTCCTGCCTTTGTTCAAAGCAGCGTCGCAGGGAAAAATAAAGCTCTCCAGTATCAAAGTAACTTCTTGGGTCTACGAGGAATAAAGCAGGGCATCTATTATGGTTCCATCTCCATGGACAGGTAGACACCACTTCTGGAAAACCTTCTCAGAACCTCAGGCAACCTATGTAGTCTTTGTCAGTCCTGTGCTGCTCTACTGATGCTTGTAGCAGTAGTACCCAAGTGCTGGGTGCCCAAGCGTAGAGCTAGGTCCATACGTTTACTCCAAAAAGCCATGTGGTGTAGAGCTTCAGCGGTGCAGAGATAGGAACGTGTGCAGGCGCAGCCAGGGGAAATCACTCAGAGCAACTCCCTGTGCTCAACACTCCTTCAGCAATGCCCCAGCCTGGAGAAGGTGGCACATAGACAGCCCTGTGACCCAAGTGGGTACTGCTGCATCTTCCTCTCTGGAGATGATGGCACATGAAGAGCCCGTGACCTAGGTGGGTGCTGCTGTGTACTCCTCTCTGGTGCCATGCCCTGGATGGGGAGCAGCTTGCATGCCCCCCTCACCCTGGATCGCCGTGCCGGGAGCCGAAGGGGTGACCTGCCCTTTGGTCTAGCAAGGGGTTTGGGAGGAGTTTTCTCTCCACCAAGAGAGCTCACCTCACTATCAGCTGCCACCTGATAATGCGGGAAGAGCTGTATTTCCTTTCTTCGAACAACGGCAAGCCCAGCCAGGGCAGCCACAGACCTAACTGCCTGCTCATACGACCAACTACCATCATACCAAAGAAGAGTCTGATCTTTCAGACTCATGTGCCTTTTTCAGAACTTTGCTTGTGGTATTGTAGGAACCAACAAGTACGGCATGCAGCTCTGCAGCTTATCTTCTGATTTTGTTGTATCCAAAATTGCAAGAGCTTTAGTGATACTTCTGATTATCTGAGGAGTTAAGCCACTTATACATACACTTCCTCTTTCATATTACAAGTTTTTCTACCATTCACTTGGATTTTACTCGTGTTTTATTAATAATGTAACTGGATTTATCATACACTTACAAATATGAAGTACAAAGGCATTTCCTAATTTCAGTTGCAGCCAAAGTTCAAGTTAAATGAAAGTTAAAGCTAAATGTGTGTTTGATCTTAGTTCTTCTTCTCATGACGCAGGATGTCTCACTACTGCACATTCACTTGAATTCTGCACAACTGTATTATAAAAATTCCAATTGATAAAACTTTAAGATCTTACACTGATGAAGGTCATTTGTTTGACAGGGTTTTGATTTTGATAGGAAACCACAAGGAAATGCACAATTCTACATTGAAACATTATAGGGGAGAGACCTTTGGGTTTACGTCTCTATCAACTAATATTCTTTATCAGAATAAGCCAACAGTTTATGATGATTTCTGCTTGTGGTATTACTTACTCCTTTTTGAAATAGGAATTTTTGAAAATGCCTGATTCCATTTCCCTGTAATGGCTTATCAGCTGGTCTAAATAAAGAGAAGTATAGGCTCACGCACTAAGCTATACATTACAGTGCCATTTAAATAATGATGTATCTTTCGTGCTGACTAAGGAATGACTGAATTTCTGAGCAATTTTAAAAAATTATTAAAATAAACAGAAAACACTTACTAAAAGAAAGAGAGGTCAAAGGGAGAATATAAAGGTGTCATATGAATGAAAAATTTATTGTGACATGGGAGGAACTTTAAAGGCTATTTAGTTTTCCTGGGATTCAAATGTTTTCTCTCTTTTCTTTGGCCATTTCAACCTCTTCTGTGCTGTCCTTCCTATGATCTTCAAGCCCCTGACCACATGAAAGACATGTCCATGGATCCCACAAGACACAGGTCATCTTGAGTCATTACACAGTTCTGTTCTGATTAACTCCTCTGTACTAATTTGTTTGGTTCAATTAAATTACATACCTTATTTGTTTTTTTCACATCCAATATGAAAACAAGTCTACACCAAGGTCCCTTATTTACTGTGAACATACCATGGTTTGTTACCCCTTGACTGATGGTCAAAATCCAGTCAGCAAGTTACTCTCTAGCTACTTTTTTTTTTTTTAAAGCATAGTTCACATAAACCACTAATTTAGTCAAACTACAGCCTGGAGCCCAAAAATACACCATCCCTGTATGTGATCTTTACAGAGCTGTCAAGTAAAACTTTGACTTGGATGCATGATGCTAGTCTACAGTATTTCTGGAACATCAGTAGTAGTAGTCCCTTGGCTGCAAGATTTGGGAGGCACAGATAGAGCAAGAGCTGTCAATGCTGGCGTAGGTAGCAGAGCGCTCAGCTGCAGGTCCACCCAGAAAGGAAAGGAAATATACTTTGGTAGCTAACACTAATGCCAGCTGACATTCCTGGAGTGTGATAGTATGATGGCTTCTTACCATAACCTTGTGCAGTCAGATGCTGATGCCCTTATTCGGAATCAGGGAATGCTACAGTCAAGTTTTCCTGTGTTTTAGTCTGATTTCCTAAGGAAAGAAGTGTTGTGCAACACCATGTGTTTGCCTGTCTGTGTATCCAGTTGGCTCCCTTGCCATTTCTTCTGAAGCCTTTTGAACTGTTTCAGCTTTGCTTGGTGGAGGAGTGGAAGTGTCAAAGACAGAAAAGTCCCACAAGGCCTGTGAAGACAAGCAGCCGGACTGGGAGAGGAGGCTCAGGTATCTTAATTGATAGATGGGCTTAAATGTGAATTCTTCTTATTAGACATCAGCAAGTGTCCAGAGAGGTGGTGGATGCCCCATCCCTGGAAACATTCAAGGCCAGGTTGGACAGGGCTCTGAGCAACCTGATCTGGTTGGAGATGGGGTTGGACTAGATGACCTTTGAAGGTCCCTTCCAACCCGAACCATTCTATGATTCTATGAAATGTTGCTTCCAGACTTCAGCGAGAGAAGCCAGGCAGGGGTGCGGCTCAGAAGCCATGGGAGAGGGCATGTGTCTCCTGCCCCTTGTGCTATTTGAAAGATGCACACAAAGGTACTGACTGGAGAGGGAAATGATTAAATAGAATCCATAAAATATCTTGTCAGAAGTAAAACAGAAATTTTTTGTCCCCAAATATTTTTTTGGTCACAGTGGTCTTAATATTGCTTGTAACAGTAGTAAGAGCAACACTTTCAATTGCAGTGTGATTTATACAAAGTCGACAGCCCTTTAAGGTTAAAAAATTGATAATTAGAACCTTCTACTGGCACTTCAATAGGTCTAAAACTTTCAAAACTATTCAACTATTGAACACAAATTATGTTTACAAAGTTAAATTTTTACATGTTGCTTGGGTCCAGTTTTGTCTCCATTTATGCTCTGCATTTTTTTTCACTTGCCATGCCTAAGCAAGAGAGACAGATTTTGTTGATCAGTGTCAGAAACAGACATTGCAGGGCACAAACAATACAGAGAAAGACTGGGAGATGCTATTGGCCTAGGAGAAAGATTTTTACTAAAAAAAAATAATTTCCTAATTTTCTGTGAGATGAACATTCACCCTTACACCATGCGTGACTTGGCGGTGACTTATCAGTCACTCAGACAAACATAGAAAATAATGGTTTGCAGAAAGTTATTTTGCAGATGCAAATTTTCAACCTGCCTAAAAAATTTCTCTTCTTTCTTTGCTACTGATTTTCTTTGGGAGAGGAATCAGCTCCTTTTCTGCCCTGGCTGGAGCTGGGAGAACACAGCTGTCTGTATGACTCAGTGGGAAATGAGGGGGTAACTCCGCTACGCGTGGGGCCAGCGGAGCCAACGCGTGTTTTTCTGCTCAAGAGAGCGGCTGGCTGGTACTTCCTGGCATCTCCCAAAGGGATTTAACCACCAAAATAGGCTTATTGCTGAAACACCAGCACTGATGAGGTCGGGCAGCTGGCTGCCACCCATGGCCACAAAGGCCAGGGGCAAGGAGGGGAGCAGCAGCAGCCTGCAGCTCATGGTCATGTTTTTCAGCCCCGTGGATTTTGTGCCATCGGTGAACAAGGTGCTTGGTTCGCGGTTCTTGCTGACACTGGTCGACAAAATCCGTCTCTCTTGATTAGGAGTGACAAGGGGAAAAAAAAAAAGGCAGAGCATAAGTGGAGACAGGTACAAAGCAGCGTGTAAAAATTCAATTTACAGGACTGAGTTTGTGTTCAATCCACTTGGAACAGTTTTACCAGCCGCCGTGGTGATCTGCAGACCTTTGCGAGCACGGCAGCGCGCCCGTCGCTGTCAGTGGGGAGAAGCGCACAGCGAGAGGTGCATGCATCACCTCCACCTCCTTACCAGAAAGGAGAACTACGGCTGAAGTGCGGGTTGTTTTCTAGGTTTTTGTGGTTTCTTTTCCACACCCACCCCCCCCCCCCCCCCGCCAAAATTAGCCGAGGGACAGCCTGGGAAGACGGCAGCGGCGCGGTGGCCGCTGGGGGGAGATCTCAGCCTGGCCACCTCGGCCCGGGGACCCGCACCGCCGCCACCCCCGGGCTGGGTACCGAGGTTAAAAAATCTCTCAGTTCGGGAGAGGACGTCTCGGGGGAGCTCTGGAGCAGAGCTACGCAAAACGTGCCCTGTGACAAAACGGAGAGTGCTGTTTAAAACGATGGGAAACGTCCCCAGCCGTCTTTCTGTAATTAATTGGTCATGACAGCTTTTAACGCTTTCGGCCAGGCGTGGAGATTAATGAGGCAACAGCTTCGGGGGGAAGGAAAGGAGAGTTTTGAAAGATAAAGGTTAGTAAATGGGAAAGCTACTGCTCTATTACCTTTACATTTCCTGGGGTTAAAACCAGCAATCTCTGAGGATATCTGTAAGTCAGAAACGGCAAGATGAATATTCTCACGATGCTGCAATGATGAAGCAGTGGTGATCCCTTTAAGACTGTCAGGAAAAGAAGTACTAACAAAACAATAAGCAAAGGCCACTTGTAAAGATACCTTTTGTTTCTCTTAATAGATTTAAATGGTGATGGAAAGTAGTCATTAAGCAGAATATGTTTGGGGAGTTGGACTCGATGACCTTTAAAGGTCCCTTCCAACCCAAACCACTCTATGATGCTATGTTTGGACCAGTTTTCAAGGGGTTTAGAATTACATTGTACTGCATCACTCTATAAACAGCCCCACTGAGCTGCTTATGAAGTTACTGTTTAGTGAGAGTAAACTTAAAAAGAGCTCTGCTTAGAAATTAAAGAACTGAAGGTAAAATGAGATTTAGTCTTCCAGGCAGGAAAACAGTGCCAAGCAGTCAAATACTGTAACAAAAAGCTTTAGGGCATCAGGTACAATCCAAATGAACTGCATTTTCATGCTCGTTTCTATAACCAAAATGTTATGGGAAACCAGATTTCTGATGTGCAGTCCATGTCTGTAACATGGCACTGTAAGTGTCCTACTGAAAGGGAAAAGGTGTCTGTTCTTCCTTTCCCCCTAAAATCAAGCGATGTACCATTCTTTGGACTCAAGCACAAAGTGACCAATTCAAGAATCCCCTGTATCACAAAAAGTTAGAGTGGTGTATTTCTGGATTATAGCTGTGTCACCTGGTTGTCAACGGGCAGTGTTAAGCTAGGACAGAAAGCAATCTAATCTTCATTTACCCTGAGTGAGACATCTAATTCTTCACCTCACATTCAGGAAAGATGTGAATGTATAGTGAAGTCGGATCTTCAGATTTCCTGAAGCTTGGGAAATTTTTAGCGTAGTGTTGCAGCATAAGTGTATTAGAGAAGGACTGTCTTGTTTTTAGCTCTGCTGAGGACAAGATTTTGTGGTTTGGGTTTTGGCAACCCAGTGGTTGTCAAACTCTGCTGCTTTCTCAAAGTCCACCACTGTCAGATACCTTGTTAGATGGGAAATACACTGCTGACTCTGGGAAGTTTTCTGTTTTCTTCCAGAAAGCACAGCAAGGGCTTCAAAATGGGTTGTCCTCAACTCCTCTGGTTACAGGCCTGAGGAAATAAGACAAAAGTGAAGGAGAAAAACAACCTATGTAAGATCAGACAACAATCACTGTGGTCTTCCCCCCAGGCTCCAACACCAAGTAACATCTCCTGTCACATGTTAGAGACCACTCAAAGAGATCTTCCACCCACAACAAAACTGATTGAGTTTACTAACTTCAAAAATGTTCAAAAGCAAGAGGCATTTTTTTTTGTCTTCTGTCTTTCTCCATACATTCATCAAGTGTAATAGGTGCAGTGATCAAAAGGATCATATAGTTTATTGTGCTCCTTTCTGAGGGAAATAGTCATTAGCCAGTCAAGGGACTGATTTTCTCCCATGATGTACCCATAGAGTGATGAGAGCTTTCACTGGATGAAAGCTTTTTCCCTAAGTTTATCTTAGATATTCAGTGGAAGTTTTATGCTTAAATTTTGCTAGTACAAGCAGGGAATTCATATTTACAGGTTTTTTTTCTCCGGCATGGCATGAAGAACAGGCTCCTTAAACTTTCTGTCATGTGCAAAGGCAAAAATAACTGAAAGGTTTGTTGACTGCTTGCACCCTATGAATTGCAGTGAGCTTCAGGAGGCAAGAAGCCATCTTGGAGCATTCTGGAATAAGGTGAACTAAATTGCTCAGGAAGCCCCTTTGACCTCTGTGCCTCTTAAATGTGAAACCCAAGTGCACAACTAAGGTTGGATGATTTCATTTCTCGTGGATGATAGTTCTAATTTACACAGCACAGTCAGGAGCAATATCAGATAGAAACTGGTGTAATTCAGCACACTCAGAAGACTAGATTCTGCCCGGCTTAAATCCGGCCTTGCATGCTAAAGTCAAAGAGCAAGGAGAGTGTCCACCTTGCAGAACCTTTTTCACTCCTATTTATCTTAAACATCTATAGAAGAGATGAAGAGAAAGGTCTCCTGGCATGTAGAAATGTATAAACCCTCTCTCCAGCATGGTAGAACTGGATAGCCATAGGAAATACAACGTGCTCTCCCTTTATGTACCGAGTGACGTAGGAGATTTTTGCATTAGAGTTCAATAAAAGCAATTTTTTTTTTTTTGGAAGGTGGAAGTGATTCTTGCAGTTTCTGTCATCATCTCTTTGAAAAGATCAATCAGAATAAAATGCTGAGCAGATTAATAAAGGACTTCTCAAGCTCCTGCACCACCTGATGATTTTTTTAAGTTTTGAGATAAAACTATGGATCAGCATGTGACATGTGGCCCAGATTTGAAGAGGAGTTCCCAGATACTAGAGAACCTGGCCCATGAACTAAGCTGAGAACTTACTGTTCAACTGCTCTATTCAAATGCGGACAAGAAAATAAAATCCGATTTATTTCAGAGCTGTCCTCTACGTTTCCACACGTTTTGCGATACTGCACAATAGATGGAGACTCAGAACAAAAGCACAAGGGCAGGTTCAGCTACTTCTGAATTTAAACCTTCCTCTATGCAGAGCCTCTTGTAATATAAAGAAAATTCCTGCTGAGGCAATCTTCTACTTTTTTTTTTTTTTTAATTTCAGGATCACATGAACTGGCAGAGAATGTCCTAAGCTTTGTTCCTAGCTCCTAGTTTGACAAGCTGTCCAGAGTCAGAATAACCCTGGCCTCATACTTCTTCCTAGAGTCTCCTGCTGAGTGTGAAATATGGCTGTCTTGCAGTTTGAATAAGGCTTTTAATGTGCCATGGGATGTCACGGTCCACAGAAATGGAATACAGTGTTCTGCTTGCTGAGAAACAGAAAAAAAGCTAACCAAACTGGTTTCTTCCTCCTGAGTACATAGTGACTGGAAATTCAGACACTGAGACTAAAAATATCAGCCTTGATCACAAAAAAAAAAAAAAAAAGAGAAGTATTTGACAGATGGATTTAGTCTTCCCTCAGCACAAACATCTATTTGCCACTAAAAGTTTGGTGAGTACACCGAAGCCAAATAAAGGGGTCTCATCTCCCAGCATATCACTAACAGCCTGTGGGGTGAGGCGGATGTTACTGCTTTGAATTAAGCCCTCCAAGAGGGAATGGTCAGAGGTCTCATAGAAATCATGCTGTTTTAAAGGTTGTACATGGCTGGGGGGAAAAGAAAAGTTTATCTGAGAATATAAGGTGAAACAACTCTTAAAAGCAGGGCTGTGTTGCTCCCCGCTGCTGTGCTGAAAGGAGCTGAAGTGCTGATCCCCTGTCCTCACACCTATGCATGCTGGCACGGACTGCTCTGACTGGGCTAGTGAGTGATGTCTGTGATGCAGCAAATGTCAGTGAACAACAGGAGGACCTCAGGAATAGCAAACAAGGAGTGCAACATCAAACATCTCCAGTGTTGCAGGTTTCTTACCGCCTTTTTCTCGTTTCGTCTTCCTGATGCGGTGCTATCAGTCTCAGAGCAAGGCGAAATGCGAGATGGTTATGTGCCCTGTTCTGTTCAGCCTTGATGCAGGCTTAATTGTGGTAATGGCCATTAGCTGGTGGGGAGATTTCAGAAGCAAAATAAATAAGCATTGCTTTGGGTCGAACTTTTTCCAGTGGACAGGAAACCTGCTCAAAAAGCGCATGGTGAAGGCCATGGCTGCATGCTTTGTGCGTAAGTGCTGCAGTATGTTGAGGAGTCAGTGGGACAACTTAAAGATTCCTTCTGGAAATCTTTGTTCTGTCTCTCTGCCTCTACCAAGGTGGACCCTGGCACAGCCCTGATTCTGAGGATAATATTACTTTTCAGCATTTTTTTTACTTGCAAGCCAACACTGAGCTGTGTTTCCTTCCAAGCTCTACAGCAAGCTTTTTTACAGTGTTGGACTCAACTGAGGCTAGTCTTCATTTTAATAGATGTATTTTCCACAGGAAATTAATGTATTGTTTCCCCAAAGCTATTTCAATCTGTAAACTTCACTGCAGTCTGCCCAGTTGCACGTTATTTCAGCCAGCCAAACAAATCTAGTGCCCCCACCAGTCCTCTTAGTAGTTTTGGCCAAAAGAATTGTGTCAGGCTCAGGTTTACTACTTGAGTCCTCCAAATGACAGTCCCCTGCAAGAGATCTGGTGGTTGAATATCCCTGTGTTTTTTTTTTCCCAGGGAAACCTGCGTATAGAGAGAGTATGGTGTTTTCCTAAGTGTTGCCTTAGTTCTCTGATCATATGTGTATCACGGTACCTGTAGATACCAGGCTATATGGACTGTATGTATGTCAGGGTACCAGTAGATACCAGTATGCTCTGACTGTGGATTTGTATATTTTTAGAAGTCTTTTCAGTCAAAATGATTGGGGTTTTTTAATTAGCATGGATAGTTTGATTTCTTCCCTTTCCCAGGAGGCATTAATAAAACAGCAACGGGGCGCAGCTTCACTTTTAAGGTGACAAAAGCTTGCGAACGATGAGGATCCCTTCCCTGAGCAATTCTCTGTCGAGATGACAAGTAGCTGGCGGCTGTCAGATCTGTGTAGGAAATCTCCACAGCAGCTCTGAGAATGTTTATTGTAGGGAGAGAACTTTTGCCCTGTGAAGTCACCTCCTACTAGTCACCAGTAGGTTTCTGATATTCTATCACAGGAAATTCCTGGTGGACCACAAAAGCAATCCCCTGAGTCCAGCTGCTGGGGGGGAGAAGCAGTGCACCGCACCGCCGGGTTGAGCCTCAGCCTCCAGTGTGGGGCAGAGCACCTGTGCCCTGCAAAATGCAAACGCTGTGCTCCTCAAACAATGTTAAAATGAACTATACAGGGGGCCAAAGGTCAAGTGAACCATTATTGTGCTGCATTTTATGCAAACAAAAAAAAAATGTATTAGAGGATGTGCTTTGTATTGTAACAAGGTACTGCGAGATTATATTTAGGCTTCATGTCTTTGAAGCCCTTGGTAACACAACTGTATAATCACAGCTCTTGATGTTAATGAGGAAGTTATATTATAAGGTGCTCCATCTAACTGGGAACAGAGTAGGAAGGATTACTGACCTTTAGGAGAGCATATAAAACCAGCTACCAAGACCTCAAAAGCTAGCTGTATCAGGTGAATGTACACACATTTCTGCAAAGGAGAAAGAAGAAAGACAGAAGCTGGCGATTACTTTTCTCACCTTTGAATGCAAAGGCCTCACTTGTCAGACGCCAGTCCTTTTTCTTGTACCCCTCAGAGGGCACAGCCCTCATCAACACTCCGTTTTCCTCGGCTCTTCTGCCAGAGTTTCAGGTATTCAATCACGGTAGGTACCTCAGTAAGCGAGCAAGGCTGGATGAACCTGCATGAGTTAGTGCACAACGGGGAAACTGCCTTGGAAAGATGAGCACCATGTATATGGTCAGATGCTATAGGGCTGTGTGTCATTTAACTAAAAAGCATCAAACTCTTCCTTTCTTTTAAAGATAGTGATGCTGTAGAAGCAAAATACTGACCCCTGCTAAAAATAGATGACGTGCTTCCAGAGAGCCGCTGTTAGCTCCTAACCAATGGCTGATTTCATCTGTCTGCAACCTCAGGGTGTGCAAGTCTTCTGAAAAGGGCGCTTTCTGGGGCTTGTAGGATTTTGATGCCGTGCTCCTTGTCTGCTGCTCCTGAAGCACTCCTCTGTTCATTGACTTTTGCAACACTGCACCATCCCTGCCTAGCCTTACCAGAGCTACCTGTGCCCCCATGCGTAGGAGCGAGCAGCAAGGAGCCAGCACTTTAGGCTTTGGTGGTGGTGGTGTTTTTTTGAGTTAATAAGTGTGGCTGTCTCCTCCCTTTTTTTTGCAGAGAATATGTCAGGGAGGGAAGACATAGTTGTGGCTGATCACAGGCACTGTGGTATCCTGCAGCAACTGCACCTGGTTCTTGCAATCCCAGAGCACGCAGTCTTTAGACCTAGGAGGAAGCCATTATAAAGGTGTTCTCCAAAGGTGCCCATGTGACTTAGAAGCATATGCACCATTTTTTAGAAGTGACTTACCAAGAAGTGATGGGCTGGGTAGGGCTTGTAGAGAAGTCAGATGGGCATTTTTGAAAACTGTACCCCTTATTTTAAAAGAAAGGAAAACGTGAGGCAATCGCAGCTGATTCAGCATCCGGCAGTCTCAGCCAAGTCATATTTTACCTCTTCCCTTCCCTCCCCGCACAAAACTTCCAGGAAAACCTGCAAAGAAAAGGCATATGTGGGTAGGAGGAGACCTGCTTTTAATTTCTGTACCTCCTATTCAACACAATGCCACACAATGCACAGGATGCGAATATCCCAAGGCACCTTATACAATACAAGTAACAAAAGCACACACACATGCACAAGAAAGGGGGGAGCAGCAAGCATGACAGGGTTACAAAACAGGTAAAGCTGTCTGGAAAATACTTATGTAAAGGGGACTCATGAAAATAACCATCTTTAGAAAGGAGAAAGTAGAGGCTGAAGAAATATTCAGGTGATCACGAGAATTTGATTTCCATTTCAGAGCAGAACTTATCTGGTTTCCTCTGTCATGTTGAACTCCGTGGCCTGATCTTCATTATTAACAGAGGAGGAGTCTGGCGCAATGCGTCCTCAGTGCCACGTTCACTGATGCTCCTATGATACTATCTATAGAGCAACCTGGAGCCAGCACTGAGTCATGTAATTGGCTGTAACGACAGCAAGCAGCAATTGCTGTGGTTAGAAGCATATCATGACTATTCCTTGTTACCCCTTCTTTTGGCTGTGGAGAGGAGAGGGTGTGTAGGAACTGCTCACTCCCACAGGCCCACCACCTCATCTGGTTAAAAGAGATCAGAGGACAGGACTAAAACCACTATTCTGATGAAGTTGTGCAAAGTATTTGGAGAAACACCCAGAATTAAGGCTACTGTCAACACTAAATGAGTGCATCAGAGCCTAATCAAAGAAATCTTAAGTTTTCTTCAACCATCTTGCTGATGCATTGCTCTACATTTCCATTAGAAAGACAATGTTGTGGGTAAAGCACCTGGAGCCTTGCACGACCTGTTCCCACTCTAAGGCTCATGCACAAGTCACTGGTAAATGAGCTCACAAAATCTACAAAAAAAACCCCCATGTAGCCTCAAGAAGCTTGCAGCAAGAATGTATTCTGTGATTTCAGAGAAGAATAAAAGCCAACCACTTTAAATAAAAAGTGAGAGACAAGATCTTTATATACTCACTTTATTAAAAGGACCATTTTTAAGTAGAGGACTTCATACATAGATAGGAAACGCTAGATGACTTCTAGTCACAACAATGTTAGCTGGAGCATCATAACCAAATGTGAGCATACAGAGGCAGAAAGGAGAAACTGCAGGAAATTTAGGCAGGATATAGCCATGAATCAATTCTCCCTACGGAATGTGGTCACTGGAGTAACTTATTGCACATTACTTCTGTGTCTAGGAAAAAATGAAGTTGGCACTTTTAAATTACATTTGCATATTGATGGACAGTTGCTATCGCTATAGTGTAATTACAGCGGACAAATAGGATCATCTTCAACATCTTAGCTGCATAATTCTGGATCAAAAAAAATGAGCAGTACAAAATTCTCCCTTAATAGAGGTTTGATTACCACATCAAATCTATTCTTGGGCTAATGTTACTGGTAAATTCACTAGGAAGGAAGAAAAAAACAACAACAAAAATATCAGAGAAGTCTTTTTTTCGTTATACAGTGAGGCAAGGCAGAGATTTTGTGCAATGGCTCTTGAAATGGTGACCAGTGGAACCAGATGGCCCAGACCCATCAGCAGTCATGGCAGAGCAGCTGTGCCCTTCGGTGGGTTGCAGAGCTGCAATTGCTGTGCTACTTTAAGCTACACAAAAGTTTTCTGTAAAGGACATGTGCTTAATATATATATAAAGAGGAAGAAAGAAACGGTTATCTTAGCTGTGTGTAGTGGTACCTTTTACCAGGGTAAAAGATATTCAGGGTTTTTGGAAGGTACCTACAAAATGATATTGTACTAGGTAAGGAAACATTACTTATATAATTACTTTACCTTTTGTGTGTGTTTGTGCATTGTAACCAAAGTTTTGTGTTTTAGTGAGAGATTGGATAAACAAATAGCCCCTCCTTCAGCAGGGTCCAGCCCAACTCCCCAGTCTGCTCCTCACCTACTGCTCGCATCCCATTCCCACGCAGTTCTGCAGAACCCGGGCCTTGGCCGATACCTTGTAATCCTGGCCAGCTCAGGAAAAGGAGTCATTTGTTGCCTGGACATTGGCAGGTGGTAAAAGTGACCAAAACTGAATCAGTAGGTTAGTTCCAGTAAGTGATTTTCTTGTGTTTAAAAAATTTTACTGGGCTAAATGCCAGCGATTTGCCTAGAAAGACGCTGAACACAAATGATGCCCGCTTTGTGAAATTTGGCCTATATACTATACACCAATACTCATGTTCTAATATCTATAAGCATGTGATTATAAATCTTTTTATAGTAAAATAGATCCCAAAGCTTGTTCCTTGGATACTCTGCATACAGTTTTTTTTTTTTTTCAGAAGATAGAGCTCTTATCTGTGTGTGAAATGTGTTGATACATTTCCAGTCATCCACAAATCAAACTCCTGTGTGGACAATTGGATGGATGCAGAGTCAATTTTTGGAGGGTCTTGGCTCTCGGATGGTGATTGGATAGACTGAGTGAAAAATTATGTTTGCTTACCACTAATCTTTTCTGCAGTTCAAAATGATTCCTGTTCTGCACTGATGAAGCCAAGACCTTGCAGGGAGACTGGAATTGTTGAGGTTTGTGTGTGTAAAGTCAGAAAGGATGAACCACCATGAAGTAGCCCTGAGACATGAGTCCAGGAATTTAAGGAGTATTCCAAGAGTCTGGCCTGATCAACAGAGTTTTGGCTGCTCTATGGAGGAGCTGTACCTCTCACTCATTGGCTACCATACCAGTAAGCTACTTGAAGAAAAAAAATACTTTGTTGAGCAATTAATCCTCTTATTTTCCATAGATCTACTTTTGAATGGCAAGATAACCTTACTCTGCACAGAGGACAAGGTATATTGGATCTGCTATCCTATAGTTCCAAATTTCTCCATCAGATTCCAGGGTAAAAAAAAAAAAAAAAAAAAGGAACAAACTATAAAAAGCTGAATAAAACATATAAAACCCACATAATGAAAAACTGACACATTTATTTAATCTTGAAGGGAGAAGGGGTTTTCTATTAGGGCGATGTGCATAGAAAGGAGGAAGCTTCATTAGAACAAAGGTACAAAAAGAAGCTTGCTGAGATCTTTGCAGTGGTATAAAGGATAACCCAACCATGAGTGACTGCTTCACACCGTGAAACAGGTCTGACACCCCTATGTTTCTTTGGCACACAAAGAGGTCTGATGCCCTCCCTGATTAGATGCTGTTTCATAACCCAGATGGACAGTAATCACCGGTATCAACCACCTCAGCCTGGTAGAACAGGGGGAAATTGGTCCGAACTCCAAACCTTAATTTTGTGGTTAAGACTTGTCTTTCATCTCAGTTTGCTCCAGAACCACAAAGGTAAACATCTCAGTTTTTGTGGGTTGTGAACACACCGAACCTGAACTCAAGATCAGAGCCACCCCTTCCCCTCCTCTTCTTGTCTGCACTGGGTTCCACCTAACAGTGACAACAGCAACAACAGTGATAGTTGCTTTCACCTATCTCTAATAATGTCTTCAGAGTAGAAATACACCCTTGGCAGCTTATGACCCAGATTTGGTTTTGACTCATGTTTTTATTTCCACCTAACCACCTCAAAACAAGCCCAACAAAAAAACAAAAGCCAAATTCTTCTATTTCTACCCTACCACTGCAGTACAAACACGTCAGACAAACATGTTCTTCTAAAACTGCTGGTAAAGGCTCATAGAGTCTTACGCTTAGGAACAATACACAACACAACAGAGTTTTGTGCTTGTGCTATTTGCTACCAGGAGGAATGAGCAGGTGACTCCTGCATCTTCCAGGAGTAAAATTTATTAATCGATATGCTGTGAATTTGAGTCCCTTTCCTCAGTCTTGAATAATTAATCTCGGGAAGGTGGGATAAGAACACCAAAGTATGTCTCTTAGCTGCAGGTGATGAGCATGGGCTACGCTGTTTTTAACACAGGTTTTGGCCAGGAAGCTTCACATCCGACAGACATTCTCATATTTATATCATTAGGAAAAAATCCCAGTATCTCTCTGCGAGTGCTTGAACAAGACCTGTGCGTTATTGTCTGGGTTATAAAGTGACTCAGTGCAGCAGGAATGCCAGCTATGAGGAGAGGAATGCTTTACATCCCACCCAAGGGAGTAAGAGGGAATCTCTGGCACATCCCTGTGCACCGTCCGACGCAAGACAGCTTCCAGCTGTTGGACACGGCAGGACTTAAAAGTGAACTACAAAGTAGCGGGGAGCATGGGTGTGTGTTTTGCTTTGACTGTGCCATAGTACACAAAGGCGAGAGAGTTTTCCTCCTGATATTTTTTTTTCCTCTCTGCTGTGTTTCTTTTGTTTGTTTGTTTTTTAACATCAAGAATTTGAGTTTTGCTTGTCCCTGGAAGATTCAGTGACTAAGCTGAAATAGTAATAATACAGGAGGGAAAGCTGAGACATCAAATGGAAAAGACTTATTGGTGGACTTGGTAGTGTTAGGTTAATGGTTGGACTCGATCATCTTAAGAGTCTTTTCCAACCTAGATGATTCTATGATTCTACGATTTCTGCAACATCGCACTGACAGTTGAATACTAAATCTCTTGACCATGTACCTGTAGAGTGCTGGGGTGGCCAGTTCTGCATACTGACAGCCATTACGTACCCTGTGCTGGATCTATAAGGCATTTTTTATTCATTCATCCTGGTGCTGGACAAAAGAGATGAGCTCTTTGGTAGCTTTATAAGGATCTACTTTCACCTTTAGAATTCTTATAGTTGGGTGTACTTGATTTTTCCCTCTCTTCTGTGTGCCCTGCACTAGAAATGCCTTTAAGGAAACCACAGAAACCACTGCATGCAGAATAGGTCTTCTGCATTGAGCCTGCCACTGCAATGTTTGACTTTTCTGTAAGGCACATCACCGCCTTGTGGTAGTTTTATTCACCATCTCCCCTTTCCTCGGTATTTATCCCACCCCGGAAAGAGGGTGGCCCCAAGCATGGTGTCCAGCTGCAGCTCCTCCCTAGAGAAAGAGAAGCGGGGAGTGTTGGCATCCGTAGTGTCCTCACTAGCCCCTGGTGTCCTGAAAATAAGGCTGCATGAGCAGGCCCATCAGAAGGGCTCCAGGGGCAGTTGGCTGAAAGCAGCAGCGCGCTCCCACCCCATAACAGCCCCCCAGCCTGGACGGATCACAGAGGGAGCATGCAGCTATAGGCATCCAGCCACATGCTTTTCTTGTTTGCTCTCTATTATTATTGTCTGGGTTATAATGGGTATGCCAATGGGTACGTCTGTTCCCTGGGACCCAGACTGTCTCCATGAGAAGGAGATGTGGATGTGGGTGGTCTGGGGAGCAGCAGCCACCACCTCCAGGTTGCTGGGAGGAAGAAATCTTGGACAGGTGACATTGGAGAGGGACCTCTCCCAGCGTTTTCCTTCCTGCAGCTGTGGGTTGGTGAGTGCCATGAGGTAAGTGGTCATGGGCTTCTGCTGCAGGTCAGCGCACTGCTGCTGCTCAGAGAGACTTAGAAGGTTAGCTGAATGGAAGTGTGTGTTCCAGAGCAGCAGGAGTGAGTGGTCTTGTTGTGAGTGCTGGACACCTTCACACAAAGAACAAATTCCTTGGCCAGACCCTGGAACAGTTGATACTGGTGCATACAGCCTGGAGTAGGCACCAGAGCCTATAGCAACAAGCAGGTTAGCAGAGCATCAGTGCTGAGGTAGTGACCTGGATTTGGCTCATATGTGGGTTTTGGAGCCAGGCTCAGTGCACGTGCCAGTGGGGATGTCTAATGACAGCTCACTGTTCCTCTTTTAGGGCTGTCACTATTGCTTCACCCCTTGAATTACACACTAAGTGCTCAGGGCTTTGCTCTTTGCAGTATTGCCTGGCAAGGTGCTGGAAGGTAAGAACAGCAATATACAAATGTAGATTTGGAAGGGACTTATTTGGCCTTCATTTCAGGCCTCTGATCTCCCAGACAATCCATGTTGTAAAACGTCTTTCCAGCTGATGCTCAGTTTATCTGGGGGAACACTTAAGCCATGATGAAAACAGAGGCATTTTGGTGATCCACTTTCTACATCAAAAGAGGATAGACAAAAAGATGATGCAAGCTCACTTTAAAGAAAAAAAACATCAAGAGGGCTCACCAATCTCTGTAGCCTTAGAAGTGATTATTAGACATAATAATTTATCCTTAAGTATCGAAGCCACGAAACCCTGAAAAGCATCTCACAGTAGGGATGACAGATTTAGGAATCCATGGGGGAGCAGTGGCTGAGCTGGTCTAGCAATTTCATGAGCTAGGATTGATTAACATTTCTTTCTAATGCTACCTGTATGAAACAAATAGCCCTTTGCCATTTAATTTGGTGGCTATTCACTTGTCATTAGTTTAATAGCAAATTTAAGCTTTCCCACGTCACAAGTACTGCCTTTATTTTCTGTTATCTGTCTGTGGGTTTTGCTGGTTTGTGTACCTCCAGGTATTCTCATCATATCTGAATTATTTTCTTAAACAGTGCATTAGGGAAACTTACACATCATCTGGAGAGTGAGGCCTGTTGTAGAATCCCCAAACTTTGAAAATCCTCATATTTAGCCACTGTTTGAGCTTTCAATTGGCCATGAGATTGTTCAGTTTTAGCCTTGCTCCTTCTGAAGCTACTTGTTGGTCTCACCTACCCAGAGTGAGCTGATTTACAATATTTATTGCTCTGTATATCTGCCTTATCCTGATTTTTCTCTTTCTATTTTGATGCCTGCTATAATATGAAGCCCTGAATACCAATAGTGTATCATTGATAGATTTTTTTTTCCTTTCTGTACTTTGATTTGAGCTTAGATCTGGTAAATGTGGGCGACTACTTCTGATGAACAAATTGTCAGTCCATAGTATTTGTTGCCAGATTCAGCTGTGACAATGTATCTGTATTTTTTTAAGATGTTAATCAGTTGTATGGTCACAAACGATATTTGTGATTTTAAAAGTTAGGGTTAGAGTGATGAGATAAAGAACACACCTCCTAGTCTCATGTTGTTTTCCAATGCTCGAACTTATCATTAGAGGTAGCAAACCCGTTATTTCTTCCAGGTATATAGCATTATGCAGTTGAATAAGTGTACTAAGGGAGTACTAATTTCAGAATTATTTTTTAGCAACATCCAAAAAGAAGTTTTTGAATGGTGTCGTAGTTCAGCCCCAACGGGGACCAGACTACGCAGTCTCTCTCTCACTCCCCCCACTCTCCGAGAGAATAGGAGGAGATTTGACAAACAAAAAAAAACCAAACACGCGGGTTGAGATTAAACAAAAAGTAAATTTAACAGTAATGACAAGAAAACAATAGAGTGATGGAACACAAATACAGTATAATAGCTCACAACAGATCTCTACATCCAGTCTCTTCCAACTAGGAGAGCCTCCCTTCAGCACCCTCCTCACTTATATACTGAGCATGATGTCAGATGGGATGGAATAGCCCTTTGGCTAATTTGGGTAAATTAACCCCAGCTGTTAGCTAATTAGTTAACTATCCCAGCCATAGGGGCTACCAGCTTCAGTTCTCCACCCAGCTCAGGTAAATATTAACTCTATCCTGGCCAGAACCAGGACAAATGGATGGGTGTCTACTCTTCATGGTGGGGAAAGAATCATGTCCCCAAATGACAATGACTTTAATTTATTGAAATCCAAAATACATCACTCTGCTGTATCCCTTTGCATTTGATTCAGTAGTTTCTATCTTTATTTCATTTGCAGCCATATTATTTCATTGCAAGCTGGCAAGGTTGGGCCACCTGGGGACTCGTGGGCGCGCCGGAAAGCACTGGTGATTCAGCACGGTGGGTAGCACGTTGCCCTCTGAGTCACCATGGAGAAGTCCTTCACCACTGCATGATGGGCATTGTCTGCTGAAGGAGGCATCTTGCAAATGAGGCATAAAACTGGTCCTTGGAAATGCCAGCATGCTTTCTTACTGGAAAGTAAAAAAAAATATTCTACCTAAGGAGTACTTCTGTGTATTTCACCATTTCTCTTGAACTGCTGAAATATATTCCAGTGTGTTGTTCAGTAGCTTCCCTGTTCTAGTTTGAGTTAAGGGGATTTGTGAAGTGACTCACAAATGTGCAACAATCCTGAAAGTGCATTTACTTGCAAAGCGTTTGTGGGTTTAGCACTATTCCAGTAAGTATTGTTTAAGTTGTGAGGATATACAGAGTAAAAAGCTTTGTCTTTGAGCTAGGTTTGATTATATACTAATGAAGCCCGAATAAAATTCCTCTCTTTCAATCAAGACAATACCCAAAGCCTTAGATTTTAAAATGTGGTTCCTAACTAGGCTGCTGTGAACAAATGTCATAAATAGGTAACAGGGCTGCTTTTTGTGTGTATTCAGTAGTGAGCATATGCCAAAAATGTGAACGTCCACAGCATATTGAGAAGTGACTACCACGGTGTACTCCTCAGTTATCTTTTGGAAAAGGTATCATTTTTGGTAGCATTTTTTTCCTTGCTTTACTCACAGAGATTTTGGTTTCTCGACACACTCTGCCAAGGGGAGAAGGGCATCTCTGGCCCAGCCTGGGGCTCCTGCTGCACCTCTCTGTCCTTCATCCTGTGGGCTGGCTGGCATAAAGCATGGCAGGGGGTCAGCAGCGGCCCAGAGCAGAGGCAGCCTCTACAGCTGCCTGAATCCTTCCCTTTGCTGGAGAGCGCTGCTGGGAGGAGCTGGCAGGAGCTGGGGAGACAAGAAGTGCAGGAGAGGGCAGCTGAGGGACCAGTTTCAGTTGTTTGGCCACCCTGGCTCTGCTTCCTTGCCATTGCTGGCTCTATACATCAGCTTGGAAAAGCTTCTGCATGGTGATAGGCACAGAAATGTGGAGGGGCCAGCTGCAGAGGCAGGCTTTATAGGACGGAGCAGTACTCTTTCCATGAGTCAATAGAAAGAAGGAGGACGGTCCTGTCCCCTATGTACTGTGTGCATTTTTCAGCGTGTTTCTGAAGTGTACACATCTAAAAAGTGGTGTCTTTGAGCTTGAAAACTAGAATAAAGATTAAAAATTAGACATGTGAAATAAAATCAAACAACATGTGGAAAGGGGTTTGTGGGTTTTATTTAAGCCTTTGAAGGGCCATTGGTTCTGCTGTGCAAATACAATGAGCCAAGAGGTACAAAATACCTAAAATGGCAGAATCTATGCAGTCATATATTTGAGACATATTCTTCTCTCTTTTATCTGAACTCTGTTTATCTAAGCCTGATGACTCCAGTGGAAATAGTCCTCTGGATATCAATCCAAAGTGAGAGACAGTTGGTCCTGATGCCTCTGTGCCACTGACAGATACAAGCAACGGCTTCTGAACTGTAGTCTGGCAGCTGCATTGTGGATAGCACACCTTTAACCCTACCTCCGCAGAAGGGGTTTGCATTGCTCATTATTACTTGTCTCTATCCAGTTCAAGTCCAGGGTGATAAATCTAGCTTATAAGGCACTTACAAAGATGGGTGTGGTGTGCTGATAGCATTCATGATTAAGTGCTTTCCTGTGTCAAATATAGCCCATAATATACTACAAACAGGCAGTTGATTTTTATACAAACCAATCTGGCTGCTATCAGACTCTGACATTTTATACTAATACTTAAAATAAATCTAGAAACAGGAAAGAAAGTACAGAATTATTGTTTTAAGCTCACTGTGAGGGCTTATCTTCAAAGTGGCAGAGTTTCTATTGTATTTAAAGAAACTGGTCAGTATACTGGTGTAAAGGTTAGAAGTACGCATGAAGCTGGAGTTAAGTTCCAGCATCAGTTTTCACTTTTGATATAGAGTCTCTAAGGTGCTTTTTTTTTCCCTAACATGAAGGCTTAAAAATACTTTTCCTTTATTTTATTTTTTTCCAAGCTTGCCAGTGTTGCGTTAAAACCAACTCCTATTGAAATCACTGGGAGTTTCGCCATGCATTGCAAAAGGGCTGAGATGTGGCAGCATGCACTAAAATCTGTGTGATTTGCTGGACATTGGAGTCTTCTTAGGCAAGAGCTAGGGACATGAGAGCTAACACTAGCAGTCTTTTCCTTCCACGTCTTATTGCACATAGCATTTGCATGCTGTTTTGAGTTCCTATTTTTAAAGGCTAAGAAAATGCTAAAAGTTGGATCCCCTTGAAAATGAAGAAGACATTTTTCTGTCTGAAAGTACTCACCTTAACCTATTTCAGAGAGTAGGCATTTGGCTATAAGAAAATAGTGTAAGGTTTAGTGAGGAACTGAATGCAAAATCAAACTGAAAACAAAACTGATTTAGTAGAAGAGATTTTAATAAAGTTAATAAAATGGTCATCTGCTGAACAGAGGACATATTTCCTAATCATGTTTGAGATTTTGACCAGCTTGAGGCTACTTCCACTGCCAGGTAAGGCTGTTTCCATTAGCCTACCTGAGACTCAGCTTGTCAGCCATCCATGTGGTGCATGCCCATGGTTGTACGGGGTGTAGGCTTGGTTTCAGCTGTGGTGGGATAAGGGGAAAGGCAGATCACATTTGCACTGCAATGGGATCAGAGCTTCCTTTCCCACAGTCTGGACAGATCAGGTGTGATATTACAGTCCACAGAAAATATCTCAAGTCTGGCTCATCAGAAGCACAACATGGGTGTTCAGAGTTTGAGCTCCACCTGGACCAAAAGGCAGCAGTTCAGGCTGAAGAAGGACCAGGATGACGGAGTTTCTCATCACGAGCCTGTTCTCAAGCCTGCTGATAATTTTATGGTGTAGATGTTTCTCTTGATTTTCTTTTCTTACAAGCAAAAATGACTAACTGTGGCATGTCAATGTCAAATTCCAAATATAAGGAAATGTGAGACTTTTAATACAAAATGACATTTCTGCAATGGAGAGATAAAAATGAGGAGCTGCTTCAAAATGTGAAAATTTGGGGACTTCAAGCATTGGAGTGACAGACTGTTCATGAAAGATGCATGATCCTAAGAAGTCTATTGAATTTATCAGTCATAGCCTTTTCTTGTCACTGTTGCCATAGGCTTTTACTCTTCTCATAGGCCTCAACCCTACGAAACATGAGCAGGGAACAACTTAAGCCCAAGTGAAGCCACATTACTAGGACTACTTGCATGTACAAAGTTGCTCAATGTTTATATGTCCTTACTTACAGCAAGAAAATCCAAAGGCCAACACTTTTTCCTAAGAAAAGACAGCTTTATTAGTCTGTTAGGCAGGTATTATCAGATGAAAATGTTTTTGTCTCCAACTGACTAGTCTGAAAATCAAACTCAATTGTTTTTTTTTTTTAATCAGTGTGAAACATTTTGGTTCAATACAGGTAAGGGGGGGTTGTGTGTCAGGTAAGTGGCTGACAGCGGAGTAAAACTTTTCTAAGGAATGTACCAGAACTTTTTTTTTAAATTAGTAATTACAGTATACATTCCACCAGTTTAATTACCCAACATGAAAAATGTCACTCCAGCCTACTACTTTCTGAAGTAATCAGAATAATTAAATGTATGGCTATTTATTTACATTAAGTAGAATAATTTTTAGCTGAAAGAAAGAGAGGAGAATATTTCTAATCTGAGTCCATTTGTTTCTTCTTGCTGACTGGTGTTCTGATTCAAGTTAGAAATAGGACTTTGTGTGTACATCTTGTGCAGCACTTGCGTATTCAAAGGTACAAACTAATTACCAAGAAATTAAAATTGTATTAAAAAACCCTAAAATTATTGCAAAAATCACACTCCTGTTTTTGGAGTGTGGAGGTTTGATGAGTCCTTTTAACAGGCTGGGTTTAACACACTGCAAGGGGTGAGGCAAAATCGAAGGAAAAAAATGCTTGATTGACAGCACGCCACCCAGATAAGGCCACTGCTTAGAGAAACTTGGGAATGGCTCCATGCAAGTGCTGTGCCAGGAACACATGCTCCGTTGCCTTCAGGAGTGATTTTCAATCATCCAGCCCTTGAGAGGTCAATGGTAGCAACAGCCTGCAGGCTTATTCTCTCCTCTCAACACAGGAAAGACTTGTGCCACTCCTGAATCTGATTTAGGTCCTTTTCCTTGCAACCTCCACCTTATTTATAGAGTCACAGAATAATTTAGATTGGAAAGGACCCCTGGAGGTCGTCTAGTCCAACCCTCTGCTCCAGGCAGGGCTAACTTAAAAGCCAGATGAAGTTGTTGATGGCTTTGTCTCATCAACTTGTGAAAGTGTTTGAGAGCAGAGATTCCCCAAACTCTCTGGCAGGGTTTAACCACTCTTACCTGATTTTTTTTTTTCCTTCTTATACTTGCTGAGAATTTCCCTGGATGCAGCTTGTGGCCATTACCTCTTGTCCTTTCCTCTGAGAGAAGCCTGGCTCCATCTCATCTGTAACGCCCCTTTAAGGCAGTTGAAGATCACAATCAGGTTCCCTTCCAGCCCCAGCCTTTTCCTCTCCAGGCTGGGCAAACTGAGTTTCCTCAGCCTCTCCTTGAACGTCATGTTGCATGGTCTTGGGCCCTTCACTGGACTTGGTCTAACATGTTAGTGCCTTTTACTGGGGAACCCAAAAGTGGAGATGACAGAATACTCCAAATTTGACCTCACAAGAGCCAATTGGAAGAGAATACCCACTTTCCCTCAAGCTGCTGGCTGCTGTCTTGCAGTCTGGCATGTGCTTAGCTTTCACTGCCTCAAGGGCGCACTGCTGACTCACGTTCAACAGCTTCTCCACCTCAGGTCCTGCTCTGCAGAGCTGCTCACTCCCCAATAGGCCTCCAGCTTGCCGTGTTGCAAAGGCCTCTCCTATCCCTTGTGAAGGACCTTGCATTTGTTCTGTTGAACTTTATGAACTTTTTGCCAGCCAGAAACTACAGTGTAAGCAACATAGCAAATCCATCTTTCTTTCCTCCAGAGGAGGGTCTTTTCTATATGTCTGTCTTTGAGTCTTAAATTTCTGACTTTTGCCAGAAGCCCATGGACAAGAAACCATCCTGCATTCCATAATGTTGGCCCTCTAACAGCTCTGAACCACAGAATCTCTGTGCTTATGAGTGGTTAGTCTCAGGTAGGACCTATCTGGTGCTTTACAAATGAGGCTAGATCTAACTCTTTTAGAAGAGCACGCTATTCCATGTTAGGCCAAAAATCATCAGAGAGAATTGCAAGTGGTTGTCCCACTGGGCAAAATGAAGAAAATACCTGTGAGTAAAAAGGACACAACCCTAATTAAGTTATTCTCAGGCCTCTGGAGAAAGCATATAATAATTAGGGAACATTTACAGAAGAAATACAAGGAAAAAAAAAGCAAGGAATGTCATACAAGAAATTGGCATACAAGAAATTGTCGCCATAAGTTAGTTCATCTTTACCTTTCTGATATTCCATGGAAATGTGTGAGAAACAGGACGCTATTTCAGTTCTTGTAGTGAGATAGGGTGTGAGAATAGCTCTTTCTCTTGCCAGAGAACAAGAGAAATTCTGGACATATGTTCATGAGAAATTAGCAAACATTCATTATCTGGAAGTACTCTCTTTTAAGCACAGGTGACAGAAAAAAAAAAACAGAGGACTGAATTTTGTACTGAATGCTGTGTCTCCTTTTCTGTTGATAGCATTCAGGAGAACACTAAGAGAATCTAATGAGAAGCAGGACTTTGAGGAAAGCCAGGACGTTTACACTTCACCTGATGGAAGTTCTTCCAGGTTTCTCCCTGGAGAATAGATAGTGGTTAACCACAGGCTGTATATCAAACAGCTGAATATACAGACCGTTGTCTCCAAAAAACTTAGCTTAGGTCCTAAACTTTTAAGCAAATCTTGTATAATTTGTGGAAAACTCCTAGCTGTTCAGTTGAAATGCTGAAATGTCCCTTGCTGTCTGTTCATACATGACTTATGTATATTTGCTACGCAGCGCTCTCAAAAATGTGTGTAAATGTTTGAGATTTTTTTAAAAGACTTTTTAAAAGGCTAGATCATCAGCTGTTGTGTCAGCAACATATGATTACTCTCCTAATTAGAAAGGGACTGATATTTATATTAAAATCTATGAGACTTCTGCTGTTGAATTCAGCTGGGAAAGATTCAGCATCTGAATCGTAACTAAACTTCTACAAGATCAAATAAGAGAGGCGAGCAGAGATGAAATGGTTCCCTCCATCATAATTATATCAGTGATTGTGTGTTCATCTTGCGGAATGCGAATACCTTAGAGCAGGAGATGAACATGGGGAGTGTGCCAAATCCCGATGTCCTTTGTTCATGGCACTGTAAGGAGGAAATTAGGGAAACCCTCAGTGTCTGACTCATGGCAGACCATCGGCGGCATCGAGTTTGAAGTGAGGCAAAAAATGTGGCTGCTGACTGCAGTAAGGAGAAATCATGGCCAAAGGCATTGATGGGGTTGGCTTCAAGGGTCAGACTTGGAGGTGACAGACTAATCTAATTTCTGAGATTTGACAAAAACAACACATCTGGATTTAAAAAATAAACTTATGTGAGGAAAAAGATGTTAGCTCAAAGTGCCTTTGCTAGACGTCTTCAGCAGTGCAGTTCTCACAGTTCTGGATCACTTCTTTGCTGTTTATCTTGAGTAAAGCCCTTTGTAATTAAGTTAATACTGATTTAATCATGACAATCATAGCTGGTAGATATCCAAGGCAATGATAACAAAAATTAAGCGGTGTACAGATTGCATCTATGACAAGAGATTGAAAAATAAAATAATACTGCAGGGGCAGGTCATACTGCAGTTTTGCTATTGTAACTGCTGTTAAAAATAAAACCAAACAAATAAGAAAGCCAGAGCTGCTTCTTCTGCAAGTATTTAATCCTGATTTGTGTAATAAACTTCAACTAGTTTGTTAACCCAATCCCACATAGTGGTGAGGATTTGACAGCCACATTATTACATTGCAGCTTGTCTTAAAGGTGGTGGGAGACGCACTCATTGTGTCTGAGGTCATTTGTGCTCATTAGCAAGTGCAAAGTCATCAAAGCCATGTTTGCCTTCTCCTGCTAAGCGAGGCTGTAGCTCTCTCACCTGGACTCGCAGCATCGTTCAGATATGCAGCAAGGCTGTCCCATCTGACGCCTCATCTTCTAGAGGGAATGAGTTGGGATCATGAGGCATTAGGCACAGCTCCACTATTTCTTCAGGTTTTTTAATTACTTGGCGATCTGTCTGCTCAATAGCAGCAGTGGATTGGAGGAGTCTTGGGGGCCGGTGGTGGAGCCACTACCTGCAGTGCCAGTACAATACTTCATCAGGCTTAGGTCTCCATCCTTAGACCAGAGCTTGCTTAGATAAGGTAGCCAGCCTTAGCAGAGAGGAAAACCCTTTAGCATGATTCATGTGTTACCTGAAACAATGTCACAGCACCATTTCAGATTAGAAAATGTAATTACCCTGATCAGTTGTTTACAAAGAAATTGTTTGAAGCTTTCCAAAGACATTGTTTGCAGTCAGGGCAGTATCACTTCCATTGTGTGTTTTGTGTACTGGCCTGAAAGATAATGATGGGAGCTCCCAGAAAATGACCCTCCCTCAGAGCATCAAAGTTTAAAAAGTGTTTGTAACCCAGCTGTAGAGTCTCATGCAAGATGCGAAATCTAACAGCCTCTAAATCCATTATTATTAAGTTCATTATGTTTTAATTTGAAAATTGAACACTCAACTTTTCAAGGATTTATGGCCTTATCCTGCACACACTGAAGTCAATGGGAGTTTTGTCCTTGGCTTCATTTGGAACAGGATTTAGTTCTTGTGATGTAATGTTTGATCTCCAAGCAATGAATTCAAGAAATAACTAGACCTGAGTAGTTATCAAGATCACTAACAGCTAATCAGATAAAAACCCTACAATTTTAAGGGAAAGAAGGAGGGTGCCAGAAATTCAGGGCCACTAAATGCCATGGGAAGACATAGTGGGGAGCATTTCTGTGTTGACAAAATTTAAATCACAGTCAGAACCATTCTAAGCTAGCCCAAGCTGGAAAAACCTTGGCTGCCTTGCAGAGCTGAGCAGCTCTGAAGGACTGCCATGTTGTTTTAAATTGCAGTGCAAAACTGACACCGAACTTAAATGTTACATCGCCCTGTGGTCAATTTAAGAGTCAGATCTCTCACTGGTTATAATCTAGAAGTAAAATCTGGGTTAAAAATATTTGAGTACTGAGGACTGCTAAATTTGAACACAGACTGGTTCAGACTTTTTTTCTTTTTATTCTTTCTTCACGCTAATGTAAGGCTGCTGGGTGTGGAGAAAAGGGGGAATTGGCAGTAGTTCTACTATACCGATTTGCTGGAGTGGAAAGTTTTTCCAACAGGGAGGAGCTCTGTAAATTAATAAGCTTAACACAGTGACAAGAGCACTAGAATACACAAGTGAAGAAAACATCCTTAACCTTAATTGTGCTTTAATATGGCTGATTTCACAGCTGATGTGACCACGTTCTACACCAACTCTGAGTGCTTTACAGATGTACCTTTTGAACTTCATTGTGTCCTTATGTAGGCAGACTCTCGCTCCCCTTCATCTCTAAAGATGCTTGAAAATGGCAAGTCTAGCACATGCAGGAGTTCATGGTACTTAATTCTCTAGTTTTCAGCTGCCATAGAGGAGCTTCAAGCCTGTGTAAAATGTACAGATTTTGATTAAAACAATGCCTTTATTATGGAGGATATGCTGAATGCAGCGTATGCCCCTCAGAAACCCTGACAAGCTCAGTTAGCTCAAACTGCCAGCAAGCTGACTTGCTACCCAGTGCCAAAACTGAATCGTAGAGTTTCCTCTCGTTACGGTACTGGTGGCTAATTGCATGCCCTGCAATGGTGTGATGCTGGCACAAAGCTGGAGCAGAGATTCACATTTGCAAAATCTGGGATACAAACCTGAAAGTAACTAGCCTGGGAGGCAAGCCCAGGGAAATATTTCTGCCAAACTTGCTGTATGGCATTTAGTAACTATTACTTTTCAAAGGCAGGGCTGGGGCATTTGTAATATTTCCCCTTTCTTTGCCAGCCAAAGGAGCAGCAGTTTTAATTGTCTCTGAAACCCACTGGATGTCCTGTACCTGTGCAGAGGTTTAGAGAGCTGCCAGAGCCATGAAAGCATCTTCCTGTCATGAAGATCTCCTCCTCCTTCACCCCCCCCACCTCCCCTTCACTCCACCTTCCTCCTCCTCCTCCAGCCTTCCCCCAAGGGGTCCCATGCTGGAGGCTGTGCCAGAAGGAAAGGGCAGATCCTTATTTTAATTAACATTAGTGGCTGGGAGGGCTGTTGACACCTCACCACCTGCCCCATGAACATATCTCATGTTGGAATTGTTGACAATTAAATGTTTGCTGCAATTCATTACACTGGTTTTACAAATCCAGAGCTAGGTCTCACCTTCTCTGCAGCAGAGATGTGGAGATCTCTCACCTGGCACTTCTGCACCACCGTGCCGTTCTGATGTTGATTCCGTCATCAGTCTTCCACTCATTTTTGGTAATCAGATTACAGCATTTTCACCTACTTTAGTTGTCAGCAAGGAAGCGGTACGTGTCTCCCCGTGCCCATGACAGCACTGCATAAAGCCAATTCCTACAGACAGTAAAATGAACCAGAATCTCTCCTCCTACAGAAGGCCATATCCTCCCTCCAGTTGCACTCACAGAGCCTAGGCATGAAAATGTGTGTTAATCCATGGCCTTACACACTGATATTTCTCCTGGTCTCCATCTGAAGTAGCCATCCGGGTGGAATCATTTGTGAAATCCAGATTTCTTTTTTTTTTTTCACATCTGCAGTAGCTTCCCAATATCCCAAAAAGAAGATTTCTTTAGAATGGGACAGAATAAAATTTGTGAAGAGTTGAAGCCATTGATCTGAGCTATTTCTCCCAGTCACACAATAGCGCAGACACAGCCAATAGACCCACATACAGGTATGAGTGTAGCAAGAATATCCAAGTGTTTGCAGCACTGGAAGACACCGAAAATGTGAAGGGGTCTGAAAAACTGGTATTTAATGCACTGATCTTTGGAGCCTTCACAATGAGGCATTGTTAGATGTAGGATCTGCTAAACAATGAGTCCTTGATAGGACATAATGCCTATTCAGAAGCTCAGCTTTGCACACTTGCTCTTAAAACATCCTTAGCTCAACTTAAATTTACCTTTGTTGCGCACAATGCACATGTGACAGACGGTTGCATTCATTCATCTACTTTATTTAGGTCTCTGACAGGCTTACCTACTGTCTGCTGTAAAGCTGAGGTTGTTGTGGGTTCTTGAATCAGTGCTGTTGATGGCTAGTAGCTTTTGAAATTGTCACTGTCAGATGCTTCAGGTGACACTGAAATAACACAGAGGTAAAGTTGAAACCTGGAGCAATGTGAGGACAACCTGGTTTTGCCTAGTTGCCTTTTGTGCATGCCTTATATGCCCTGCTTGGACAGTTTCTCCTTTTGAATAAGAAATGCAGTTTACAGCACATACTGTACTTCATCTACCAGCCATTACATATACGAAAGTATTGTTTGTTGTTAGCAATCAGTTGAGCACTCTCTATGACCGCAGGCTGCCAAACCGGCAGGTCTGGAAAAGGTATGAGAATCCAGGACGCCATATCCTGACTGTACGTAATGTACTCTGCCAGTCAAGCAGAGGCTTTCCGCAGCGAGCGTCCGCGGTTGGCATTCCTCTACTATGACGGCAAATGACAGCGACGAAAAATGGCAAAGGTTTTCATCAGAAACATTTTGTTCTGCTTTGGTTTCTTAACCTGCAACTGCCTTGCAAACAAAATTGCCGCTTTTATAAGCTTGCCTGCTCTTTCAAATTTTGCCGGTGCCTCCCACAAACACCTGAAGAAAACTGATGATTATTTGAAAATATATAACCTCTTGAAATATCATGCACTGAAAAATTGAAACTTCAGGGCTCCAAAACCTAAGGAAATGTGTTTGTCCATTTGTTCAGCTGATTTTTAGGAGATTTGTTAACTATTTCCAAAATCTAAAGAAAACTTTGAAAAGAGGAGTGGTGTTCATATAAAATATGTACATAAATTATAGCTCTTTATGGCAGTTTCTGGAGACTCATTCGACCGGAAAAATATTTCCTAGCTGGGGGAAGTGTTGAGATGCTGCCCTTGCAAAGACCAAATCCATAGCTTGGCCAGACAGTCCTTTGTGGCAGTTCAGGGTTTAATTAGAGGCGAACACCACTTAGCTCATCTGATACAAATTCTTCCCAGGGGCTAAGCGTTCATGATTCAAATTTCTGTCTGCCACACTGAAGGGCAATACTAATGGGAGAAGTGGGTGGAGAAGAAAGGAAGGACTGCTAAGTGAACAAGTTCATGCTTGTCCTTTGGACAAGCCTGTTCTTGCTGCCCTAAGAAGACAGTTTGCACAGCACTTGAAGCACGAATGCCAGGCTAACCTTTAATGGAGGGCAACTTATGCAGTAGCAGCAGAAGTAATTGCTGATGTGATGGGCCAAGTGACCATCCGAATGATCTGAAAAGCCCTTTAGTATGACTGTGATTTTGATCAAGCGCAAGGGTGAGGAGGAAGCAGTGCATCTGCATGTGTGCCTCATTCAGCTGTTAAGAGAATAGATGGAAATTAAAAGTAGAAGTTATGGAATCTCCTGGAAGCAAATTTGCTACCCTTAAGTCATAAGGAAATGAACATGAGAATCTTATCTCAAAATTTGAGCAAAAGAGATTTCACTCACAACTCTTGGGAGATCGTTCATTGCTCACATTCACTGCTAATTTAGGTGCTGTGGTTAAGAGATAGACTGTCCCAAGTTTTACAGCTATTTCTAGTCCTTTGATAACTCCCACTTATCCCTCCCCTCCTACAGTGCTTTAAAATGACATTGGGTATTTACAGTTTGGATAGTGAAAAATACAGGCTAGTCTTTTAAGTTGCCATCCCTTTCTGTTACCAGGCAGCCTGATTATCTGAGATTGAAGCGGGTGAAAGCCTTTGGCACGTAAATAAGGTGCTGGGTGAGGTGGCAGACGCAGGGGCTGTGGATTGGCATGCACAGCCACCAAGGTGGGGAACCAATGCCGGACACCGCGACTCATCAGCTTTGCTTGGAAGGCTCAAAGTTCCACTAAAGAGGGCTTGTTTTTCTTTTCCTGAGTCTAGGAGATAATTCTTGAAAATTAAGACATATTTTCTGTTAAATACTCACTTATCTTAAACATAATTTTTATAGATCTGTAGGAAGAATACAATCTCATCTAGCTAAGGCTGAGACGGAAGGCTTATGTCTGTTTAGTTTTAGAGAAGTAGCTGGTTGCATTAGAATTTGCCTTTTGACTGCTTTGTTTACAGTGTTTTCAGACCTGGTTTCCTAAAGGTTAAGGGAGAGAGTCATCCAGGTTTTGAGCGCAAATCTTAGCCACCCTTTCTGCTGGGCTTTACCAGCTCTGTGCCACACCTTCTAACAGGGATGCCTTTATTACCATTGCACCCATCTTTTCTTTCCTGTCTCCTGGTGCAAACTGGAATAGAGGGGCCCAGAACTCAATATGCCCAGGTTTTACAGTGCTTTCATCCTGCACTGGATATTAAAGGCTACTGGGAAAAGTCGGTTTGAATGATCAGAGCACAAGTCCACCTAAACAACATCTTATCAGATATCTGCTTTGTAAAAGAATCACTTGGTAGTTCTGAGGAATACCACTGGAGATCCATATTTCATACCCTTTATGACTCGTTTTTCAGCTGCCTTATTTGAGCAGAGGCAGTGGAAATGAAACCTTGAGTGTTTGGAACAATTTACTAACCAAATCTGCAGAATTCCTAGGGAATTCTTGGATTGGAAAGTCTGATATAGGTGTATAACGTTTATTAGGGCTAGTTAAAAAATATTATCTTATGCTTAGGTAAACAGTATTGGCTGATTCACGCTGTAGCATCCCCTACAATTCACCTGAGCACCTCACAGTCTTCTGTTAATTCTTTCACACCACTCTTAGAAAATAAAGGTGGTCATCCTGTAGCATTTAACATAGCTGCTGTGCACATGCAACATAGGGAAACCTGCCCAAGGTCACCCAAGATGTCTGCTGTGGATCAGAAACCTCGGTGTCTGCTACTTGTGTTCTAGATTAGTCCCCTGAACTGGGATCTCATGTCTTTTCTATAGCTTGGATTCTCTCCACCCGCCTCCAACTTTCCAGCTGTTCTCCCTGCATATCTGCGTGGCTGCCTGTGGCTCCTGTTCCTGCACCTCCAGCCTCCCTTGGACCTAGCAAACTCACCACTGCCAAAAAATCCTTGTGCCCCCAACTGCAGGAACTTTGCACCTTCTTCCCAGTGCTCCACATTGGGACTTGGTGGGGACACGCAGATTTAATCATTAACTGGTTCTCTTTGTCCCTGAGGGCCAGCTGAGCCCGCTGCACCCAGCCTTGCCTGCCTGCCTATCTACCTGCGGCCACTGCAGCACCAGGGCAGCCAGGGTTTTCTCCTGGCCCCTTGCTTATGTCAAAATTCTTACAAGAAGTAACCTTTCCCACAGCGGCATGACCTGCAAGGATGTGTCTTGACATCCTCACTCTGTCACCCTGCCTGGCCAGTCTGAGCATCCCCATGGCAAACTGCTGGCCCCATGGAGCTGGAAGAGATGCTGCCCTGCAATTTTTTGACCCCAGGATAGGAGAGGTAGGGAAAGGGAAGAGAGAGGCAAAGGGAGGAGCAAGACAGCTGCTGCCAAACATATATAGTGAACACCCTCTGGCCTAACTCACCCATTACTCTACCATGCACACTGCATCAGTGTTGTGTGATGGGAATGCCACAGATCTGGTGGAAAGGGCCAGAGGAGAGAGGAAAAGAAACAGGAAAATAAGAGTGAAAGTGAGGGAGAGGCAAAGTCAATGTGGAAATGTTCAGTTCTTCTGTTGCAGTCCATGGTCTGATTCAGGCCTCTGCATGAGAAACCATGTCCCACTCTGAGAAATACTTCTGCATTGGGGAATGGCTTAAAGAGCAAGACTGGCACCATGAGGATAAGGGCCAGAGCAGGCAGAGGCAACTGGCTTATTGTTAGTGCTGTGAGTCACTGTAGCATGGGCAGGGCCAGCATTTTGTATGGGAAAGGTGTTTTCTTTCAGGGTAGGGGGCAAACAAGAGCTGGATTTATTGCTAGGTCATGCAAAGCCTGCAGGCTAGGGATAAGGTTACAGACACCAGTGTGAATTACTCCATAGTCACTTCTGTGACTGCTAGAAATCTCTATGATGCAATTAAAACTAAAGTATTGAAGTGAGGAGAAGGGCCCAGGACACTACAGCTAAGATTTTTTTTTTTTTTTTTGCTGAATCCTGTCAAAGCTGCAGGGTTTAGAATCACAGAATGGTTTGGGTTGGAAGGAACATTTAAAGGTCATCTAGTCCAACCTCCCTGCAAGGAGCAGAGACATCTCCAACTAGATCAGGTTGCTCAGAGCTGCATCCAACCTGGCCTTGATTGTTTCCAGGGATGGGACATCTAATTCTGGGTTTCTAATGGGTTTCTAACGACAAGTCCGGATAGAGGCTTTTGGAAATGTATTTAGGTCACTAGTCAAAAATGCTGCCTCCAGCCCTAAGAGTAAACATATTCTAGGTAGTCTTATAATTGTGTATAACTATTTTGTCATAGTCATAAACCAGAAACTTCATCCATCATTACCTTTAGTCACTGCTTTGAGGTGATCATAGCCCTCAATCTGTCCCTGTAGTATCCTGCAATCTCCTTAGCTTTTTAGTTCCTGCTGGCCTAAATTCAGAGTCCATCTCCAATGCTAAGCTTAACTTAGACTTGTGACATGATCAACAGACTCCCCGTTAACAAACTTGAAGACCTTTGGCACTGCTTCCAGCCTTTGCTGGGCTTTGCTAGAATCCAGCTGATTTCAGCTCCACTTTTATAACCCATTAAGCCCAACCCTGTCAGTGCTGGTTGTTTCAACACCAGTCTGCATTTTATCCACTTCAGCCATCTCTCTTGGTGCCTGCCCTCATCACGGACCTCCAGGTATTGTACAATTCAGTGATAGTGATCTTTTAATCTCACATTGTGCCCAAGTGGAACATAAGCCCAACTCTAGCTGTAGGGTAGGGTACACCACAGCAAACTCTTCTTTGTGCCAGAACTTAGCAGAAGTCGTTCACCTTTTTTGGTTTCATCTTCATCGTACTAATGTAGTTTTGCACATCCAGTAATAAAATCTGCTGTGTCCTGGACACAAACTCTACCACAAGATGAGACTGCAGCCTGGTTATGTTTGTAAGGACAATGGCAGGAGTTAGCAGAGCTATATGCTTTGAAGTATGCTTTTTGTGTCATTGTTTATGCTGCAAGCTACACAAGGTCACTCCACTACGACTAAGCCTTAGCCCTGAGTATCACAAAGGTGAAGACAGTTCCTCCAGGCCCTGCAGGGCTAGGATGAAGGTTCAGTCTGACAGCTGAGAACATTTTAAGGCAAGTTTTAAAATATCTTGCATTCAAGCTAGGGCTGGATAAAGTTTCTCACAACTAAATGTGGAAGATATGTGTTTGTGCTGGGTCCCGCTAGAATCACAGCTCCTCTGGATACTGACAGAGGAAGATTTCTTGTGGATAGAAGTCCTTGGGCTACCATCAAATCATGGTTAGTTTAAAGTGTCTGTAAAAGAAGAATGAAGAATTCAGGTTGTTACTGGATACTGTATCATCGGTCTTGTTGGGAAAACTGCGGTGAACAATGAATTGAAGAATTTTGTAATAGCCAAGAGTTACGTGGGCTTTGGGTTGAGTTTAGGCTTAGATTTAGGATAACTCCAACAGAGCTAGCTTTATAGTTAGATAGATAAAGCTCTTAGAGATAAAGTGAAAACCAGAATCATTAACATATTTAAAGAACAAATATGTGCTATTTTTACTTCTGCTGTAGGAAGGATTTCTGGGCTGCAATGGAGTTATTCTGGGGATTAAGGTAAGGATTTCAACAGCTGGAGCTAGATGTATTTCTGAATCATTCAAATCATTGCAAGGATGTGGGCTTTTGCTAGTTATGAGAAAAGTCTTCTCATTAGTGCTGGGGCAGGTACAAGTCACTGGGATAAGGTTCAAGGTTAGTGTATGCCTAAATACAGCTTTATTCTCCCTCCATTTGCCTGTGGACAGTAGCACATGCGCTTCCTGTTTGTGACTTTTCTAAAAATGAGTCCGAATAGGAACAGTTCTGGTCCGGAGGGTCTTCAGGTTTTGAGAAAACTGGGGTCTTTGTTTGAACTATGTGCTTCTGCTCCTGTTCATTTGGAATTTAGAAATGTTAAATGTTGAGTGGGAAAATACCTAGAATGCAGTGCCCTGCTTAAATTCTTGGTTTTGGTGTTTCAAGAGTAAGCATTGCAGCAGAGCTGTAGCAGTCTTTCCTGGTGCCTGTTTCAATCCTGCTTATTTTGTTAGAAAACAGCTTAATTGCCCAGGGTGAAGAGTTAAAGTTTATTTTTATGCTGCTCTGTTTTTAGCTGCAGATTGACATAACTGACTAGTAGTGGAAGCCCCTTTGTATGAAACATCCCTTATCGTATTTGTCCCTCGAGCATATTGTGTGCCAAATTATCATTCCTAATAGGCTGGTTGACTTTCTGGACAGAGGAAACATCTTGATAAGTTTGCTAAATACGTTATGTCAGAGAAAGTGTATCGCGGATCTTTTATTATCCGCATAAGGACACACTTGGTTCAGCTCTGAAGTGCCAAATTCCCTAAGCTCACCTGTTGAGCAGCATGTTATTCACAGCATCTGATTATCCAACTGTGTACACTTGGCTGCCATTTTTTTCAGAGACACTTACGCAGTGGCGTTTTGCAATGACGTCAATTCTTTTCCTGTCTGACCTAGAAGACTACACTGACTCAATGTTGGCTAGGCAGCCCTAAAGATTAAATCGAGGACACTAGCTTAATTACTTTAACAGTCCCTTTAAAGGATTTCCCAAGAATGAGAACCATGACAAATGGTAGCTTAGGGGATTTTAGTAATTCCTGAAACTGAAGCTAATGATGCAACCCAAGATACGCTCTGCGTTCCTGTTGATACACTGTGGATTTCTTAAAAGAGTAATCAGCATCGTGAAGACTTTTGTGCTACAAATCCTAGATGCATTCAGAACCTAACTCTGATGCATGAATTTGTGAGATGAGTTCTGTTAGCCCAACTGGAATACCTTATCCAAGTAAGAGTTGCAGGATTTGGCCAGAGTATAGTGGAGTGGAGTGGAGTATTTGCAAAATATATTCAAAACTTTCTTATATCTAGTTATAGTAACTTATGGAAAAATAAAAATAATTATCACCATTAAATGTTCAAATCTTTAACCTAAAACTATCTTCAGATTTTATTTTCAACTGCAGAACCTTACCATGCAATTTGGAGAAGCTGTATTTGCAGCTGTACTAAAGACAGTGCCTCTGCTTATCCCTTTGCTAATAAGCTCAACAAACTAGATTCTGATTTCTGCTACTCCTGCATAAATATGAAGCAAAGGCAGTGACTTTCACCGTATTGCTCAAGCAGTACTGTGGTGGTTTTTTTTCAAATACATTTAACTTTGCATTTACTGTACCTAAGAAAAAATACTGTGACTTTTTTAGATTTTTCAAACTAAGACATTCTATATTGGTGTTATGTCATCAAGAAATAGAGTCAAACCTTTGCCTGAGTTACAGTGGGGTACTTCCAAAATAACTTTAGTACAGTTAGTGAATTTATATTTATACTGGAGCAAATAAGAGAGATTATTAACAACCTATTTATCATTATGATTGAAAAAAAGAATCCATCATGAACTTGATATTTACTAGCTTTTCACAGGTTCTCACTGTTTACACCTCGCTCCGATATTAGTTGCTGTTAAGAAAATATCTGATATTAAAATGGCTTCAGACATTTTGCTATCTCCTTTGTGAAATCCTCAATATAAGATCTGCAGGAGGAAGAGAATCCACTCTTCTTGGAGAGCTGAAAAGAAAGGAGACTGAGTAAGTCTGAGGAAATTCTGGGGACTTCTATGCAATGCTTAAGATTTACTCATCACCTCAGAAAAGCCTTCTCCTTCCATCATGTAGCTTCCTAATCACAACGGAATTTTCTTTCCTGTAGACTGTAGAAGTGTTTGGGGAAAAAAAAAAAAGCTAAGGTAATTTCCCTAAAAATACTTTACTGAAGGTAAATTTGGATTGAGAATAAATAATGGTGATTAAAACATAGTATTGCTTGTAAGAATACTGCAGGTAGTAAGTCCTCAAATCCAGGAAACTCAGGGTATGAAGCACTGAAAGGAGATCCCATATGCTTGAAGCTGAGGTACCAAGATTCAGATCCACAAGGAGGAAAAAAAAAAATCTTTGAAAGTTTTTTTTAGATTTCTGTGGTTAGTTTTAAACTAAAACTCTGAAAGTGTTTGGCTTTTTATTTAATAGCAGTTATTATCTGTGCTATTTAAAGTGTAGCTTCCTAAGGCACATAGCAACAAACCAAAAGCAGGACACTGGGTGGGAATGCCTGGCCGTCAGCTGCATGGCATGTCCATAAAAAGGCAAAGGAAAACCAGTAGTTTGGCATCATCAGTTAAATCTGCTTTTTTTCCCCCTGTCTTTTGTTAAGTTTACTAATTTGAAACCATGCAATATTGCATTTATGATAACCAATCAGATACTGAAAAGATTTACAATGGTTATAAAACCCAGATATGCATGTTTCAGCTTGGTACCAATCTAACTCTCAAAACTATCTGAAGAAGAGATACCTTTCGCAATGTGCTTGCTTAAAAAGTAGCCCCCCAAACCTGTAAAGAGAACAGCCTCTCCTCCCCGGGCTGGGGTCCTCCGGCTCGACCAGGTCTTTTTAAAATATCCTCAAAAACCCCTAGAGTACTACGAAATACCCAGCCTATTTACCTTTGATAAGAGCCACAAGAAATTCAAAGAGAATTGTTTGCTCTAGGGGAGAGGCAGAGCTGGATGGTCTGAAGAGTTTTACAGCCAGCTGTGTGTACAGTGCATCCTGAATTCCACAGTAGCCCCATTTAGCAAGGCTGAAGATTGCTTCTTTCCCAGAGCTGAAAGCTTGCTCCTGCTGCCCACAGCTTCTTTCATCCAGAGCAACCACATTCAGCCCCCTTGGTAACATTTTGAGAACGTATACTATTAAAACAATGTTATGATCCCATTAATCCCATTTTATCCAGGCATCTTAGACTTTTTATTGTGTTTTTAGTGAAAATTACTTATTTTGAAAGAAATAAGCATGGGACAGTATAACATAATTGCTAAGCTTGAGTTTAACCTGCTCATGATCAAAGCAATAACGGGAAAAAATTTTCAAAGATGCTGTCCTGAGACTCAAAGGAGTTGCCTCGGACTTCTGTGGGAACAGGCGCAGGGGAAAAGAGCACTTTTGAATAGTTTAGTATCTCAGGAGCACACTAAAGTATAAAAGCTAGCTTTGAGGAAATTGCCATGTCCTGAAACGCAGTCATTATTTTTAAGTAAGTAACTTGAAAGAGTCACAAGGAGATGGCTGAGCGCTAAGTCATGAAGGTAGCATGCACGTCTCATCTTGGGGGAAAACAGATTCTGTCCGAAAAGATCTTTACCTTACTTTCTGACTTGTCATACAGATGTGAGGTATTAACAACGAGTAATCAAAAGGGACTTAAATCAGGAATAAACTGATATATGACTCGTCATGAAATATTCCTATCTTCACAGCTATTGTGCTTGTTATCTAATTTCCCTAGCTATCTGATCAGAGCTGTTTATTTCACTGTTGAATTATTGCTGAAGTCTGAGAGGGCTCTGCTTTAAACAATGGAGCTGGTCAGCAGTGTTAGCAATTCATTTCCATAGTATCTAGGCTTGTATGGCTCTGCAAAGTCTGGATTTGCCCTTGGAGCTTTCTCTCATACCAGATAGCCTCTGTAGAGAGGACCAGAACAGCGCCAGACTTTAATGACGGCAAGACACAGGCTGTAGTAGGCTTTTTTTTTTTTTTGTGATGAGTACACTTGACATTGCTTTGGGATATGTATTTGCTACTGGTGATAGGTGACTTAAATCTGAACTGTAAGGCTGCTTGGGTCCCAAGAAATAAATGAAAAAATTCCAACGTCAAATTGCCTCATGTGATTTTTGAGGTATTTTATTGAATAGTTACCTCTTGGTTTAAGCAGCAAGGAGTTTATAGTAGGGAGTTTTTGTTTGAAGTGTCCTTTGTTACCCAGTTGGCTTGCCTAACTCCATCCAGCCCACATCCTGGGCTGCATCAAGAGGAGCATGGCCAGCAGGTCGAGGGAGGTGATTCTGGCCCCTCTACTCTGCCCTGGTGAGACCCCACCTGGAGTACTGTGTCCAGTTCTGGAGCCCCCAACACAAGAAGGACATGGACCAGTTGGAGAAGGTCCAGAGCAGGGCCACGAAGATGATAAAAGGGCTGGAGCACCTCTCCTATGAGGACAGGCTGAGAGAGTTGGGGCTGTTCAGCCTGGAGAAGAGAAGGCTCCAGGGAGACCTGATAGCGGTCTTACAGTACCTCAAGGGGGCCTACAAGAAAGACAGGGAGAGGCTGTTTAGTAGGGCCTGTTGGAATAGGACAAGGAGTAATGGTTTTAAAATAGTGGGGAGTAGATTTAGATTGGAAATTAGGAGAAAATTTTTTACAATGAGGGTTGTAGAACACTGGAACAGGTTGCCCAGAAAGGTGGTGGATGCCCCATCCCTGGAAACGTTCAAGGCCAGGCTGGATGAGGCTCTGAGCAACCTGATCTAGTTGGGGATGTCCTGCTCCTTGCAGGGGGGTTGGACTAGATGACTTTTGAAGGTCCCTTCCAACCCTAACCATTCTGTGATTCTATGATTCTATGATCTGCTAAGCCTGTGTTCACCAGATGTGCTAAAGCTGTACTGCCTGTAATCACAGGCATGGTGGCAAGACTGCTCAAGCTGCGAGAGACACCAGAAGGAAACTGTGCCTCACAGTGAAGCAGTGACTCAGCCTTCACTCTGAGCCATCCACCATGAACCTGCACCCAGCCTAAGCCGAAACCCAGGGCAGCAGGGTGAGACTGCCCTCGGCCTGATGGCACAGCAAGTGCGAGGGCAACGTGCTCGCGTCTGATGGTGAGGCACCTGCGTGTGAAGGGCACAGGGAGCTGTGACCGGGCTGAGGCTGTGTCTGCTTTTTTTTTTTTTGCCTGACTGGAGCACTGTATAGCAGGATGCTCAGGCTATTTTTTCAAAACCTGGCAGGTCTGGCCAATATTTCTAGTAATAACTGGTTGGTGCCCCATTGTTACCGTTCTGAAAAAATTATAGGCACTACCAGTATGTGATCTGAGGCTTTAAGCCACTGTAAATGAGGCACCTAGCAGATAGCATGAGGGATATTCCAGGTTTTTTTCAGTGCTGGTCAGCCAAGCCAGGAGGTATTGTCTGCCGGCAGTTTTCCAGTTTTGTGTGAGTTTGAAACTGGCTGTAATAGAGTATCAGACCCTTGGAAAGTGTGTGTATGTGTGTAGGGGTACATGTTACCGCTAATTTTATCTCTTATTTTATGAAAGGCAATCCCACTGAGGTTTTAATGAGAACTTTAAAATGCAGGTGGGCAAAGGCAGTCACTGAATACGCAGTTGCTGCACACAGTGAAGCGTGTCAGCTGCAACCAATGTCTGGAAACACATTACAGGAAAGCTGTTGGCCTTAGGTCACACTCCTGGACCGCTGAGCAAGCTCTCAAACTGCTGTCCCCGGTAAAGGAACGTATGACACCAGCGGAGAGGTTGGCTTTTGGGAGCTGCAAACAAGCTCCCAGAGGGAGGTGAGCCCTGCCAGCAAGGAGTGCCTGGGGAGACCCACTGGGACCTGGTCTGTTTGTTGTTTTATCTTCGTTGATCTGACACCAGAGTCAGGCTGGGAGGTACTATTTCTCAGCTATTCTTAGGGATTTTGACACCTGCTATAATTATCCGAGCGGTCATTTGCGGGGGGCCTAAATGCTGTGTCTTTGCGCATTGTTCTGACAGGCGGTTTTGGCTTCTTCCCTGGACACATCCAGACCCAGTGAAAACAGAGGGGCATTTCCATGAATGCCAATGAGGCTGCATCCTAGTTAAGCCCGGACTGGTTCTGACGTTAATTCTTTCTTGAGGAAACTGTCAGTGATAATCAGTGCCAACCTGTAATCACCCTCGCGCCCTACCCTGTGCTGTGCCTCCACCTTCTCTGGTTTCTGACAAAAATATGACTTCAAATACTATCAGTAAAGGAGATTTTAACTGGATTTATTTTGCAGATGAAGAGCTCGAATTTGGCTTATGATGGCTTGATTTGAAAGTCTGATTCCTCAAAGAAGCCAAAATTCCTGAAGTTTCCCATCAAGGAGATTTCAAATGTGCCTGAACTAAAACAAAACAGGCAGCTCCTGGCTCTTGTTCATGTGGATGCAGTTATTCCTACTGCGAGCTCAGGGCCACACTACCTATTAAATGACATCTTTGGGAATTACCAAGTAATATCACTTGTTTTTCATCCTGAACATTATAGAGTACAAATAGGAAATAAAGTATTATTATTGGCAGTGAGAGATGACAAACCTTGGTTTTTTGCTTGTACACAAATTGTTTCCATGTTTCATTAGCTTCTGGAGGTGTTCTGCTTCTTTCCTCTCCTTGGGGACAAAAAGAGGAACTGGAGCACAGAGTGTAACCCCTTCCATACCATCCTCTCACTGACTGCAGAAATCCTGTCAGAAATTTTAAAAACTATCATGACTGATCTGACTGTTGCTTTATTTTATATTCACACAGGATTTAGGAAAACATCAGGCAGGATGGAGATAATTGCAAGTGAATAATTGCAAAGAATAGAAAGGGGTAGATGGGTAATTACAGAGCTTCTCTTAGGGACAATATTACCTGTCATTAAGTTTGATGGACTGATTTTCTTTAGGATAAACAGGCAAATGTGCCTTCCTAAACACTTAAAGTTACTTCCTAAGAAACATGCATTTTGTTTAGGTATAATTAACCCTTCCTGAAAGGAATAAAATGCTGGTAGGAATAAAATCTGAAACCAGGACAATTCCTGAGATGGGCTGACCCCAGGCTCTTACATCTGAGCCGTTGCGAGTGTTTGAGGAATCTGAACCCAGATGTAGATCAGTATTTTAAATTTGACTCCTTGTGAACTGAAACCAAACCCAAACATTTCCCTGACCTTCAAAGAAATGTACTTTCAAGACTGCATGTGAACCCAAATACTGCATTTCCAGCAGCGGTAGGCACAACATAACAGCAAAGGAATATAAAACTTCCAAGGTGCTTTGTGATTCAGTCAATTCTCTGTTCTCTGCCTCTGAAAGTGATAAAAATTCTGTACTGGGCAATTAGAGGAGTACCTGCCCTCAGGGGAAGCTTTGCTTGGACTACTAAAAATGATGGCTTGCCCTGTGCTTTAAAACCAGGCTCCTCGCTGCACCTCTGCTGGAGTTTCCCATAGAGTCACCCCGAGATGCAGGACATGGGATGCAGACCTCACTGAGACAGGCTGACAGCTACTGATGCTGCTCCTCGAGGGGCTGGGGACTGGCCTGGAGTAGTCAGGGGCATCCCACATTTGAGGCTCTGGCAAAGCTCACACAAAAGAGAGTGACTGTGGATCAGGACCATGAGTGGGACTTTTGAATTGTGATGCCTTAAAGCATGAAGACTTTCATGTTTTCTTGATGCTAAAATTATTATGATGGATAGCTACATCCACATAAATGTCCAGTGCTTGTAAATCCCAGTAACAGGAAAAGACAGCATCCCAGAACTGTCATTTACAATAATAACCCAGAGGTTAAAAAAAGAAAAAGACAAGTTAAAAATGAAACAAGATAAAAATATACCGTAGGGCAAATCTGTTGCTGTGTTGCCACTCGGGTGATGGAGTTTCCATCGCGATTCCCTTGGCAGTGCTGACTGGTGAATAACGTACACATCCCCAATGCCTGGCAACACCAGTGCCCGGGTATGTGTATGTGCGTGCACCGCCCCACACCACTGCAGTCTGTGCGCAGAGATAATTTTTTCCCCCTTCAGGGTCGCAAAGAGCAACTGTACAAAAGACTTTTTTTAATAGAATATGTTCTTATCTTTCGTAAAACATGGACCCACCCGACACTTGGACTGGTCTCTGAGCCCCACCCTTGCCCTTTTGTTTGGAGCCTGGGATCATACGATGAACTGGGTTAGTACGTTGCTGTTTATGTTCTTCAAACCTCATCTATTTTGTTTTACAAGAATACACCACACTGCTGTGGACTTACTTGTGCCATGGTAGGGAGTATTAGTGGGTAGCAGGGAGTGGGGTCCAGAAAGGGGGAGGAGGATGTGACACATCTGTCATGATCTGCTGATGTTTCCAGGCTTGGGGTTAGTGACACCGTGATGCTGGTGTTGTAAAAATTAAAGAGCTGTAGCCTGAGCTCACAGATCTAAAAGTCTGGAGCCATTGCTCTGAAATCAGTGGCTTCTCAGAAGTGCAAAAATCATATACTTGAAATCAGAATCATGCCTTTGAACTCCTAAGTTTTCAAAGAGTCTTAACGTGTTACAGTCCAGTGGTTTATGACATTTTGGCAGGCACCTGGGGCACGCAAAGTGGGTGTCCTTGGCCTGCTTCTAATGTTTCCTGGTTTGATCCATTCACTTCACCAGACTGATGGCCGGTTTGCAGTGATGCTACCAAGATGTTTCTGGTGCCCGAGGCCCAGCACTGAAGCTCTAACACAGACTCTGGAGTTTGTGTGTTATTGATCGTGTCCTGGTATTTGCCACTAAGCACTTTTCCCACAGGACAATGGGCTACTAAATCAATAGGGTCAAACTCAGTGCCAGACACATGGAGGCTGATGGCAGGGGCCGTGTGGAGCCAGCCGTCATGGAGGAAGACACGGGAGGAACTTTGTCTCCAGAGATATAATCCCATTTGTCACAGAGGACAAATGAGCCAACCCTACCACCCTGAAGGAGAAGGGCTTTGTCCTCTGGTGCAGACAACAGAGGAAGGTAATGAGGTAAGTAATGGCCTTTCTTGCCCCTGGCCTCTCCTGGGCAGCTCCTAGGGAAGGGGAGCTGGGAAAGGAGGGCTTCTGCCCCACTCTGAGAGCAGGGCCCGGCATTAAGCCTGATATTTCTGCGTGAGGGCACAAAAGCCTCAGTAGTTCCCCAAGTGTGTGAAGAGGTCCAGGTCAGGGCCAGATCGCATGGGAAAGTAAGCTTTGGAGTTAGCACCGATGATCACTTTGGGATGTTTTTTTCTGCTGGTTTGTGGGTCATCTTCTCTGCTGTTGCTTCAGTCCAAATCACATTTCACATAATGTCACAGCAGGATGTGTTAATAGGGCTGACAGCTCAGCATGAAAAGCCTCCTTATCTCCTGCCAGCCCTCTCCTGCCAGTCAGCCATGATTCTGACCACCAAGTCAGCTTTCCTGAGAACGTAAGGAACCCCGGGGAGGTGGCTTTCAGTGAGGTGGGACACCCAGAAACTATTGGCCTGACTGTGGCTTCAGGAGGCAATTCATGGTTGATGGGGGGACCTGAAATCTCAGTCTTCATGGAAGTCTTTTCACTCCGCAGTACAAGATCAGAAAGCCTTGGAACAATGGTTTTGGAGCCAGGGATTTTGGAGATGCCTCTGGCACAAATGAGCCGGAGATGCTGTACCCAAACCTCAGACCTTGGGAGCACAGAGTCCTCCACTGCAGGACAGTGCAACTGGAGCCAAGGACCCAGGAAAGCACTAGTGTCCCTGGCTCTAAATGAATTTGTAGAAATGTCTGGTGAGTACCAGCAGGTGCCTGCCTTGGGTTTGGTGAAAGCTTTTTGAACTCAAAGCAATACACAAGAAATATTTTATGCTTTACAAAATCCTCAGCCAGTTCTGACACACAAAGAAAACCATTTTATATTGTTTCGCCAGACACTTGTTAACATAGGCAATACCAGCTAACACACTAGATAGTCTTGCAAAATTGTAACTCCTAAACTTGCTCAAGTTTTGCAAAAATTATAAATTAGTTTAGGAAATAACAAGATAAAATATATTGAAAAGAGACATTACTAAGAGTTGCTTGCAAGATATCTGGTCCCACCATTAAAGGATTTGTAGAGCAAGATGAAAGTATTTATCAGAAAAGTATAAAACTCTAAACTAAGTATTGCTTAGTTTGCTTAGTCAGTCCTGCAGTTACCTGCTTCAGAGGGCATCTTTTCATCTTTTTAACCTGTGTTCCAGTCGAGGCTACACTTAATTTCGGTCTGGCAGGATAGCCATGGTAACAGTGTGCTTCCAGGTATTCATCTGGGTGGGGTGAAGAGTTGGACACCTTCCAAAATTCTGCTTTGTGCTCTATCAACACCCTGAAACCTGACTTGCAAGTGCTACAAAATCGGGGAACACAAGGATCAGAGGAGGCAGAGAGAAAAAGAGAGAAGAAAGCTGCAGTATTTGAATCTTTACCATAATAAAATTCCACGTGAGTTTTCTGTATATTGTGTAAACCCAGCCTGCATAAAATCTTATGCCTTAAAGTTTGCTGCAGTGCAAGTGAATATGGCTCATGGAAGAGGATGTGGTGGTTGCAGAGTAAAGACTTTGGGAGGCTTTTGACATGAGTAAAATAGAAGATAATGAAGCAAACATAACATTGAGAATACAGAGCCTGCCATACACACGTCAGTTTATTTATTTATCCCCTTTTAATTCTTTCATGTTTACCAAACAGAAATCTTCTACATCTGATCATTATATTGGAGATACACTCTCTGCATCCCAGTAACTCTATGCTCAATGGGACTGTGGAAAAAAGCACGCTGAGGCTGGAGCAGAGACACTGGGATTTAGTTTACTAACAGCAAGTTCCTGTTTGTCTCCTTATTACCTTTTCTTTCTTGCAAGAAATAGCAGGGAGAAACAAAGCAGCATGCCAAAAAAAAAAGAAACTACACATTTAGAAAAGCACCAGCTATTTGAAGAGTTGAAGTATCAAAAGCCAAGCTCTGCTTATTTAGCATCTTGTGGGCCAGTGGAACTGTTCCTAGTTGGGGAAGCAGTGTGGAAAAAAAAAACCAAAAAAAAAAACCACCTTAGGTACTGTCCACTTAGCAGAACAGATGTACTTAAGAAGTATGATAGTTACGCTACCTTGGTTGACACATTAGGGCTTACACCGGATATTTCAAGTATGAGCTCCGGAGCTTAAACTAAAGATGAAAGACTTGGGTACTGCAACAAGCGCGTACCCCTGATGCTGCACACATCAGTGTATCTACAATTCCTGTCTCTTGCAAAGTGCCCAGGTAGCTTCTTTCCCAGTGTGGGGAAATGGTTTTTTTGGACTACCAGGGAAGAAACACACCCGGTGCATTGGATCACAGCTCAGAAGAGAGGGCAATGTAAATGGGCAGGATTCAGGGGTTTTTGTAAGCAGCTGTGGGGCAGATTTTGACTAGTCTGCTGTTAGTATATTATATATGCACTCCCCAATTTTGGATCTGTCCAAATATTCTGAAAAGGAATTTCATTTTTTAATAACTTTACTGCAATGATTGCTTTCTTTCATAGGCAGGTTTGTGTGAGTCAAAGCACTCGGAAACCAGGATGGGAGGAAGAAGCTCCAAATCTGCTCATGGGCAACACAGATGTCTTACATAAAGCTTTACTTCTGCAATTTCTTTTCTTAAATTTCTGTTCATGTTTTGATAATGCTGTATGAATTTACTTGTGGAATAAGCAACCTGATCTAGTCAAAGATGTCCCTGCTTCTTGAAGGGTTGTTGGACTAGATGACCTTTGAAGGTCCCTTCCAACCTTAACCATTCTCTGATTGTATGATTCTAATATATTTTAAAAAGAAAAAAAATAAGGAAAGCAGAGTATTTTCATGGTTATATATATGACTGTCTTCTCATTTTGAAGCCACTGGAAGGCTTGTCTCAGAGAGCCGGGCCTTGTCGGCTGTATTAACGGTGTTCTGCTACAAGGCTATGTGCAGATTCCATCTATTACTGATCACATACTGAGTTCTGGTTAAAATTTTGTCACTAAGCAATTCGCAGGCAAATTGTAGTGGTTCAGAAACTGCTTCAGAGGCAGCTTAGCTCTTTGGGCAGTGATGATCGCCCCAGTAGATGGGGAGCAGTCCCATCCACCAGAACATGAGTCAGAGACTTGAACAAGGAGAAAGATGTGGGTAAGATTTTGGAGGAGCAAAGCTAGGTAAATACCAGTGCCCCACAGATGGCACCTTCTGGTGAGTTGCTCACAGGCACGGGTATGTGATTGAAAGTGAATGAGTTAATGCATGTAAAGGAGTCACCATCCCTTAGCAGGAAGTTATTATCCTTCAGCCGAGGAACAGTAGCTGTGTGTGTTCTGCTCTGCTGTGGTATTAAGGACAATAGGTTAGTTTAAATCATCTTAAAGCACGCTATTTTGGTAATGTGCTTCTGTAGGAGCAAGCCCAGATTTTGCATCAGTTTTTCAAGAAAATATAAACTATCATAAAGTTTTAGTAAGCCTTTTTTGAGAGATGTCCCACTGATTCTCACAGACACTTTGGCTGGTTGGTCTCTTTTGGAGGACTAAGCCCTAATTTTGAGGTTTTCAAACACAGGATGTTTTGAATTAACCTCACAAGCCTAGCTAGACTGATTTTTTTTTAATGGGACTTTTTATTCTTGCATGACTCTAAAATAGTTTAAGTGATTTCATAAGAACTTAGCAAAAATGTAAATGAAGAAGTTAACATTTGCATAGAATGAAAAAAACTACCCTGAAAATGGTAATGCTTTCTAGTGAGAAGTATATGAAAACAGGGATTTAGAATATAAACTTTTGCAGAATTCTCATTAACTTTAACAGTGTAACTGTGTTATAAGTGAACCATTTCTTTTTTCATGTTCTGAATTTTTGTCATTTTAAAATGAGTTTTTTCTTTATCTCTCATTAATTAATTAACTTGCCTGTGGCAAACCATATCCTAACTCCTTTGCTTATCCATTGAGCTATACAATGACTTACTGCTTGGATTTTCTATCTCCTAATCCTGAATTGAATGGAGTGCTAATAGGCATATATCCCAGGAAGCCTAACTATATAATTGAATCACTCTTTTCCAGGACTTCTCTAGTGAATATATAATCTGTAGGTATGAAGGGAAAAGAAACAAGGTCCTTATAATGCAAAAAAAGACCATGAAACCTCCACATGAATCATATCCACTCATCCATCTAAAGGGTATACTTCTGTTTGTGTTGTCCACAGAGAGAGACATTATAAACATCTCACAGATTGCAGGAGATGAAGGCTAGAAATCTGTTCTCTATGGCTCCTGCTAAGGATTATAATGTTATTATTATTATAATTATATATAGTTATAATAAAAGTTTTATGTGAAAATAAAGAAAAGGCACATTTCTATGTGGAAATGAGATCTTGTTTTGCACACAGATTCCTCTGCATGTAGCAGGATCTCTGCTTTTGATTTTGTGAGATGGAATAAGACTGCATATTGGATAAGCCAGCACATAGCATCTGCAAGATAGAGCTGTACAAACCATTAAGGCCAGTTCTGTCATATGGGTGGAATTTTAGAATTTTATCTTCTCCTCTTAAAATTAAGAGCTTGATAGTTGAGAAAGACTTGTAAAATCATCATTTGGGGGGACTCACACGACTGGTCAGACACAAGCTTGTTAGTCTTTAACTTGGGTAAAAAGGAGAGGACTGAGCAACACCATCCAGTATATCAAACACAGGCTGTGCTGTATCTATCTCAGTTACAGACATGCCCGGTGACTTCTATACTGATGCCTTCTCCCTGTTCTTGGTGCTTTGACTAAAAGAGATGTGCTGACCTTTGGAAAGAGCCCTACCTTCCTACCTTCAATCTTTCCCTTCCTTGCTGCGACGGGGGAGGGCGAGGGTGGCAGTAGTTCTCTCCAGTCTGCAGCGGGAGGAGCAGCACATTTCCAGTATCAGTCCCATACAAGTATTGTTATTTTTCCTGCCATGTTTGTTGGGGTACAGCTTCTCATTTATTTTTCTTGCAGAAAGGCAGGAAAGCCAATCTGAAAAAAATACTGCGCACATGTCATCAGTAATTACTTGGCCGTTGTGCCAGGCATTGGCTTGCTGACAGTTTCAAGGCGGAGAGTGGGTGAGACCCAGTTACAACCAACAAGAAGAAAGAGGCAAAAAGATCTTAATCTGACTTGGGCTTCACTCACCCTGCCTTCTTTTCCCCTCCATCTTTCTCCTCCTTGAGGAGCCACAGTTATTACTTCACACAATTAGCTCTCCTCATTCTTCACAGGATTGCTGGTCCCTGGCCTATGCAGCTTTCTGTCCACTTTCTTCCACTCGTTAAGTGCAACATCTAAGGAAACAACTTACCCTTAGGAGGGAAATGCCTTCTGGGAATAAAGGGCTTGCTCTACCTCCAGGAAAAAATATAAGTAGTTTAATCTATAGAGCATGTGATAGCAATAACAAGGCTTACAATTCTGCAGATGGTTTGCAACAGCTGTTTTAAAATTTGGGCAGTTTCTGAAATGAAATTTATAATTTACTTGATATCTCAAAAATAATTTCAGTCATCACCTGGAAGATTTGAATAGTGTTCATACAACAGCTCAATATGCCAACCTTGAATAAGACATTATTGCATGCAGAAACTAAGAATGCCTAATATTGCTAAAGTGGGAGATTTGGGGGGAGGGAGGGCTAATATGATGTATGGAGAGTCAGCAGACAGGACTCTTCGTTCCCTGAGAGCATTGGAGAAATGCCTGAACCAAGAATTGTGAAAGGGTTACATGAGGTGTGAAAAGATGCTCTCTGTGGGTACCGGACGGACCTGTGAACTGACCTTGTGCTACTGGCTCAGGTAATCGGTGACTCTCAACATAGCCAGGCTGTGAGATTTTTGAGATTTTGAGTAATTTTTTTTTTTATAGTCACCCTCATTTGGAGTTAAGCCAGGATCCTAGTGTCTTTAGCTGCAGTGCTGGTCGGCTGCCACATTCTCCTTTGCCATGGCTCTTAAGTTGTTACACTATGGTGCTGAATGCTACCTACACAAAGTGAAAATGTAGGTGCTAGGGTAACCCTGCAAGTGGCAGAAACTAATGTCATACCCACAGCTCCAGAAATCTGACAGGGGCAGCAAAACCAACCCAGTCAGTGCATATAAGCAGGGAGTACGGTCTGTAAGGCTGCAAATTCATACTCTTCCCTTCTCCTCAGCTGATCATCCAGCAAACCTATTCCAGAAAGCTGTACAGTACACTAAGAGAAGCAGCCCCCTGCCCCCTCAAGCCCCTTACAAGTGCAGGCTAAGACCTGAGCCTGGGAGAAATGTTTAATTCATCTTTCCCCTCCTTGCCTTGGTTGGGACAGCTGTGAGAAGATAACACTGATGTACGGCTGAATAGCTGTTCCCATCCTTATCCTCCTCTTCACTCAAATCCTTCGCTCCCACAGACTCCTGCACAGTAGAAATCTTGTCTCACTAGCCCCAATGGATGGCAAAATCTCTACTGACTATTACAGAGCGTGTTGTCAGAGAAGAAGGTACCTAAAAGAGTTTGCCGAGACCCTGATTTTAATACACAGATGATAACCTCACTTCTTCAGTCTGGAAGACATCTTGCTGATTGGACGACTCCTGCAAATTAAGAGGCTGTGTTCAAACTGTGTCCCCTGAAATCTGCTCCTGCATTGACATTTTTTCTTCAGCACATACAGAGATTTGCCTGGAATTCATGGTTTATTGATGAGAGGTTTGTTAATGTTGTTATTCAGTGCTTTTTTTATGTGATAAAAATGAAAGCATGTTTCTTTGTGGTATGTACTGAAAACCTAGCTCAGACTTAGAAACCTTTTTCTCCCTGGCTACATCATCACCAAACTGTCTAGCACTGGCCAACATAAATTTAGATTGGATTAATTAGCTTAAAGAATGAGAGTGTGGTAGGAAGCTACTCTCCACTCAGTGCAAGCTATGCCTGGGTTCAGCAAAGAGGAGACCCAGGGAGCCAGCATGGTTAACCTGCGAATGAAATCTGTGCAGACATGATCAATAAAGCTAAGAGTGAGATACTTCACTATTGATCGGCAGTGCTTTGATTTAAGACTCTGATACTAACCCATGATAAAGCATGCTGCACTGTTTGTCTGGGTTTTAAAACATACTTTAAAAAAAAAAAACAAAACCAACTGATCGAATACTTTCTGTGGGTGACCAGATCTTCATGTGCTTCAGTCATGTACAAAAAATCACAAGGCTGACTGAGTATTAACACGGGAAAAGCCTTTTAGGCTCGCAGGAAGGGAGGTGTAAATTTGCAACTAGTACCTAGCAGCAAGGGGTCCCAGCAAATCACTGTTAGCTTTTAGGCAAGTTATACAGCTGATAATGTAGCTGCTATCAGTATCATGCTAATACCTATCTGTCTCAGTATTTATAACCTGCTAACAGCAGAGAAGTGATGTGGTCTAATGACCTGAGGACAGGACTAGGAGCCAAGAGGAAGTGGGGAAAGGAAGCTGCACAGAAGAACAGTTTCTCTGAACAGGATGTCTGGTCCTGCTGCAGCCCAAATTTTGTCGTATTTTCCTCTGGATTTCAGTATATCTCAGAGCGTCATTCTCCTAATTCATTAGGCATGTTTACAGACTAGAAAATTACATGGCTTACCATGGTATTAATTGGTCAAACCTGCACGTTGGCTAGTCACTTAATCATGGTCACCTGGCATAATGCAAAGTGTGGTTGCTTCCCTTGGCAGAGCACTCAGGTCACAATGGAGTTTTCCTTGCAACTCCTCAAAGTCCTATTTTAGCAAGACAGCTTTCCATGGTGAATATGGAAACTTTCTGGTTCACCTCAGCTTATCTCGAGAGATTCACTGGGATCTCCGAAAATGAAAACTGTGATGCTTTCCTCTTTTCTACCATTTTCCTGAAAGTTTCTGAGAAGTATGGATTCTAGAGAGAGGGGGCTTAGCTGTATCTGAATCAGTAAAACCAATTTCCATCATTCCTCCCCCCCCCCCCCCATTTCTCTGTAGGTTTTGTTCAAACAAGTAGAAAATCAAAGCCATGTCCTTCATATACTTTGGAAAAAGCTGTATAGCTAGAGCAAGCTCTAGGTAAAGACAAAGCAGGCAACTGCTAAGGCAGAAGAGTGACCATATATGCAATGTTTTCTTTGCTTGCAATGGACCTGTAGAAGACCAAACTGGAAGCAGTGCTGCTCCTCCACTCAAGAGAGGTTTTCATACCCACAGGGCAGTGGCAGCAAAGAGGGTCCCTTGCAGAAGCAGAATAACTAGCCAAAATCTTCAGTGCTCCTCTTGCCTGTTCTACATGTGACCCTTCCCCCTTTTCTGCTTCCTATGATAGGAATGGTCAGGGCTTTGCCTTCTATTTCAGAGTAGCAAAATTCAATGATTCTGAGAAATACTGAGTTGGGTCTTTATACCTACACCTAGCATGAGAGGTGCTACTTTTTACTGCTGTTACGAGTCACGGGATGTGTGGAAGATGATCCCAGCCCCACCGAATGCATGCATCACTCATAAATGATGAACTTGAGAGGCAAAGCTGGAGAAAAGCAACAAGTCCCTCTGAGGATTATTATCTACTCACAGCAACGGGGGTCTGGGCCTGCTGGCTTTAATTAAGTTATTGCCAGTGTACAGTTGTACAAATTGCAGAAGAACAGCCTCAAGAGAAAGAGAGTCAAGCAGTGGGGATGAAGGTGTGGTATGGGAATAGGACTAGGTTTGGCCATCCTAGTGTTTGGGTTGTTTGATGACTTTCTGTCCTCAGTATACGCAGAACTTTAATGAAGCAATGTTGTAAAAAAGTCCCTTTGGCCAGGGTTTGTGTCAGGTAGGGGTGAAACTGGACAAATAGACTGTGGAAGGTCGTTCCTATCTGCTAGAAAGAGCAGCATGGAAGAAGGTGCGGATATGTTTTGTGAGATAAGAACGAGAAAGGAGTATTATGTGAAGGACGATTGATGTCACAATGAAAACATTTGCAGTGATGTTGTTAACAGATGTAGGAAAATGTGAATAATTTTTTTTATTGTTCTTTAATTTAAATTCCTGTTGTTTTCTTTACAGTGCCAATAATTTCTTAGCCTTCTTTGGCCTTGTCCTATGCGGAATTCTCACAGAAGAGATGCTTTGTGCTACACCTCACTTTTACGCCGCCATACCAATGTTTGTTCCACTTCAGAATGTGTTGCTGGCAGCTTGCCAGGCATGGGTGGAAGGAGGCAAAGGAACCCTCTTGGGAGGAGTGAGGGTTAGGACAAGGACTGGGGCTGGTAAGCATGAGCATGGAACATTCTTTGCTACGATTTTTTGAGGGTTTGTAAACAAAATGAGTTTCCTAATTAAAGCAACCACTAAACCGTTTAACTTGCATAACTAGAGCTGACTCAATAGATTAGTCCAGGTCTCACTGACCCTGGCAGAGTGACAGGGCTTGTATTTTGTGTGGATGAAATGTTCAATAATTTCTCCAGAGCATTATGTGCAAATAGGCTTTTCTTTAACAGCAAGCATGCATGTCTTCTCCTTCCACCTTCCTGCTTTTTTTATCAGTCAGCAGATCTTTGCTAGACAATGTGAGAAATCATTACCTTCTCTTCATCTTTTTGTTCCTGTGTGTCAAAAAAAAAAAGGATTGGACATTTATACAAAAGATAGGATTGCATTTCTCTAAAGGGATGCAAACCTTACCATATACTACTTCAAATTTAGGGACTGAAGTGGAAACTTTTCTGGTGTATACACTGCTAGCAGCTGGGGTTTCTTTCATTATTATTTAAAGCATTTGGTCCTCACTCCCTTTCGGAGACAGGATGCTGCATGAATCCATGCCCACATCCTATGTGGCATGTTTGAAATACAGTTCAGCCCCTAGTAGTCTGAATTAAATCTCAGTAACTTTAAAACCTAGAAAGGGTAAGCAAAAAGTGAAAACAAATAACTACCATGCTGCTGCTGAGCTTGGCAACCCATCTTTATCCTCTATGTGTTCTGGACTTTAGTAGCAGTACTTGGAGGCTACATAGCATTTCCAAGCAAGCACCTCAAAAGCACGTTGCAGGCACTGCAATGAGCACCTCTGGAACAGCAAGAATTTCATAGAATCATAGAATCATTTAGATTGGAAAAGACCTTTAAGAGCATCAAGTCCAACCATTAACCTAGTACTGCCAAGTCCACAGCTAAATCATGTTGATAAGCACATCTATATGTCTTTTAAATACCTTCAGGGATGGTGACTCAACCACTTCCCTGGGCAGCTTGTTCTGATGCATGACAACCCTTTCTTCATTGATGGAGATCCAGAGACCCTATGGAAGTTCTCCAAAGCACTCCATGTTCCATTTAAGGCCTTAATTCCCTTAGCCCTGTAACTGCTGGTATGAGTAGGGAAAGGTCAGAAAGAAAAGGAGAGAGAGGACAGAAACACAAGGGCAGGCTTTTACTTACTTCACTAACAAAAGAAGATAAAACATGAAAGAAAATGAGATACATCAATTAAGGGAAGTGATGGACTATTTGTAACAGGAAGCAATGATATTTTGGTTTCTTAATTCATTGTGTTTTTATCTGTTATCTTTCTAATGTGAATTCTTAGGTTCTCTCTGTTTCACAGAATAACTGAATTCCAGGTACTCCAGGTACACATGTGCTAAACTTCAAGCCTGTGACATTGGTCTCAGTGAAATCAACAGAATTCCTTGTGGTATTTAAGATGAATCATGAGTGCATCCTCTTTTGAAGGCAGCATAGAAGGGAAGGCTGGTGGATGATACAATACTTTTCCTATATATCTAAGATTTGTGGTTTAAATTGAGAGGAAGGAAGATTCACTGACTGAAGAACCTCCTATTCAGTCCTTATGACATAGCATGAGAAATGCTCTACAGGGTCAGAGCATGGTCTGTGTCCACAGTCTATCTCCAGCAGGACAGCAGGAGAAAGGTCTGCAAGCCATGTTCTGTGGTGTTTTTCCCTTACACTTCCCAACACCCACAGTTGTTGCATGAAGGATGTCTGGGGGCATGTCCCTGTCTATTCCCTTCAGTACCTGTTTATGGAGCTGTTTCCTATTAATTTGTCTAACCCCTTTTCAAACCCTCTGCCACTGCCTGCCTCCACTGCCTCCTATGGCAGAAAATTCCCAAAGTTTACTATCTGCTGTGCAAAGAAATATTTTAGAATAGAATCATAGAATAGTTTGGGTTGGAAGGGACCTTTAAAGATAATCTAGTCCAATCCCTCTGCAAAGAGCTTTTACGTCTTTTTAACCCATTTGCTAATAGTTTCAATAAGTTTCCTCTCATTTTGCTACTGCAGAACTGGTGATTAACAATTTCACCTTTGTCACACACACCTTATCCACCATCTTCATGAAGATCTCGATCACATCTTGATCTTCTCCTCTCCAGAATGAAGAGATGCAATATATTAAGTCTAGTCTCCAGATGAATTTTGTAACAGTATAGCAAGTAGATATTAATAATTATTATGGCAATAAATACATTGATCAAATATCTGTGACCCAAGCCTGCAGTCCCTTTTCCTCTGAAGGTAATACCTGCAGGTAAGAGGACTGTCTGGACCAATTGGTTTCTGTTAGGTTTCACAGCAGCTACTGGTTCCTAAAAAGGAATTATTTTCATAGTTGTTCTCTACTGATTTCTGCAGGTAGAGCACAGTCAGTGCAGACAGTGCTTTTCTGTGCTTTAAGCATGGATTTGCACTAAAAACAAATCACTTTGAAATTCTAGTTAAGGAAGTAGATAGTTCAAAAGCAGGTGACAAAGATTTCATGCCAAACCCATAGCTGATTATCACTGAGCAAAGCTCTTGTTCTAGTTTCTGCAGTTTACAACAGTTGAAGGTCTTCAATATATTTGTCAGGTACATAGCGCTTACAAGAGTTATAAGGCAACCATTCCATAGCTTATGCTCTCAGCTAGGCTAAACTATAGATCAATCAGAGAACAATTTACTGTCATTAAGGCTACCCTCAAATGGTCCTGTTTTCTGCAAACAAGAGAAAACAAGGAAATGAGCTATCATCCCTGCCTTTCAATGAAGCACGTCCGCTGTCCTCTTGACAGGTAAATCTTGTGAATGTGTTCGCCAGGGTTGCGATGTTATTGTTTCACATTCCTCTTGTAACAGCATGCGATCACAAGTGAATCTGAGATACTCCGGAGCAGTACAGTAAAGACCCTGTTTGTTTGCTGTGTACTGTCAGAGAGAATATTTTAGCACCTGATAGCACTGCATAGATTAGGCTGGAAAGGATGTCCATTCCCAACTAAAACAATAGTAATCTACATCTTTTCTATTGATGGCTTCTCCGTGCACTGGGTACCTGATTCACTTCTAATCAAGAAGGCATTGTATTGGTGCTGCATGTATAACCAGGAAGGTGAGTGGACTGTGGATTAGCTTCGCTTTCATCTCCTACACCTTTTAGAGGCCTAGAAAGCTAAATTAGGGTTGCAATGCATACTAAAGGCTTTGAAGTACTTGTTAGTAAACAGAATTTTGATGTATCAGTCCCTAACCAGAAAAATGTTATGCCTTCCATTAATGTATCTTCTGAACTAAATCTATTGCTTTTTATTAACTAGATATTTATTGAGATATGGCAAAAAGCAATTTATTTCAAAGAAAGAAGAATTATCAATGTTATATGCACGCAGAGACAAATGAGTTCTCCGAAATGTCACCTGGAAAATGTTTTTCAACTGTGAAATGTATCTGGTGCCTTTTTTAAAAAAAAAACAAAAACAAAAACAAAACTATCATTCATTTCTATGGTTTGCTTCTTAAAAACATAAATATGTCCATAACAGTGGCTGATCTAGGTCAGACCAAGGTCTGCTTAGCACAGTATCCCATTTCTGGCAGTGGCCAAGAGCAGATGCCTAAAGGGAGCTATAAGAACAGGGCAAGTTTTCTTATTTTCCTGAATTCTCTCCCAGCCTTCAAACATCTGAAGCTCTGGGATTTCCTGAGCTAGACATGGTTTCTATGTAGGTAGTAACCCTTTACAAATTTCTCTTCCTCTGGCTTTCTCAAGCTCCCCTTGAACTTGTGTAAGTAGCTTCCATCCAGAAAACCTTTGCAATTTCAACAGATTTGAAGAGTTCATTGGCTCAAAATTTTGTCTTCTTTTCCCCCAGTTACATCAGAGGGCTTAATAATATAAGATTATTAAATCTCTGTGCAAACCATGTCTGTCTCATGGCTTTACTGCTATGATGACAGCACTGCCAATACAAATTAGACTATATACTGAAATATCTTTCCTAATGGTATTTACAACTGTTCATACTATCTATTTAATAGCTGGAAGAACATTCACACTATCCAGTTTTAGGCATCTAATTATGGTTTCTTATTCACTAGCTAATCTCCTTACATTTGCTTTATGTTCAGGAAGAGAAGTTCTGATATAGAATTACGTAAAATAGAAATGTCATGCAGTGCTCTGAATTGTCCTCTGGAGCAGCCAGTCTACTTCTGCAAAGGGAATTTATGGACAGTAGCTGAAGGACTTCAGGTTGCTTGGTGTGAATTCTTCCACACATGACAAGATGCAATGGCTTGTCTAAAAATGAACTATGTATTTTCCAACCATAAATGGAGAGACAATTGTAGATAAGCAGGAGGGTCTAAACAGGAGTACACCATGATTAATATTATTGTGCTTATAAAACATAAAATGAAGTTTCTGCAGAACTCAATGGATCAAAAACTTGTCTTCATAACTGTTATATTTGGAGATATTACATAAAATAACACAAGGAAAAGTAAAAAAAAAAATTATGAAGAATCCTATATTTTCACTATCTTCCTTGCAGCATTCACAGACTAAGGAAGTAAGAGGAAAAGTTTATAGAGGGAATATTTTTTATTAGAACAACTAAAGAAGTTGAACAAACAGGCAATCTTTCAGACACACAAAACTTCCAAGAGAAATCCCTTATATGCCTGGTATCTTGTGTATTTTCAGGCTATATTAATTGGTCCATTTATTGGCTTGTTTTTAGTAGGGACACTATTTATATCTGTTTCCATTTCTCCAGGCCCTTTTTTCTGTCACCTGCCTGTTTTCTAATTACTATCCCACCTCCCTAATGCCTAGCCTTTGTAATGGGCTGAACCCTGAAAAAGGCTCTAAGGCTCGTGTTGTAAGATAAAAACGAAATCTGCTTCATCACAAACTTGATAATCAGCTTAGTAGTCCTTCAACGGCCAGAGACAATTAGTGTCTCAGGCTGAGACTAAAGTAGGTGTCTAAATTGGGAGAGTGAATCTCCTCTTTGCTACAAGGAAACTTGGAGCAGATAACAATCCTTAGATGACTAAATTTTAAAGAGATGAATCCCACCCTTTAAGAGCAGGCATCTGGCCTCAGTGACCCTAGAGGGTCTGTTGTAGTCCTATGTTTCTTTGTTCCTTAGTAAAAAATAATGAATCTAAGTGACTATTTAGCCCAAAGAGAATTAAGTACCCAAACCTGAACTTTGAAGTTTTATGGTAAATGTTGAAAATTCATCCATGAAGAAAATAAGTAATTTTTCTGTAGATAAAATTTGTTATTTGATAAATAGAAGTTAGGGGTACTTGACAAAATTGTCTAATCATTTTAGAGCACATTTGAATACAGTTTCATAATTAGCACTCATAGCAAAAAGATAAATGAATTCAGCACTGTTAAAACTGTGTCCTTTAGGGGCAGTCATATACCAGCATTCTGTTTTAACAGAAATAATAAGAAATATCTGCATAAGCCAGCAAAGCTTTTTGAGAAAACAGCTGCATGGAATAGATGCCAATGAATCTTGTTCAAAACAGCATGGAGATTTCTAATTGTTATTTAGATTCTCTTCATAATTTATCTCTGGTTAACTAATGAAATTAAACATCTACACAGTGGGGACCAGCCTTTTTTCTTAATGTATAAAGACTACAATTTTGAAATTAAAAACCAGAAAGTTCGGCAATTAGATCATCTTTTAGAAGTCGGCATCTGATCTTCAGAGGTAATATTCATACATCTTTTTAAACAGAAGTAGCACCTGTTTAGGTATTTTAAGCAGAATTTGAAACTCTAGGGTTTGAAAAAGCAACCAGAGTAATGGATATATTACCGAAAATTATATTCCATTTTCAGTTCTTCTTGAGTGAGAGTCTTTGGTGCTTCTTCCTTAGTTGCTCATCCTCTTTCTCTAAATACACTAACAATTTGAATTCAGGGATGCTGAAGTATACTACTTTTTCAAGACAGACCTGCTGATCTGGGATGTGTATTATTAATCTCAAATTTTGAAAGATAGGAACTGCTGATGGTGATGAATAAACAGTGACTTTAATACCAAATGTCCAGTCACACTTTCATTCAAACTGATGTGTTGCGCTCAGCTTGGATAATGGAACATTATTCTTCAAAAGACTTAAATTTTATTAATAACTTCTGATATATTTTGATAGTCACATTATTTTTTACTAACAGGAAGCGGTACACTAATCACTAGTACTATCACTGTTAACACAGGAAGAAGGCCTCAGGAGGTTAAAGATACAAATTTGTATAAAGGCAGTGAACTTGATTGGCCACCTTCTCAGCATTTTGGTTTTAAAACTGAAGTGCAGAACTCCACACCTCAGGTCAGATTTCTTGCTGAAGTATGAATATCAGAAGTTTTATATTCTTTCGGAAGCACAAGTTCATTTTCCTGTTATTTTGTGGCTGAATGGCCAACTGAGTTAGGAAAGAAATTAATTCTAGGATGGAAATACAGTTGAAGTTCTTGATAATAAAGATATTTAGCTCTTTTACTGTGGCTGGCAGCCAAGGACTGGAAGATCTCTGCAGAAAAAAAAAAAAAAGCTAGCAAACTTACATAGCTAGAGATAAGAAAGTTTCCAAAGACCTTATAATATGCTAAGATTTGACTATTTCTACAAAATATACTGTCCAGAATTTCCTTCCATAGGCTTTAAGGATTTTTGTGAGGTAGAGGCCAAAACTGTTTTCTTTAGGAAATAGTCACACAAACTACTTCAAAGCACCTGCTCCAAATGGCCCTTTGAAGGAACTTATTATATAGGGAGCCTAGGGAGGCTGTCATCAACAACCTAATTCAACACCTGAATTAGGTTATGTATACATACATAGGTCCTTGTAAACTGGGCCTGGCCTGTAGGCCTTACTGTAAAACATATAACAGCAAGAAACATAGCTGGCCTGGAGCAAAAACTTTGATTTTGTGCAAAAGAGGAAATTTTTATATTTCTTATTACATTGTGAAAATAATGTAAGGTATTAGTCAAGTCCTTACTTTTATTTATATTGTATAATATTGTTAAAATATGAAACTACTCAATGAAATATCTGAACAGAAAGGCATAAAAGTTCTCATATGAACAAAGTAGTTGACTTTTCAAAAATACAGTATTAACATTCTTATGAATATCCATAAATCTGTACATTCTGTCACAAGTAATAGAAAATTTCTAAACAGCTGTTAATAAAAGTTACTGGCACATAAAATTTTTGCTGAACCACAGAACACAGCATAATTCATTAAAAAGTGTCAGTCATTCTTTAAATATAAGTTAAACAATGCAGATAGTGTGATAATTAAATGAACACTAAATCCCAGGGGCTTGAAAGACATCTGAACTCTGCTGCCTCAGAACATATCCAGAATACCTGGAGATTTCTGAATTTCTTAAACTCTCTGCTCAAACTATACCTTCCTTTTAGGGGTACTACTATGCTGGGTTAGGTAGACTACTGATTTGCTTTGGTTTGTCCCTACTGCAAATTAACAAGTGCATTCTGTCATGCATTATACAACTTGCTTTTGTCATACTTTCCGTGTTAGGAAAATATGGTGGCACTGATTGTTTCACTTTCAGTAATGAAATACTCTTACACCAGACATAAAAGCAATGAAATACGTCTTATGAACAGTTCATGTAGTATTTTGAAATAGTGTTGTCAGTCTTATACCTTCATATTTTTGGTGAGGTGACCTTCCTTCATACGGCAAAACCCCACATATATGCATTTTAAGACACTGTAAAATAAGATCCTTCAGAGTACAGAAATAAAGTCCTTGTCAATATCTGAGAGTCATCTAAAATAAGTTGTAGGAGGCTAGGTATTTATTGTCTTCATGATCTGCAGTCAAACATATTGAAGTGATTTTATCACATTCTCATGATTTCAATGTTTGATCTTGATTTTTTTCCTAGTATGCTCCTTAGAGCATAGAGAATATGTGCAACTAGACACACTGGTAGAGAATCATGTGACTGGACTCTTTCATTGCACTACTCTTAACAATTTCACAATTTCTGTGTTGAAACAAATTCAGGCAGAAAAACTAAGTCAGAACTAAAGCTTGGCTGACTAAGACATCGAGATGGATATTCCAGTGAATCAAGCTGAAGAATGCATGGTTCTGCATGGCCCATTCTGATTCTTTGCAGCAGGTTACCACTTCTCCAGTGTTAAAAGGGATATACAGGTGCATCATACCTACTTCAGTACAAAATCAGCCAATTTTGTTCAAAACCATATTCACCAACAGTTTAAACTTAATTGTCTTTTGAAATACCTGAGGCATCCACATATATTCTGTTTCACTGATCCTATAGCACCACTCTGGCACAAAGGCACAGCTGAATAGCAAGAATATGTTGTATCAACAGTAACTTCCATTAAGTGCCAATGTATTAGTGCTATGAGAGCAGAATTGGTTGCTAGTGTTTGAAATGCAGCCTTTAGGTATCAATTAAGAGCACCAATGTGATTACAACTGCTCCTGTAACAAAGGTTGTCTAATGAAAGTCATACAGTCTAGTTATCCCCGTTGAACTGGGCCTTTTGCGTTATTCTGACAGCTGTGTTTACCCTGATGACCCCCTGAAAAAAGTAGGTGAAGAAATCCTATCTGGGAGCGCTGTTAGGAGAGAGGAATGAAGATCCCATTTGAATATTTTAATGGTATATTCACAAAATTCATTACTGGACAGATCAATTCATAAGTAGAGCCTTTAAAACTATATACATTTTAGCAGACAAAAAAAAAATTTGAGAAAGCCCCAGGAAAGGCTTCCCAGAAGAGCCATGGGGGCTGGAGCCCTCATCCCCATTATAGCACCACTTACTGCAACACGTGTTGCTGGTTGCGTGAGTTGGGAGTAACTGCAGGACTGTGCAGCCCCACCACCACCACAGCCTCTGCTACCCCTGAAGAACCTCACAGTTGCCTAAGTATAGTTTATCTGCTCTTCACAGTGTGCAAGCATTAGCCTTCAGTTTTTGTAAGTTTTTTTTTTTTTTTAACAGAGCAATATGCAATCTATTAAAATGGGTTTTAAAATGTGCTTTTTAAGAAGGAAATGTTTTCCTCCATCTATTTTAGCTCAAATTTCAATATAATGTTTCTATTAAATGCTTTCAAATTAATAAAAATATGTTAGCAGAAGAAACTTTTATGTTTAATGGCAGGGGGTAAGAAAAGGAGAGGGTGGAAATCAATCTTTCCTGAAAACATAATACAGCAATAAAGGATACCCAGTCTACAGCACTGTTGGCTGCTTTATGATTTTTTTCTCAGTTCAAACAAAGCTGTATTCAAAACAAGGATAAACATATCAATGCTAATTTTATATAAGACTCTTCCTTGTATAGTAATTTCACCTATTCTATTCATATAGCAAAGAGCAGGATTTCTTTCATCTCTTCCTGCCATCTATGTTTTGCCATTTAGGCTTCTACTTAATGTCTTTTGTTCTGGTATATATTTGCTAAAAGTGATAGATCATTCTGTTTATAATCTACATAACTGTCTATATTTCTGCCAGATGTCAGCTACTGTTCTTTCCTGTTAAAGTTCTCAGGAATATATCACAGTAAATAACTCAGCATTAAACAACAAAAAAAAAGGGGACGATGTCTTGGGTTCCCATGTGAAAATCTCAGTATGAATGGGGAATATTTAAGCTTCACTCACAATCATGTACTAAGAAAATAACAAAAAGAAAGTGACTTCCATGGAGTAGGATTTCTCCCAGGATGGTCACACTAGTATCACTGAGTAGATTTGCTGTTTTTTTACACTCAAGATCATGAGATGTGGCCCACATGCCTGTAACTGCTGGTTGAAATGAGAGATAGTACGTCCATGACTGGCTTGGTTACTTGCTTGCTTACTTACCTGCTTGCTTAGACATCCTTGGAGGCTGTGACTGACGGTTGCTTTTCTGCCAAGAGATTTCAGCTGCAGGATTCATCAGTCTTTTACACACTGTACTACCTTGGGGTACCGAATCTCTATTTTTGCCTTAATCAAGCTAGGAAAGGCAGTACAATGCCTTGTGTTTGTTGGGATGAAACTAGGAGATGAATGACAAAAAGATATATGTGACTTTGTCAAAAGGATCAGAGGAAATTTTACAAATTACACTGTCCTCTGCTTATTTAATATTTGTTACTGCTTATCACAATATTCATTTATTTTCAGATTTTATTTTAAAAAGCTAGGAAAAAATAATTCCTTTTTCTATTACCTGCCCACCCAAATTATGGACCGTTTCAGATGGACAGTCATTCTGTGTGTCATACCTACTGATGGACATGGGACCATCAAACATGGTGCATGTTCAACATTTGGCTAAAATTAAGTCTTCTTAGAAAATAGGTCTCATGCACAATGTTCTGGCCTGGTTTTCCAATTGTTTGTGATTATCTGTGATCTGCATCAGCTGTTTACTGACTTCTAAGTGAAATTTTAAGATGTTAAGTTGAACAGCCCCACATGGCCTACCTGCCTAAAACTCCTCCAGTGTTTTATTACCACAGGTCAGCTCAAGGGGGGATCCTGTACTATCAGAAAGGGAGCAGTTACCATGTTTTTTTTCTGTAAGAACCTGTCAGCTCATCGTGTCCTTTTCTTCAGTTTTTGAAGAGCTGTCAAAATGGGAGTTCAGGGTGCAGACATGAGCACTCTATGGGGTTTGTAAGAGGCTGGAAGAAATTGGTGACTCTGCCATTGTGCAGTTTAGTTTCTTTTCCTCTTTTCAAAAGGCAAGGTAGTACAAGCATCCTTGCAGAAAGTTAGAGTGATTTTTCATTGGGCACCTCACACTCCACAGTGCAACCTTGGTGTTAGTTAGAGTGGGGAGGGTGGGTAACATAGCTGACACTACAATGATATGTAACGACTTCATTTTCCCTTCCTCATGGAAAGTTTGTGAATGCTGTTATTTATTTTGTTACTAGAGTTAGTTTCCAATATATCAACATCCTTGCACTTTTCTCAAGTACTGAATTTCACTTCGGTTAAAAACACAAAGCAATCTAGTAACAGAAGCATTTAAGAACAGATTAAGGAGCCCTTTTGCTTAGAAGTAGCCAACAGGCACAGGAGGTGATGTTACTGCCTCAGGTAGTGCATAGCGGATGAAGAAATGCCTAGAGGAATTTTGTGGCTTCAGATCACTATCGGCTAAGTCTCCTGAAAGCTCCTTAAAATTCCAAACCAAATTCTAATGGCAAACAACACATCCACTAAATCTTTCACCATACAGTTTTATACCCCTCATTCAGGCAACTCCAGTCTTCAAGCAGAAGGAAAGGGGATTTAATCTTCTACAATAAACTAGAGGAGAGTAGAAGCCACTCTGGGAGTGGAAGATCATTCAGTATTTCATGCTTTCTGGAAAGGCTCTGATTGATGGGCTGTGGTAGATTTAGCTCCGATGGCTTTACACCTACAGAGGTTAGCACCCATGGCAGGGCAGCAGAAGGGATGTGTGCCTGCACTCCAGCCTTTCTAGTTCATAGTACAAGACAGCGGTGCGCATCAGCCTTCTCAGCTGCTTTAGATAAGATGCTATAAATTGGAATTGCTAAAGAGTGAGTACGTGCTCTGGGGACGGTAATCTCTGGCAGACAGACAGGAGAGGCAGACTGTTGTCATATCTTAAATTGCTGCCACTGTATCCACTAAAGCACCTCTGACAGTTTTTAATGGAGGAAACATAATGCTTAATCCAACTGCTCAGTTTTTTTAAAATTACATTTTCAGTTGAGATGTCTCCTGGTCCCGTAAGTGAATTTAAGCGCATTTTTCAAACCATTTCTGTAACAGCACACAAGAGGGAGCAGGTAAATAGTTGTATCTGGTCTGAAAATATTTTTTTTGCAAAAGAAATCATATAGCTATGAACCAAAACATGAAAATCGGCTTTTGTTTCACTTTTAGGAAGACAGCAGACAAGAATGAGAACATCAGGGAAGAGCCCATAGTACTTAGTCATTGGACTAAAGAATTTATACTATGAAATCTATTTCCATTTACACAAACTTCTTTATTAAGCTTTTCCTGAACTATCCTCCAAACTTTTTTTTACAAGGTTAGCTCATTTGTCATCCAGCTTGGTCACGTGAACTTGATTTCATTGTACCATTTCTAACCAGCTATTACAGTGCATGTTCTAGAGTACCTGTTGCTGGATGTAATCTTAGGAAAAATGTCTTTCAGCTGTCTGCTTGGAAAGGAAAAAGAATATGTTTGTGGAACACAATACTGAGAAGAAGTGTCTGCTTGGCAAAGTAGACACAGACTAGATTTGTACAGAAGATGTCTCAGTCTAGTCTAGGACTCTGCTACCTGCACACGGAGAAAAGTACCTGTAAAGGGCAGGTAAAGAAGTTATATTTAATTTAAAGAAAGACACCTTTGAACATACTACTGTAAATAAAATGTCATTCTTTTCATGATATATTAGCACTAACTTTATATAGCTGTTACATACATGGAGAGTTGCATGCATCACAAATGACAGCTGGCAGAGTTTTTTCAAAGCCCTGTTAGCTTTGACTTGCAGGATTTTTGGATACACTTTCAGTTAATTTATTTTGGCCCACTCTTAAACTGTACTTTGATCTTCAAGGTCAAGTAACTGTAAAAATTCAGTGTAAGCTTCAGGTGGACCAACCTAATTTTGCATCAGTTCTGATTTAATAAAAATCTCTAGGTTGTGCCAGAAATTGTCCTAGTTTTGGTCAAAACCTAATGTAAAATTGGGCCAGATTTTGTCAGGCTCCACTAACTCTCCTATTATGGAAATGCCACACAATAATGTTGCACAAGTTTTTTGTTAATGGCAGTGACAAAGAATTATTTTTAAATAAGTGTCGTGCCATGAACCAAATTCTTCTGTTACTTCTGTACAAACATGGTTAAGGTAATGGAATCACATGATTACAAAACACATAGAATTTAGCTCTATATGTTCTCCTCGCTAGTGTGTTTAGCAACCTAAAAAGTAGTTCATAAGTTAAAGCTACCTCCTGGTCTGGTTCTTTTGCCCCAGCGGTACTTATTCAACCCAGGAGAGGTCTCACTGACCTTGGCAGCTCAGGTAGGTAATATATTTTTACAAAAGTGAACTTCTTTTCACCTTTTTGCAGCAGGAATAAGCTTTGACTCTTAAAAGGGTTGAAAATATACAGTGTCTGAGGTGCATTTTCAGTCTTCTTGAGTAGTGAATTTTTCGTTATGTTCATATTAAACTGGTCAAGACTTTTTCTGACGGAACGTATTTTTGTTTTCTAACTGGACAGAGAAAGCATTCAAAGGCAAAGTGTTTCAGCCTGAGAAGGGACTCAGAAAGGAATTTATCTTCTGTGTTTTGACCAGGTATGTGGACAAACACATTTATGCACACTAAGAAATGCCCAGGCCTCTTCCTCCACAAGAAAGTTCAAGTTTTGCCAGAGTTCTAGTTTTAGTTCAGTTTTCACACAGATGAAAACCATTATTTAAAGTGCTATCACAGTATTCATAATTGTTCCTGAATGGAGGTCTATTCACTTCACATTTGTTTTATCAGGTTTCCCATTTTGGGTACCTGCTTCATAATATAACTATTATTTGGAGGAAAATCTCTCCATCCAAACCCTCTTGAGCTCTGAAGTTTCTCATCTGGAATCACCTTCTGAAAGTCAGGTACTGCTTCAAAAAAAACCCAATTATTGGTGGTCTGCTGTGTTCAAAACATGAGACAGGATCTCTCACCTCCCAGGTCAAGAAAATGGATTTGAATTAATGAAACTTCAGAACTAACAGATTGTTAAGTTTCTTACATTAAGGCTTCTGAGCTGCTCAAATTAATATTTTTGTTCTACTTAGCAACTATGAGTTTGTAAAACTTTTTAAAAAGAATGATGTCTGAGATTTGGGAGCTGGGGCTTTAAAAATGCATCAAATATTGAATGCTGGCTACACTCCTGAAATTAAAAAGTAATTTAAATTGCCTCTAATCTCTTTCTGATAACTCAAAAAATTATAGCTAAAATTGTTTTCCTTTTTGGTGTTCCAGTTTAGTATTTCATTCATAGATATGAATTATAAAAGCTGTCTTCATGAACCTCTTTTTTTTTTTAATATTTACTTATTTATATTGCTGAGTGGCTCTAAGGTACTATGGCTTATATAAACACAATAAAACAGAGCCTCTGTCTTAAAGAACACAGAGTGTCAAGGTATGGGAGATAAGGCAAATAAGCAATTATTTGCCAGTTTGATATGCTCAGTCATAGTTCTAGTACATCACCAATAGTCATTGTTGCACAGCCACACTTCACAGGCATCACAGCAGGCATGATACTTCCTTTACCTCCACCAGTGCATTCCAGCTTCACACTTCCCACCTATTATTCGTCTCAACGATACCTTCCTTCTGTCATTTTGCTCCAATCTTTAGAACACCTTTATTTTAAAATTAAAGTTCCTTTTAAAATGTAAATACTTCTCCAAATTGTTTCTCTACTTTAATGTTATCAATGACATCCTAGTGAAAATAACAATAACCAGCTGTTGTCAAAAAATTACCAAAACCTACCAAAACCAAGCAACAAAATCTTCCTCTCCTTCTACATGCCATTTGACTTGTGTTCTGTGCCTTGTTCAGTTGTAACCTCCTCAGAAAAAGCTCTTTCCCTTCCCCTGCACTGCACTGCTTTGAAAACTAGATTGACAGTGAACAAACAATCCAGCAGTCTATAATACTACTGGATTTAATGGAAGAAGTAAATTGCCCAAAGTATGCAAGCCTCCTCAAGAAGGTTAGGACTCTGCATGGTCTTACTGAACAGTTAGTATGTGTCCATATTTCCTTTTAATGAATCTCTTACTCATGGAAAGGCTTCATTTGAGTTGCTCCAAAAGAGGCCCCAGAAAACTGATGATGGTTGGACAAAAAAATGAAGGGGTCGGGTTGGATTTATGTTCTTTGCTTTTCTCTTTGCTGCTGACACTGCTTTTCTATAGAAAAAGAATTGTAATAACCAATCTACAGCTCTCACTTTTGCTGTAAATTGGACAAGCTTCTTGGTTGTTACTCCATAAGTTAAGGGAGTGCAGTTGAGCAATGAGTTCCTCTGCACCTAGTTGGGCCCAGATCCCAAAGCATGTGCACAAGTTTACTACTGTGAGTAATTGTATTTTTAGACAGCTTTTTGGAGCTGGTACTATTTTTGATATCCTGCTTTCATTAAAGGCAGTGGGCACTGGCACCCTTTATGTTTTAGGTGGCCTAGTACAATAGTAAATTGTTTGGCTTCCATTTAACTATACAAGCATAAAATACTTGCAAAAAAATTGAACTCTCTCTATGCCTGAAAGTCATAGCACTGCTAGGATGTGGCCATATACTTCCACATTAACTGACTTTAAGAATGTATAGTTAAATATAGAGCTAGTGAGGAATATTTGGACAGAATACCTTTTTTTTTTTTTAAAAAAAAAAAAAAGCTGATTCTTTAAATCAAAGGAACATGCAAAATCCTATAACATTCATAGTGGTGCCAAGAAATACACTAGCCCACTCTAGGCTATTTGGTATTTACTGAACAAGAAGAATAAATGAGACGTAGGACAAATCTTAGCACTGTTTGATTCATCACCATGTTTACTGGCTCTGGTGCGGATCTGTCCTCTCCTTCACGGCTCTCCTACCAGGTATTAGCTATTCTAATTTTCAGCATCAGTTAGTTTTTAGAGATAACATCTTAAAACTACCAAAAGTCAGATTGTCAGATTTCCTCCAATCACCTCTCCTCCCCAATATAGGTGAAGACCAGAGCAAGAACTTCAGCCTCAGTAGGTAAAATAGCAAGTGAATGAGCACCCTAGCAGGCAAGTGGCTCTCCTGCTGTTTGTCTCTCTCTCATTTTCAAAGGAAAAGTGTAAAATGTCTTTATTTCATGACAGACCAGAACAGGAAGAAAATGTAAATACCCTCACTTCATGGGATGGGAAAACCACTTGTCAGGACAGTTTAGCTGAACTCCCTAACCTACTTTGAAGATCTTTGGTGTTGTAATACAGAGCAACAACTCTGGACTTCTCTCTGTATGTGGCTCCTTCACAAGCCAAACTTTGTAAGAGCTTTCCCTTTCTCCTTAACTTGCTCTCTGACCTTTTTCCCATCGGGCAGTATATTGGGAAGCAGGTGATGCTGGTGATGTTTGGAAACACACCAGTGCAAACTAAACCACTTGGGTTCAGCTCTGGCATGATGGATCCAAAGCAGTACTAAAGCCATTTCCTTTGGTGCACCCAGGGTCAAGCTGAATTGCTATAAACAAACCGGTCTGCATCCCAGAAGAAATGTTTATGCGAAATAGTACTTTCCCTGTTGCCTTCCCCTTCTTCCCTCTTCCCCTTACAAAGCTGCTAGAAGGAAAAGCCAAACGCAGCAAACAAGGATTTATTTATTTTTTTCCCTAGTAAGTTTAAAGGGACAGTAGCTGGGATTTTGCACTTGTAGCTGTTTATCTTTGGAAAACAGGGCAGTTGTTACACAGCCTAAATACAAGAGGCTCTGCTGCTCCCTTTGCTGTTCAGTCCTCTCTCAGGCCTGATAGTGTTTCCTTCCTGACCTCTCATGGCTTCCTGCCTCTAGCCTTATCACGGCAAAAAACTTGACACTGTACTGGCTGTGCCACTTGGAATGCATTTAAATTCAGCAAATGGAAATATCTTTACCTTTACATTTACAAACAACTATCATCTGCAGATCACTCAGTAATTTCCTACTGTTGCTTTTTTTTTTCTTTTAGATATGTTGTTTGAAAAAGAAAAAAAAAAACAAACCAACCCTCTCCTGTTTCTTTTAGGTTCACTTTTCTGCAATCTGAGAATCCATCTCCCGGGATGCTAAAATCAACATTGCCATAACTTTAACAGCCCCGTGTCAGTTCAGATCACTTGAGGGATACATCTCCTTGATCTCAACACTTTAAAAGGATAATATTGCAGACGTTCAGTACGTAAAAGAAATGAAGGTGGTGCATCAAAATCCAGTGTAATCGCATGCCCAGCACAGCAGTAGAATTCTTTGCTTACAATACTGTTTTTTCCCTATGCTTTTATAGGAACTAAAAAGTGTAACACCATCAGCCTTTACATCTCATATGACTGCAGAGATGTCTACTGACTTAAATTGACCAGAACCAGCTGTGCAGACTTGAAGAATTATTTTAAACTAAAGCACTGGATTTGCTAAAGAGAAGACTGTAGCCCCCCTCATGCTCTGCCCAATTAGCTTCAAAGCCATGTGGAAAAAGTTAGCAACATCAAAGTGTAGCAATAATATATCGTTCATATACTGTTAAAGAGAAAAATATTTTTACAGAACTTCTCATGCATATAGAGATCACTTTATTATCCTATCTTAGAGTCAGAGGAGACTACTAAAGATCACTAGGCCAAACTCAGCCATTCACAAACCTTAGACCTCATCAGCTTTCAAATAGAGCACAATCATACAGAATTCAGAATATCATCAAGTCACATGCTCCAACAGGTAAATTAGGAAAGCACTCCATTAGTTTCCAATCATTGGAACATTTTATGGTTTTCCTGGTATACTAGAACACTGTCTACTATCAAAAGTGTATTCCTTTTGTAGATATTTGTAGCCAAAATACTTCACTCTCTCCCAAAAAAAAATTCAATAGATTCTTTTATAGTCCCTTTCTCCAAGGCCTAGTTTCCAACCTCTTATTATTCCTGTATTTTTAAAAATTATATCCAAATCTTTAATGTATTTTTCTGAAGTGTAATCATCAGAACTGGACATAATATTTGAAGAATTATTTCCTTAAAACCACATACAGAGGTGATATTACCACTTTATTATTACTTAATATTCTCTGCTTATTTGTGGATTTCTGTGTTATCTTGAAGTAGTCTCAATGTTAAGATCTTCAATGGAGAATTAATATTCAGTAAAATTTAGATCTGTAGTATTGTTTTGTTAATCTAATCTAGGATTTGCAATGTCGAAGGACTACTTTCTATATTTAGATGTATTAGGAAAAATTTGGATTAACTCCACTAAAGTGGAGTTAGTCTATAAATGTGTTAGCTATAAATGAAAGAAGAATTTATTCAGTTAAAATTCTGTATCAACTCCTCTGAGATCATTTAATTAAATGAGTGTAAATTTTAGGGACATCTTGCAATGTATCAACATTATTTTAAATTTAAAAGACAGATAGATTTAATTGGTTTTAGGAAGTTGATTGTCTTGACATCACTCTCAGGCAAAAGAATCAGAAAATACTTAAAGGACAGTAGCATGGTTAATTAAATAACTGATTTTAAATTAACTGAATTCTTAAAATAAGTTTTTAATTAAATACATTTTATTATTTGGAAAACAAGACTTACCATATATTTGATAACTCTCTTGAGCTACAGACTTCCTGGATAAAAATATCTATTTTTATATTATTGTATAACATATATTGTTATAAAATATATACTATATTATATATAATACATAGAGTATCTATATAATTACATATAATATCTATAATATAATGCTATTTAGTATATTTTGTTATATAATATATTATTAAACATTATATAAAACATGTTATATATTATATGTATCTCATACCATCCCACATGGCAGCCTGATTTTTTAAAAATTATCCTTATACAAATTCTCTATAGGCCATATTCAGCTGACTAATAGAAGCTGAAGAAGATATTTCAGTACATTATCGCACATTGAAAGCCTCCTCCTCTCACATATTTTTTGGTCTTGGTAGTTTTGAATACTTCAGTTAGGTAATTTTTATTTTAATAAAAACTATGTCCGCATACACACACATATATGCATGTATGTAAACATGATTATATCCCCCTCTGCCTTCTTTTTCTATGTCACTTTTTCATAGTATTGGATAATAAATATCTCTAGGGAAGAACTGAATTTTCCCATGCTTATAGAGGTGCTGTGAGACTTGTGGATGCCATTGAAATACAAATATTTTATAGTAATAAGAGACAACGAATGGATTTATTTCACAGCCTAAGCATGGGTGCAATCAACCAATGTATGTGATGAAACAGATTGAACTGTCACCTCAACCTCCCTTCAGTTGGCGAAAGAGAGAATTCCTGAGTGGGAGTTCCCCAACCAATCTTTCCTTAGCAGAAAAAGATAACAATACTTTAGAGTCATAACCTCATCCAGTTTAGGCATAGCCTTCTTCCTGATTAGTCAGTTGGAATACTGTAATCAGTGACATCATGGTAATGATGAGAGAAGAGTATTTGTATTAAAATACTTAGATGAATGGTCAATCCAGAGGTTGGATTCTCTAAAATCAAACTCTTCTCTGAACAATGTTGATTCTTTTCAACTAATTTTGCAAATAAACTACTGAGATCTTTAAAAAAAGGAATGTGCCTCACATATCAAAGAAAAAATGGTATTGAGTGGCTTAAAGTCTTCCATGCTCTCTTAAGTAAGCCTATCTCTAAAACGTCAAAGCTTGAAGTTTTCCAGGAACTCTTGCATCAGCTTGAGGGATAAGGTTAGAAAGAACAAGCAGCATTTGAATGGAATCTCACTTATTTCCACACTTGGTAAGCGTAATTCTTATTAATGCCACACACAGTTGCTGACCAGTTTCTACATTTTGATTTTGGTAATATAAAATGAATGGGATGCAAGGTCTGATCCAAAAAAAAAAGAGATGGAGATAATATGATAATTTTTTAAAATAACAGCAATGTAAAGAGAAAATGCATATACTGTCTGCTCAGGCTAGGTATGGAACATATCTCTCCCATCACTGTGCCCTTCTCTGTTTTCCAGTTGTGATTCTTAACTGTGCAGCTGTATTGTGACCTTTGGATCCCAAGACTGGATGCAGAAGAGACACTGTGTACCTGATCCTGCTGGTTTGTTTCAGATGAAAGAACAGAAAGACATGAAAAATGAGGACTTTAAGCCTACCCCTACACTGGCCAGGGAAGATGAACTTGCATCTGGGCAAATACCTTTTTCTTCACAAAAACATTTCAGCATAAGCTTAAATTAGAATTGTATGGCTTTTGTATTTTGCATGCTACGCGCCTGGAAAAGCCATGCATAGCTTTCAATGAATAGTACAAATTGGTCTTTTTGATACAGGCAATTTGTTCAATTAACCAAAAAGTCACCGTGCTCTTCAGAGGTTATGCTCACAAAAGAACCATGCAATTTGATTTTCTGTTTTTATCTGGCCAGCTGGTAGTAGTGATAGTAGCCATCACTAAAGTATCTGAGAGCTGCATAGTCTTTCCTGGGTTTTATTTTCATGATATTCTCATGAGGCAGGAAAATAATTCCCATTTTAAAGTAAATGGACAACAATTCACTTTCTATTGAAGGTTAGTACAATGAAGTGTAATTTTTGAGAAGGCAGTATTATGAGAGAGCCTAAAAACACATTATGAACCACAGTAGTTCCTGATATTAGACTACTTTACATATCTTACTACGTAAGAGCGTTTTTAAACAAGTCTGCCTCCTGTTACAGGTACTGAAGAATTTTGAAATTTGATAAATTTGTCCTGTAACATATGCTAGTACAGTTTCTGCTAGAGTCTTTCTTGTGAGACTTTTCTTCCAAAGTAAGAATAATTGTTATAATTAAATGACTGATTTTCTACAAACATCTCTATATTAACTCATTAGACACAATAGAATCCCATAAAACAAGGTAATTGTCACATTTGCAAAAGCTAGATAAGGCAAAAGGATTTTGAACTACTCTAAAGAGAGCACTACAAGTGATGGTAGCTATTTAGGATAGTTTACGTCATAGAGAATAGGATTAGAATTAACGTGGACTTTTATCATGTCTTACTGTACTTCCCTCCAAATACTTATTAGTAGTCTTATTCTATGCCAGAATTCCTTGAGTTTATTAATATTCCATACTCATTGTGTTTGTTTCTATTTTTTCAAGTTATTGCCAGATTATAGCCTGTCTGTGCCTGATAGTGGTTGTGTTTGTGTATGAGCACAGGGTCATCTGATAACAAATTGTAGCACTACGCGATAAGCAGTGTTTAAAACGGGTACAAGCCAGAAACCTATGGCTCCCAGTATACTTTTAGAAAGTCCCATCAGCAAAAGAAAGAGTTCAAGGTATTTTGGAAAAGATCATTGATTACAGCCAACTGCATGATCGTTTTGGATGTGTTCCTTCCTGCAGAGACAGAATTACATTTGTTTTACAGTAGAGCTTATTTTCAGCTTTGGGCAAGGACAATTGCTTTCAAACATAATTTTGACTCACATGTACCCGTTTAAGAAACCTGTTAACTCTGAGTCAGTGGAGTAAAGTAATGGCTGTGAGATCTTGTTCGGACCTTTAAAATTTACATTTGTAGCGTGACATTGGCAGCAGCTGAAAAGCGGTTACCTCGCAGAATGCTGACCTTGGTTTCTTCCAGGAACCATTTATTATATTTAAAGTATCTTCCAGCACAGGGACTTTTCCCTGCCTTGTACGGCAGGAGTTCATGCATCTGTGTCATGTTCCTTTTTTACTTTCAGCTGAACTACAGCATTTTCTGGGAAAATCGCTACCATTTTAACCCAAGTCAGCCCGTGGTCTCTTTGGGATCCTATGAGAATTGGATAGCTTCTTTCCTCTGCCTTCTTTTGAATTGCGTTACACATACCATTGAAAAATACTTTAAACCTAAATCACAAATGCATATGTTGTCATCTTTCTTAGGTATTACAAGTTTGTACAAAAGACAAATGTTTTTCTTAAGCGTATCTTTTATCTAAAATGCACATTCATCTGTAAGGCTGTGGTCCTAACAGCAGGTAGTGGGTGCCTCAGGCTTTTAGTATTTGGGGTTACATCCTTGTTTGTAGTTAATCTGTTGTTAGCGTGATATCATGACTGTTGTCCTAGATAGGGGTGGAAATAGTTTCCAGTGTGAACTGGAGCAATATAAACAATATTTCAGATGCTTTCAGAGACTTTATGCTTACCATAAACCTTCCTCACATTAGGTAAGTCTTCATTTACCCTGTTACACTGCCTGCACACAGCCTACAAGGACTGAGGCAAAGGACGTTGACTCAATACTTCATCTGCCACAATTCCTCTTTGTTAATTGAAGATGTCAGCGGTTTGTTTTGTTTCTTCTTTTTTTTTAAAAAAAAATCTTGTATATGACAAGTCAATCTGTTTATTAGCAACTTTACTACTCCAGTGTTTGAAAGAAGATGTTGACCAATGTTTTTGACAGTCAGTGGGAAAATCCTGTCACACTATGGAAAGATAGTTCATCAAGAAAGAGGATATGTTATAAGACAGAGTTCCTTGCTTTTCTTTTAAAACAAGTTTCCACAGGCACAGGTTTTTTCATCTTCCTTTTTTTTTGTTAAATTTCCCTATGACTACAGGGAAAAAAGAATTGTGATTTTATTCTGTTTCTGAATTCCCTGAAGCATGTATGAAATCCGAGTAGAGGCTTTAATAAGATTCTGTTTATTATATAACTCACAACTACCAAATCTTTTTCATTTTTCTTTTAGAAAACTATATCTTTTAAGATACTGGAATGGCAACACTGCCAACAGATGCTTGTTCTGTATTTCACTGTTTGGAGATAGACCCTGCCCTGTCCTGAGAGCTGTGTAGTGTCACAAAAGCTCTGATGCTCCTTTCACTGCCCCAGCACAGCAATAACCAAAGGAATTGCCCAAATCAGAGGAAATACAGAGAGCACAACAGATATGTTATTTCAATAATGCAACTGGAAAGAGGTGGGGAAAATGCCAGTAGAGTCAATACCCGCACCTATGTCTACACTGGCAAGCAGATGTGGTGGAAGGAAATATTCTGTTCTCTTTACAAAGCAAAGTGAATTTCGTCCTCCCAAAACAAACAAAAAACTCTGCACATACAACAGAATTCAGGGTATATTAGTTGAGGGGAAGACTCATGCTACCTTCAGGACAATAATAACACACAATCTACCTTGAAAGCATTAACCCACTCTTACTGCACATTCATTATTTTAACATTTAACTTGTGTGTTTTGCTAACATGTTTCAGTCTTAAATAACTCCATATCAGGACCAGTTGCTGCTGTTTCCTCTGCAAACTCCTTTTTTCTTCATTTCTTCCAAAATAATGTGTCATCCTTCCAACACAAACACTGAGGGGAAATAGATGAGTGGGTACGTAATCACAAAACTATCTCAGGCAGCAGGCTTCTGAAATGTGTTAAAATCCCAATCACAAAAAAACTTTTGCTCTTGCCAGTGTCTGATGTATATCCTTGCCATTTATGCTCTCTCCTGGCCACTTCCCTTGGAATACTTGAAATATAATTAGCTTTTTTAAACATAGTTTCCTATAAACCAGCTGCAGCCAATGTGCAATTGTCAAAAATAAGGTAATACATTACACATAACATCCAGAAGGATTTATGCTATGTCGTGCCTTTGTTAACTGAAAGCCAAGTGTGAAATAAAATAAACTTTACATCCTATCTTTTTTTTTTATTTATTGTAGGGAAAATCTCAGGTATTTCTGTTGGTGTTTTTTCCTTCATTGAAATATTTATTTGGCACTGGGTGCCAAATTTGTAAGTACCTCTCTTAGTGTGATTTTTTATAACAAAATTGAGTTAGACACTTCCCATAAGATAATTCGGTATTCAAACAGTAAATTTGGAGTAATGTGTGTGAAAAAGAGAGGTCAAATTCCAGATTTAAGTGCCAAACTCAGGCATCTTCGACCCTTCCTGTGTGTTAGTGTTCATTTTACATCATAGGACAGCATCACTTTTAATCAGACTGTACATTTTAACACACTGGATAGAGACGGGAACCATTTCTGCTTGGCTCCGTGACCTGGCAGCCGCTGCTTGCAAGCGGCAGCTGGGCCTCTGGCGATGGATGGCAGTGTGCAGCCCCATCCTCTCAGATTTTATTTTCTAGCAAAGAGGTGATGATATGGCTACGTTTTTAATGGCCAAGCTGAGCAAGCACAGTCAGTTAGTCCTGCCTGTTTTCAGTCTGGGTCGTATTTCAGAGTGGGCAGCAGACGGCAGGGCTCGGCGGACACCTTGGAAGTGCCTCCGCTGGCATGGCTGGTCCCTCCGTCCACCCTCCGCACCCACTGGTGGCTGGGCCACTGAGGGGCTCCTCTGAGTCACGGCTCTCTGAAAAGATCTGTGCTGGGGGAAAAAGAGGCAAAGAAAATGGAGGACGAAAATTGATCCCAAAGAGAAGAAATGGTGGGGCACTGGGGAGAGTCCTGACTCTGGCTGGGCATTGAGAAGAGACAGTGGCCCTCGGCACCTGCATACTGACAGGAAAGATTCAGCTGCTCTCCCCAGGATGGAAGGTTTTTGCATATTTATGTTGTTTTTCTGGATTTGAACAGAGTTCACTCAGGAACAATGAGACTGTAAGCATGAGGCCAGTTGTGCAGCTGGTGCCTGTGAAGAAGAGTCGGGGTGAAGACCTCTGCGGAAGCTTCCAGAAGGAAGCGCACCAGGAGAGTGAGTCTGATCCCGGCCTTCAGCCGTGCCTCTTTCTGCCATACACAGAAAAAATGTGATTTATAGGGAAAAGAGGATTTTGTTTACAGTCTCTTCTGGTTTTGCTTATAGTCTGAAGAGTCTGTTGTAGCTGGGGAGAGGGGAGAAATAATGTCACCTTTCATGTAGCCAGGCACAGGCTGTCTTTCAAAGGGCACCATGAAATTCTCTCTGAGCAGCACATCCAGCCACTCTCCACAGGGCCTTGGTAACAAGAAAGAAGCAAGGCCAAATCCGCTACAGCCAGCTTCTAAGCTGCTGAAAATTGGTGTTAAGAAGCTTCCATATTGTTTTAGGAATATAGCTATGGTTGTAAAGATATTCTTGGATAAACAATGTGCCATAAGCGTTTGGTAAGTGGATATTGGCTATGCTCTGTTAGGAAAAATCTGTTGCCAATGTTTTAAATCCTGGTGGTATATATGAATTAGTGTCAGACCAGCCTTTTTATGGTGCAGATAAATGCTCTAAAAGACAAGAAAAAATTGGTAACTTCATACATGTTGTGCTGTCAGGAAAACTGGAAGAACAGATTTTATAACAAAGTTGCTTTCATAGCCTAAATTTTCTCATGGATTATAAAGCTAGAAAGTATTATAATCTGGTTTGGATACCTATAAAATACATAGTGGGCTTCAGGGATTTGTTTGTTGTTTTTATTTTTAATGACAGTGTACCTCCAGATAAAAATACTCATTAAAAATGAAATCTGTGTAATTTATGTGCTAATAAGGGATGACGAGAAATTAACAGGATGGTAAAATTGTTTTAGAAGATGCAAACTATGCAGGTCCATCTGATTTTTTTCTTCCGCTCTCCTCTGTCGCATTCTTCTTCCTGTTGCAAGCTCCTTCCTCCTCCTGACTTTTGTGTTGTCTTTGCAGTTGACCCATAAAAATACTGAGCCAAGAAAAACCTTGGAATTTCTTTCTTCCAAAAACTGAAATTGTAGTCCCTGGAACAGCTTTCACTTTCTCAAGAGACATACAGATACTCTTTACTTGTTCTTCTTATACCCTTTAATTTTTTACAAGATTTCAAATTACCATTTGCCATAATTTCGCAACAGGTTTGTGACACACATATATCTCTGCTTTTAATGTATATCAAAGAGAGTACTGTAGGGCTACAAGCTAATACATTTCTTGAATTTCTTCTCGGAAAGGCTTTTATCTCTGTCATTTGTAGCACGTACGCTTTGTAAATAAACTGGAGTTTTCACTTCCCTGCTTTGTTACTGAAAGCTGTGATTTGAAACTGGAGCCATTCTGTTCCTCTGTAAAAAGACACTTGTTTATGTGTTGTCTAGAATATTGGGGCCTGCTTGCCAGAGGATGTGCAGTAGATGTGTCATCTTAGCACAGCATATTTTGTCTGCCCCTTCCCTGTTTTAAACAGTTGGGTTGAGAAATATTTTTTTCCCACAGCAGGCTTCTGCTAGCAAAGAAGGATAACATGACTTTATGCTGCTACTCTGATCCACTGCAATGAACTTTGATTTCAGTTCTGGATTTTCTCAATAAAACTGATAGCCTCATTTGGCATTACGTCTTTCAAGACTAAAGTTATTATCAATTGAAATTTCTGCTTATAAAGTTAATTTGATCCAAATTCTGTAATATATGGTGTATTGAAAATGCATAACGTCTTCCGAGTTACTGGAACATAGTAATAGCTTGGAAGTACTTTGTTTTTGGTGGGAATATTGGTTGCTTATTGGGTGACTTATATGAAGGTGGCATTTTAGTTCTGCAGGAATGAGATTGCTATCTCCTTCCTATTTGAGGCTGCTTACGATTTTGGGTCTGTAATTAAATGCTGTGATAACACAGACCTTTCCTCTGAAATGACGTTGCTAAAGTAACACAATAAGTAAAAGTGTGCTATTTCAGGTGTGATAATTGTGTTTAATTTCCCCTCTTCTATAGGCGTGACATTCATAGTACAGTTAAGGTGCTCTCACTTGGTCTCTCACTATGTCTACTAAGTGCTGCTACCTTATGACTAGAGATAATTATTTAATAAAATGCCTGTATGATTTCACTGTTTTTAACATTTTTTTACCTTACTGGAAAGTTATTTTCTCATTAAGATGTTTGTTTTTTCTTCAGCAAGAGGAAAAGAAAACACCTTATAAAAGCTTTGTTTTCTCTTTAAAAACACATATATAAAACCAACAAGTTTTGGTAATGATTACAAATAACTGTATTTCACTAAGATCATTCAGGTTCAGTTGACCTGTCACTTAAAAAGCGCTGGTTTCATTTTGACGTAATTTTGAAGCTGAGTCTTGTGGCATGAATTAGGGTTAAATCAGGAGGAAGCACATTTTAAAGTGACAGGTATAATTTCCAAACACAGCCTCATTGTTCTAAATTAAATAGTTATCTAAGGACATAACCTACCACTCTTTACTGTGATCTTGCGTGATAAACTCTCTCAAGATGTAAAGTCAACACCTAAGAAAAGTCCTTTTTTTAGTGGCTTAAAATGTGTTTCACCTGGAATAGGTGTTGAGGAACATATTGAAAAATAAAAACTGACTAATTCTAGTATTTCCTTGGAGAGACTGTGCAGGTAGGATTCCAAAACCAAAAATGAATGAGGGTTTGCTTTTCTGTAGTTGAGAGGCAAATAGTCACCGTTGCTGAGCTCATCATGAGGAGCCTCTGAGATCAGTTGTTCAGATTAATGATTTTCATGGTACAAAATCAGGTATTTAATTTATTAATCTTTCTATTTTTACTGCTTGAAAAAGTAAGTGTTTCCCTGTACTTCCAAATAAATTTTTCTGGTTTTTTTTTTCATGAAACACTGATTACTGTGACAACTTTGGTCATGGCTGCTGTTGTGGTTAGGCAGGTGGTCCTTAATCAGTTCTGCAGAGCTAGGAAGGATTTTCTTTTCAGAGCAGATTTGCTCTCTCTTAAAGTACTCACATATGTTCGCTTGAAATTAGTTCCTAGGATATTACTTAAAGTTGCTGTTTATCGAGATTGGACCTGAGAATGCTTAGCAGGAAAAAAAAGCCACACAAAAAGAAATAAATTAGTTATTATTTGAGTTTTTTTCTAAAAGAGAAGAGGCCTAAGTGCATTCAAAGAGCCTTGCTGTCTTGTAAAGTTCCCTCATTTGCACTGGGTAGGCCAATGTATCCTGTCCTACAGCAGGTAATTTTGCATCCAGCTAGGTTAGGAGATTCTTTAATGTTTTTAATTGCCTGACTTCTTTAAGTTAAACTGGGAAACATGTAAACACTGTTCCAGTTGATTACTAAAAGGGATACTTGCAATGTCAACCCTCACAAAATTCAGTGTGAATTTGTTAAGTCCCTACCTTATCTACTTTGCTTTCTTAACATTCATTATGTTTGTGACTGGTCTGAAAAGGGAGTGTTAATAGCTGAAGTACTACTTGAAGACAGTGTCCAGTGTTGCAAAGCAAGAAAAGAGACTTGTCTTCTAATCCTAAAGGTGTGGACCTGGAAAAGAAAAGGCTCATCCTTAGCTAAATGATATCTGCAAAATAGAAAATAGACATAAATAATTTCCCGTGGTGTGTTAACATCACAAAAATGAGTAAATGGTAGGGCTTGTATTTTCTAGCCATAAAGAATAGACGAATATTGCCAGTCTCCAGTGTTTGCACATATAAGATACCCTCCATATGGGTGACAGAGTTCTAGCCCAATCTGTTCTCTTCAAACCCATCCAAAGAAGAGGAATAAATCAATCTAACTTTTTTTTTTCCTGTGCCTAAAGGACTTAATAACTTACATATCTAGATTTTTAGCATAGATTCTTGAGGGCACATAATACTACATTTCAGCTTGTTACAGTGTTGTGAAAAATGCTGTTAAACATTTTGACCTATATCAGTTTTTCTTGGTTTAAATTTCTATTTCTGTTGCTCAATTAAATAAGAGAGCTTCCACGTGTCCTGTATAATTCTATGTACAACTGAGAAAAAAAATCTATTTACAGTGAAGCTGTATGACAATGAACTAGTTTCAGCAATCATTGATTCTGAGATGCTTATGTTGAAGCAAGAAGGTCCCCATGAGAGTGTATATCTTCACCAGGTACTATCCCATTTACTTCCACCATTACATCTGCATCAGTACAGAACTTCAGGGTAGGCAGTCTGTGCTATTCAGTTTAGCCCGCTTCAAATGGGAATAAGCTACAGTGATGAAAAAAAGAACAAAAAAAACCCAAAACCATTGGATTTTTTTTCCCTGTCAAACCCAAAAAACCTAATGCTGCTCTGCTGATAGCTGAAAGCTGCAGCATTAAAAATAATCTGAATAGGAATAGGCCTTTACTATTCTGAATAGCAGCTGATTGTTTCACTGAGAGCCCAGACTGCTGACAGAAGCTTATGATCATTAGACATAACCTGCCAAAATTGGCTTTTTACTAAAGCAAGGTCAGAACACTATTTGTGTTAAGTCTGACTAAATAGTACAATCTGTTGAGCTATTTGTTTAACTATTTTTTGTTGTTGTTTTTTTTTTTAGTGTAATGCTTGTGATTTCATGTAATACAAACTCTAAGTCCCGTTGACTTTCAGTGACATTTTAATTCTTTAATACCTAGGACGTGGCTGAAAATGGAAGGCAGGTTATTAAAGAACCCAAATAGTTTTGAAAGTAAGACCATACAAAGTTTCAAAAGTGAAATTCCAGTATGTTTCCCATAGTCAGTGTTGTCTGGGACACAAGAATGATCCTGACACCAGACTACCAGCCAGACAGTGTCAAAGTATCTGTAAAATAATCCAGTTATTAGTTGATTATGGAATCATCAAGAACCTTTTTCTTCATGTAACACAGGAAGATAAAACATGGTTGTGTTGCTCTGTTTTTTGAACGTGTGTTGCTCATTTTTTTTTAATACTGGAAAGGGCTTTGTGTGACTTCAGATTAATTATAAAAAAGAAAGTATTGTATCACAAATGAAAAAAATGCAACATTCTCCCTATTGTTTTCTAGTGAAAAGGAAACTAGAGTGGTATGGACTTTATGCCTGCTGCTCCAAAGTGGAAAACCTTACAACCTGTTTTAGGAAGGACTGTCTTTAAGATATTTTTCCAAATCCACAGTTACTGAAAATCTGCTGCATTTTGGTTTTTAAACTGCTATTCTTTTTTCATTTGGCTCCGGACCAAAGGTATTCTAAGTCTTCAGAAAGTCTTTTAGAAGTTCTGCCTAATTTGAGAAGCTTTTTCTTGATCAAGCAAGCAGAATCGATATATGAGATGTTTCTAAGATCCTGGAATGTAACTTTAAGAAATTACAACAGCTACAAGTTGTGAGCCAAATCTCTGCCTTACACAAAATGTACCAGTGATAAATGAAGGTCTTACTGACCTAATAAAATGCTACAGATTGATATTCCTTTTGTTGAGCAGCCTGTAATTTCATTAATTTTATTGACAGTAATTATTACAACTTGAATTTATGGTAGCCATAAAGAAAAGTTAGTCAACCACATGAAAATGTCAGCATGCTCACTTTGGTAGGAGCAGGCTGAAGATTTTTTTTGGGGGGTGCTGGCTGTTGATCTGTGGTCTTCTTCCTGCAGTTGTATTTGATTATAGTTGATAAAGGCTAGAGAATGGTGCTTTCGGTGTCCCTCTCACAGTTCTGGTTGTAAAATTGCAAATAGGTTCTTGTAGCCTTGTGGCTTTGGGCCTGTGGTTTCATTTGTTTTCTTAAAATTGTTGAGAGAGAGGCTGATAGAGCTGTATGAGACATCAAACTATCTATTCAGCTGGATGAAAAAGCTGAGAGTATAAGAACTAAACTTTGAGTGAGGATTTTCAGTTCTTTTTCTGTATGTATAAAAGTAAGAAGCTAATGAAATCCCACATTTTTTTCAGCCAGGCAAATTGACGGTTCACTGATTTGTTGGAGGCTTGCCTGAGCTGGATATACAAGACCAGGCCTGCTTATATTAAACACGTGCCAAAATTTCTGTATATACTTGTGCAAAAATTAGCACGAGTTGCTACTGTTGGAGGATTGTACAAACAAGTAGGGGTAATGCTACTCTAAGTATCCTTGCCTAGACAGAGCAGCACCTCCTGTAAAGAACCCCTGTGAATATGAAAATAACATATAGGATCATGTTCCTACCTCTTCAAAACAAGCATCTTTCCTAAGTAAACATATGAACTGGAAGAGGAGTGTGTGTTCTCTAGGCTGAAATTAAGAAATTAGAGTTTTGTGCCTCTTAACTAGAACTAACTGGAGATAACAAATACTAAAATTTTTTAAAATATCATAAATGTCCTAGCAGAAGATTGCCTTTGTACTAGACATGCTACTGGGTAGTAAAATATTTTCAAATTTCACCAGACATCAGAGTCAAAACTGTCATGATCGTGTCCTGAAAAAAAATGTGGGCAGATACATCCAAGCTTGAAATAAACTCCAGCAAGTCAATGAAGTCAAGAAGGTATTTTTGATTAGAAGATTTTAAAATAAAGTTTCTGTAAGAAAAATACTTATAAGAATAAAAAATTTACAATGGCATGTATTAATTCTTTTTAAAAAAAGGATGATTACCAGCTGCAGCTATGTCATGGAGCTGGTCATGTTAATGCTCAGTTATAGAATAAGAGATGTGAAAATAATGGTGAGTATGAATAGGATCCTGAATTCTGGGAAACTTAAAAATTACAAAATCTTTGTTCAGTTTACATCCTTGTACCTCCAGTACAAAACAAGTCTTTCTTGCTAAGTAAATTAAACAAATTCAGTGATTTCTTCTGTCATTAAAACTTCCATTGTATAGCACATCTTGCTATTTCGATGTAAATATTGGAGAGACACAAAAAGTTTCTAAGCTTACAAATGAATTTTACTGTATGAGTTAATTTGCAAGCAAGAGTCTCTTCCCTGGGAAGACTTTCGGAATTTGATACAATCTACCATATCCCACCATTAAAATATTTGTATTTCAGAAAGACTTTTTAAGAGTTTATGGATATATAGATAAAGATATATAAGCCATAAATGAAAATCCAAGGAGGAAATCACCCAAAGAGCACTCTTTGTTATGATGGTAAAAGTTGTTATAAATCCCAGAGTCCTGGCTTCCAGGCTGTTACTGATTTTGAAGCCTCAGTTGAAATTGCCTGTCCCTGTACTCTTTTTTCTGAATGGAAGCTGTCCCTAAAGCTCCCTGATCAAGAGCACAGAAAGAGATACTGTTCTTATCTTCCTAACAGATGACAAAGTGAACCTGAAGGTGGTTGAGCTTATTTTTCTCCGTACTGTGCTCTTAGCTTGGAGGATTGTGCTCTAGAGGAGAATTTGGGCAAAACTACGGAGATAATACTTGACTCTTTCTGAAAAGACTTTTAATTTCTATTTTAACTTGATGCATGGAAGAAAAAAAGATTTAATGTCTTATTGCAGTAGCCATTCTCTTCCAGCTTCACCTCTCCAGGTATGTATATATTAATGGTTCAGCTGACATACACCAGCCTTGCACCTTCCTCGCTGCAATACTACAGAAGGTTGCAACAGAGGATGTAGTAGTATAGGCAAGTGCCAATTTAGTCACTGTTCTTTTCTAAGCTTGGTATTGTCAAATCTTAACAAGACTTTCCTAAAGCAGACTTCTTCCTGGTGGCCTGTCTTCACTGCTTCTGCAGTTTCAGAAAATTTAATAAAATTAATAGTTCTAATTGTTACTAAGTAACAGGCTATCATTAACCAGGAGGTTGAATGCTATGATGTAGTGCATTTGGAAACTATGAAGATGTAAGCAGAAGAGAAAATTGGCTTTGTACATGCATTTTAAAACTTTCTATGAGTCTTGAGATGGCTATATTTGTTCAAAGACACAGCTGTTAGTCCTAATCAAATACTTATTATTAGCTGAATTTCAAAGATTTTAGCAGATGAGTTTGTCACCATTAAGGTCCATCCTGCACAAGTGTATCCTTTGAACTGTAAAAAACATCTTTAGATGAAAAACTTATTGTTATCACTGGATTTGTAAAATCAAACAAAACATTATCCATAGCCAAAACATTAAATATGCTGTGTATTGTCTCCATGGGGCATTTGTATCCAAAAATAGAATTTCTAGGTGTGAACTGCAGTAAGCCATGACCTGTTCATATACTTCATATGCATCTGCAATCTATTAGTTTTTTGTTGCTTAAGGAGTTACTGTCAGTGCAACTGAAAACAGGCTTACAGGATGGCATGCAGTTTCTATCTGGCAAGTTAACTAATGGATATAACTCTAAATGTGAATGTTGTGAAAAAAAAATAAATAGTTACCCCTGGAATCTTGTACATTTAGTGTGCGAGAAGAGTAAATTGGGACTGCCACATTATAGGTGCTGCTTAGAGCAATAGAAAACTTGGAGTAGTGCCTCTAAAAAGATTTCAGTTAATCCTGCATTACTTTATTTCCTTACATTGTACTGCTGCAATGTCTGTCAGCAAGTACGTGAGTCAGCCTCCCCCTCGTCTGATTTCATCGTACAGATAAAGCATTTGAAAGCCAGTTACTGTTCAGAAGAAAGCAAGTGCGTGTGGTATGGATCCTATAGTTAGATACATAAAAGATATAAAAATATGCAGTGCGCATAGAATGAATCTGTTCATTATCTGTTACAAATTTGATTCTGTTTATATGTTTACTCTAAGAAAGGATAAGATCTGTACATAGAGTTGTCTTGAATCATAGGAATACTGTTGATAAGTAGAAAATGTCATCCTCTAAGTGATTATTTTTGCCTTTAGACATGCAAATATTTTTTCTTCATCTAAACCATCATTCAAATTTGCATTCTTGCCATTCTGCTTCATTTAAAAAGAAATATTATTTCCCTTGTCTCACTTACCTTGTTATGCTTTTGTGCTATTCTTTTGATTTTTATTAAATAAGACAATTTTCCACTAAAAATATAATCCTTCTCAAATGTGATAGGGTGATTTTTTTATATATACTTTCATAAATTTATCTTGTCCTTTGTATTAGTGAATCAGCACAGTTGCATCTTTCATTGTACTGTGAGTTCCTTTTTCCAGGTACAGACTTCCTGGGAAGCATAGTCACCCTGCAAGCCCCACTTCATACTCTGGCATTCAGATTTCACCTGTTCCTAGAGCAGCAGTGTCTTCTCTGGGACTGCTCAGCTCCAGGCATCTGTCACAGGGACCCAAAGATGACCAAGTACAGTGCAGAACTGTATGTTTTTCCCCTCTGCCATCATACCACAAACCACATCTTTTTCAGGTTCTTCCTCTCCTCTCTTATGTGAGGCCAAAAAGCAGGAGAAGGGCAGTGTCATGGTTTAAAACTCCAGTCTTGCCACTATTCAGTTATCTCAAGGCTATGCCTCTTCCTAAGCATCTTTGATCTTGTGCATCTCTAAGATTGCTAATACTTTATTTTTATTTCTGAGGAATAAGATGTTGAGCTTTGAACAAAGATTTTCAAAAACATCTGCATTTTAAATATGGGCTGCAGTTTTAAGAGAAAAAAAAAATTACCCTGCAGGTCAAATCTTTGAATGGGCAGAGAATCTGTAATTTTATTTTCCTGCTGGAATTTTCTTCTGGAATTTCCTTCTTGAATCGCATCACAGTGATCACACTGGAATCGATCACACTTTGCACTTCCTCAGGTCCCAGCCCAGATGCCCATCCCTCCCACTTCAAGATCTTCTTAATGTTACCATGCTTAAATAGTTCAGGTGGAAATTTTCCTCTGAGTTTCTGACTTATGGCAGAGAGGGAATGTTGTTGGTTTTTTTTTTAATTTAGTCAGAATATAATGAATCTTCTGAAGATGAGATTTGAAAAACCACATTCTTTAGTCATGTTGTAGGGTTTTGGTGTTTAATTAATACTAAATTGCAATAATTTGGCAGCTATATTATTTGGCACATAGACTTGAAATTTTAGTTGTTTGGAGGGAGGCAGAGAATTACCATGGCTCTATACTTTTCCTGAGAAAAAAATAAGGAATTATAGATGCTTATAGTTTTCTCTAAATTTTAAGCTAACTTGTAATCAGTCTCTCTGACGCTATTGATTATGCCAGAAAATGCAGTAGCAGAGGTTATGGAAGGCCTTTTCTGCAACTAGTCTTGACCTACATAAGTTGGACAGAGGCAGTCCTCATGTTTTTCTTCTCCTTCTGGCAACCTGGAGTAAGGAAGGCAAGTTAAAATGCAAAGGATTGGGGAAAAAAAAAAAAGACATGGCATAGGATGAGGGAGACCCTAATGTTGGGGGAGGGACAAAGGAGAGTTTTAAAAAGAGAAAGACAATAATAAACATATGAAATTATTTAGGCATAGAAAGGGAATTTTTAGGAATTGTATTCTGTGTAAGTGAAAAGTCTACAGAGTAATCAGAACAGTGTACAGTTGCTATAGCATGCCACTTTCTGGAGCCTGGAAATAAAGCCAGTACTGTCAAGGTTCCCCATTCTGCCCACATAGGGAAGATCAATCATTTTTCCATTCATACTGCTTTCCTTGCTCCCATCGTAACAGTCCACAAGAGGGCTTAATAGCTTGGGCTTTCTGCTGGTGTTGCTGACCCTACTAGTGGGCAGACGTGGAAGAGGCAGCAGTACTCGAAAAAAAAATATGGGGCAGAGGTCACTACCGAAGTGTGTGGGGATGAGTAAGGAGGCAGCAGAAAGACTTGGGGGGTGGCGGAACAGAAAAGAGAGCTGACAAGAGGAGGCAAGCCAGGGAAACCTTGGGAATATGCAAAAGAAGATACAGTTGTGACGCTGATGTCCAGCTACAAACAATTTGAGGAAAAATTTAAAAATCCATTTGATAAACTGCTTCTTGTTTGTAATCATCAAGCATATTGAAGCTTTGGCTCCCTAGCTTTGCTCTGTTGCCATTCTGTCATGTGTTCTGTAGGGTTTTTTGTTCCTAATGAAGTGCCACGTGATCTTCGTTACTTAGAGAGCTGAATATTGATTTCTGCTGTATAGCGTGTTACTTCCTGACAGTCTTGAAGCCACCAACCACTGCAAGACATTGATCACAAAATTCCTTGCCAACCACTTTGGTCTAAAATTATCACTCAAGCTGTCATACCTGAACCCTGTAATGCTCTAACTGAGACACGTATGGGTGAAAGGGTAAAGATGAAAGAATTCCAACTACTTATTGTTCTAATCCTTCTTGAGCTCATGATAAACATTTATTTTTACACCTGTTCTCTTACTTGCTTATGGCTTCTTTTTATTAAAGAGTTTTCCTTCTTTCACCATTCCAGCCCTCACCTGCTGTATAACTACCCATTTTGCTGGGGATTTTTTGTTTTCTTTATGCATGTTTTGACAAGATGCCTTTAATAAATTCTGTAGAAGATGATAGAACAGAATGTGGCTCTCACATTCTTTTGAATTCTGTGCAAATATAGTCTGCATCATCATCAGGGCTGTGCAATGCATTGTAATAAAATGGCTTTTTGGAGTTGCGCCAGTAGAGATTCAAAATTTACCAAAAACTACAAGACTTTCACTACAGTTTCACAAACCTGTGCTGTCTTTGCACTTAGCCTAGGCTAGGTTGTCTTTTTTGTCAAACTATGAAAATCTTCATTTTATATAAATGAAATAGAGTAGGCAAGAAATAGGATAGTATTTTCTGGCTTCCCTCTGGTAGTTCAGTTTTCTTTAATTTTTATTTCAAATCAAGACTAGGTTTTAAAATGTTGATATTAAGATATTTAGCAATGTGGATCCATGGTGAAAAGTAGTACATGAGTAGATGAATATGAAACTGGAGCCCAAAGTGCTTTCTACAGGAGGCTGCAGCAAAACAGACAATTAATAACAGTAATGCATTAAGTGTTAGTTAAGGAATTTGCAAGACCTGAATTTAACTCTTTTAGATCTCAGATTAATTAGAAAGGTTCTTGACTCCACAAAGTCCATATTTTACTTTAAGTTCTTGTACAGAGTCACTTCCCTTCAGCAAAGTATTTCTTACTATTTGAGTCACATACAATTTACTGAAACACAAGTTATTCCGCATTTGTTCAGAAAGGATGGTAGAACTGTAAGGCAGACTAGGAGCCTGAGCTCAGTTACAGAAAACATTGCTATTATTGTTTAAATAGGATTCTTCCTGGACAGAAAAACAGATGCATATGGTAAAATGCTGTATTCAGGCATTTCATTATATTTGACTGCATTTTAATCTGTGCAGTGACTAAGCTTATAGTGCCCCTTGCTGCCTAATTCCTCAGACTCCTACCATTGACAGTAGTATGTGTGCAACCCTCATGTTTGCCCTTGGATTGGAGGCTCGATTTTAGAGTTGGCACACGTTTTTGAGATCAACAATTACATAGATACATCTCACCTTTCACCATGTAGTTTCTATCGTGTCTGCATAAAGTCGTAAAATGAATCAGGAAGAAACACAGAGAGGAGGACCAACAAGATCCCTTTAGGACCAGAGAGCCTGCAAGGCTACGCTTCGGGCAGCCACCGCTGTAGTCTCTACTTTCACAATGCAGATCGAAGTGTGATAAAGTGTGTAGGTCACGGTCATGAGTCCCTGACTGCTGGCTGTTGCATGAAAGTTGATGTTCTCCGCTAGCAGCCACTGTTTGTTTTTCGCTGTTGACACAGAGCTGAGATGTTGTGTCTTGTTACCAGCTCTACACGGAAAGTGCCACTACCTTACTCTGTGCATGCAAATATTTACTGGATGTTTGGACAACCAGATGAGTAAGTCCAAAAGAGACAATCAGAGAAGTGCATACAGCAGGGTTACTACAAGGGCATACTTAGGCTGCTGCCAGGTTTTCTGTATTGTCACTGCATAGAAACAACAGGTATGGCAAGGAAGAGGTTAACTCTTTAGGACTTTATCTCTACTACAACTTTTAGAGGAATCAAGAGAAAACTGTATTCTAGTTTCTTTTTTGCAATTGTTCAAAAACAAGCAATAGCTTTTTTGTATTAATTGAGTAATCATCTCCAAAAATTAGACTTTTAAGATTTTGTTGTCCAGAATTACTCATCATTCTTTTTTTTTCATGTGGATACATCACTCTTCAAGTGTTTTTAAGATGTTCATACATGCAACAAAATAATTTATTGTAAATTTTACCTCTTTTATAATGAGTCAGTTTTTTGATGGCCATATTGGTTTGGCTGAGAAACATGAGATAGTTTAATTGCTATTATGTTCTTCTAGAATATATCTAAACTGTTTTAATCAAACCAAGCTTTAAATAAGTTGTTATTTTGTTTTCCCTTGAAGTCTTTCCTTCTGGATGTCATGTGACTTAAAAATATGATCCGATACTGAAGTATTCTTCTCACTTTCTTTTTTACTGAGCAGCTTGAACATGCAAATCCTAGAGGTTCAAAATACAAGTAAAAACTTTATTTTTTAAACATCAAATTAAAAGCTACTGACATTGTTTATTTTTGAGATCTATCTCAGAATGTGAACTATTCTTAGACTTAGCCATAACAGTTTAAATTTGGGGACTTTTGGTGTTTCACAATATATGGATTATACCTCTCATGGACAAAGTCTTGCGCTACACAGCCCTTCTGTAGAGCAAGACTGTGCAGTGCCCTAAACATTAGCCCACCTTTGCATGTGCTGTTTAGGAACTGAAGTCTTGCTGCTGTGGTTTTACTTATTAAACACACAAAAATAATGTTACAAAAATAAAGTAAATTCCAGTCATGTTGCTAGCCAGAATCAAATATTATTGCTATACCATATGCTTCTGTAAAATATTTTTATAAAATAAGTACAGAAAAGTAATTCACCTGTTGAAACACTTGTTATTTTATGATAAATTAAGCTATGAAGAACTACTGTACACTGTTTGAGAAAGTATGTAATGGTAATGTAAAAACAGGAATAGATTTATTTAATGCTGATATAGAAATCGGTTCCTAGTTTTACACTAATTTCCATTGATTTTAATAAATATTTTATATTTTTGAAAAGGCAAATATTGGTATTTTCACTAATTAGCTATACCTACTTTTTCTTCATTTGCTGCCTTTTCAACAGAATGCTTAAGGAGATCCTTAAAGCCAGTATGATGAGCATTTGTGTATATGAGTAAATGTATGTTTGGAAGGTGTATGAGGGGTGCTCTTGGGGAAGCTGCCTGGACTGTAAAATGTTGCTTCTCTGGAACAAGGGTAGTAGATGCTGGCTGTGCTGTATTATATTTTATTTGTTTGGTGGTGGGTTTTTTTTCATGTATTTTGTAAAGGGAAAGCTTTTATTTAATTTTGAATATCTTTGATTTACCATTCCTGAAACACACAATTTAAAAATACACTCAGCACAATACTTGCACTGGGACTTGCATGTTTTTTTCAGAGAATCCAACACCATCAGAGCAGATGGTGGGTGGGAACACACTGATGCCACATCCTTGAACTCCTTTGTGTGTTAAGAACAATGTCTCTTTTAAACAGAACATGTATCTTAAATAAACCTGGTAGAAGTAAAGGGGATCAAATTTTAAAATATTTGAGAACTTGCTTGTCAAAATGAATCTTTATTTTGTTTGCTGGGTGGCAGTGATAGTAATTTGCCACTGTTTAAAAAGTGAGAGGAATGTATGTGCGTTTTGGGGTAGCGAAGTATGACTTTTCCCAATAATCCTGTCATCAGCTCATTTATTGCGTGTGACTTTAAATAGTTCTCTGAGAGCCCAGTGTGAATACCACTACCAGAGCGAAGTGGAAAAAAAAAAAAAAAAAAAAAAAAGAGGGTACTCGTAAAGAAGAAGTCATAAAGTCTGGAGCTCTCGCCAGATTTCCTTTGCAAGGTGAGGTGTGGCCCGGGCTGTGCGCGGAGCTGCCGGAGGGCCAGCCGCCCTCCCCGCAGAGCCCAGGGCCCGGCCTGGCTGGGGTCCAGGCAGCCAGACGCCAGGCCCTGGGCTCCCAGCGCTGGGAGAGGCCGCTCAGCCCGCTCATACAATGGTATTATCTCAGGCCAACCACCGCTGCAGAAACTCTCAATGCTTCCTGTCCTTAGAGTAGCAGCACAAACTGTCCGCTTTCCAACCGCTTGCTGACACACTCACCAGCACTCGGTCGCCAGACTAGCTGTGTAAATGTCTAAAGCTACTTCTTTCCTGGGATTTACAGACACTGCATGCAGTAATGTATTGTATTTTTAGTCTCTTCTGTCATGATCGACAAGATCATGAGTCACACAGAGAATGAGAACAAGCTTCTATTTCAGGTTCTAGGACACCAGCGGAGTCTTATAGTAAAAAGAATATAAATTCTTTAATAATCTAACACTTCTTTGCAATAAATGTCAATTTTAGTTACGTCTAAAAGTAGCGGGATATCTTAAATCAGTTCTTCTGTTCTTTGACTTAGTTTAGTTTTAATTACAGAACTTATGAAGAATCATTTAATGTGAACTATCTTATGGGTAGGAAAGGTAGGAAACCTACTAGAAAGGAACTTCTATTTTACACATCATCTTTAAAAAAAACCTGAGAACAAGTCTGATATTGTCTGTCATGCATGTTTCTGACTCCGTTTTGTCTCTTGCTCTTGAGGTATGTCATATGCCTGTTGGTGATGAAGAATAATAAGATCTCGTTTTCTGTAAGATGTTAATGAAATATTAACAACTGACTTATGAATATTTAATAAACATTTCCATTAATTTTAGCTTGTAAAATGTAATAGCTGTTTAGTATAGATATAAAGACACAGTTGACTTAGAAAATTAATTTATGATTGAGATACTTATATGTGTGTATTGTGGTAGGATGGGCCAGTTTCTCAGCTTAATTTGAACTACAGATGTGTCTGGTAGACTATCTTCTTAGTGGAATGAGGGAATAGGATCTATCAATAGTAGTTAAAAAGCTGAACTTTTAACTTTTATTTCTGTGCAGTAACCAAATCTCATTGCAGGAAGAAGGAAATATTTTTCATGCTTACTAATGCTTAGTCTTAAATATTCCCGTACAAAAGTAAAGGAATGTCCGTTATGTTTAGTGAAATGTAGAGAGAGGGGATAATTCAGGTCTTATGAAGTGCAAATTTTTTTATTAAGACAGTAGCTATAGTTTTGGTAAGGACTATAATGCCAATGCTGGGGCTTGTGCAACAGTGAGAAGTTAAAAAGATAAAAGCCACAAGTTTTAAAATGTTTGCCTTCTTTCAGAAAAAAGTCTGTTATAGTCATCATTCATACCAGTCAAGCTGGTGCAGTCACCATAACGTGACATGATTTTGTATACATAGTTTGACTCAGATGGCATTATTTGGAGGAAGACAGTTTTGTGTTAACACAAGTGTGTTTATGAGATGACGCTAAGCGTCTCAGTTTGACATACCAAAGAAAGAGAAAGAAGTTTTTAATATACTTGTTTCTCTATACAGTGCATAATGCCCGTTAGATTTAAAAAAAAAAATCTTCTGTACTTTTCTCTGCATTTTTATCTTAAAATTAATAAATGACTGACTTACTTATATCTCAGGGAAGTTTTAACAGAATTTCAGGTGTAGAAGGTTTCCTGATAATCAGGAAAACATCGAGTATTTGCCATATAGTTATCATTTGATCACTGTCTAAATCCATAGCTCCCTTTACAGAAAGGAAGGTTGCACTGCTTTTTCTATGATCCATGGATATGACAACCCCTCCCAGTGCCAGTGTTGTTAATAAAAATATAGGATGCAGATGATGAAATCAACTACATAGATGTACAGTAAAACCAGTACACATAGAGTTAAAGCAAGACCTAGAAAATTAGGTCTTAATCATTCTAAATTGATAGTGAAGATCCTATGGTGTCTTATCAGAGTTAGTTCAATGTGACCTACCATCATTCCTTACTCATCACTTTTATGAATAGGTTTTTTACTGATTTCTCTACTAGTCACAGTAAATAGATTTATGAAATTTCAATGATGTTTTTTAGACTTTAAGAAAGTAATTTGCCTTTAATTAATCCTGTTGGTTGAATTGCTTAGAACAAATAAAGTACAGAAAAGAAATTTCTTAGCTGGATGCGTCTTAGTTTTGCAATTAGCTTGACAGAGAAATTAAGACCCTGATTTAATAGCAGTTGTCTTCACAGGTATCACTGGTTTACTTAAAACTCATTCCTTCAGTTGATTCTATTAATGTAACCCTCCTATCTGTACTTTTAGAATCATGTGCATACCAGTAAGATCAGATCATTTAGCTTACTTTAAGTGAATTTTACTAATAAAGAAAAAAAAACAACAAACCACAACCATAATTTTCACACAAAAGATTTATCAGGAAGTTGCTTCACACTGGTGAAATGTGACTAGTGGAAGTGTCGTTTCTGCACTGTTATTTCTCTGTCAGACTACTTAGTCCCCCATTCTGAAATGCCAATTTGAATGTTAATTTTTCTGTAGGTTTTGTTACAAAATAGGGAGTGTTTATAACTACCTGTATATTGGATGTAAGCAAATATTTTCAGCAAATAATTTGTCCATACAAAAATTCCATGTGTTTGTTTTCTGGAAAGTGCCTAAAATAAAATTTAAAAGTTAACTGGAAAACCATTCATAAAGTCTCATCTCTAGCTGCTTCCAGCTCACCAGATAATAGACAACATTTGTATGATTCTTTCCCTAGAAAAATATGTGTAATATAAAGGATCCTTAAGCTACAATATTAATGTCATTTTGAAGTGAAGTGGTTCATGAACATAAGAGCTCCTATGTTTTTGTTTCTGTGCTTGTACTTTAAACACGTAAGTTATGGTAGTTAGTTTAGTGACTGTATGTCTGTCTATCTGGAAAGATAATATCAGGAATGGATGGGTATTTAGTATGTTCATAGATTCATAGGTTTTCTGTCATAGTAGGGACCTCACAAGTTGCTCTGTTGGCCAGCTTCATGCAGACGTGTCTGTAATGCTCACATCTGCAAGAGTGGTGATAGTGAAATAGCTTAGCTCTTTGCTGAAGCAAGCTAATGGCCAAGTCTGCTCAGGAGAGTGAGAAACTATGGCTATCACTTGCTAGCTTCAGTGTCTGGAAGAAAGACAGAGCTTTTCTCATGGGAAGCCAAGACCGTTTCTCAGGAGGCAAGTTAGACCTAGACTTTATGACATAATTAAAGCAGTTTGACATAATTTTGATTTGGTTTTTTTTTCAGTCTGAAGACTTGTAATGCTTCTTTTCTTAAGTAAGAAATTAAAGATAGCTTTTTCACTGGTCTATGAAATTCTTCCCTCTTGAATTTCCGTCAGTGTACTTGGCAGTGTTACATATGCCTAAGCCCAAACTGTAGTTCTCGAGATCTTTCTTGTCTTACTGCTTGATCATGTCCATGACATTCTGTACGAATAAGTACATTTATGTCTGACATCCCTGTTAGGATGTATGTCAAAATCAAAACCATATTTTCAAGGTCTGTAGAGGAATACTTGTGTAGTGTAAAAGGGAAGGGGAACTTAAAATGTGGATAGTTTAATCTATATTGATCAGATTACAGAAACATTAATTAATTAAATTAAGGGGGACAAGTTTCCTTTTGTTCCCTCTGTAGAGATAATTTTAATATATGCATTGCAGGGCTTTGAGCAACCTCTTTGTCTTCTGCCCATGTATGCTTTTTCTTCTTTCTGAAGATGACGTATTTGTTCATTTAAATGTACTGAAGTTTATTTTCATGTTGCCAATTTGGGAACTAGTAACAGAAGATTTAGCCACTGCTTACCTGGAAGCTTAGTTAGACTTTGTGTTATCAGGCTGTATTGATACCTGCCTTAGGCTGTTTTAAACTGACTCTTGTCTGTCAGCAGAAGTGTGTTACATTTTGGATTGTAGTGCAGATATATGTTGTGACTGCCTTTATCTCTGTATAATATTTACATACAATATTTTCAAAATATCAGTGCATTTTTAGCTATTGGTTTAAATATTTAACTAGAAATAAAGGGGAATCAGATCCATTAGAACTGACGGCTCCATATGATATGCTGGAGCTGATCAGTGGGGTACGCAAACTCGTTTTTTGCAGCACTGGATAAAAAAATGTGGGAGAAAAAAGGAAGGTGGAGAAAAGGATTAGGAGGCATCAGGGAAGACTTTGAAGCTAGGGACTGGGAAAATCAGTTTCAGATGGGAAGGTTAAGGGATCAGCTGATATTGCAGAGAATGAGGATGAAGAAATTGGAAAATGGGTTTCCGAGGGCTGTGGAAGCTTTGGGGAGACTACGCACAGGTATAGGACTCTCCTGGTCTCGTTCTGTTGAGATACAGGATCTTTACCTTTTCTAGCACTTCCTGATGTTTCCTTCCAGTCTTGCATTGGTCCTAACTTCCTAGGCTGCTGGGAATGAAGAGGGAGAATAAATTTCTGCTGTGAGGAAAAAAAGAGATTGGGTAACACCAGAGGCAGAAGAACGGGAGAGATGAAAGCATAGACTGCAGCCATTTATAAAGCTGTTTTTCTGTCTTGATTACAGCAGCTGACAGCAAAAGAAAACAGTAGATGTTTGATTCTGGAAACCACCTCTTTTAGGGCAAGTGAAATATTGCAGCCTTGCTGCGTAGGCAGCATAAAGTTGTCCCTGATTTAGACAGTGGCTTCTGTTGTAGCTGGGTTTGCAAGTACCATATTTTAACCTTCAATAAATTGAGGTCACAGCATTCTGAAATGAGGATTTCTTTTACTCATACAAGTCCATGTTCATTGTGGTTCCCAGCTGCTCTACTGATATTTTTTAATTATTACTTATATCTGCATAGCACACACTTTAATAACTACTATAAAAGTGATCAGCATTTGTATTCCACCCTTGCATTGTCCTTGGTACAACTGAATACAGCATTGTGCTGTACATTTTCACAAAGACGTCCACAGATGTTCTGAAATCATTGCTCATTAGGATCATAACTTCTGGTTTTAAAGGAAAAGCTTGTACTACACTGTCTAAGTTGGAGATTCTCCCTTGGATCAGAATGTTTTTGCAAAGGGGGAACTGTATTTTATACCGAGTTTGTGTGACTGTCAAAATCTTTATAGACCTGAGTATTAGTCACCTTCAAAGTCAAGTCGGGAAGGGAAGCAGTCAGACATTACTATTTTCAGTCAGTTAAAAGTTGAAAGATTTTAATAGGAAATTCCAGGAATTATTTTTTTAACATTTTGGTTTAGATTTTTTTTTTTTAGTATAATAATAAGACAAAAGAATGGTTATTCAGTTCTTGGAAAATTTTGTAATTACAGACAATTTAGGCTGGTAATTGTATGGATGGTTTGATGTTCATTAGTGAGGCCTCCTGCTTTGGTGTAACTTCCCATACCCTGGTCAAGGACAAGTGCAAAAGACAGTCTTCATATGGCTGATGAAATCACTTTCAGATGGTTCCTGCTGCTTAACCAGTGTCTGCATCATTAAGTTATTATTATAAACACATCACTATAAATTAAGATAAGAATGAATGAGGGAATAAAAGGAAGAGGAAATTACTGAGACCTCATATTTCTGAAAACGCTTCAATAAAACAATTCTGTACGTATAACAATAGAATACCTAAAACTACTTTAAAATTCCTATTCCAAATTTATCTCTAGTTAAAATTTAAAGTCTGCAGTGTCACATTATATGTGTATTTGGCCACTAGCTTTAAACAAACCCATTCCATACCTCCACTCTTTCCTTTTAAAAGTCCCTCTTTAAAATACACTTCTTGCAAAAGGCTCATAATGTCTTCTAGCTGCCATGAAGAGATTTGTTTGCCAGTTTAATATTTGATTTTTATTTGTTTGTTAAAGCCTCAGAGCTTTTTGCATAATGTCCCAGATGTGAGTGAAGGAGGAGCTTGAAATCTTAGGCATCTCAAGAGATTCCGCTAAATGTGATGTATTTGGGTCCGACTGTCCTGGGCCCATGCGAAAGACAGAATTGAGGTCCTTTAGTGAAGGAACATAGAATTGTTTTATCTGTCTAATGCTGTCCAAATAATATTAAAGCAAGGGTAACTGGTTTATATGCATGGAGTTATATTGCTGAAATACAACATACTGGGAATTATTCATGTTAAGGGTAGATACATAACTTAGGATATTTGAAGGTCTGGAAGAAGTTGTGGATGCTCCATCCCTGGAAGTGTCTGAGGTCAGGCTTGGCAGGACTTTGAGCAACCTGATCTAGTGAAAGCTATCCCTGCCCATGACAGGGTTGTTGAACTAGATGATCTTCAGAGGTTCCTTCCAACCTAAACCACTTAATGATTCTGTGATATACATGGACTTCCTGTTGTTTCTTAACTACTACTCCAAGCAGTTAGATCCATGGTCTAGATGTTTGACAAACATGTTGTTTAGCTGGGTACTAAATGAAAATTACTGTCTTTTACTCTGTCTGAATGTATTCTGCCATTTTAAAAATAACCTTCCAGTTGTAATTGTTAAGCATATATTTTGAATTATCAAAGCTAGATTTTGTCTGTCTAGGTCTACAAACCTGTAGAAGCTCAAGCTACTAGTTGTTGTAATTGCCAGTCGATACAGTCGTCTACATATTGTAGCAATGGCCATTTTTAAAGGTGATTGTTTTAGATACTCTTTGTTTTGTGGCTGAAAATATGTAACAAGCAATTGCAGAAAGTAAAAAAATAACTCATAATTTGACTGCATATTTGGATAGAAAATTATGTATTTGGTACTGTGATGTCCAAGGATTAATAACTCAGTCAGATGGAGAAGTACTACATGATTTAGATTGCAAATCAATGTTTTGATTGGGTGATCAACTTAAAGTTTTGGTGCAAATTAACACAGAGGTAAGTCTAGACAATGCAGTTTCATTGAGTATGCTCTTCATCTCTCCTGTCTCCCAGATATTTTCAGAATTTGAAAAGGAGAGCAGATGAGAGAGGAAAGGAAAGGGAGTTCAGAACCGAGGCTTCTAGGCCTCTGAGTTACATACAAACCAGAACGTTTTAAATATTTTATTCGATTTCTGTGGAAAAATATCTAAAATGAGGGATATGTGTCATTTCAGAGAGACATTTTAGTCTTCTAGATGTTACCACTTTCCACATTTGTAAGATTTGTTAGATCTTGTACACCTTTGGTTGGGTTTTTTTAGTCATTATATTGAATAGGTATCAACAAGTGTTTGACTTCTAGTAGTTTTAATGGAAGTAAACTACAGATGTTCACATTACGATTCATTACGTTAGATATCTTAGAAGTTTTAAAAGAACAAAGCCTTATAAACATGCTCAACTGTAACTTTAAATTAGTAGCACCATTTGTATGTTTAACCAAACAGATACATTTTCAGATTTGTTGTGTAGGTTGTAACTGAAACCCAAAAGCCTGTGTTTGGATTATGCCCATTATGTAACTGGTATAATAGACTTTATTTTTTAAAATAAATAAAATAATCATAATTCAAAAGAATTAGTGTAAAACTGAATAATTTGGTAGCATTAAAAGATCCAGATGGAAAAATAACATTTACATAGTAATGGGCAATGTCTCATTTCATGCACAATATTATGGCCACTTAAAATCTGGAAGGGAGAATAACATTTTAATAAAGCTTTTGCTATTAATAGTAAGTTTATCTCTTCTTACATTTCAGCTTTAAATAAGAATGTAGTAATAGGAAGTAATGAAAAATCTAAGCAGCCTCTTTGAAGAGCTTGTAGAAATGAGGTGATGATGAGGCTCAGAAAGATAAGAGAATTCAGCACAAGAACGAGACAGAGGTGGACAAATGCCAAGATAAAGAAGCCAGTAACAGTATACAGAGATAATAAATCTTTTTTTTTTTTTTTTCATAAATCTACACTTATTCACCTTGGGATACTCCCAATTATTTTTAGGGACTTTACTCATTTCCTTGATGACAGATTAGAGATGTTACATTGTCAGGTCTTTGTGATTAATGAAAAAAAGTTATGGAAAACCCCTGTGTCCTTCTGCTTTCTTTAATCTCCTAGAATGTAACTGTGATGTCTCCAGACTTCTAGTCTGAGGCAAAAAATTGTCCAGCATTTGGAGTCAAATAAAGAGGTTTGTCCATCCAAGGAGTCATAGCTAAGGCATTAAAAATCTTGCATTAAAATATAATTTCGAAAAGCTCATGCAGATACTGTTTGCTATTCTTAGTAAGCAAGGTGATTGCATGTTTCAGCTTTCAGTGTTAAACCAGAAATTGTAATAGTTGACCTCAAGGAAAATAGTATCAGGACTAAGAATATGCTACTGTAACAGCAACTTTATCTTTCATGTTGTTGTTTACAGCTAGATTAAAAGATGCAATTTCACTTTGTAATCAGATTACATTGCACCTCAATTTCTTCACTGGAGTAAGTGAAATTTAACAAAGATGTTTAAATTTCTTTATTTGGAAAGCAGATTTCTGTAAAAATATCAATAAGAATCCAAAAGTGAAGTGACTTATTTTATTGAATAGATACTCAGTTTGATACAATGATTTTGGAAGGAGGGTGGTGCTAACTGACGAACATCTACTGAAAACATCAGTACATTCTCAAAACAAAATCTCAGTCTGAATACAAAGTTCACAGTTTAGGCTTTTTATATGGAAATGCAGATGTCTGCAGCATTGAAATGTCGGGCTTATTTTCAGTAGCATTCATGCAAGCAACTCAATCAGCTTCTCAGAAGAATTTTTCTCAGTATCTTAAAGCAGCCTTCAGCACACCTGTCCTACATAGAACATATGCTGTTGTTTTATGTGATTTGTAAAGTGCTAGGCATTTTGCAGAAACTTTCAGAGCTGGCAGTCTCACTCGGTGTAGGTGTGACAAAAAAGAAAGCAGTAAACAAAAGATGTTATGAGGAAGGAAAGAAAGAGGATGTGATTATAAGCTGTAGTAGTACAGGAAAGCTTGATCTTGGCACTAAAGTAACCAAGTTCAAATCAAAGCTCCTATCTGCATGATGATAAACTTATTTTTAAATTAAAAAGCATCTTAAGATTTAAATGAAGTCACAGCAAGTCTTCAATTTTTTAAAAGTAAAAATCCTCATTTTGATTTTTTAATTAATTACTCTCCTTTATGCAAAATGGCAGTTTAAAAAAAAATCAAAAAGCTGCTTGACAAATGGAAATTATGTATTTTTTTTTCGTGGAATAACAGCCTGTTAAGGGGCATGAGGAACAGAAACATGTAATATAGGCAGGGAAAAGGAGCTATTTCTACTTCACCTTTCCAGTAGCCTGCTGTAATTTATCACATATGAAGCAGACCTTACAGGATCTGCTCAGAAGTCCCATTGCCATTATGAGGGCTATTTTCAATTCCTGGTGGAATTTCTCATAAGGGCTCTTCCCCAAGGAAGGCTTTAGTTCTCCTCTGTGAACAAGCAGTTGAAACAGAAGCTTGCCCACTCACTATTCAAAAAAAAAAAAAAAAAAGAAAAAGAAAAAAAAATCCTGCATCAAAAATTATGCAGATAAAAGACACTAACATTTTATTATTTTAATTTTATAGATGGCCTTTCTCTCCTATGCAACAGTGAAAACTGACAAATTAATTTGTATTTTTCTGTTCCACATTCCTGTCAAGATATTGCATACTGTCAGAAGGCTGTAGGCACTTCAGGGAAATTAGGGTTTTTTACTTATTTAGAAACAGTTTTTCTTGGTTTTGTGAAAACTCACTTTTACAGTTTGTGCACTTTAGACTAGACTTGTGGTGTGTTAAAGGTTAAGAAAAATACAGTTCCTAAAAGTATTATTTTTCCCTTTTATGGATGAGCACCAGGCTTTAAGACATCAGTGTAAATAGAGTTTCCTGTTCCAGGGAAGTTTGGCTACTGCAGGAGCCCAAAGGTCCTTTGGGAAAAGCTTGATAGGAACTATGAGTTGAATGTGACCTGAGGCTCCAGGAACCAAAGAGCCAGAACTGAGGGAAACACATTTCACAGCCCTTTTGTGCAATCTTAAGTCCCATAAGCACTTCTGGGAAAGTAAACCCTTCATCATACACACAGTATTTATTGCTAAAGGAGAAGGCATGCTAATGGCTTTCAGAAATCATTCTGTTATCTGTAGATCTGTGACTTCTTTCCTTGAAGCTTGCTGTAACTTCAAAAAAATCTGCAGATTTGCAGAAATGCTGAGCAGGAATAGGAATACTAAACACTTCTCCATGGCTGGTAGGCATTGTGCAGGACCCAGTCCAAAATGCAATATTGCAAAATGCAATATTTTTAGGAATTTTCTGAGCAAAGTATATTTAAATTACTACATTAATTCTGTGCCATTAGCAATGTTAATTTATCAGAACTATGTACTTACTTATCCAGAAATCAGTGTTGATTCTTTTATCCTCCTGTGCTCACCCTCTCCCATTTGCAGCTGGGCAAAATTTGTGCATGTGAAGAAGGAAAGAGGAAAGCAGGCTGGGTGGGTGACATGACTTACTGTGATGCAGAGCAGCCACCACACATTTATGTTAATGAGGTTAGTTGTGTGAATATCACTTGACTGCATTTTTTTCTTCAACTGACCAAGTTTTAGTTGGACATCTGCCACAGTTTTTCCAATGTGACATGAAGTGAATCATCTAACCTCTAACTCTATCCTGTATCATTTTTGTATGAGTGATAATACTTAGTGTATCTTTTTTTTTTCCCCTGGATGTGTTTTGGTAAAGAAAGGCATCATACCCTGTCTCTGAAGGTACTGCTGTCGTGCAAATAATTGAAATATTAAAATAAGTTGGACTATTTGAAGAACACTTAATTGTTTATTTGTTGTTTCCATTTGCTTTCATATTTCCATTTGCTTTTCACTTAGCATTATCAAGAATAACAGTTTAAAAAAAAGAAGTAAAATTATTGAAAAACTCAAAGGCTATTTTGAAGAAATAAAGCAGATGATAGATAATTTCAGAGACTGGAATGAAATAAAGCATTCCTCCTTTTCTTCGTAACTATTCTTTCTTTGCTTTGCAATAAGTCCTTTGGAAGTCTGGAGAATAGCTTTCATAACTAGAAATTAATTCTGTTAGACTATCTCAATTTAATAATGCTGAAATGAAACAAGTATCCTTTTTAATGACCTAAACTTTACAAAGTAACGTTCTCTCTCATTCTCCAAATTTTGGGTATGCTAGGCAGTTTGGCTATAAGGGTTATTCATGTGAAGCAAAACATTGGGTGTGTGCTTTCTAAAGACCTCTGTAAATCAACAAAGCTATAGATAGCACAGTCTGATGCAGTTACCAGCTGATATTTCTGCAAAGACACTCCAGATGAGAGAGGAAATTCCAAACTTCCTTATTATTCCAACATGCTGAGCTTGCTAGTCAATAAAAGTTTTCCAAGTTTTATTTAGTGTATTGGTGGCATTTGGCTGGTTCCAGTGGCACGTATCCTTTGTTTCCTACTCTTTGTTAGCTATGAACTTTTCATTGGTGTTGCATTTCTGAAACACTCTTTTTTATTATATGAGGTATAGAAATCAAGCTATTTCCTTTTAAGCATCCCAACTACATCCCCTTTTGAAAAGCTAGCATTAAGAAGCAGTATTACAATGAATAGTTTCACAGTGTGCCGCTTTTGTGTATGGAGTTTGGAGAGCTCTACTTTCGGGTTCTTGTTTTATAAAATAAAATTGCATGTGGAAGGGGGAAATAAGCCTAAATATTGCACAGCTTTGGATTTCTCTTTTCAAACTTTGGTACTATTCATGTCATCAGAAGTCAGTCAGCTTCTGCAAACCCAGGCAATCCAAGATGAAGAATAATGGAAAAAAAAAAAAGAAAACAAATCAGGTTGATGATAGGAAAGAGAGGTGGTTAGTAAATAAACATACTTTACACTATAGTGGAAAAACTGTGATGTTGGAATAACAGTGAATAAAACAAAAGCCAAATCAGAATAGTCATGTTAGCAACTAGAATGGGCATATGTTTAAATATATGCCTAGAATAGGCATGTATTTAAACAAAATCGGAAATGTATCATTCTATCTCTAACACTCAAGAAGAACAGAATTACACAAAAATGTTGACTAGTCCACACAGACCTGATTAGGATGTCATAGGAAAGCACCAGCCAAAGAGTGATTAACAGACAGTGGAACAGACACCCAAAGAGACATATCGAGTGAAAGGCTGTCTCTCACCTGGAAAGATGCTTGTTCTAATTTCAGTATTCAGCTCCCATCTCTGCTCTCTAGGGTGCAATTTTCAGCTCTGTGCTGGGGCAGGTTATCAGCCCATTGACAGCTATGTACCTGTCAGCCAAGCAAGTGTAACTTTCTGCATCCTTTTTCCTTTTTTCCTGCCTAGTAGATGTGGCTTCATTTTAATAGGTACCTTGCTTTATTTGGTGACTAAAGGTGTTGACATCACCTTGAACTCAAATTAAGAAGCTGAGATGACAGGTTTAGGATATATTAGAAGACATGAAATGGTATTGACAGAATTTTCCTTTCAAAAGTGCAGAGACAGTTTAATTTTTCAGACATGAAAACATCCTAGAATTGTTGTGGTGGTAAAAGTTAAAGACTCTCTAAGTTAGCTGTTAGATTCTTTTTGTTAACTTATTGTGTGGACCTACATATGGCAGTTCATTTTCATTTCCTTTTATTCCTTTTCAGATATAAAAGCAAAACATTCCTTTTCAATTTTGTAAGGCAGATGAGCAGTTAGTACCTTTGTGGTATGTTTTGCTGTTATTGATACAGGTGCTCCAAAATAAACAGCTCGTTTCTGAAGTTGGAAGTTTTTCAGGGTTCTTTGTATGCATTGCAGTCCCGGATAAAGGCATGTTTGGCTAAATCTGCTTATCTTTTACACAGATAGTCTGGTTGGAATTGCTATAAAACATTGTTGCCAGGTATTTCTCAAACAAGAATGTAAGTATGTTGTTCATAAACTCTGGATTAAAATTCAGTGATCTCTCTCCTTGGCTCCAAGGCTCTCCAAAGAGAAAGAGCCTCCAAAGAGCCTTGGAACAAATACCAAACAATAAAGCTTGTCAGAGTTCAAGATGGCAGCATTTGAACATGGGGGTCCAATTTAAAGGTGGTTTTTCATAACAATGTATGTGTTAGATTATAGTATTTATTGAAGCTGGGCTGAAAGTCTTCTGTGAAGACTCTTGACTTGCCAGGTTCCATGATACTTCCAGAAAATACGTACTATTTTTGTAGCTATGCAATTTCCACTACTTAAAAAGAATTTTCAATAAACTTGTTTTATTAGTACCTGTGAGAAAATAAATCCTCTGGATTTTTGCTGTTTCACTTTCACGTGATTTTTTATAAGTCTGCTACCAAACATTCTACATCATCCTTGGCTATAGACACAGCTTCTTCAGGGAGGGATGTTTGAGCCTGACAGGCTATAGAACAAAATTCCCTGTCTGTACCCTACTCCAGCCTTGAGAGAAATTAGCCATGCCCTTTAAGAACTATCACTGTCTATTAATCTTCTACATTTCATCATCTGGGATGCTGAGCTCCCTTTGCTCCTTCAAAGATGCAGTGTATGTTTCCTTATTCCCTTATTGGTATAAATAAACAAAATTCGATAAATGTACTGTTTCAATGTCAATTCCAGGTCTATCTGTTTCAATAATAACTGTTGTGTATTTTACATATTCTTCCCAGTTAAACTCATCACTGACTTGATTCCAAACACCCGAGGGCAGTAAGCTGAAATAGAATTACAAACATGAAGTCATAGGGTTCTGCTGAAGCCATGTTTTTATGTGGAATTTGGCATTAACCTCTTCAACAAGGGGAAAAAGCAGTGGCTTATGCTGTGAATGTACATGCCTAAGTATAGCAGTGAGTTATTAAAACTGTAACTATTATCAGAACTTTTTTTTTTAAATGACTGTATTCACTAGTTCTTGGGAGCATTCTTGATGTGCTCTGGGAGAGAAAAAAAAACCCCACAAGTTGCTTTTATTTTTTAAGAGAACTAAAAATTCTCACTAGAAATTTCTATACAGTAAATCAAATTGGTACCCTTTCTAAACAGTCAGCATCCTGAATGCTAATATATTCTCCAATTCCTATGCATCCACTTTCTGAAAAATATATGACTTTTGCTAATTTACAATTACATCTTCACTGGCCACTTTTTTTCCTTTGACTCTTCTAATTATGGGAAGCATGAGAAAGCCGACCTTCCCTTTCCTCGCCCTCTTCATTGTACATCAGAAGCCAGTATTCTTGTCTGCCGGAGTTCAGACAATGTCAAAGTGGACGGGGAAAAAAGAAAAAAAAAAAAGAAAAACAATAACTAGGGCTGTCTGCCCATCCTTCCACTGTGTGAGCAGGGAGGGTTTGAGACTTAGCATTCTTATGGGATAGGACTGTACCAAAACTTAACAAAGTAAAAAATAGTGTTTACATACCTCAGTAAGGGGAGTGATGTTGAGGGGAGACTTTTAGAAACACATATCAGTTATGGATTCCTGTACACAGAACTGGTACTAATTAAATAAAACTTTTTGTTTAAAGTACAGATATGAATGCAAACCAGGCTACTAATACTTAGATTCACAAGTACTACTTTAAAAGGTTGGCCAATAAATCTGGACATATTGTTTAGAGCTGTTAATTTCTGATGAATTGAGTTCCTGCAATGTAATCTATTTTGTCAGATAAAGTTCTGTGTTTAATGTCCCTTGCTATTCATCTTGGAAAGAGACATGCACTAGTTGTGTAGAAACTGGTATTTATTTCCCATAGTTCTTAATAAAATGAAAAATAGTTTTACTGTTATTCTGCCATTTGATGATAATTAGTGTTTTTGGTGTGTGTGTGTCTGTGACTCAGTATGATTCCATCTTTTCATTACTTTGATGGGAAATTTTAAAAAAGGTTTTAAAATGTGTGTCTAAAATGGTAGTTATACTTTAAGGTGTAAGGTAACTTCAAAGATAGCTTTAAGAGAGAAATGCAGGTTTAAATTTTCTTTATCTTTGTACAAAGTTTATTTGTTGATTCTGAGGAATTAAATTGATAAATGTGGTGCTCAGGTAGCACCCTGTGACATTTTAACCTGGGTTCAAAGCTTCTCTTGTAGTTCAGCTCCCTCAGAGAACCTTTGATGTTCTTACATTCATTCACCTCTCATTTGCTATTGTCTTAAGTATTTACTTTCTGGAGTTTATTTAGGAAAGGTATTCTAGGATGTACCAGAATATCTTAAAACAGACCCATGGAAGGATAGAGATGCTTACAGAGATGCTAATCATCTGTGATCTGTCATGTACTTAGATATAAATTGCAAGGTCAATAGCAAAAATATATGATTCTGAATTATTAAGAAGTGAGGAAGAAACTGCATGCTTCCTTGAAAGATATCTCTGTGATTTTCTTTTTTGTGATAGTTTTCAAACTTGAGTATTGATTTTATTTTTTTTAACGCCAACATTTAAGTTGAGTTAGAAAAAATTCTTTGAAACTCGCTTGAAAAATAAGCTTTTCAACATATAGTTACTTTTTGTATCCCTTATAATTTCCAATATTATTTTTTCCCAGCTTTGTGTTAGCAATTAGCAGTATGTGTATATAGAAGATTTGTTGTGTCCTGTTCACTGGAAATCTTAAATAGTTCATGAGGCATTTGGTATCTAAAAGGACTGGAACACTTGCTTTCTCTTCATCGCAAGTCTGACCAATGGGAATAATGTACTTTATGCATGGGGTTGAAAATTAAACTGTGAAGAATTAGCGTAATCTGAGTATGCAATGTCAAATCAGAATTGCATAGTTATAACTTTTTCTTGAGGGGAACACTGCTGAGAGATGATTTTTTGCATGCTTCCTGGGTATAAGATTTATTTATTGAATTTTATTTTAGAAATGCTTTTTTTAATTCTATGCAAGAAACATTAAGATCAGCTTGGTGAATTAACTGTTTTGTTTCAGGGATCTACAGAGGAGATGATTGTTAAATATTGTTGAGGACTGAGTGTAACACAGGACATGATTTGTCTTCTCTGCAGTTTCTGAATAGCAATTCCTAAATTAACAAAACTGTACTATGAAATTGAAATAGTAGAACAAGGATTTAAGTATGGAATGAAGAAAAATCATCAAGTTAGTTGTAAAGTCAAAGCTAAATATCAACATAATTTTTCATTAAAGTTTAGAAATAAGAATATAAGGAAGTTCAGGGGCTGACTAGTCAGCCCCCTTACAGGTTGCCCAGAGAGGTTGTGGAGTCTCCATCCATGGAGATCTTCAAAAGCTGTTAGGACATGGTCCTGGGCAACTGGCTCTAGGTGGTCCTGCTTGAGCAGGAGGGTTGGACCAGATGACCTCCAGAGATCCCATCCAGCCTCAGCCATTCTGTGATTCTGTAACCTGATGCAAGATCAACTGTAGGTGTGCCATTCTTAACAGGTGCTTGTCAGCCTGTTTTTAAAACATGTTTGTTCTCTTTATATAAACTGAAGGGTCTTGTATTCTCCATAGGCAACATATTCCAACACTTCACTGTCTTCACCTTCTTTAGCTATTTTTCTTATCATTAAAGCTAAATTTTCCTAATGCAGTTTAAGTATGTCATGATTTTCTGTCTTGTCACCTGTGGATATTAACGTATGCTGCACCAACTGTCTAGGAACCTGAAAACTGTTATATTGTCTGCTCGTCCCTGAGGAGAAAGGAGAAGTAGCTTCACAGGCTGCAGAGATCATACATTCCTACATAGTCCAGTGTGATGGATTTTTCTCTTCTTTTCCTCTTTAGGCAGTATGAAATCACTGTGTAAACAAAACTATAAAGAGTCAAAAGAAACTATCAAAATTGTAATTTGACCTATACTTAGCAATATCAATACCTTTATTTTTATTAAAATGTTAAAATGCTTTCTTATCAAATAGCCAAGATTTTTTGTATTATCCAGATTTGAGTGTTTAGATGTATAAACTAATTTTTCAATACATTGTAATTTGTTTTTTCTAATAGTTTTGTGTCTTGTGTATTTTGACAGAGTTTGTACAGGAATAGGGATATCTGATTCAATCACTTATTTATTAGTAGAGTAACAATAAAAAGTCAGTTGCCCATTATTTGCTGATTTGCCTTTCTTATAGTCAAGAGATGTTGGTACTCATTTAAAATAAAAATTCAACTTGTCATTGTGCTTTCTGTAGTGAAAATAATGGAAAAAAAAATACGTACACTTGTATTGGTTATGTAGTCATGTGTACTATACAGTAAGCGCTGATTTATATACAAATATAGCTATTTTTGTTCTATCTGTATGATTTGCCATTTTACAGTTTTCTAGGATCCATATGGAAAAAGGTAGTTAAGCATAGAAGAAAGGAGAGTTAAGCTGCAGTTCCAGAATGGCTCACAGAATGTATAGTAGAAGTGAAGGTTTAAATTTGACTTGGTTTCCTCACTACTCATTTTCTTTTGGACCATTGATTTACCCTTTTACCAACTGACTGTAATCAATCTCTTATTGCTAATCCCTGATTAGTCATCCTACCGGAAGTTAATCTGCTGACGAGTCCTTGTGATGCTCTGATTCCGCTGGAGTTTTAGCAAGAATGTGGGAGAAAGGGAGTGCGAGACCAGTATCTTTAGGTTTAGCATGAAACTGCACTTAATACTGGAGAGGGGAAAGGGAGAGGCACATGATAACCTTTTTCTGCTCTACTGCAACTTCAAACAGGTTTCTTAGAACACCTGTGTGTCCTGAGTTCCCAAAGGTCCAGAACAGTGTCAGTAATACTAACGTGTCTTTGTAAAGCATTTATTGGATGAAAAATAGCATATCAGTGCTGTTTGTAGTGAGATGGTATACAAAAGCTAGGTTTGGAAAAAGTATTAATCCTTTTTTTTTTTCAGAATGTACTCAATTGTAAGGTAAGAGCAGTAGGTAGAGGCCTGATAAAAAGAGGCCTTTTAGTTGATCATCTAGTGTTGCAGTCACATAGGAGCTCTCAAGCAGTGCTAGATTATCCCCTTACTGTCTTGCTTTAGCTCTTGATACAATGGCTGTTCAAAATAATGCCCGGTTTCTCTTGTGACAAAGCGGTGAAGCTGCAGCTCCCTTTGCGATCTTGATACACTGACTCAGTTGTATACCCTTCAGAGTCTTCTGAAATGGTAGTTCTCAGCCTCTTCCTTCCTGCGCCACTTTTCTGTTTAGATATGCAGTTATTCCATGGAAGTGCAGTCTGGTCTGAGCTCCTCCTTTTAGATTTACCCAAAAACATGGTTAAACACTTCGGATTGAGAACTTCGGTTTTTTTGATAATTTGTTGGTGTGGAATTTGTACTATTGATTTTGAATGGTTTACTTTCTGGAAAATTGTCTTAATACTATTAACATTGCATCCAATCCTTCTAAGATTCAAGCTGGTTAGCCATTTTAAAATTGTTTTTAACAGAGCAGTGGATAATAATTTGTTCTTGAATGAAAACTCTCCCTAGTGAATGTATCATGCTGTAAAGTAACTAAGATAGATTTATTGATTCTGGCTAGAGATTTAAAACATAACCTTGAATGCTTTGTGATCTTCCCAGTGGTGTGTCCAAATTACTTCTGATGCTATGTGTTATATTTGATTCACATTATTATTTAAATTATTTGTGTAAAAATATATTTAACTAAGTTATTTACTAAGATACATCACTGAAATTTACAGAGCTGAAAAAGTAATTTATTCACAATATTTGCTATCAAATTCTGTCGTACAGATATGTCTTTTTACTCATCTCTTATTTCAGTAATGCAGGATAGATTTTAACCTACACCTTTATAAAGAATGACCATAATGTATGGGTATTCTGCAGACGAAATAACATTAAATATATGTGAATCTATAAACTCTTCTGTGTGGATAAATATGAATAATAATATCTGCTTTGTAAAAGCAGCCAATAATCAGTAGTCTATGTCCCTGATCTTTATAATGCTGGTCTTTAATCCTAACTAAGTATACATTTTAGGCAACTATATACTTCAGTATTACATGTTATTTAAAGTTTTTATAAGTTCTCTTGAGACATAAACATAAACCCTGTATGCATCTGTCAAAGGGATTCCCTAGATTCCATACTCATGCCTGTATGTAATTTAGTAACTGAATAACTTTATCTTATCTTCTTGTTTCAATTTCAGATGAATTTGGTGCTCTTGTAAAGTGAAAGCTAGTGTCTAGCCCATATTGTGTTAAGGTTCAGTGGCTTGTTAGGGAAGGTCAATGGACCAGTAAGCCCCCATTAATATGGAACCCTTCCAAAGTCAGGTGATATAGCCAGCCTTAGTTCAGTAATCACATATTTAAATAAAAATTAGTTGACTGTATTTCAGAATGTTTCTGAAGCTACAGGCTGCAAGGAAAATCCTAAGAATTAGTTTGAAATCATTTGTACAACTATTACTTACCCAGATCAAATCTTTGTTGGTTGCATTTTGCTGTTGAATCAGTCTGACAAGTGGCAAAACATGTGTGACTGCACTGTTGCAAACCTGAAAAGGAGATTTAAAAATCCACCCCCCTCCAACAAAAACTGATTACACCTATAGGTTTGCTTTTTCCAGAAAGGAGGTAATCAATGTGGCTTGATTTTTGCTTATCAGTAGTTCAGCTATGTGCTGTGGCATCTGCTGACTGCTGGCTACGAGTATCTGCAAAAAGAAAAATGCTGAGGAAATGTATTAACTAGTAATTAAGAAACAGGCATGTGAAGAACAAGAAGACACTAAAAGCATAAGTAGCAACTTAATATTTCATTATACTGAAGGAAAAAAAGGACCAATACCAGGAGGCATGCAACTGTAGGTAATCTTTTAGTGCCAGAAACATATGCTTGGTGATGTAACTACATCTTCATTAGCAAGGTTTTCCTGTTTAGATAGGCAGCAGGGTAGTTTTACTGCTAAATGGATCTTGTGTTTAGCTGACCTAAGATTTAAAAAAAAAAAAAAAAAAGCCAACAAAAAACAACTTTCACCGCTCTGTTGTGTTTTGAAGGCTGCCAAGAAACATCTATATTATGCCCTGTTCCAACAATTGATCTTGCACACACAATCTGGCCCTGGAAAGAGCTGCAGGTCCTTCCTGAACAGGACGTGTTCTAGTGCTAGCTGTGAGCTCAGACTTTTTTTCTGTGCTTAGTTGCAATGCAAGTCATATTAGTAAAGTTTTTCAGTTGGTCTTTAAAGAATATATGAGAATTAATAATACATTAGAAGGCTTATTCTTTCCCTCAAGGAAAGATAAAATGGGAAGTGTCTTTCTTTGAAAAGTTTTTATTTTTCTATTGAAAAAGTAATACTTCTCTTGGAAGAGCCTCGGTTAAAGTATTTACTGGCAATATATCACAAATATAGCCAAACAAACAGTAACAAGACGGCTACCTAGGACAATATAAAATGTTTACATCTATCAGTCAGGGACATGCTGCAGATATATGGCAGTTTTCCCTCAGAAATGTTCCATTTGAAAGGCAAATGTAGCATCTTCTTCAACAAAGTACCTTCTGCGCTGCAGGAAGTATTAACCAAGCAGCTACAGAATCCTTTACAGCTCTGTACTTTCCTGTTCACGATCCGTCTGTGTGGCTCCCTGGGCTGGCAGCTGCTCCTCCCAGCAGCTGTGGAGTTTTTAGAGGGGCAGTTCTGAAGCCCCGTCATGTAGCAGGTTGGCTCTGCTACAGATGTTTGCTTTGGGGGAAAATGGGCTCCCTCTGGTGAGCGGTTGAGTGGTTGTCAACAGAACTACCTGGGTGTTTTGGTTTGTCTTAGTTCAGATTTTATTTTAAAATGGACTATCACAGTGCTTGAGTACCCACATGCCCTGGCATATAAAGTGTTGCTAGCACCTGTCAACACTCGTTGTCTTTATTTCCTGAAGTGACATAGGTCTTGCAACAGTAAATCTTGCGATTTTTCACTAACCGGGAGGGAAGGCTAGGAGGCTGACTGCTGGAAACAGCTGCCTATGGAAAGTTAGGTATTACTGTTGTGTGAGATAATTCTGGTGTGCTTCAGTTCTAACTCTGGCCTTAGTAAATCACCAGTGTAGTTGGTTAATATTTCTTAGGTATTTTTCAGTTTATCCTGAGTGACTTTTTTTTTGCAGGATGCTGATCTGAACCACAAAAAAAAAAAAAGCACAAATACACTTTCTTTTGTAGAAATGTATTTATATACATGTAAACTAAAGCTCTGTAGTCATGCACCTTACTTCACTAATTCAAACATCTCCAGGCTTTAATGGCAGAGGGGTACCAACACGGTACATCTAGGTACTACATGAACTGTCTGCTAACGAAGATTTAACTGAATTTTTAAAAGAAAAGATAGTTAAATTTATTATTGAAGGAAGGTTTCTAAATTGAGTGTTCTTACAACATTTACATCTAGAGCCCAGTTAAACAGTCATCCTATCTTAATGAAACTGGTAAACTGGAGATAGCTGGGTAGAAATTGTCTTAGATCTTGCAAATTGTTTGCAATAGGAGTGAGGATCTCTAGTTCTCAATCTAGCTACAGAGTAGGTTTATTGAAATTCCTGGGTTGTTTTTTTTTTTAAGTTTTCGGTTCTGTGTGATAACTGCTCTCTCATCCTTTCAGTAAATACCCTTCAAAGGGTGTTGTGAAGATAAAAAGGTGATGTTAAGGGGACAAAGGAGGAGGAAAGGGGACTTTCAGTTCTGAGGTTTTATTCAAACAGAAGTACACCACGAAAGTAAAATAGGTGTGACTGCTGAACTGCAGCTAGATGATTCTAAACATATCTCAAACCCAAGTAATGACTGGATCAAACAAACCCTGTATTGCCCAAGTTAGCTTGGAGGTTTTTGTAGCTTAGTTGTCTTTTTTTCATTTGAAGTTGCTAGCTGTGTAAGGCGTGATCCCATGAGCAGTTGAGTTCCCTTCTCTCTCACTGCTCAGTGGAAGCCAAAGGTGTTCAGAACATGGAATATTAACGTATTCTAGGCAGAGAAATTGTAGACTTCATTGTGTCCTGTAAAACAAGCAGATGTCTACTACTGGAAGTGCTACAAGTTTGGCAAATGGTGTTAGAAACATGACCAGATTGACTGCTTTGGATTTGGAAGATGTGCAGGTGTCTTTTTTTTTATAAACTGTGGCTTTATATGATGTTTCAATGGAACATTATTGGAATCTGAATTAATATTAAAATAATAAAATAATATTAAAATGTAAATTTTATTTGTGTATTAAGACTAATCAAGGAACTTAAATATCAGAAAACCAAACATTTGCAGCTATCAAGAAGTGAAACTAAATTAATTTCCTGAACCTTCTAAGTGCCCAATTCTTTTCTTTTTGTAGTTTATTTATCTAGATGTCAGATGTCAAAAGTTGTAGTGCACTTAATCATTGAATATAATTGCAAAGATGCAATGAAAATTCAGAGCATTTCTACTGGGCAAATTTAAAAATTATAACTTTAAACAATTTGATATTAGATTTGCAAAAAAACAGCATCAAATTTTGTATTCATATGTCTTGGTTATAAAGAATGCCCTTTTTGGTCATGTAAGAACAGGTATTTTTTAACAACATTACCACTGCATCCAATATCAAGGAAGGAAAGCACAGCAGTGACTTTTTTTTTCTGAAAAATAAGTGTGTCATATTATCCATTGTGGGAAAAAAGTTTCCTTCAGCTTTAATACTTTAATACTGTTGAGGTTTTAAATCCGTTCTGAATTTCTGCCTGATCTTACTTATTCAATACTGCTGATCCATCAGAGCTACAGATGGCAAGCCATTGACATTTGGATTTAGTCATCATTTAATAATTTTGTTAGTAACATCCTTCTGCTAAACTACTGGCATAGGATTATTTCCATATGCTAAAATCTCTGATCATCTCTTCTGTGACTGTAAGTGGTTGGCAGGATGGAGCAGTAACTGCCCAGCTCCAGCCCAGCTACTTTCTCATTTGTATAATGTAACAATTTTATTCTAGCTAAAGACAAATAACTTTACACTTTGAAATTACTGTAAAATATTACTACCTACTAAAGAAAGCAATATAAAAATACAGACTATAAGAGTGCAGTAGCGTTATCTGTAGCAACATAGCGCACCTTCTAGAGAATACCTTGTGGCATTTGTTCTTCTGGCCTTGTTAAGGGTACTGATTGGGAGCTAAGTGATGCCAGCTAAGAAAATTGTTTCACTCCAGTGTAACTGGGGTCAGCTTTTTCATCGTACAATTACACGTCTTGCTCTTCACTAAGCCATTACTTTAACATCTAGCATGTCAGAATAAATCTTACATTTGTACAAGCCTGCAGTAGCTCCGCTGAGATAAAACCAACATAAATACAAACAGAGGCTAGGCCAAATTGTTTAGTTCAGTTCAGATCCCTGATCTTTTGGAGCAGCTCCAGCATTGTATAAAGCTTTTTTTTTTTTTTTTCCCCTGACTTGTATGTACTTCAGTATGAAAACTGACAAGATTTCTGTTCTTGGAAATTCAGCTGTAGGGGAGCTCTACCTGGCCCCAGCTATTGTGCTGCTTCGTTGTGCTATGCAGCGCATTCTTAAACCGAAGGGCACCAAAATCGTATTAAAGTTGGGAACTCCTCATGTAATCGAACCCTTGGCGATTTATATTACAGAGAACAACGCAACCGTTCTGTGACCTTAGTCGCATGAATTAGTCTTTATATTAAAGGAGTAGATAAAGTTATTAATATAACGGGTGACGAGCCTTGGACCTGGATTACGGGGTTTTTTTGAGGAAAGTGCGTCGCTAGGCCTCCTTTCAGTGTCGTTTAAAGTGAGGAGCGTTTGCCATTGACTCTTTTGGAATCTGTTTGGGTCCACGTATTATCTGCCTGGAATAGTTACCACCGAAGTACCCAGCACTCGTGTCGGTTAAACATGTCATTTCCCGTTGATTCCCACACATTTGATTTATGGCCTCAGACGGGGAGTGGGGAGGGCGTTACAGCCCGGGTACCGCCAAGCCCCAGCGGTCCCGCCGGCGGCAGGGTTAACTCCTTCCTAGGAGGGGGCACGCTGGAGGCACTGCCCCGCACCTCGGGTCCCCCAGAGAGGGCTGCGGGAGGGCTGGGGCCGAGCGGGGCAGCCGCAGGGGTCGGGCGCGGGGAGGCGGCGGCCGCGGGGGGCTCCCGCCGTGGGCGGGGGAAGCCCACTCGTGTGCGCGGAGGAGGCGGAAGCCTTCCGACCTCGGAGCGGGGGTTCAGCGCTTCCCACTTGTTCCCGCCGGGCGCCCTTCGACCCTAAAACGCGGGGACGCCGTTGCGGGGCACAGCGCGGAGCAGGCGGGGTGCAGGCAGCTGCCGGTGCGGGGCCGCCGCGTTCCCCAGCCCGCTGCCTGGCCCCGCAGCCGCCGAGCCCGGGGCCGCCGTACGCCTTTCCGTGCGGGGGCCACGCTCTGCCTGCTGCCCGCAGTTACAAGCAGCAAGCTTTTCTTGCGGGTTTGGGCGTTGGTGTGCGTTTGCTAGAAAGCGATTTGCAGATGAAACAGACGCAGGCGACCCGGCTAACTTTTTAAACGCTGGGGACTACGACTTTGTTGTAAAGCAGTTCAACAGTTACAGAGCTTCTGAAAGGGACAATTTTCATTTTTTGTTTTTTTTTTTTTTTTTTTAAATTTTTTCCTTTCAATAGTGGGCCGTTCCTGACCAGGGCCCCTCTGATCCACGCACTTCCCTAACGCCAAGTCCCGAAAACTCTTCTCTCGAGGAGATTTCTTGCACTATGCAGCGTTGTCGGCCTGGGCTGCTTTCATTTAGTGGTTTTTGAACCGCTTTAAAGAGGCAAAGCGCGTTGCCTTTAAATACACGTTAAAAAAAAAAAAAAAAAAAAAAGTCTCTTGTCTTGAGAAACTGCTCGATTTGCAGGAAACCCTCCGGATGTTTGCTGCTTTTCATGTGGCATTTGTGGTCGGGTCTGATAACGCTGGGAGCACCACTTCCAACACCGCGTTCTGTAATGGCCCTGAAATAGAAACACATCTCTCGCCGGAGGATCCCCGCGCTGTATACCGGCGGGTTTAAAAGGTCAATAAATCAGAAGGATGAACTCCCGGCGGCATTGTTCGGTTGGGAAAGTTAACGAATGACCCCAGGAGTCGTGCGACCGTGAAGGTTTCAGGAGCGTCAGGAGAAGCTCTCTACTCATCGCTCCAGGGAAGTGAGGAGTAAGCAGAGACCGCAACTCCAGCCAGGCAGTGCTGTGCCCCGTGTTGTTAAAGTTACAACTCAAAAATACCTAAAGAGTCAGAACAGAAAGCGAGAAAAGCGGTGAGATAATTTATTTATGACGCCAGGGGCACTGAAAGGGTCACAAACTGCCAGCATTTTCTGTACAAACCAGGGAGCTTTTACTTTCTCGGCTTAGATTCAAAACACACCTTTCTTTCTTTGATCCCAGATCAATGAGCTGTAGAAACAGTTTGCACAAATCTCCCATACAAAGTCAGCGGCGGTTTGCCTAGTTTATTACCTTATGTTCATTATATAGAAAAAACATTTTCTTTTCTGCTGGAAGTGATAGCTCCAAAATTGCCGTACTTGTAAGCAGTCCCTCCACTCGCTGAACTTTTTCACTGCAAGCTCTTGCAGGATTTGTTCCCTTGACTCACGAAAATGGTTCTGCTAAGTAGAGTAAAAGGAACAGTTTGGCGTTTTAACAAGATCAGCTCATTAAAAAAAAAAAAAAAAAAAAAAAAAAGGTAATACTCTCTTCTGCTCGTTAAACTCCAAGGCGGTCAGTTTTGCCCGGGTCAGTAACGCGGCATGAGCTGGGAACTGGTCTGGGAGGCACTGGAAATGCACCGACTTCGTTAGGGGAGCGCATTGTTATCGCCTTGATTTTTGTTTTGCTTGGAGGTTATCTTGCTTTCTCCTCTCAGCTAGTATTCTGTTCCCCTCAGGGAAAAAAAATACTCACACTTGCCTTCTGCATGAGTTTGTTTCAGACAGGACTCGGGTTCTGTTTAAGTCAAGATTTTCTCCGGGGATCAGCCGTGCTTCGGTGCGTGACCCGTCCTGGGACAGCTGGCCTGGGACTCCGGGCTCTGGGTCCTAGCACGTCGGGTCGGGAAATGTCACCACCTCAGCCATAAAACCAAAGTCACCGGCACACCAGCCCTAAAAAGGTCCGCCCTAAGGTAGTGTCCCCAAGGCGCTGGACTGAAAACGATTGAAAAAGCGCTTAATTCCTAACGAGGGTTATTATCGCCAGTTCGGTGGTGACGGTCGGCTTCGCAAGCAGCGTGTGTCCCGCTGAACTTTTTTTTTTTTGCAATAAATTTTAAATGCATTATACTTTTGCAAGAATGGAGTTATTGTATACGAGTGGGAGATCAATTTATACATACATATGTGTAGGAACATTGTTCTCGCCTTCGCTGCTCTTTACAGCCTCTGATACACGCAAGAAAAGCCGAGCTGTTGGAATCGCTGCCTTTCGTTGTGTTGGACTAAAGCGTGTGTTTGAACGGGGGGGAAAACCAAACCAAACCAAACCAAAACAAATGCGAAAACCATCTCTTTGCTTGATGTAGGCAAACACTAGCGTTTCGACAACTATTCTGACTGCTGGCAAGAGGGATAAATACAGGGTGCCATTAGGCTAGAAATACATCGCTTGTTTCTAATCTCTAGCAAAGAGAGGGGAGCAGAAAGCATCAGCGCAGAGATGCCAGCAGGATTACCTTCGCGGGTGTCAGTCCGGGGCAGCTACCGACCGCCACTGCCTTTTCCTTCTTTTTAGAATATGTACTGGCTGTCAAGTGTAAAGGAGCAGGTTTAACGTTGCACGAAACTGGAAATTCAATGTTAGAATAAGTTAATGGTGATGCGGGCTTCATTAATTTAATTTCAGCCAGAATTCTTACAATATTGGTTTATTTGATCGAAGTGGCAGCCCAAACAAAGGTGTCATTAACCAAATAAACCTCTTTGATCTTCAGTCTAAAGCTCAGCGGTTTCTCAAATAAGCATTGGTGCATTTAATAGCACCGCATAACAATGCAAATATTAATCAGAGCGCCCGTAAAAACTCTGGGGTTTACATCAGTTTGTCTGTCAAAGAGGAACATAAACGGGATAGAATAGCGAGATAGAATTTGTGTTTATTCTGACGTGACGGACTTTTTACAAACATCTGTTTGTGTTTACAGTTTATTTATTCAGGCAACTCGGAGAAACCCTGAACAAGGCAATGCAACAAGCCATATGTACTGCAAAGCTCAGCTTAAACAGTGGCTAATCTCACGCGACATACAATGAATATTTGCGCTTTTGTCAGCTACTGAATAACTTTATTGCGAAGTATGAAAAGGTGGGATGGGATTTATTTCACAAGCTTTGCTATGAATTCAGTATCCTGCTGCCCCGCGCAGTTTACATCTTGCATGGGGTTACGAGGTGAAATCAGCTCAGGCGGCACTGGAAGGCAAGAAGCTGGAGACAGGTGAAGACCTGGTTTATTCTTCCCAAGTTAGTTTCCAAGCCCACCCACAAAAGAAGCCCCCGTGTCTCGCCGGGTGTTCCGGGGTATCTAGGTACGGCTGGAGGCAATCTGTCACTTCAACCTCTTTCGCGTCTCCTCTGGTCAGGGTGGTCCCTGTCCGCTGGGGCCGGTGACGGGTGGGGATTTGCCGGTACCGCACGACCTCGCTGGGCAGCGCTATGCTGCCATTGCGGGGAGCGGAGCTGAGGTCCGAGAGCCCACACCGATGCGCTGTCCGTTCCCCCGAACGACCCCCCATCGGTCCCGAGGGGGCGGGGGCAGCGCTGCCCGCGCCAGGCTCCGCGACCTGCGCAGGTACCGGGAGGAGCCCCGGAGCCACCGCGGGAGACGCCGCTACCGCCCGACGTCGCGCCCGCCCCTGCGGCCCCATTGGCCGCCCCGCAGCTCAAATAGGGCCGGGCGGCGGCGACCGCCAGCAGCGAGCGGGACTTCAGCGGCGGGCGAGCCCGTCCCGTCCCGTCCCGTCCCGTCCCGTCCCGTCCCGTCCCGTCCCGTCCCGTCCCGTCCCGTCCCGTCCCGTCCCGTCCCGTCCCGTCCCCCCCGCGATGAGCAGCCCCGATGCGGGCTACGCCAGCAGCGACGACCAGGCGCAGGGGCGGTGCTCGCTGCCCACCATGATGCCGGCCGTGGGCCCCTGCCCGTGGGCAGAGCCGCTGAGCGCGCTGGGCGAGGCGAAGGCGAAGGGCGAGGCGGCGGCGTCGGGGGCGTCGGGCGGCCGGAGCAAGGGCGAGGCGCGGATCCGGCGGCCCATGAACGCGTTCATGGTGTGGGCGAAGGACGAGCGCAAGCGGCTGGCGCAGCAGAACCCGGACCTGCACAACGCCGAGCTCAGCAAGATGCTAGGTGAGCGCGGGGGGGCCCGGCGGGCGGGTGGCGGGTGGGCGAGGAGCCCGGGGAGGCTCAGGGGCCCGGGACGCCCGCGGGCCGGCGGTCCGGGAGGGCGGGAAGCCCGGGCGGGTCTCGGGACGGGGGTGTCCGGGCTGCGGGCGGGGGTGGCGTGGCCGGGGCTGCGCGTGGGTGGCGGCCGGTCTGACGGTGCCGGTGGGCGCAGGTAAATCGTGGAAGGCGCTGTCGCTGTCGGAGAAGCGTCCGTTCGTGGAGGAGGCGGAGCGGCTGCGGGTGCAGCACATGCAGGACCACCCCAACTACAAGTACCGGCCGCGGCGGCGGAAGCAGGTGAAGCGCCTGAAGCGGGTGGAGAGCGGCTTCCTGCAGCAGCACGGCCTGGCGGAGGCGGCGGGGCCCGGGCTGGGCAGCGAGGCCGGCGGCGGCGGCGGCCGGATGTGCGTGGAGGGCCTGGGGCTGCCCTACGGCGAGCAGGGCTACGCGGCGGCGGCGGCGGGCGCGGGCCAGTACCGGGAGTGTCCGGCGGCGGGCGCCGCCTTCGACGGCTACGGGCTGCCGACGCCGGACCCGTCGCCGCTGGACGCGGCGGAGAGCGAGGCGCCGTTCTTCGCGGCGGGGCTGCAGGAGGAGGGCGCGCTGGCGGCCTACGGCTACGCCCCGCTGCCGGCGGCCGAGTTCCCGCCGGCGGCGGCCGAGAGCCCGGCGGGCGCGGCGCTGCGCCGGCACCTGCCGCCCGCCGAGGCGCTGGGGCCGGGCGGGTCGCTGCAGGGGCTGCTGGGCTGCCCGCCGCCGCTGCACGCCTACTACGGGCAGGCGTGCCAGCCGCCGGGCCCGGGCCGCGGCCCGCCGCCGCTGCCGCCGGGGGCGGTGGGGCAGCCGTCGCCGCCGCCCGAGGCCGTGCCGTGCCGGGAGCCGCTGGAGCCGCTGCCGCAGGAGGAGCTGCTGGGCGAGGTGGACCGCGGCGAGTTCGAGCAGTACCTGCGCTTCGCCTGCAAGCCCGAGCTGGGGCTGCCCTTCGCGGGCCACGACGCCACCGGGCTGCCGGCGCCTCAGGGCGCGGGGCCCCTCTCCTCCGCCGTGTCGGACGCCAGCACCGCCGTCTACTACTGCGGCTACCCCGACGTGTGAGGGGCTGGCCCGGCGCCGCGTCACCCGCCGGCGGGCAGCCCCCCGGCCCCGCTCCTATTTATGTAATTTATTGGACTCTTGAGAACTGACAGGGTATCCGGGGCCCGCTCGGGGTCTGAGAGGCGAGGCGCCGTCTCGCTGGCCGGGTGGTGCGGGCCTTGCCATCGCTGTCCGACAGCGACAGCGGAAACTGTTCCCGCTGTGGAATCGTCTCACTGGTTACACGCCGGGAGCGCAGCTTCGGAGATCTTATTAGAGATCCATACGCTGGTGTAATGTTGTACAGACTGCTGGTTTTTATATGTGGGATTTGTACAGAGTCATTTTTGCACTTTTACAAATAAACGGGAAATCATAGAACTGGCCGCTGGTATCTCCTCAATGAACTGTTGCCGTCTGTGCAATCGGTGATCACTGCTTTTCCCGCTGCTTTTGCTAATGTCCCTTGCACTGAGGTCCTTTCACCCTTTCTGTAGACACGGTGCTTCTTTCTCTCTTGCTCAAATGACAAACACAACTTCAAGCGTTCACAAACTGTTCTTTAATTTTTTTTTATCCTAAACTTTCTTAGACGGTTGATTAATATGACTGAATTTTAAAAAGAAATAAGGGGCCGACCTGTTTTATGGTTGAAGTGTAAAAAAGGGTATGAGAAAGGTCTGACTGAAGTAGGTTAGGGTTTGGATCTGGTGGCGGGCGTGGACACAGTGGATGCCGTTAAGAACAGCACCGCACCGACATGGCCGGATAAGGTTCGAACATCTCCCCGGAGGTTCCTTTCGTGTCTCGGTAGCTGCCCGTGCCGCGGCGTGGGGGGTGGGCAGCGGGGGACAGCAGATCCGCGCTGCGCAGAGCGAGAGCGGTAAATCGGCATTCAAAGGAGGTGAAAAATTTCGCCACGAGCTTGCGGTGGGGGGTGGGGGGGGCGGCCAGGAGCGGCCCCCTCGGCCACCCTGCGACAGCGGCACCTTCCACCGTACGTGACAGCATCTCGCCTTTTCTTTCCCAAAGAAACTCCTTATGCTACGTCATCGCGACTATAGATAGCACTGGCCTTGTGATTGACACATACGCACCCTGCAGTTAAACTTCCCGGGAAGTAAAAAAAAAAGGCATTTCCGTGTAGGTCTGAGCCCAGCTGTGGGGTGGGACTGACAAATTCATTACGTTTATGACTTAAATCGGGGGGACGGGGTAACAGTCATCGGGGTCGTTCACTTCCTAAGATAAAGGTGTGGAGCTGAGCCCGGGGGAGGAGGGGACCGGGCCCCAAGTGGCAGACTTGCCCGCTGATTAACCTGTCTTCCCTCAGGACGGGAAATCAAATCGGGTGCGTTTTCAAATTACATTTAAAGGGGCTTACGTTTGTACCAGTGAGAGATAAAACAGTGCACGCAGACCCAGACGCAAGCTGCCTCGCTCAGTGAGTTTCGAGCAAAGCCTCCTTGGCAAAAATTGACTATGTAATTGTGTACTGTTAGTGTGTCTGGAGTTAAAATGCGTCCAAACACTCAATATTCTGTAAAATGGTCTACCCTCTCGTTCCTTAATCTTCCCATTTTACTTTTCAGTTTTCAGTTCTTAGAGGTATCTTCACTCCTCTCCCATATCTACACGAGAAGAAGGATGTATTCCTGAATGAGGCGGTACCTCAGGACAAGGACATTAGATGACTTCTGGATACTTTGATTTGGAAAAAAATCATTAGGTGTTCCTAAGCACAGATACGAAAACACAGTAAAGAAACGATGGTTTTGTATAGTTTGAGTTTTCCTTTTATTGCACCGTTTGAACCCACAGGTTTAAATTAAAGTCGTTTCGTGCGTTTCACACATATTCACAGCTTACTGGAGGAAAACCACTTCGGTTGGTTTTGGAAATAAATCGTTATTTTGCTTTTGTTATGCTTGGCCATCATTTCTTGTAATTTTTTGTTCAGGTGCAGGTTTTGCTCTGCTCCTCTCTCCTTCACCCCAACTTGTGGGACAGCTGAAAGCTGAAGTGAACTTGAAACTGTAAGTGGGTTCATGACAAAGGTTGAGAACCTTCTCCTTATTTTTTATAATAATACCAGTAGTGACTGACAATAAATTATATTAAATAACTCTATAGGGTTTGGAAAAAGGGTTGGCCAGCATAGCAGTCCTGGGTGCCAAACGACGTATGGTGATGATGTACAGGTAGATCTTACAACAACCCTTTGCACAGGGCTTTTGCAGACTCAGATCTAAGCATCATTATTTTCCTGTATGTACTCAGATGTGCAGCATTTTTTTTCTCCCTTCCAGTGAGAAGAACCGTCTGAACTTTCTTTAACATGTCTAAAACGTGGCAGGTTTATACGCTGCCAATATGCGCAGAGCAACATTTTCTGAAGCTCTGTCCTAACCTCCTATTTTCCATAGAGCATGTCTTGACTTTCCCATTCCAAATGATTCTCTGAGAGAGAGGCTGGAAGCGTGTGCCACAGGCCCCGGAGCCTCCCAGCCTCTTCACCCTGCCGTACCCATCGCTCCGAGCTGGGCTCTGTACTGCCAGCCTGCTCCGGGCACTGCACCCAGGGCAAAACCACCTTGGCTATCCCCTTAGCCGTTCTGGTTTAGTCCAAACAGTAAGCCAAAAAGACAGGGTGGCATCTTTAAGCATCTCTCTAACCTTGCCAAAGCAGCCACTGTCTGGTTAAACAACAGCGTTTGCAGGCCCCTTCCCACAGGGATGGTGAGTGCGCTCTGCAGCTCACTCCGGCCTCTTGTGCCCAAAAGGTATTCAGCTCTTCTGGTTTTGTCCCTCTCTTACTAGTTCATCGTGTTTCAAGCGGTCTGTAGTCAGATCTCAATTTTTCCTAACACAGCAACACTCCTGTGAGTATCACAGTGCAATCTGAGGATTTTTTTTTCTTTTTTTTTGTGTGTGTGTGTGTGCTCTCCCTTCCTTAGGTATATCTGTAGAAAAGTAAGTATGCCTACTACGAGAGAAAGGAATTTCAGACAAAGGTGCTGAATTAAAACCAGTTCAGGGTTCACCCACAGACGGCAGGTGGCAGGGTGAAGTCAGGGGGCGAGAATAAAAATACACTCGCTGATGGAGAGTAACTGGGACTGGGAACGTCAGGAAGGAGTGGTGTTTTGCCGTGAGAAAACAGCAGTGAGCGGATCGCGGCCCTTCCCCTCCTGCATCCCGTGGGGCTCTGCTGGCTGCGTGGCCAGGCCTGGCCGCTGTCAGCTGCCCGTGGGCCTCGAGGTTTTGCTGTTCCCTGGGACCTGCTGCCAAATTGGGTCGCAATTGCCCAGTGATTCCAACAGGACAGAAAAGCAGTGCAAATACCTCCTTGGGTCCTTGCCTCAGGTATCGGTGTACATCAGGGCCTGGCAGGGGAAAATTCCCTTCTATTCTGCTTCAGTGAGACCCCTCCTGGAGTACTGCATCCAGCTCTGGAGTACCCAGCACAAGAAGGACGTGGACCTGTTGGAGAGGGTCCAGAGTGGGCCACGAAGGTGATCAGAGGGCTGGAGCACCTTTCTTATGAGGACAGGCTGAGAGAGTTGGGGCTGTTCAGCCTGGAGAAGGCTCTGGGGAGACCTTATTGCAGCCTTCCAGTACTTAAAAGGGGGCCTACAGGAGAGATGGGGAGAAACTCTTTAGCAGGGCCTGTTGTGATAGGACAAGGGGTAATGGTTTTAAAACAGAGGGAGGTAGATTCAGATGACATAAGGAAGAAATTTTTTACACTGAGGGTGGTGGAACACTGGCACAGGTTGCCCAGAGAGGTGGTGGATGCCCCATCCCTGGAAACATTCAAGGCCAGGTTGGATGGGCTCTGAGAAATCTGATCTGGTTGGAGATGTCCCTGCTCCTTGCAGGGGGTTGGACTAGATGACTTTTAAAGGTCCCTTCCAACCGAAACCATGCTGTGATTCTACAAATTATGTCTGTGCAGCTGCACCCAGTAATGGTGTGGTGGACCCGACTGTGAAATCCAGCACGGACATACCCACATTTGCTCGTTAAGCAGACAATTAATGTGATGACTAATTAAACGCCTGCAAGATTAGAGCTCAATGTCCCTGCTTCCGCTCCCCGTCTGCAGAGACAGGGCCGTTCCTTTCACCTTCTGTGTGTTTAACGAGAGGCTCTTAAATAGGGCCACTGCCTCTGCCCCTGGCACAGGGCACTGACTGGTCCAGGCTCCTCGCAGACCGCTACTTTTTGCTGCTCTACGTGTTTGTGTTTTACCCCGAAGGGTTCACGCAGGGGGTCACAGGAGATCAGTGGCACAAAGAGATTTCAACTACGATGTGAATCCTGCCCCAGAGCAAACGCTGTGTAACTATCCTTGTTCCTGCTGACTTCCCTCTGGTTTGGATGCTGTGCTGGATTTATGCTCGGTTTTATTAATTGGGCTAGGAAAAAAAACCTCAAAGCGCACACCTGCTGAAGAAAAAAAAAAAAGAAAAATAAAATGGTTGTCATGGGGATAAGCAGTTTCCACACCGTAAACCGAGGGGTTATGAGCGCGTCGGCACTGGTGTGGCACAAGGGTCAGTTATTTCTTTCCTCTGCCTGCTTTGAAGCCTGCAGAGCCGCCCGGACCCCGCTGCTCTCGACACTGGTGGTCTGTTCCCACCCTGGCTGGCAGTGCCCCGTCTGTGACGTCCCAAGGCTGAAGACCGGGTGGCGTTACGTGCTTATGTTATTTCTGAAACTCCGTTCAAAGCCACCCTTTGTTTGAGGGGTTGGAGATTTGTTTGCTGCCTCTCCTAACGCCCTTTATTTATGCTGCGGAATCTCTTGATTCGTGCCCAGGGCAGCTACGGTTTGACCCACCGGACCCGTTCCGCGTCTGCCGGAGAAAACCTGCAGCACTCTCGGGAGACCGCCTCTCTCCTGTCCGAATATATTCAGCTAATTTCTATCCGAACGGATTTCTGTCCAATTTAGGTTGACATAATTGTCTTCCTTATCATTAAATGGTCGCTTGATCGTTCCTCGAGTTTGTATTCCTCCCCCCCGCCCCCCGCCCCCAGCCCCTTCCCAGCCTGCAGGCGCAGGGAGGCTGGCTGTCACGGCTTGGCGGGGGGGGGGGGGGAAGGGGGGAGCAAGGCGGCAAGGCGTTAACCTCGACGGCCGGCGAACGTGATTCATGCCGGCACGATTTACTCAGTGGTTCCCCCGCCCCCCGTAACGGGACAGGCTTTTTCTTGAAATAAGAGCCTTTCCAAATCTTCCGATGAACGGAGAGCCGGCGGATTTTGAGGGTGCCGTGATTTAACGAAACCAGCTTGCCAAGGAGGCGGAGCGCAGAGGAGGGGCAAAGCCGGGAGAGGGTCCCGCGGGCGGCGGCAGCCGGATAGGGAGGAATGTCCCCCTGTCCCCCGTACGACTTCGCCGCGGCTAGGAGCCCCGGGCGCACCGAGGCGTCCCCGCGGGGCAGCCGGTTGTGGGGGGAGCGGCGAGGGCGGCGGCGACCTGCACAGGTGCCGCGAGGAGCCCCGGAGCCACCGCGGGAGACGCCGCTACCGCCCGGCGTCTCGCCCGCCCCCCCGGCCCCATTGGCCGCCCCGCAGCTCAAATAGGGCCGGGCGGTGGCGGCCGCCAGCAGCGAGCGGACCCCGGGCTGGGAGCCTGTCTCGTCCCCCCCGCGATGAGCAGCCCCGATGCGGGCTACGCCAGCAGCGACGACCAGGCGCAGGGGCGGTGCTCGCTGCCCACCATGATGCCGGCCGTGGGCCCCTGCCCGTGGGCAGAGCCGCTGAGCGCGCTGGGCGAGGCGAAGGCGAAGGGCGAGGCGGCGGCGTCGGGGGCGTCGGGCGGCCGGAGCAAGGGCGAGGCGCGGATCCGGCGGCCCATGAACGCGTTCATGGTGTGGGCGAAGGACGAGCGCAAGCGGCTGGCGCAGCAGAACCCGGACCTGCACAACGCCGAGCTCAGCAAGATGCTAGGTGAGCGCGGGGGGGCCCGGCGGGCGGGTGGCGGGTGGGCGAGGAGCCCGGGGAGGCTCAGGGGCCCGGGACGCCCGCGGGCCGGCGGTCCGGGAGGGCGGGAAGCCCGGGCGGGTCTCGGGACGGGGGTGTCCGGGCTGCGGGCGGGGGTGGCGTGGCCGGGGCTGCGCGTGGGTGGCGGCCGGTCTGACGGTGCCGGTGGGCGCAGGTAAATCGTGGAAGGCGCTGTCGCTGTCGGAGAAGCGTCCGTTCGTGGAGGAGGCGGAGCGGCTGCGGGTGCAGCACATGCAGGACCACCCCAACTACAAGTACCGGCCGCGGCGGCGGAAGCAGGTGAAGCGCCTGAAGCGGGTGGAGAGCGGCTTCCTGCAGCAGCACGGCCTGGCGGAGGCGGCGGGGCCCGGGCTGGGCAGCGAGGCCGGCGGCGGCGGCGGCCGGATGTGCGTGGAGGGCCTGGGGCTGCCCTACGGCGAGCAGGGCTACGCGGCGGCGGCGGCGGGCGCGGGCCAGTACCGGGAGTGTCCGGCGGCGGGCGCCGCCTTCGACGGCTACGGGCTGCCGACGCCGGACCCGTCGCCGCTGGACGCGGCGGAGAGCGAGGCGCCGTTCTTCGCGGCGGGGCTGCAGGAGGAGGGCGCGCTGGCGGCCTACGGCTACGCCCCGCTGCCGGCGGCCGAGTTCCCGCCGGCGGCGGCCGAGAGCCCGGCGGGCGCGGCGCTGCGCCGGCACCTGCCGCCCGCCGAGGCGCTGGGGCCGGGCGGGTCGCTGCAGGGGCTGCTGGGCTGCCCGCCGCCGCTGCACGCCTACTACGGGCAGGCGTGCCAGCCGCCGGGCCCGGGCCGCGGCCCGCCGCCGCTGCCGCCGGGGGCGGTGGGGCAGCCGTCGCCGCCGCCCGAGGCCGTGCCGTGCCGGGAGCCGCTGGAGCCGCTGCCGCAGGAGGAGCTGCTGGGCGAGGTGGACCGCGGCGAGTTCGAGCAGTACCTGCGCTTCGCCTGCAAGCCCGAGCTGGGGCTGCCCTTCGCGGGCCACGACGCCACCGGGCTGCCGGCGCCTCAGGGCGCGGGGCCCCTCTCCGCCGCCGTGTCGGACGCCAGCACCGCCGTCTACTACTGCGGCTACCCCGACGTGTGAGGGGCTGGCCCGGCGCCGCGTCACCCGCCGGCGGGCAGCCCCCCGGCCCCGCTCCTATTTATGTAATTTATTGGACCCTTCTCGGGAGAATTTCGCAGACCTCGTCTGTGCTCAAATACGCCGCTGTCGAGCCATTTAAAAGCCCGGGTCGGACTGTTTTTGGACTGCTGTGCCAGCGTGTTTGCATCTTTTTTTTTACGTCTGTGCCCAGGCTTATGGTTACATAACATAAGGACGGTTACTTCTTTGCCCAGAGAACGATTTTATTAGTTGTTTTAAACTATATTTATCATTTTTTAGTACTTCAGGAAAATAAATTTATGTACAGCTGTTTCTGTCGTTCTTCTTGGCCGTATGACCCTTTAGGGAGACTTAATCTAAAGTTAATCAGTTATGGCCTGAGGTGGAGTAATTGCAGATGCCGTGTGACACTTTCTTTCACCACAATGGCTCTCAAAGGTCTCCAGGACCAGAGAAGTTTGTTCCCAGGTGTGTCTGTATTCCTGTTACATAGCCGGATGGCGAGGCCTCAGCTGTCTGTCCCTTGGAGTAGGGAACATGGGACTGTACTGAACTGCGGTTTTTTTAGGTTTTTTTTTTTTTATTTGTAAGTGCCAACTGGAATTTGCAATTATTAACGCATTGGGGAAAAACCTCCTCCACTGAAGTAGAGTCTGTAACAAAAGAAGCTAGGTAAGTTTGAGATACTGCTTTTAAAGTGTGCCTGGAAGCCCATTGAATTTGGATACTTGTAGGCATGAAGGTGACTTTCTTTACGTAGTGACTTCTGGTTGAACCAAATGATTCACAATTAGCATTGGTACTGTATTTACAAATTGCTTTCTGCCACCTACTTTCAAGTACGTTTAGGCCATTTGTGTCATGGGGTTCTGGCTTTTATTAGCAAGGAGAAAATACAGTGCAGCCCAAATACTTACATCAGTTGCTCTCCATCAACTGCTGGTATCACTTAGGTGTTAAAACGGAGTTTTTAGCCTGTACTGCGCTGTGACATTTCTGCCAGTGCGAGAGTACAGCTACGTCTCGTTCTCATCATAACACTGAGGTAAGTGTGAAGCTAACAACACTTCTGATGTCTCTCTTTTGGAAGATGCTTGCTGAAGTCAACTTAAAGTAATTGCGGTAGAGAATTTCAAATATTTTAATTTGCAAATGAAAGTTCAAAAGTAATACCAGTGACATTCATAATATAAATATTTTTAGGGAGCTGTGTTTATCTTGCACTATATTATCAGACTACTGAATTGTGCATGAAGAAATCCACCAAAAATTCTGTTTGTGTAATACATGCTTGTTTTTATAAAAATTATATGATAATGAGCATTTTCTAAACACCTTTTAGGGACACAGAGCCAGCTGCATTATTTTCAAAGAAATAATCTAGTAGAAACATACTTGAGCAGATGATGTTTTATTTATTAATTCAGAGAGTGTAGTTTTATTTAGGTCAGAAGAAACCCTGATTATGTCCACTGACTTCAGTGACACTTTTTAACTGTGTGTACGTGTAGTATTGAAAAAGTTCACTTGAAATCGTGGTTGTTGTAACCAGATTGTTGTAACATCTTTTCTCCCTCATCTTTGCAGTGAGGGAAGTGTGAAGGCCAGTGTCAAGTTTCTGATATGAGGGGGCTGGGTGCAAGGTGGGAAATAAGACTGCATATATGTCAGTGTTTTAAGAACATAGACATTCTTATTTTAATAGGATGTATTTGTCTGGAAAGAAACATTGAACATGTTGACAGTTACAGGCAGGTATAAGTTTAACAACAGTGAAAACTCTGTAGTTGAACATTTGAATTCATCCAGTTGTGTCTTCTAGATGACCAGCCCGCATGGTAGTCGTACTCCTTCAGTTATGCGCTGCTAAAACCACAGAAGGACACAAAAGACAAACATTAAATAGTTAAACACTGAATAGATGTTTAGGTGTATTGAAATAATATAAATTTTGTTTGTATTGCTTTTTTTTCCTTGTATTCATTCATTACAGATGTCCTAAGACTAATTTTTTCTATAATAGAGCACCTAGCTGAATTATGTTACAAAATTTTATAAAAACTTCCAGTGAAACAAAAGTCTGGAAGGAAAGTAAGCTTAATTTAGGAAATCCCAAAGTAAGGTTAAACGAAGACCTTGCAGAATTAAGGTTACCAGTGCAGCTCTAATCTTTAGTGAGTAATTTTATGATATAGGCATTGATTGTAAATGATATACGTATCTTCTATGGAGCTCCAACTCAGTTAATCCGTATCTTACGCAGAAATGATACATGAAGATTAAAACCAAAATGGTCTGTAATTATAGCACTCACAGCAATTTTTCCTTCCCAAGTCAAATTCCCCTTGCCTTTAGTTGCAGCCGTGAGCTCAACGCTTCTGCACGTCATCTCAAACTGATTGCTTGGTGAAACGAGAGAGACTGGTGCACTGCAATCCATCTCGAAGGAAACCTGCTATTACATAGAACTTTGTGACTAATATGTACAGGATGCAGCTCTCCAAAGTATCGTTAAATTGCCTTAACCTTGAGGTGATGGTTTTCCTGCCTCTTTTGATGTCCTCTTGTTGATCCCTTCTTCATTCTGCCTTCTAATACTGATTTCTTCCTAGAACTTCGTCCGTCATCGGCATGAAGCAACAAGTGAGGAATGCCTCATCAAATAACGGCATTCGTCCTCTGCTGCTGCATGAGCCTGTGTTTTGACTTGTCACAAGGTGAAGACTGAGGAACAAACATTGTCAGTGGGATTTTGAGATATAATAGTGCAGGACAACAAAATTATGCTGGGGCTGTAGAATAACTGGTTGAGCTCCCGTTTTTGGTACTACAACTGTTACTTTGCCTCTGTCTTTTCTGGACCCTTCCTTTTTCCTACAGCCTCCTGCTGTGTTCTTTGCCTAGTTTGTTCCTTTTGTTGATAACATTTGCATTTTTCGTTTTCCATAATAGCCTAAATACTGTCTGGTTTGTATATCCTCTTTCCATTTTCAAAATACTGAGCTTTGTCCCTTTGCCTGAAATTTACCTATATTCTGTCCCTTTTCCTAATTGCTTGGGATTTTTTTAACCCCTTTTTCTTTCCTGTTCATAGTTCCCCACTCTCTTTATCCTTAGCCCCGCTCCTCAGTATCTCCTGATTCTGTTCCTGTCCCAGCCGTGCCTTCTTTTCCTACCTCGTTGCAACCCCTCATCTTTCCTCTTCTTTTCTCTTCTCTTACCACTGTCCAGTGCTCCTCATCATGCTTTTTAAGAGTTTATGGTTTCTATCTTAGAGTCTTAACTGTAGAACTTGGGCAGCTTTTCACGGAGGATAATGGTAATCACACCTCTGGTGCTCTAGCAATGCCTAGTCCAGGCTGATTATTAAAACCATAGTGCAAAAGGGTCCTAAGAGTTATTTAATATGATTGAAAGAACATATTTTCTCTAGCCTTATTTTAAGAAATATCTGAACAGTTTTAGCTGAAACTTCTGTGCTCTGCTAGAGCCACCTGTCTGGGATGAAAAAATAGTGGTCCAAACTTTTGCTAAAGCTAGAGAAAACTGACTTAATGTTCTTGAGATGGAAAGGCTGAGATGACTTTAGTTGCAGGCAGCACGTTCACCATCATCTGGGTATAATACTCAGGCATTTGCGCTATTTACCAGCGGTGGGCACTGATTTAGGAACAGGAACATAATTTAACTCCTATTTTGATCCAAGCGTAAGACAAATATTTTTCAAAAAATCCTGTGTAGAGAACTTATTTTGCCCCCCCCTCACTAACAAAACCATGACACTAGGCTACACTGAGCACTTTCTCGGTTAGGTGTAGCGTGGTTAGCAGCTTTCCTTGCGTGCTCTGGGTACCCAGCTGGTTTGTGTGGCTGCCTGGCTCCTTGTTGGGTGGCTGGGGCTTGCCTGCGCAGCCCCTGCTTTGGCACCCATGGCAGAGTGTGGGACAGTGTGAGCTGAAGTGCCATTTCTCACCCTGATTCATTGTTGGTTTCCTGGAGCTGCTGCACGAGGAGTTTATGGGCTGGTAAGTGTTGTACATGTCAATCTCTGATGGCTGTCCCCATCAATTCAGCTTATCAGAGCACATTTCTGGAACTCTTAAAGGGGCTGTGTTTTCTTCTGTGGTGATGAATCAAGGATCATCATACATCCAAGGCCACCAGTATGGTAAGCTGGAAATCAGGGTGTGGATGCTCTTAAATATTTTTAAAATATCTACAAGATACTTTTACTAGATTTTTAAAAGTTATTTTATTTTGTTTTATTCATTGGAGCTGTTCTATAGAGGCCACATAGCTTTGATTAATTTCCATATTAATATAGTGACAGTGATACTGTTCCCTTTGCAGATGATCTTAAACTATTGACTTATTTATTGAATATCTTAGTCTTTCTTAAATGAGTATGGATTTTCAGACAAGGAAAATGTATTAAGTGTTTTAGCAACCAATGCATTTATGGCTATATGTGGAATGATTACTACATTAATGTAAATTGATGTATGGATTTTAAATTCTGGGTTACAGATTGAAGTATAAAGTGGAGGAGCCTATAATAATGGAGGAAAACCAATTTAACTATGACAGCACAATCCTAAATAATAGCTGATTTATACGTCTTGTCAGGTAAATTATGAATAGGCACCTTAGTTTACCCCAGTGGTTTAAAAACATATTTAATGAAATGAGTACATGATTGTGTAGAGACAGGGGATTTTTCACTGGGTGTCTTACTGTTGGTGGAAGACCTTGCAATTGAAAACCGAGTAGTACATTGTAGCATACTGTCATAATTTCTTTTTTAAATTTTTTTTAGATTAAATGTAGTTCTAAGGTGTCTGCCTTAGATTTAATTAAAGCATGAATATAACTTATATGTATTGCTATAATTTGAAAGTGTCACAGCTCTTAGAATGTTAATAAGTTTCAAACTTTTGAGAAAAAGGAACAGAAACATCCAAAGGTTATGGTATATGTCACCTGATACAGATAAAACTGAAGCACTAATCATGATCTCCTGAGTCCTTTAGTAAAAATAATCTCAAAATGAAGAGCACCAGGAAAATACAGAACGTTTTAATGCATGTGCAGAAATGCCATCTGAGATATTCATAATTGTGTTATTAATCAAGTTTCAGGACAATCGGTGTTTAACACTGATTGTCCTGAAACTTGATGCACCCTCCAGGAATTTCACAATGAAATAAATCTTAAGTTTCTGTTACCAGCTGTTTTCAAACTATTTCAGAACACTTGTTATAGGAAGGTATTTCACCTGTGGTGAAGTAAAAGTGAAGTAAAAATGTTTGAGCTGCTGTGGATATCTCCTCTCATTATTAAATAATTCATTTATATATAATAGTTGTACTATGATACAAAATAATTCCATGAACCTGACATTGAAAAATGCCAAAGTAAGCTTTTAGAAACAAAGTTCTTCATTAAAATAAAATTTTTCCATGTAGTTGTTTGAAGCAGGATTCTAGCATCTTCTGCATTTTTATTAATCAGAAGTTCAGAGAAAAATCAATTTCCATCCTTTTCCTTATCAGAAAGAAAACTCATTTCATGGAGTATTCTGTGGAGTTATCAGGGGAATATAGTTATTGTTCACATTGAGGGTGACCGCTCCATTTACCCATAGAGAATATATTTAGGTACCCAGCATGTCTTGGGTTCTTTCCAAGGCATTGTAGAATTACTCCACGGTGTCTGATTTACTTTAAAGCTTCTTGTTATTGCCATTTAGAAAAAAAAAATTATCCTGCACACATCCTGTTTAAAGCAAAAATTTGTCCCCTGTTGAACAAAGATAAAGAATATTAGAATATGTTTTTGTGGCTAAAAGTTGTGTTCAAATTAACTGGAAAGGTAAAGCAATATTTGTGTATTCATGGACTTGAATTGGTTGACACACTACAAATTCTGGTTTCAAAGGTACAGATGAGTATTACTGGAGAACAGTCTTAAGGTATAGTCAGGTTATGTAGTCTTGATTTTGTTTTATACTTTCATTATCTTAATGAAAGTATCACTTCTCTAAGTTACTGTGAGCTAGACTACATGTATTTCCTTGATTACATGCTTATTCTTTCAAGATGCCTAGGTATGATCATTTTGCTTCTGTGCAATCACCAGTGAAAACAGAGTGGTTTCCATGAGCAAAGTGAAGCAGATTTGGCATCAGATGAATGCAATATGTGTTGATTTTTCATACTTCTTAATTGGGGATGATGTCTGAAAGTGTATGGTTACAAAAATACTCACTAATATTGATGTAAGAACCTCGATTCACCATGTCCTGGGCTGGCTTTAAAAATAATGGACTTAATTCGCCATTGATTTGGAATTGCAGGTTAAACCTGTAAAAAGCTATTTAATGCATGGAAAACTTCTTAGAGTTTGTCAAGATACAAGTGCTATCGCTTCTATTCTCAGCGGGAATTTCCTATGTTATTTCACTACAAATATTCTTGGAGAGCAGAATGAGAAACCCACATGCAATGCTGAGGCAAAAAAAAAGATCTATACTGCTATTCCCGAATAGGTCAGGGCAATATCTTGGGGAATAAACCTTTGTTTTATACCTACTCATATATAGTCTGGAAATCCCCACAGGAGATGTGAAAAATAACAAGGCTGTTATTTTGTTGCCATAAATCAAAGTGCCTGAAAAAGATCTTCTACTCCTTGGTTTTAAAACAGAAGGAGGTAGATTCAGACTGGACATAAGGAAGACATTTTTTCCAGTTAGGGTGGTGGACACTGGAACAGGTTGCCCAGAGAGGTGGCTGATGCCCCATCCCTGGAAACATTCAAGGCCAGGTTGGATGGGGCTCTGAGCAATCTGATCTGGTTGGAGATGTCCCTTCTTGCAGGAGGTTTGGACTAGATGACCTTTAAAGGTCCCTTCCAACCCAAACTGCTCCATGATTCTGGGGTTCAGCCTTTTCTTAGCATGCTGCAAAGAGTCTCAGAGACAAGTGTGTTTCATCCACATGAGAAGAGCCTGATTTCCAATTACAGCGCCTAAAGCATTCCTTACTAACTTGCCAGCTTGAAAATCCCATGTCAGGGCTGTGTCACCTTAAGTGACAAATCTGAGGTTGTGGTTCCACAAACGTTTTCATGGTGACAAAACTAATGACTGTGATCCAAGTTAAATTATTAGGTTTTGAGTTTTGTTCAGTTTTGCTCTGAAAGTAGTGGTCATGAAACTGGAGCAACATGTCTGCTTTGAGTTTATGTCAGTGCTGGGAGCTTTGTTTGTAGCTCATGGTAGACATGCAAGTGCTCAACACTTCAGGTGGCATCTGAGTTGTAGCTTTTTGTTGACTAAACTGTCAGAGAAGCAGTTAAGTGCCACTGAGGGTTTGTTAGGTTCTACACAGCCCTTCACTCCATTTATAACCCCGGTGTAGCAAAACTGCAGGACTTAATACATTTTTCCAGGGTGACAGTTGCTGTTACTTATTTGGCTTCAAAGTTTGCTCCTCTTGAAAATGTAGAGCAGAGTTCACAACTCATCTATCCTATCTTTTTCATAACAAGAAAAAACTCAAATGCACATGATGGAGCCCACATAACTGCTTTCCGTCAGTATGCTTTGTGCTGAGAGTGTGGTTAGGTTGATGTGAACAGCCATGCTGCCTGCCTTCTTGCCAGGGAATGTGACCACTACATGGCTCAGAAAGGATAAATGACACTTGGCAAAAGTTTGTAGTAGTGTAATCTTCATTTCTACACTTCATGAAAAAAACCACCGTGTGTTGTATGTAATCTATGTTTAGAAGCAGAGAGCAAATCACTTGTATCTATAGATAATTCTCTAATTTTAGCAGAATTTGAAAAATCTGATGTTACAGACAACCAAAACTCTTTAGGGGTACATTGGATGTGAATATTCCTGCGTTCCCAACAGCCTTGCTTCTTCTGCTGGTGAGGATGAGCTATTTGGATTGACCTGGTATACGTGAAATAATTCAGAATGACTACCTATTGCTGTCAAAATATCTGTCCTGTTAATGGTTCCATCAATATGGGCTGACTGCTGTAGGGAAGCTGCCTACTGCCATAACACAACATAGCATGTCCAGGCTTGTTCTGTTGCCTGACAGCCTTGACATAATTGTGCTATTTCCTCTATTTGTGTAACAGTCCCTGGCTACAACACACATCCTTGGGCAAGAATTTTCATTTTACTGTTCGTAAATGTCCTTCATGTAATTTGCTGTGCATGCATGACCTGGGTATTGCAGAAATACCTACACAAATCCTAAACTTCAGCAGAGCAGCTAGCTGCCATTTGTGATCCAGAATAAATGCATTAATTGTATGTTAGTTTGGATTTACATAATACCATAACTTTTCACTTTACACAACACTACAATACTACTACTAAGAATTTATTTTACATAGGAAAAGTATTGACTGCTTTTAGTCTCCTTTGGCTGCGATCTGCTGATGTCGGGTGTGGCTGACAGTGCATCTAAGATTAGAACTTTTCCTTAAATGAAATATTAGAAATTGCTGGGACTCCTTCTACAGTGTAACCTACACTGTTCCCCACCTCTGCAGCCTGACAACTAAGCAGTGTCCTCTTCATCGGGGAAAAATATGATTCAGCTCTGTTTCCTGCATTACTCACCTTTCCCTTCAATACCTTCAGAACATGTTGCCAGTTGCTCTTGGTAGTGACAAGCAGCCCGCCTTTCATTTTGGTTTTCAGCTGTCATAACAATATTAATTGCTCATCTCTGTAACAGTGGTGCTGCCATTAATTACACTCCCTTTTGTGTCAGTCTGAAACTTAATGCTGATGATCTGTAACCACAATAAATACATTTTCAGAAAGTTATTAGAGAACCTTTTTACCTTATTAGATGTTTTTCTGTCAATGTGAACATTTTTGTATTTTACTGAGGTCAAAGATCTGAAGAAAAGCTGACAGACTTTTCATTATGATCCCCCATCACCTGTAAAATTGTGTGCCTGTCTTAGAGAGAAACATAGCAAACTAACTTTATAGACTGATATATATTGTGGTATGTATTAATCTTTTCAGATACTTTTTCAGACTTTTGGCCTAATCAAGAGTGTTACAATATTATATTCATTTTTATTCATGGCTTAGAGAATCTTTAACTCTGCTACGGACAAAATAAGTGAACATCTCAAAAAGGAACAGAATTTTTAAACATTTTGTAGATGACAGTAAGATTGCCTTTAATTTTGTCTTTGAATTTACATCAGCAATAAGGCCATAGCATATCCCCAAGTTTTGGAGAAGTTTGTAATTATTCTTGTGTGTTATGTTCCCATCTGCAGCCTGAGAAATATTCTTTCGAAGTTTTCAATGTATTCTTAATCAATGGATTTTGTGACATAAATACCTTCCAAATAATGCTATACTTGCCTAAACGTAAGGGTCTGGCATCGTTTGAGATGTCCTCGGAGTCTTCAAGACAATAACACAAGACTGGCAGATACGACATAGGACCCGTGGAAGACCTGCGTTCTTATGGAGCATCATCTTGGTTGAGAGCAGGGTCTTGGCTGGAGTATGCGATTGCTCATGGAGCATAAGTAGCTCCATGGAGCCAGATTTATCAGACCTGAAGTGTTCTTAAGTTAACGTCTGGAAGTGAATCTCAGTGTCTGAGCTAGATAAAACCCCATTTCTGATGCTGCCCCTTCAGCTGTTTCAAGTAGTTATGTGAAATTACTCCAGTTTGTACATTGTCTGGAAATACTCCAGGCTTTCCTTAATGCCAAGACATGAATAACAATAACAGTGTTGTGACGTCCCATATAAACAAATCACTTTAACTTAACTCTTCATACTTCCTAAATTAGAACTACAGTAATATCCAGGAATTACAGATATTTTCCAATATGTGTAACCTCCATGAGTTCTCACAATTTACTTTAAAGCAAGAGAAACTAACTGATTTCCAAAGTTTACCTCTGTTATCCTTGATAACAGGAAGGCAAACAGTGTTGGTTTTAACTGAGTGTCACCACTTGGAAAGCTCATTTGTCAAACAAGTTTTCCCTTCTCTTGAAGCAAGAGCAAGGAGACCATCCTCTAAAGCATTGCGCTGTATTTATAGCATCTTAAATACAAAGCGCTGAGGAAGGACAGCTAATGGAAAAAATAGTAGTCAAGAACTGAGAGGGAGGGGGAAAATTATGCAAGTGGGAAGGTAATTAGCTTTTGTCTGTATTAGGCTGTTAAATAAATAATTTTATAATGCTAGGTGTAGTAACATTTTCAAAAGTGACAGTTATGCAATCTCCAGTTTTCTAAAAGGAAAGATGTTGGAACTGGTGGAAACAGATGGTGGAAAATCTAAAAATCAGAGGTAACTTAGAGTAATCATGACATTCTCTTTCACAGTCCTGAGGAAGAATCCCTGTGATGAAAAAGGACAAACATAGTATTTTTCTTAAGGAAAGTCTGACCCCAGGGTTGCAAATCAGTTGGCTTAACTTTGATAACTAGAAGGATGCTAAACCAAACAATTAACATTACATTACAAGTAGTGAGAGGATAAGGAAACTAAAAGAAAGCAAACATTTTTCAGAAACAAATTTTGTCAATTCAGCATGATTGCCTACATTAGCAGAGTAAATGATTGAGTGTTTCAGGGAGAAGGAGTGGATACAGCTTGATAATAGTAGAACTTCTGATGTTGTTATATGTTACATTCCTTTAAATTGAGGAGATGTAGTCCAGATGAAATCTCAGTTAAGAATAGTTATCGGTGCCTTCACTTATAAATTGGAAAGTTATTTTGGATTAAATCCTTACACAGGCCTATTTCTTTATTTTGTACTTTTAACAATAAATAAGATAAGCGTAGAGTATACTTAACAAGATTTCTTTATTTTATCAGCCTGGGAAGGGCTGCAAACACTATAAAGGATAGAACTAGAAGTTAAAGTTATCCTGGTAATTTGGAGAAATAGCCTGAGACCAACAAGAAGAAATTAAATTAAGAAAAGCACAATTAATAAATGTGCAAATATAAAGAAAAGAAAAACTGACTCTATAAATGCTGTTAAAAATGAGAAGGGGGAGAATCTTAAGGCAACAGTGGCAGGTGAACCAAGCCACTTACCTTGCAGAATACTGTGGGTTATGAGTGATTCAGTCAGGACAGTTTGAGCAGTTGGTCTTCCTTAGTGGGGAGTTAGGGCACCTCAGCTGAGACATTGTAACTGACTGCAGTTACATTCCTAGTCCCCTGCAGTGTAAAATAAAATACATTACCTTAACCTCTTTCTTTTCTCATCATGTTCCTAATGATTTGGGTCAACAAAGCTGCTGAGTGGAGAACATGTGTGGCATCCAAGAGTTAATTATTTCACTATACAAAGTAGCTATGAGACCTCAGGTGAGTACTGCATCTATTTTTTTTTGCACACCACACTTGAAGAAAGATGGAGATAAGCCGGGGTGGGGGCAGAGGTTTGAAAACATGGTTTGTGAGTAGAGATTGAAGGCTCAGTCTCTACTCACAAACGAAAGGATGGCAATCAGCTGTTCTCCTCGGCCACAAGGCAAAATTATTTATCTCAATTTATTTCCCCTCAACATAAAGTACCATTAGAAAACACTTTAGTAGTATTTTCAATGGCAATGCAATTGTACTAAATGTAAGGAATTGCTTTCACAATACCAAATACGGTGAGTGTGAACAAACAATATTTCAGAGATTGTCATAACATGCATTTTGATATTTTCTTCTATCAGCAAAATAGCATGAAATTCTCAAAATGTGTTAACAGACTGTGACAGTAGAGCTGCTCTCTTGTTTCTTGAGTTGAATGCAGCAGTGAGAGAACAGTTAGCAACAGACTGCAGGAAAAGAACAGAACTGGGTACAACACCTAAACGCCACAGGGAGGTCCTATCCATCTTCTCCTCACTAGCATTCCCCTCACCCAGCTGTATGGCAAATGAGTCCACCACCTCCATTTTCACTTCCTCCTCTAAATTAATCTGAGGTACTCAGCCTCCTCAGACATCTTCCATATTTCATCCATCAGTAACCTCACATACTCTTCCCCATCCTGAGAACATCTGTACAGGAGCAGATACCTGCCCTTGGTAGTGGTAGAGAATGTACTGTGTTGTTCATGAGGTGATGTGTAATTTTATATAAATTAGTTTATTAAATCACACAATCATAGCACCTTTATGGTTGGAAAAGACCTCCAAGGTCATCAAGTCCAACCATCAACCTAACACCACCATGTCCACTAAACCATGTCCTAAAGTGTCATGTCTACACGTTTTTTGAACACCTCCAGGGATGGTGACTCCACCACTTCCTTGGGCAGCCTGTTCCAGTGCCTGATCACTCTTCCAGTAAAAAAGTGCTTCCTAATATCCAACCTAAACTTCCCCTGCCACAACTTGAAGCCATTTCCTCTTGCCCTATCACTAGTTACTTGGGAGAAGAGACCAACACCTGCCTCCCTACAACCTCCTTTCAGGTAGTTGTAGAGAGCAATGAAGTTTCCCCTCAGCCTCCTCTTCTCCAGGCTAAACAACCCCAGTTCCCTTAGCTGCTCCTCATAAGACTTGTTCTCCAGACCCCTCACCAGCTTTGTTGCTCTTCTCTGGATGCGCTCCAGCAACTCAATGTCCTTCTTGTACTGAGGGGCCCAAAACTGCACACAGTATTCGAGGTGTGGCCTCACTGTTCCAAATACAGGGGCATGATCACTTCTCTACTCTTGCTGGCTACACTATTTCTTGTGGTTCTAGGACCACTGTGGTAACTGTTCTTTATAAAAAAAAAATACTTAGTGACTTGCAGGGGAAAATATGATGGTCCTAGAACTGTTTTCCTCTGCTGATAAAGCCTGCCTATTGTGGATGTTTTTCTTGACTCTGCCCCCATGTGTCTGCAAATTTTTTCTGTAGTCATGCCTAGTGAATAGATTGAGAAATGGAGGTGACTTATGGTAAGTCATTCAATTTAGTATATATTAGAGCCAGAGCCAGAGACCTTGTGTGATACACTATAGCCATGAATCACAATTATTGCTGGAGGTGAATGTTCAGGCAGTAGTCAGTGGAAATCAAATGGCTGTGTAGTATTTCGTAACATGAGAAATGGAACATAGAAAAGCTGGACTCAGACTGTGCAAACTCTTTCCCGTTCCTCAAGGTAATTGTGTTGCCATGAACATGGCTAATCCTAAAAGCATACACTCCCCCCCAACCGCCCGCCCCCCGCCCCGATAACCTATGTGCGCTTCAGACTAGGAAACAGGATCTCACTTAATTGGTGAGAAAATAGAAGAAAACATTATTGGCTTGTCTCAAGGTTTACTGGTTGTTTTCACAACTAAAAGCCTTGTAATTGTTGATTTTAACCTTTCACATGGAAAGGTTATCATGTTATGTTCCTAGTTGCCAACTTTACTTAAATACATTGCAGTAGGGAGCAAATCTCTAAATCAAACATGGTAGTTGATTCATATTAGAAAAACCAACAGTATAATCAAGTATCTAACATAGCCAGTAGCAATGGAATATTTAAATCTGAAGGCAGTGTAAGTCAGGAGTACATTTTCTCAAGAGGAATTAAAACATTTTAGTTGTTTTTATCATAGATGCATTTGCAGGAAAAGTGATGATATCATGTAAAGTTTTACTTAATGCAGATTTCTTTAGTTGGAAACCTGACTTTATAATATTTGACTCCTTCTTTCATTTATAAAACAAAGCTGCTTTCTGATTTTATCTTCTTTATTGTTTTATTTTTTTTTTTTAAAACAGCATTAAAGTGTTTTCTGGAAATAATTTTTTTTTTGTCATGGTTCATGAATAACAGACTTCCTGATTCTTCCTAATAGAGGGATTCACTGAAAACTAAGCTTCAAGTTAAAGCTTATTAATAAGAAACCTGAAAATAATGTTCCTATTAATTTTTCTCAAAGATGAACATTTGGTTTCTTGAAAGTAAGGCATTAAATTGATGCAGCTAGGCTAACAACTGCTAGTCAGTTTTGAAAGCTTTGGTCTCTGTGTAAGTGTTCTCACACAGACACACACACATCCCTACAATACCTTATCTTTAAAAAGCTTTATAATGCTTATGGGAGAGTAACTCTGAATTTAACAAACTTAGTTTTGTATTGTTTGAAATACAGTAAATGCAAATGCTTGCCTTGTAGTATACCTTCATTTATTTTCTTTTGTCTGTACCAAAGTTCCTGTAATGTTTTTCATTTGGAGAGTGGCCACCTATGGTGCCTGCTTATCCAGATGTGTATGCCTGTGGGTAGGCAGCTTCAGTCTGTAATCCAAACAGAAATTTTCAGTTAAACAAACCCAAGTCTGCTGATCCTATCTCAGCAGGTGTAAATTAAGAAACTTGTCGAGTTGATGGTAGCTTAAAGGCTCACAAGCTCCAGAGCTAAAATACTCAGCAAGATTGTATTAGGGGACTGTTCTAATTAACAAAGAACGTACTAATTCAAAATAAGGGCATAATTGCTGACAAATTATGTTTATCTGATTTAGAAACATGTTTCAGGATAACATACATCATGTATAAAATAGGATGCTGCCCATACAGGAAATAGAAAATCTAGAATCACTGCAGAACCTTTTAATTGGTACAACTGCTGCTTTTACCTTAAAGAAGAGATGAGAAAGTTTGTGCAGAAAATGAGTACAGGGCCACTGGGAGGAGGGAGAGTCAAAAAGACTATTGGTTCAGCATTTATGGAACAGGTATCATGATCCTGAAGTTCATAAACTTCATCTTCCGTCTCGGCCAGACATCCGACCCTTGTATTCAGAAACCTCCCAAGTTGAAAGCAGATGTTAACATGGTGTTAAAAAACTGTTGACTAAGAACATGCATTTTCAGAATGCTGCAACATTTTTTAGATAGATAAAATATTTCATTTGATGCTATTAGCAGAAGTCCGAAATGAAAAGTTAAATAATTTGGGCGGGGCTCTGAGCAACCTGATCTGGTTGGAAATGTCCCTGCTCCTTGCAGGGGGGTTGGACTAGATGACCCTTGAGGACCCTTTCCAACCCTAACCATTCTATGATTCTATAATTCTAATTTAATCCTTCTAAGAATAAAAGATACTCCTGTGAGAAACTGCTAACAGGTGGGATAGTGCAGAAAAAAGCAGTAGGGAAAACATTTTTTGTTCATTTCGTTCTTGGTATCTTTTCTCTGTACATGCAAATTTTGACAGATTTTGGGACTGTGAGTTATAAACCATAAAAAAAAGATGAAGTCAGTCTAGCTATGTTTATTTTACATGTCTGAGAAGACAGAAATTACCAGGAACAGAAAGCCAGGAATTTTTTCAAAATGTACATACTATCTCATTTTTCTGTGCTTTGTCTGTGGTGTGGACAAGGATACCTTTTTTAGTAAAATGGTTTGTATCTTGTAGATAATAAGTGGAAAAACTGTAATGCAGCTGAACAGTTATTTTGTGGGTTTTTTTTACTGTCACAGATACTTCCATCTCATTTGCAGATAGACACATAAGCACAGACATGTATATTTTCTTTCTATGGTTTGCAAGCCCCTTCCCCAAATACTAGATTGGTATCTGCCTTTAATATATATACAGTGGAAAACAGTGTGTTCAAAATGGGAAATTTTTCAGTAAGTTAACTACTCTGGGTTGTATCTTGAGCAGCCTTTCTTCCTTCAGGTTCAAGTTCAGCACGGTTGTTAAGCAAGTTAAAACCTGCAGCTTGTCTGCAAAGCACTGCCTTCAGGAGGAATTTTTCTGTGAAGACTTGCTAACTGGTGCCTTCAAAGTCGAATTGGATGCCCAAAGAAAGACCTTCAATATAATGGAAGGCTAATGTGCTGTTGGAGCATATTTCTGTTCTGATGGGTTGTGGGGAAACCCCACACTCCTTATTGAACTGGGGTCTGAGATTTGCAAGCGTTGAGCTGAGTACCTCATGTGTCATTATAAATCCAAAGTAAGACTTGCTGTTGCTCCACACATTTTTGTTAAAGTTGGGAGCAAGAGAAGGTTTCCACTGCATAATTTGGGTGATACCTACATTGCGCATTGTGGGGCTCAGAAGAAGTCCTGTTCCTGACTACTGCCTAAGTGACCTGCCTCAGGAGGTTGGGTACAATCTTGGCACAGTAGCTCCATGTGGGCTGATGTAACCCATTTCTCTTTGCTGCTGCTCTTGACTCAAGGTTGCTCCTACAGACATAGGTCCCATATCTCCACACCACCTTGTCTGCACAAGGACAAACTTTGCTTTGCAGAGAATCCCTCTCTCTTACAGGACATAAGGAGTGTGGTACTACATACGGTGTGTCTCCCAGAGTCGGCTGGTGTGCTATGGAAAGGGAGGAGTCAAAGACCTTCCACTTATGGCTACTTTGGTGATGATGCTGCCATGCACTGCATTTACATTCAGTCAGATGGTGATGCACAAAACTAATAGTTACAACTTCATAATGACGAAAAAGTGATACTTAATAGAATAATAACTTCATTCATTTATGTTAATAATAGAATGAGAGGAGACTGGCATCGCTTGCTGAATTTATGTCAATACATTTTTTAAAAGCACATTGAAAACATATAAGCACAAGTGGAAGTTTGCAGGGCTGGTGGGGGGGAGCCTGAACAAACCTAGATTCTTCATTTCCTGGCATAACTTCTTGGGAAAACATCTGTGGGAAATGGGGAATTTGCTGCCCATCTTTATCTGGGAAGAGGAACTGTTCTGCTCGAGAATTTTTCTGGTCAGTATTTGCCTATTCTGTTACAGAGCTGTTTTAAATAGTGTTAATAAAACCAGGTACAGTGAGAAAATACTCAGATTCCCTGCAATTTAATTTAGCACAAAATGCCAAAAAAGTTTTAATTTCAGGCTTCTGCTAGGCCACCTGTCTTGGTTTCCTAGCCTTGTGGCCTCTGTCTGCCCTGTAGATGACAGATTAGCTGTGAACATCCTCTATAAAAGGAAATAGTGTTCTATAAAATTCACACCAGGGTTTCCAATTTAGTATCAGAGTCAGGACATCCTAAAATAAAATTTGTTTCAAAAATAGGTCGGGGGGGGGGGGTGTCAGGGTTAAAAGCAAACAATCTACTGATGTCAGTTTATTCTGTGAGAAAACATGCATGGAAAAGGGGTTTAGTGTCTTGTTCAGGTGCAGTCATTTTTTGCTGGTGGGGAGTAAAGCAAAGCAAAACAATAATAGCATGTTCCGTGAATCGAGTGTGATAAAGAAGAGTTCCTATATAGCAAAACAGGAAGTTTAAAAAAGGCCAAACAATTGATCTTTGAGGACAGGAATGATATTTTAATTTTAACCTTTTTGTTTTGGCTTTAATATAGAATTTACAAAGTGATGCGAATGATTTCCAGTAAATAGGATTTTAATGCATTCAGTGCACACATGTTGATATATTAAGAGATATGAAAATATTTTAGATATTTAATTTTCTTTCTGAAAATGACATACTGAGAGTTTTATCTACCAGAGGTGTGTAAATCAGGATGTTTATCTGCTTACACTACTTGTTATCTTCCCTATGTGTTTCTTCTACGAGTCGTGCAGCAAAACCTTTGTTTAAGCATTCACAATAATTTTATTCTAAGGATTTTTTTCCCTTCCTTTGTTAAGATATAGCTTTTGGAAGTATTATTTTCCAGATCTCATCTGTGGTTGAGGATAGTTTGTTTTGGAAGTCTAAGCAAAACCAATCAACTATCTGACATTTTTAGTAGTCTTTAGTCAAAAATTGAGCTGTACCTTGACAGAGACCTTATCTAGGCATTTGCATCTTGAATCCATTTATTTTCACAAATATTATTACCGTTTGTCTATTTTAAGAAAATAGACGAACTTTATGTAATTGATAAATAGATATAATACAATGTGATACTGTCAATCTAATTGTATTTTTAGAACTGTCCTGTACTGAAAATTATACTAAAACAGAATTTAGTAATACATGATATGATGTTTTGTTTTATATAAGTGCACCAATTTTTTGTTTAAATTACTTCGGTATTCAGAATAAGCTTACAGTCTTAGATATTTACTATTCTATATTGGAAAAAAAAAAGATTTTAACTAACAGGTAAATACTGTCATTATTAACATTTATGCTCTATCTCTTCTAGATTTTTGGATTCAGCTTCCAGCCATCCGGTTTTGCTGTATCTTTGCTGCTAGCCTGAAAAATGTTGTAGTGCCAGTGTTTTCCATCTGGATACTTAAAGAATGTGATCAAATCATTGCTTCAGGTTTTCTCTCTTAAGCTGAAAAGATTGAGTCTCTGGAGTCCTGCACTATCAAACCTCTGAATCATTCCTATACGCATCTTTGATGTCATTGTAGCTGATCAATGTTCTTTTCAATATATTAACTTGAAAACAGGTTATGTTTTTCCGAAAGAAGATGCAGCGCTGACAGATACAGAGATAATGGAACTTCTGTGCTCCTGTTTTCTGCTCCTGCTTCATATTCCTCTTTATAAACATCCCAGAATCACAGTAGCCCCTCTGGGCACAGAATTCTCTAAAAATCCGTGTCCATTTGATGATCCTTTTCAGTTTTTCTGATTACTAGAGCAGAAGTCATTGTCTTTGTTCCTATGCATGACTTTACATTTGCTTATCTTAAAACGCATTGGGATTGCTTGTGTCCACCTTACCATGTGATCTTGATTGCTCCGTATCAGTGAACTCTACCCTTTCTGTTATTTGCCTTTTCCCTAGCCTTCACGTCTTCTGTAATGACTTTGTTTTCTTCCAGAAGTGTTAAGTCGTAGGAGATAAGAACTGATCCTATGGAATCCCATTAAAAACACGACTTATGTCCAGATACCGTGTGGCTGTGTTAGTCCAATGTGGAGCAGTGTGCTGCTTACAAGCACGTGCCACGGCTTTCGGATGGGAATTACGCAGCCAGCCTGGCTTTGGCTGGCCAGCACAGAGCATGGGTGGAGCAGATGTGAAAGTGCCTTCATTTGATGATGTGAATATGTTGCACTGACACTATTTGCTATTATCAGCTGGACTTGTAATGCCATCAAAAAATCAATCAAACCAGTTGCCATGATCTAATGTAAACACACATAAATTAGCATGTAATTACCATTCTTAGCATTTTTATTGACTGAGTCGTGCTGCAGGCCCTGTTTTATTTTATCCTGGATTTTTAAGAGCTTGGTAGGTCCTATAGCATTGAAGTTATCCCAATTATATTTGTTAATAGTGACACAGACTGGCTTTCTTTCAGTGTCCTGAATCTTTTGCAGCATTCTCTGACCTTAAAGTTGTGATTTATTATTCAGAGTTCTTCTGCCACTTGTTTTTCTAACTCATGGTCCCAACTTGTTGACCAAAAAATATCCAACTTTAGTAAGCTTTTTATAGAAGCCTCCTTCATTACCACTGAAATAAAATAGAATTTCATCAACCTTATGGTATGACAGCATCTGATTATCCATGCATGAAACAGATTTAATGAACTATTAATCATACATTTCTGTTGTGTCCACGTTATCACTGAGGATTTATAGTAATGCCATTACATTGCCTTTATTCTTAGTTTACTTAAAAAAAACATTCACAATCTTTTCTCATCACAGTTCTTTCATTGCTAATTTTTATGACTGTCATTAGTTTTCTTCCATGTAATTTTATTTACTTTAAAAATAATTTGTCTCTCAGATTGTGGCTTCTTGAACAGCTGTCTCACTTCCAAATTATTATACTTTTTTAAAAAATATTTTTTTTTGCAACTAGTTTCACTAAACTGTGTTTAGGTTTGTGAATCTGATCCTTTAAAGTAGCTGATACATATATGCATCTCTATATGCGTGTGCATGCACTTGTGTACATATATATGCATATGGCTGTCTTGTGATGCCTTTGGCAACAGAAAATAGGAGCTCTCCAACCAGCTGTATTTGTACCTTTTGTTTGGCCTTCAATTTCTGAACATAAATTTCATAACACTGAGCCCTGTTTATATTTGTTATTGCTAAGGGCAGTGTAATGGGTATAGTTTTTCTCTGACAAAAATTCTCAGACTTTTGTTATCAAGGTCTAGAAACTACAAAGCCCATATCATGGCTCAGCTCTCGTTACTGGTAATGCCTGCTAATCCCCTTTAAGATTTCTGAACACTCCCACAAGATTTTGTAACTGATCTTTTCCTAACTTCCCTACAATTGCACAACCTTCCCCCCTCTTGATGAGATGTATGTTTTAGAGGAGAGTGGCTAACACCAAAGGAGACCCACGGCCTCTCCCTTTGCATCCTTGATTTGCTCAAGGCTGAGGTGATACCTCAGGGAAGAGTGCTGCTGGGAGTCTCAGAGGAAGGTACATGATAAAAAAAACCCCTAGTTGAGCTTTGAAAGAACCAAGTGAGCTTTGGTAAAGATTGTATTCCTGTTTCTCCGAGTCAATAGATAACACCCTGTAGTTTGCTACAGAGCTGTACACTGCTGAAAGGCTTTTTCATGTGTTCTTGAGATACAGGTTCAGCAACGTATAGCATCCCCCAAAAGCCCTCCCCACCGCCCTCAAATCAAGCGTCTCTCTCCGGGAGCACAGGGGAGCAGCCCTCCCTCCGGGCAGACCCGGGGATAAAAAGCCTTCAGTGCTCAGCCTGGCATCCCGTCTGGACCTGCCTGAGGAGACGGGCATCGGACTCAGCTGGTTTACGATCACAGAATACATGATATTCTGAGTTAGCCGATCCCCTGAGCTAGACAAGACAGGTCTTGCTTTTTTTTTAGGGCAGTTATCAATCCAGAGCACCCCAAGAGAAAGGAGAGCTGTAGTATTTCCATTTCAAGTGATGTAAGTCCTTTGTAAAAGCACAAATAAAGTGATCTTGTAGGAACACTTTATTAAAAGAGGAATACTGAAAAAGTAGAACAGGTTCTCCTCGGCAACAAATGCTTGACCTCTTTGTATGCTTTTACTGCATTTTCACCTTTATTTATTTACTTAATGCACTTGGGCAAGAGCAAGGGAACCTTGCTGATGCCTTTTTTTTTTTTTTTTTTGAGGGTCATTGTGTAGGTCCCAGATATTTGTGGCATCTGTTTCCTGTGAAGGAAGCTTTGTGCTGCCTTTTGTCCAGCAGGTGGAAGGCTTGCTGCAGCGTGGATGGCTCAGCAGCCCGTCTCTACGTAAACATTTTAAAAAGAACCCAGGGGTTTTAAGCCATCACGGCAAGCAGATGTTATTAAATAGGCATCTTGTAATTAATATGTTGTTTGCAATGACTTCATTAGTCAGGGAAGTTATGACGGTAGAGCAAAAAGAAAGGCAGTCTCTGCACTAAAAAATTTAAAACCTGAATTCGGTAACTGAGCCCGGGAGACGCCTCTAGGGTGAATCCCAGCACTATAAATAGCTGTGCCAGGCCTGCTGGGTTTTGTTCTCTATTCGTACTGTCATCACAGCTGTAGAAAGTAGCACCCTGGAGTTCAAGGAATACACTTTCCCAAAGCACTGCATTTGAGAGGTTTAGAATCTTAAAGTTCAGTGGGGCGGTAGAATTAGTATTAATGTTTACCTTTTTTATCAGGGAAAATATATTTGAAAACATTACAAGTATCTCAGTCCAGATCATGTAGAGAAGGCTGTGGGACTTACTGTAACTAACATGAAACTGAGCAGACAAGATACTGCTTCTGAGCCTGTGACTGTTACCCAACCTGTTGTGATGTGTGGCCCATCTCAGAAATGCTCTAGAATGCATCTAGAGATGTCTGATACAGGCAGAAAGAGATGTTAATAGTTGCTTTTAAGAAGTCATTGATCTGTGTGAAGAAATTTATTTGTAAGAACTGGCTAAGTGTTACTTTAAATAATTGGTAGTACATAGAATAGAATAGTTTGGGTTGGAAGGGACCTTTAAAGGTCATCTAGTCCATCTATGTATTGTATATATACAATATATATTGTATATATATTAATATCTACATATTAAAGTGAAGGAATGTATGAAGAGGTGAAATAAGATCTGAAGTGATTTTTTTTTGGCTACGTACCTGTTAAACATCTTTATGTGATTGGCGTGAACTAAAGGAAAAGACTGTAAAGGGATGTTTTATGGATATAGTGATGTTAAACCTCTGTATTTTAGGTATAGAACTATTTTGACAAATTAGACCTTAGCAGTTATACAGACAGGTTAGTCTTCACGATATGTAACGAGTGAAAAAATGAAATTTAGTATATTTCTGTACTGAGGGAAAGAAACACTTGCCATGTTATTGTCCTGTGTCTTCAAAGACCATAAACAGGTTGGTGAATGTAATCCTGGAACAGCCACACAGTCTTCTGTTCAACCTTCACACTGCCACTTCAAGACTCAAGAGTTCCTTGTCCTCCTGCCTCCATCAGTCTGTTATCTCTAAACACAGTTGATTTTTTTTTTTCCCCACAACCCTAAATACTGGCCCACTTCATGCCTCTTCCTGATGAAAAGCAGATCTTCCTTGCTGTCTTCCACTTGCCATTGGAATGGTCAAGCATCAGGCTTGGTCATCTCAGGGAAGCCCTTGGTGTTGTGCAGAGCACTGGAATGAGAACCAAGAAATAATGATGTTAATAGACTTAATAATATACGTATACTTTGGAGCACCAGCAATATGCTGAAAGTTGTCATCTTTGGTCTCAGAGCTCAGTACCTTTCAGTATTTCAATGACTCAGTGACTTAGAACTAATAATCGGAGACAGCAACATTTTTTTCATCTGACAGTTAGGGTATGGATATTTGGGAGATGAGAATGGTTGGGTTGATTTCAAGTGGACTAGCAAATACTACAGAAGAATGGGATTTGGTGTAACAGTGACATGGTGAGTCTTTTCAGAGGCCCTTTTCGAGAAAGGGGGAGACAAAGACGATGTATTTCCATTAGACTGATGAGCTTGGCTGACGTTGTAGGAGTAGGTGTGGCAAAGGGTAGGGTGTGAAATTCTGTCGTGACTCAAGCAAATATACTTGTTTGCCAAGCTTAACTGTTTTTATCAAAGGTCTGCAGACATTACTCTTGAGGAAATTCAGAAGTGAGATTAATGAGTTTCCCTGCTGAATGTCATGGCTGCAAGCTAGATGGTTTTTCAGCTTACTGCAGTTGTACAGAAATCTGATCTAACTTTTCAGTGGTTGTGTGCCTAAAACTATTAGGACTGTTATGCTTCTGTTTGCTGCCCCCAAAAAATTATCAGATTTTGATTCTTTAGATTTTGCTGACCTGGGGTAGCAAAAATGGTGAAACTGTATGAGTAGTAGGAAGAGAAGCATGTTAAGAGTAAACTACTAAGGAGATGGTCCTAGAACTTATTACAATTCATGATGTAAATGTTGAGTCTGTGGTAAATGCATAATGTTCTTAATTCAGGTGAATTAGTGCTTATTTTTTAAGCAGTCTCTGCCTGATTTGAAAAGCTTGTTCTTTCTAACAGCTGTTTGCAGTCTGATGATGTACTACAGCTGAGCGAGCCGTGGTGCTTGGGCAGGCCCACTGTGAGCAGGGTCTCACAGCTCCGAGACTGAGCACACAGGAAGGCTGAATGGCTCACGTAGGATTGCATTGTGCCTCTGCTAGTTCGATTGCAAAGAGGGAGAATTTAAAAAGCCTAATGGAAGGCATTAATGGAAAAGAATTTCCGCTTGCTACATCTGATGGAAGCTATTAAAATATGATTTAGGTGACTTATAACATGTTTGTATAGACAGAAGTGTGCAACCATTGCAGATAACTGTACTGAAGTGATACGTATTCATTTTGTCTTCCTATAGCAAAATAATGGAAACTCTCAGCTATCTCATTTAACTTCATCACAGCTAAACTGTTCTGTGAGATGGAAAACACTGTACAGGCAAAATGCAAAGCCTTTGTGGTACTTGCTTGTGGAAGTTTTGTGGACTAATCTACAACTATGGAGGATGATCTTTGTTTCAGAGAAACAGTGGCAGCAAGCTAGGATCCCAGCTCTGCTCTCAGATGAATAAGCCCAGTCTTGTGCCAGACTCAACGAGAATCGCTTAGTGGGATTCTGGAGTGGGAATGTATTTTTTCCTTTACTTGTCTTGGCATAAAGCTCTGAGGATGCAGGACTGATAGCTATGATATAGTTTTCAACTAAAGAGAAAGAAGGCATTCAGATTGGCATTTTTGTCCAACTATGTATTTTCTCTGAAGCAAAGAGTGATTTATGAAGAAGGAGCACTTATTCTGACAGCAGGGAGATCTCTCCTTTAAAACAGTGGTAATAGTGTGTTCTTCTAACAATTAAGAAAAATGCTTTCTCTGTGCCTGCTCTATGCTCTAGCAATTGGTTGGATTGAAGGGTGGCATTGACAGAGCTGTAAGGAATATTTTGTTGTTTTAAGCTAGTTTTGCCACTGTACAAGCACCGTCAACTACAAGTTTCATGTGGCATCTTATTGATCCCACTACTTACTCAAAAGAAGATGATTCGTAGGATCTTTACTGCTTAGACCATAGAACCTCGGCATATTATAGGGGTGGTGCTAATATTCATTTAAAAGTCTTTATAAATCTGCACGTAACTGTGTAGTGACAAAGGAGAGACACTCTAAAGCCATATAAAACAAGTCTGGCTTTATGAAACTTGAAATCATGAATCTAAATATTTTTGATTTAGCTATAATCCTCTTTTAGAAGCAGATTTCTCTCACAGTTCTGGAAGTCTGCGCCGTATGGGCCTGTCTTAAATTTTCTCTTCTTTATACTTCCATTGTGGTGTAGCAGAACCTTCAGAGCATAATTAACACGTTTATTTTTGGTAGCGTACTTTTACAGGACTGTAGAAACAGTCTGTCTTGTTATAGCTGCCTACACTGTAGAGTGAGCCAGAAAACTTTTTAAATAAACAAAAAACAACTGTACAGTTTAACAGAATATATGTAAAGATTACCTATCATTGTAATCAAACAGCCTTCCTTCTCATGTTGCTCTGCCTTCATCTTTCTCACGTTTGAAACACTTGCGGTGCCAGAGGTTTGAGATATAGCATCTGACAGGAGATAACGGTGCTGTGCTTGTGTACTTCAGTATTGGCTTTTACGGGAATTGCACAACTGAGACTATCATGCCATTCATTGATTTTAAGTAGATAAATAGTGCCAAAGCTATCTCAGTCAATTGAAGAGGTTGTCTGTTTAATTGCTTATGAATGTCAGCGTGCGGCATAGGTGGGTTGGTGGTTCTCTGGGGCTGGAGGAGCATCTGGAGCGGTGGGGTGCCCCCAGGCTGTCGCTGTCCCACCACCCTGGCCAGGACTGGGGCAGCTGGTGACACTGGGGCAGCCGCAGCCCCAGGCATTGGGCATCTCTCTGGGGAGGGGATGAAGACTAGCCCTGCTACAGCGTTGCTGGGGCAGGGGCTGAGATGGGGTCCTGGGACCTGGACAGGGTGAGGGTCCTGGGTGAAGCTGATCAGGGCTAGTGAGCCCTGTTAGTGCCATTAAAGCCCCAACACTGAACAGCTTGGCTATACTTCATACTTTTAAAGTTTCATGCTGTTGTAGTCCTCAGGATAGACCTTGTTAAAAAGACATGGGAAGAATTAGATCTAGAAATCAGCTTCAAAACCATCTGGCAGTTTTGGAATATGGAGAAACACAGAGCAGCTCACTACATTTTTGGTAAAAAAAAGACAAGTTTCTTCTGGAGTAAAACAGCTGCTGTATGAGACTTTCACCCTGATTGCAAGAGATGATTTGAAAGGTGTTAAAAGTGCCACTGACTTTGTTATCTTCTGTCATTTTATAGTTCACTCCTGCAAACAGGTATGACTTCATATGGTATTTACTAGAGTGCAGGGTATCAATGGGATGACTTACTGCATCAGTTGCTAACTGGGAAGTGCTTGAGGGCCGAGGCCTAGCAGGGGAATGAGAATCTCCAGTTATGTACATCCTTGAGCTTTTAACTGTTAAACTGGTGCAACTGTGCTGGAAAATCTTCTCTTTGCTTGAAATGAATAAATGCAGATCCAATGAATTTGTTTCTGATATCAGTTGACTCTAATTTGAGGCAGCAGGCATTAATGCTTTAAGAATACCTTTTGCAAGGCCTGACTAGAAGTTCACAGAAAAATATCTGAAGGAATATTTTTGTTAAAGAATTTTGGTTAATTGAAATAGAAACATTCTCTAAAATAATGGAATTTCAGTGGAAGTCTGGCAAAAAGCATTTGTGTCAAGTGCTTGTCCATATATACGTTCACATTAGGCATAATCTCTTTACAGATTTTGAGCCCACCACATTACTGAGGGTTTGCACACACTCTGCGCTCTCTCGTTAAAGGGAAATGTGCACTGTACAGTTCTTTTCAATTCTTATTTGGCTAAATAGGAGCTGTCTCTTAGTGTAGTAAATTGACCTGATCCATCAGTAGACTTATCCAAATAACTCCTCTTTTACCTTAACACTACATTTTACTTATTTTATTCTGTTGTTATTTTACTTTCATTCCTGGTTTTTTTTTTTTTTTTTTAATTACATTGTGTTGACATTTACCTCATTGCATCAATAATGAAGATAATGAGAAGGAGTCATTTGCTTTCTGGCAACATGGAATATTTTCTTCCTTTTTCCCACCTTCAATTATTTATGTTTTAGTTCTATTTTGTTTTGTTATGACCTTTTCTAAAGATGACTTTAAGATGTGTTTGCTGTGTGATAAGCGTATATAGGGACCCCACAAGAGATATTTCTAGAAACAATGCCATCACACTATGCTGTATGACACAGGTTGCATTGAAAATATTGCTGCTGCTTTGAGTTTTTTATCGGAAACAAGCTTTGATGGGTTGATCAGTGCAAGTACCTTGTTATAGGTGCTGGACATGGACTTTGCGAAAGGAGTCCTATGTAGGAGTGAACCTCTCCAGACCTCCCTTTTGTTAGGGCATATATGTTACGCTGTACATCAGTCAGTGTCAACAGATGGAAGAGGACCTCAAGGGGTTCTGCAGTTTCCTTACATGGATCCAGGGTCATTCCTGGCAGAGTTTATCTGTCTAACTTGCAGCTAGAATACTGTGTCCATTTTTGGGATCTTAGTACAAGAAACACAACAATAAACTGCTGTGTCTTCACTGGAGGGCCACTAAGGTAGCCGGTGGGCCAGTTACATGCGCCTTCATTGGGACAGCGTGTTTAAGGAGGAACAGTCTGACTGCTGAGTTTTCTATAGCACAGCACAAAAGCACAGCCCTCTGACAGAGCAAAGAGACTTAGGTCCTGTGCTGACTACATGAACGGTGACATTCTGCCCTCACTGCAGCTCTGGTACCCTGGTATGTGAAACTGCACTTTTAAATTTGGGATAGGACTTGGCTCTGTTAAGGTTACCCTCCTCCCCCCCCACCCACTGGTGAGCGCTCTGAAGGACCATTTCCATTACAGGACTCCAAGACCGTTAAGGGATTTTTGCTTTTACGATACTGTTCTAGCTGGTGTAAGGGGCAGAAGTTCGACAGATGTGCCTTGGTGCCACTGGAGATGAAAAGCTCTATCTCACCTCCGGGTGGCACTGCTTAAAAACTCTTCTGTTCTCTTTAAGGCTCTTGGTGGAAACTGTCCCTCACACGTGTGGCAACTATTGTAGTTTGCATCTTCCTGCACAGCAGATAAACTGGTAAGTAAGGAAAATATTGCCTTCTTGTGAAAGCTTCTGATCACAAACCACAGACACAGAGCTCCAGGATTTTGTCCTTTTGTGTCCGTTTTCCATATCCTGCAATTTCAGCTTGCTGTTTGTCTGAACATATATTATTAGTATTCTGATTGTTTTTCTGTATGCTACTTGATACATATTTTCCTACAGTTTTACACGCACTATTTATATGAAGTTATGCTTACCCGGTGATAAACAGTAGAGGAGGAATCAGAACAGGAAATATCACTTGCACAGTTTACCTGTCCCAGAGAGATACTGTGATAAATATCCTTACATATATCAAATATCATTCCCTTCCACTAGCAGAAAGACTCCAGAGTTGCCATCTCCAGGCTTCTTTAAAGTCACAATTCAGTATCTGAAAATTAGGATAACAAAAAGAAGGATTTCTGGTTTTAAATTTATTTGCGTCTGGGTTGTGAGTTGTCAGGGCACTCCCAGGTTGGTATCTTCAGAACTGTCTTTGTGACCGAGATGAGTGGAGATCTGGTTATTCTTAATGCAGCCGAGACTCTCACTTGTCAGATTTTATGGAAGACACCACAGGCTATGATAGTCACAAGAAAACTGAGACAACTGGTGGTGTTGCCTAGACACAGGCTGTACACACACTGTCTCCTATTACACCTTGCCTTCCGTAATTCCATCTCAACAGCAGGTCCTCTCTTTAAACAGAAGAAAGGTTTGAGGCAGGTGCAGAGTTATGGTGTTACCTAGGTTCTGCAGTCATTTATTCAGGTTGGGTAGAGGCTACTTTATACCTGCATTTGAAATAGCCTGCTCCTGATCCATTGATAGAACGCAGAGGTAGGGTGTGGGAGGAGATCTGAAGAGGATCAGGCGTGCAGTGGAGGAAGGAGGAATCCTTGCTCTATTTAAAAATAAAATCTTATGAGTAGAGCTTGCTAGCAATCATCCTACTTATTTCTTTTAATGGTAGATCACTGTTAATTTTGGAACTCTCTTGAAATTTTTTTCATATAGTTTTAATTTGCTTTCTACTTCTCTGAATTTTTCCTTGTCTTCTGACACTGGGAAGAAGACCTGCAAAGAATTTGGAAAAGAGAAGAAAAAATACCCCAGGATTTGGCCAGGATATATACTTTGGTATTTTGCTCTTCAGAATCAGTTTCCATTTCAGACAAGAAGCTGTTCATCTGCACACTGAAATATGAATATATTATGTGGTGTATTTTAGGCATTCTATTAAGCCCTGATTCAGCAGAGCATTCCTCTGTTTTCATGTAACTGCAGCAATTTAAATGAAACAATATTCTAAACTACAGTAAGATTCTCAGTAATATCTTACTGCATCTGTCCTGCAATTAAAAATGAGTAATATAACATAGCTTTTTATTACATAATGTGATAATTTGCATAGATTGTTTGGCCTGGGTGTAGGATTTGGAACTGTTCCTAAACCTAAACCTAAATCTGGTCTTGGATATCCATGGTTCCGGAGCCTTCAGCAAATCATATATTCTTGGGTCAGCAAAGCCCGTTCCCTGATATCTAATTTAAGCAAAGAAATTGGTACTGTGGTCAGCGGAATATGACGTTTCTCTCAGTCACTGTATCCTCAAATACTTTGCCCCACTAGTGCATAAATCTTTGCCTTTTTCCACTTTTAATACATCATGAAAGTGCTGTAAAGGTTCATTAACTGATGTTTGTGCAATGTTTTGCATGCTGTCTTTGCTAGTGTAACTGATCTCTCTCATTAATAAATAATGTCAGATTTTAAGAGGTGCCAGACTCTTTATGCTACTCCTAAGCTGTTATGTGAGTATTGAAGGTGCAGAATACGATCTTAAATAAACTATGTTTTTAAAAGCACAAATCAAATATTTCTCTACAGTGTTGAACTGTATTGCAAAATGAAATGTTTATACAAGAGGGAGTTTACAGTACAGAAGACGCGTTACAGAATGTCGGTCGTTTACACACCACTTAAAGATTAACGGCAGAAACTAAGATAAGGGAGCAATCAGTCTGTTGCTGAAGTGTTCAATAGTATGTTTGCTGTTGCTATAGGTACTATAGAAAATGATACTAAACTAACATCAACATTGGCTTTCAGCTAGGGCAGTAGTGTTTGGAACACACAGTAGCTGGAATATATGTAAGCGGAATGAAGTGGTATCTATCGCTTAAATACTGACTATGTGACTTCGATTTTTCTCTCACATATTATAGCACTTCAAAGACCTTGGTGGCAATTAAGTTGCTTTCCAGAGCATCAGGTAATTCCTCCTTCACTTTTTTTTCCCTGGTGATTCTTTCTACAGAGTAATAATATATCAGGATGAATTTATATTCTGATAACACTGCAGCATATTGGATTTATGGGTGTTTTTTTTTTTTTTGAAGACTTTGGGCCAAAACATTTGTTTGTAACATTTTGACAAATGTTAAGTTTGTTAATGTATTCATTGTTTTACCTGGCATTTTCTCTGTCATCCTTAGGAAAGGTGTGTACCAATATTTTTAAATTTGTCTGGGAAATTTAATCACGTTCCTTCATATCTGTTTTTCTTACTGGTTAATTCCATCTCCACAGGATCAGAAGCCTTGCAACTTTCTTTGACTTCAGTGATAGACTCTTTTTTTTTTTTAAAAAAAAGACTGTTTTTATTTAGGTGCTTAACCTTAGGTGCCTATATTTGAAAGATTTTGTGTTTATGAAGTTTTGTGATTATGAAAACATCTTCAATATAGATCAGATTAAGAGATGTCACTTTAAAAAGTTATAGTGGATGTTTTGGAGTAGCACACTCTGTTAGAGTCTAAAATTGAGGGAAATTTATAAATGAGAAAGAACAGTTTCATATTTTCCTTTGTAACTGTGAACCGCAATCCTACCTACTCTTTTTCTGCTTTTTTAATCAGGATAAAATACTTTGCCCTTGTGAAAACTATTTTTTTTCTGAATTTTTATAAATTTCACCACTTCTGTGGATCAAATGAAATTAAAATAATTACATTTGCAGAAAATTTTATTTAAATTTTTTACAAAATCCTATAAACCGCATTAGGGTATAGAAAAACCAAAACCATTGACTGGCTTATGTGGCCTATCTTGTAAATTTTCTCCCATGTTTTACTGAGTTAATGAAAAGGATAATTTCTTATACTTACAGTGTCAGCAGCGAGCCTGAGCACGGCAATTGTAGCTTCTGTTCTTTTTTCAATAGTGCTATTGGCTCTTGGCTGAATGTGGGATGTGCGATAGAAGCAGCGGTAGTTATCTGTCAGTGCTGTGATATATTTATGGTATTATAAATTTGGGTCCATGGGTTTTTCCAGCCTGGCAAAATATATTAAAAGTATTTGTCCAAAATCCATGAGAACGACACTAGGGTATTGTTGAGTGGCCAGATACACCTTGAAAAACAGACACCAAAGCCTCTTCTTTCTTTCTAGAAAAAAACCCTGGCTCCATCTCTGTGTGTCCTAAGCTCTCCTTCTGGGAGACAGCACTTGTGGCTGTGCACCTCCTCTAGAAACAGGGGTGACAAAACCCGTAAGCTGTGGCTCAGTGTGCAGGAAAAGCCTTGAAGCTCTTGAAAAACCAGATATTTGCTTTAGAAACTTCTCAGTTCAGACATTATAATTAGCATGCTGCATTAGCTGGCCTTTAACACTGATTTCCAGTGGTCTGCTCGAGATGTTCTGTACTGGGCAGCAGTGGTTATGTTCTTTCTTTTGTAATTTATTAATACTGTTTTTTTAATTACACAATTCTTACTTTATCAACCGTTCACAGCTTTCACACAGCACATGCAGCTACACCATCCTTGTCTACACAGGAGAACCATAGCCTTATAAACAGTATGAAGAGTAACACACAACTGCAGTTGTATGTATTTGTGTACACCAAAGCCTACATACTACCAATGAAATCAGGTTCTTACTGTGCTAGGCACTGTATGAACAACTTGTGGAACATGGTCTCAGCATCCACAGTCTAAATATGGAGAGACAAAGCGTGACAAAGGATAGAAGGGATAGAAGCTTTTTGTCTGCCATACCCTCTAGACCCTATTTTTCTGTCTAAGTGACATGGTTTAGAACCATTAAAACATACAGAACCAAAAGGATTAAGGTCGCAAAGGAGACCACGAGATCATCTAATTGGATAGGTGGAACTTCTTCAGGCAGCTTTTCTATTTTTGTTTTACAGTGCATGAAGTCAGTTTGCTTTAAATCAATAAGCTATCAAGTTATGACTAATACATACAGTGCTTTTGTAAGATGGAAGACATGTTTGATTGAAGGAGTTGCTCTTGTGTAAAGAAATAAATTCTGTTGATTTTAATATGGCTAAATTGCTGCAATAAGTTCTTGTATACAAGCTACAAAGTGCTGGGCTGGGAAAACTGTGGCTTTCCTTACATTTGGACTTCTGTTCTGATCATTCTTGTGTAGAAATACTTGTGTTTCATTATCCTTGTTGCCAGAGAACAAAGATGACAGAGCATGCTCAGATGACATGATCACTGAACTCTCTCTTTTGGAGCTGGTAAATTAAAAAGGAAACCAATACACAAATGATCTTATTTTTTGATATTACTTTTGAGTAACAGAGATCTGACTTGAGGTTTGTTTGAGAGTAAAACTCAAATTTATTTTTTTAGAAAATATGAAATTGTTGAAATTGTTTCTGCCAAGTAGGACAAAATCCAGCAAGGAAAGCCATGAATCACTCCAGAATAGGCAATAGTGAACCTATTTTACTGGGATGCGGTATGGTATGGACCTGCTTTAATGCAGAAGTGAACTCAGCGGTACATTCTCTTTAGATTTTACTCCAGCTATGCTGTACAGACATAGATTTGGAGCTGACGTACATCTCAAATCTGAGTGTGTAAACACAGCAAGTTTATGTTTGCCTTTAAAGACAAACCCAACAAACAATTCTGAAGATGCTGAATTCTCCCATGAGGTTCCTAGATACCTAACTTGGGACTGCAGATGCAGCGGCTAGGTGGATTTTACTCTTACTGATATGCTTTAGAGGAAAATGTATTCTACTTCTGTTGATTGTGCCTAGGGATGATTGCTTATACTAAGGGGAATGACATAGCATGTTTATACTGCTGAAGTTATCTTAACTAACCTAATGCTAGCAAAACACACACTCTTAACTTTTATTCTCTTATTTCCTGTGATGTAAATAATGTTATTTGCACATCAAAAAGCAAGTGGCTTATTTGTACAGTTATAACCCTTTAAAAATGTCTTAATGAGCCCCTCCTTGTTGAAGTGACTGTTCAATGCATTTACTGTTTGTGCCATGGCAATACATGCTTTCTGTTTCTTTGTATGTATTCTACTGCCTCGGTATCACTTGTGTCAGCAGAACACGCAAAATAAATAGTGTCCTTAGAAACTGTAAACTAAACAAGGGAACACAACTGGTGCCATACAGCTTGCGATTCCATTTTGTGTTCTGAAATGTGATAAAGATCACCTGGGAATGACTTGTCAAGTCATAGCGGTACAATTTTCAGAGACACAAATTGCCGTCTGTGAGATTTTACCCGAATGATGAAACAGCACAGAAAAAGTATTTGTTGCTGTGCAAGGAGCCAATTATGTTGTAACAATAGAACTGTGACTAAAAATAGATCATACAAGAACTGTAAAATTGGGCTCTGTTTTCTTGTTTTTACCATGAAAGACTTCAAATGGGTAAATAGTTGTAGAGTTTCATTCTCTATCTAACATACACATTTTGTGTGGACAGTTCAAACAGATAACTCAAACCAAATCAGGCAAATCTTGAGGACACATGGAAGAAGTACCTTCTGATTGTTTAAAAGCAGTTGGTAAAACAGAACATATTTACCAAGAAACTGAAGGTGTGCACTGCAGCTTTATTGTAGACACTTAAATTAGAGTATAGCATTATTAAAATTTTTATCCTCATAATTCCCTTCTCTGTGTCTGTCCTGCTTTGCTGAATTGTGCTGGCCATAATCTTCCAGATTTCATTAGAGTGACAAATTTAGTGATGTATTTCAGCAATTCTTTTCTGGCCCATTTAATGTGTCCATTCTTTAATGTGTTGGAGAATAGCAGTTGATCTGTGCAATGCTTCAATCTAACTTCAGCTTTGTTGTACTTGTTTAGTAGAGGGAAACGGATGACAAAAAGGAATGAGAGAAAAGTCAAATAAAATGAAATGAAGTCAATTAGGAATGATGTTGAGAATTAATCACATAACTAAGCCAATGTATTTTTCAGGCAGTAAATTTGAAAGGAAAAGATTGTTTTTTCTCACAAAACTTAAAATTGTGAAAATCTTTGGCATAAGCTGTCATGGGTACTCAAAAGTATAAACACACAAAGGAGAATATGTTCATCAGCAGCTGTTGAACTTCATGGTCTGTAAGCAACCTCAGACTCAGGATGCCACTCAGTCGTGGAATTTGGCAAGTTTGATGAGCCAGAGGAGGTATCTGTATGTTTATGGCCTTCCTCCCTAAGACTGCTGCTGGCCATGGTCAGAAATTCTGTCTAGGCCGATGTTTGGTTTGGCTTAGCTCCAGAGTTCTTAAGTTCAAACATTTTTCCTTCATGAAGATGAAGATCTTGCTTTTGCCATCGTGGTATAGGAGGATAGTAGCACATAAAATGGGTATTGTAGCTGTGACGATCCAACTCAGTCATGGTATTTTATCATGTTGATTTAAAGCAATCTCTCTTTCCTTCACACTCCAGTTTTGTTGCTGACAGATGACCCAACCAGATTGTTTTATTCTATCCATATACCCAACAACTCTGCTTCTGAACGATTTCTGAAGACTATATGTCAAGGTAGAGCTGTCTAAGAGAAACCTTCTACCACAAATTGCTAGGGTGAGCCCTTTCAGAGTAACACTCTGCAGCACTTCCGGTGTGATTTCTGTTCTGTACATGCCTCCTCTGCCCCTTCGCCAGAGCACACTCTGCTATGTTTCATGTCATCATTGCTCATTGTGATACATTTCTTTAGTAGATTGTTGGTACTTCTGTGTTGGGCCTTATCTTTTTAAATGCCACAAAGATGTCATTAGTATTTTCTATGCTTCAGTAACAGCATGATTAACAGGAGTATAAAAATTAATGGGAAACAATCTAACTGCAAAAATCAAAGACAATGCAACAACATAAGAAAATATTTTCCTTCCACAATTTCTTTACCTAACACCTGCAGCTGAAAACAACAAGGATATGATAAAGGTTTTTTTTTCCACTGATTTACATTTGCCAAGCAGTAAAAATTTTGTACTTTTCCTAACTGTTTGAATATGCAGGCCTACTCATCTCAAAAATAGTTCAACTTTGAGTTTGTCTTTTTGTTCCTTTGACAGCTCTCTCTTACAAAGCAGTATTCTTTTCAATGCAAGGATGCTTTGGTCCCATTCTAAATGAGTATCTACTGTGCATCTTTTGTTGGTCTCTTCAGTCAGCAAATGTCCTATTGTTACGTAGTGATCTAGGTCCTCAAATTCATAGAGTACATTTTGACAAATTCAGAACAAAACTTGTGTTTTGTTCTAGAGGAAGAGCCAGTGTAATATGTTCAAAATTTGCACTTTATTCTAAAATATATGTTGACCTCAGGTCTCTGCAGACAGGTGCTGAGAGCTTTATTCAAATAATATACTTCACTGTTCAAATCAGGTACCTAAATTTATTTTAAATCTCAAAATTTAGAAGAAAAGGTTGAAGCAAGAACTAAGAGCTAAAAAAGATAATCCTACAAGGCTTTAGAAATTAAATACATTTTTCTTATTCTGATCAGCTTAACTTGCCATTATTTTCTAAAGAATAGTTTTATTGGCCTCAAAATCCCCAGAACAGGGGATTCTCTAGTGCACTGTAAGCTTTTAGATAAAAATATTTTATAATTTTTGCATTGTTTAAGATATCGCAATTTTAGAGCACCACTCCACGTACTACTTTAGTAAAGAGAACATACTGTTTACTAACTGTTATATTCTCCCACTTAACAACTTCACTTGTCTTGTTTAAGAAACTTGCTTAATTAGTTTGCTATATATATTTAGTCAGATCAGAAGTCTAGATATTTCTCCTTGGTTTTGTGTTTCTGAATGATATTGGCTCTGGTTGTTCACCATTTACATAATTTTGATTTTGAATTTTGCAAATATTTATGGTTTTGCATTTTGACATTTTAATGAAAATATTTAAGAAAGAAATGGTGTAGAATTTACTTTATTTCTTAAAGCTGTTAACAATTTTTTAAATTATTGCTTTTGAAAATTTTCTGCAATTAGAATCATGCAAATACTGCTATGGATAAACAGATGGAAGGCATGTTTTATAGGAAGCCTGAATAGAGTAACAGCTAGAAAAGTCTGGGCAGAGGAGAAAGAATGTTGTAAGGCCACAGCTGAGAGCTGCTACATTAAACAACTTGTGCTAAGTTTGATAGTAGCTGGAGATGATCTACCTGCCTAAACTTTAGGCTTTGATCTTGTTAATCACTTAAGTGTTTGCCTCCATTTCATGTTGACTTCAGGCTGGCCAGGCTACCAGATATGTAAGTGCTTTATTCTACTGGGTCGAATAAATTTATACTGTATTATATTAGAAGTTGAACTGTTCAGAGAGTTCTTATACCAACACTGGGCCTAGTTCTGTTTCGGTCATTTACAGCTCTACATTTATTACCATGTTGGCCCAGAAGACTGAATCGGATTAGTTTGTGGATAAAACCCCAAGTAACTGAAGCTGAAGCAGAGCAAGTTGAATGTGATACTGATGAACAGGAGATATTGAGAAACAATGCAGTTTTCTTTGGGTGAAAGATACATACACAGTCATAACCTACTCTTTAACTTTGCAGTTGAGTACTTCTCCTTACTATTTCTAGATTTCTTCTGTCTTGGTATACTGTGGCCTGAATGTTGATCTGCCTGTAGGCATGTGATAAATCTAGACATCATTGCTTAGGGAAGTGGCATGGAGTCCCTTGGAGACCTCCTCAGCAACATTATGTATTGTGAACATGCCAGCTTGCCTTCTGCTGGCTTCCTATAGAATTTTGAATCAGGTTGTCTGAAAGATGCTTGATGGCCTGGACATAGGCCATATTAAATATAGATTAAATCAATAACATCCTTCCTCTGAAAAAAAAAGAAACTCTCTAAAAAAAGACTGGAATTGTGCTGGAAATAATATTTTTTTTAGACTTAACTCAGACATGTGAATAGAACAGCTTCCACCTTTCTCACTTTCCATCTTCTGAGGACAAAGTTTCAGTAGAAAAGGCACAGTTTTTTTTTTTTTATGAGAAAAAAGCTTGTTTGTCCAATTCAGAATTTAATAAAAATTTGTGGTGTTGTATGTAAAACAAAAGCCTATTTTGAAGCTTGACATAAAGCAAGAGCCTGCATCTTATCTACTATCTACTGTAGTCTTATCTACTAATAAATGAACTTTAGATAAACCAAAATATATTTTGTGGTTTAGGTTGTGACATTAAACTGTTGGCCTCTCTACCATGGCAAAATGTGAAGAAATAAGACTGTGACCGTTACACAACAAGGGAGGGTGCCCACTAAGCCAGATGGCTTACTCATGTTCAGATAAATCAGTCATCAGGGTTTTTCGAAGCAGCATCACACATAGCAGCTTAGATGATGCATACTCTGCTTTCCAGTTGGTCTTTCCAAAACCAACAGAACCAGGGCTTGAATGTTCAATCGCCTTGTTGTGTGAGCTGCTCAGGCATCAGTTTTTAAAAGCTGGGACTGCAGTTATTTCAGTGAGAAATGAGTATCAAATTGTTGTGAGAGTTGCCTGCACGCTGTTTAATAATGGCATCAAAATAACAACAAGGGTAGGGGAAAAATAATGAACTAATTTATTCAGATTCAGACACAGCTTTTGTGGTCCTGGGTTTGCTGCTGTGCTCAAACTGAACTCTGTGGTCCTTAATTTCTTCCAAGTTTCTTTCTCTTATATGCTGACATTGGTATTAAAAATCTTTGTATTCAAGTCCTCTGTCCAGTGTCAGCCTGTGGAAAGATGTCGTCCACAGGTAACTCCAGTGGCAATGGAGAGGAAGAATCTCTCCTGCTTCCATTCCTGAGGCAGCTCTCACTCTTAAGCTGTTTCTGTGGCCCTGACACATTGAACCTCATCTGATACATTTGTGCCAGAAAAGGACATGTGAAAATGTGATTCCACCTCTAGATTGTTACCTGGATGTAAATGAACAAGTGAATGCCTTAAAGAAGAGCTCTTTGCTGTGCTGGTGTGATTACTTACCAGGTACTTTTTGCAATAAAATTGTACCAATTGGCTTGCCAAGAATTTTTCTTTTCTGTAGCCTAAGGGGATGAAAACCCTGGGAACAAAGTTTACTCTGCTGTAGTAGATGTTTTTTTTTTATGTGAAAGATGTATTCCCAAATCTAAAGGTAGAAGCAAAAAAAGAAAAGAAAAAAAAAACAATCCCCAGTACAAGAAAGACATAGATGTCCTGGAGTGAGTCCAGCAAAGGGTCACTAAGGTGATTAAGGGATTGGAGCATCTGACGTGCAAAGAGAGGCTGAGAGACCTGAGGGTTTTTAGCCTTGAGAAGAGAAAAGTCAGAGGGATGTTGTCAGTGCATATAAATAGCTGATGGGAGAAGGGTGAAGAAGACAGAGCCAGACTCTTCTCAGTGGTATCTAGTGAAATCATAGGCAATGGCCACAAATTGAAATACAGAAAATTTCACTGGAACATAGGGAAAAACTTTTTTTACTTTGAGGGTGGTGAAACAGGTTTCTTGGAGATTGTGGTGTCCCGTCCTTGCTGTGTGGACATGGTTCCGGGCAGCCAGCTCTGGCTGGCCCCGCTCTGAGCAGTGGGTTGGACTAGGTGATCTCCAGGGGCACTTTCTAACATCAGCTGCTCTGTGATTCCAAGCCAAAGCCCTTACAAATTATGTCTTAACACTCTGTATATAATGATCTGGAGGAACACTACTATCTGCTTGTTTGTATGCCTCAAGAGGCACTTGTAACAAATAAATTAATATTTGATGGACAGACAATCTAGCGGGGATATTAAAGGACTAACTGGCACTTGCTTTCTTTATTGTAAAGGAGGACCATATTCTTTATTCCATATGGATAATTCACTGCATTTGACTGCATCCTCTAACCTAATTTTTCATCTACTTCAGAATAATGAAAGACCGTAACTGCCTTTAAAATGCAAGAATTTGCACAGCATTCTCATGGTTGAGAAATGGGTTTGCACTGGGACCTTGGGTATTAGAGAACTGGGATATTTCCAAAAGCTTATGGGGTCTGTGTTTGTGTTATGATGTTCACACATAGAATTTGCAGCTTTTCTAAAACCATCATCTAAAGTTTAACTGTTAACTTAATCTGAACTCATGCAAAAAGTGTATTTTTCTGCCTTTCTTGTCTGGCTTAAAACCACTATGCTTGTTCATATGAAATAAGTAAATAGTTGCTTGCATTTATATGTAGTTAAAGAATAATACTACCAATCACTTCTGAAAATTGAGCTGTGGTTCTAGGTTTGTATCACACCAGTATTAATTCTCTTGAAGCTAACATTCGTTTACAGATCGAGTCAGAGTGAAAACTGTATGAAAAATGTTGAAGTCTGCAAGTGAATACTCTGGGAAGTGATTTATCTCAGCAGGGAGGGAGCTAATCTTTTTCCAGTTTTTGTCTGGAAATTGATGGGTTTGTTTCATAGATAAGGCTCTGGCACCAAAAGCAAAATGAGATGAGGCGCTGCAAAAGGCTTACGGGTGGGGACAATATTAGTCAGTACTAGCACAGGAGCAAATTTTGTCATTTGTTATAAATATCTTACTTGATGAAGTTAAGTGATATGAATAATTTTATATGACATTTCAAAAGTACCCCTTTACAGATGTTCTGTCAGCCTGATATTAAAAATATGAGCAAATATAGAATCGGAAATGACTGTGAAATAAGGCTTATCAGATTTATGTATTTTGAGGTGTGTCTTTGCCAGAGGTGGGGACTGAGATAGAAAACATGCCCAAGTATCGCACAACCTAGAATATTTTGCAATAGGATGTATCCCAGAAATATTACAAACTTTATGCTTTAATAAGTCAGTCCCATTCTTGGATGTTAACAGATCACTCTTGGAAACACTAGGCCAAATACACTGTTGGTATAATTTAGTTTACTCAAATCTCTCCTTTTTATAAAGAAACAGCTGAAGATTGGAGGAGAAACCAAATGGGCTTCTTTCCTTATACAGGTTTTGCATCAGCATTTCTTTTTGCTGAAATGAATTCACTTCAGCTTTGCCTCCCTAGAATGGACAGGGTTGCTGCCTCATGTCACAGACCTCTTAAGGTGTCTTTTCTGTCCCTGAGAGGCAGCTTGTTTTTATATGTAACCCTTTCTTTGGTGAATAATTAGTTATGCTATAGGGATTTCTACTTTAAGATACGAATAATGACACAAAAACCCAGGAAGTACAATGCTACTACTTCATCATAAACTTTGGTACAAAGATTTTTTTCTCTGTATTTGTCCATTGACCTCACACTAGGGTTTGGATCTGTGTAGAACTTACTGTTCTTATTGTAGTGGCTAAATTTGATTCTTAGATGGATACATGTTTGTTATGCAGTGACTTCATGTGAACTTAAACTTGATTTTCTTTAAATAGAAAAAGTTGCCTTTTTGAATTGAAATGTATTGGCTAGTTACCGACATTGTTGTGAAGAGGAAAAGACATGTAGTTTGTTTGCAGAAAAGAAAATTTGCCATTATAAAAATATTAATCTTTCAGCAATGAGCAGTAAGCATTTCATAGAAGTACTTTTAATGCTGAGTAATATTTGTTGGCTTTCTTTTGAGCATCTCTGTTACTGTAAGTATGAACTTTAAAAATCATGTTTTAGTTTTTCATGCATCAGTAATATTGCATTGCTTGTAGACATTAATTGAATGACATGGTTATAATATCACAGAAGGATCCATTTGGTCTTCTGCTGGTGCAATTTACTACGATTCCCCAGTAACACCAACCTATGTCCTAACCTATGGCATGTGGCAGTCTCACAGTTACTCAATTTTTGTATTCTAGTTTTAGATAGTACGCAAAAAAAGCATTTACTTTTAAAGATGTGATCATAATGCTGATTGTCCTATTAAATTCTAAACATGGCCTTTTCCCATCATGCAAGCATTTTTGAGATTGCAGGGATTTTTTTTCTCATTTTCAGTGACGCCAGAGTTAAAATCTCAAAAGAGGGAAAAAAGAGAATTGTGAGCCAAGCAAGAAGAAAAAGCTCTTATTGGTTTGAAATATTTCATTTAAATTGTTTCTTATTTTGATTGTGATCTTTTCTTATTTTACCATTTTAAACATGTGCTAAGTTTCTAAAATAAAAGCATCTTTAAACCAAAGAACTGAAACTTCTTCTAGAAAATATCAGAATGAGATACTTGACAGCTTCATTTTTTTGTTTTGTTTTGAGCATTTCAAGTCCTGAAATGCACTGAACAGTGCATTTCCTCTGGACAATTTCACTTTAGACAACATCGAACTTCAATTATGTGGCCTAAGGCTATAAATTCTTGGTCACACTATGAGCTCCATTTACTTGAATGGGGTTACTCGGCCAAAGGACACAGTTTGTGTCAGTTTGTGGACTGGTTGTCTGAAATCCACCAGTATCAAGTGAAATATTGCTATGACTAAAGGCTTACTATTATAAGAGTGAGAATTTTAGCTCTGAATCCTCTGAAGATAACTAAGGCAAAAAGTATTTTCAGCCTCATTTGTCTCTTATCTACATCTGCTGCTACCAGGCATTGTGTTTAAAAAAGGAATATTTATGAGGTGGTAATTCTCATGAAAGACCTTGATTTTCAACTAGATGAGTTGCACAAGTGTGGAGCTGCAGTTTCTGAATCCTGGGGAGCTGCAGTGGGGTAGCCCTTGGCTAAGGGCCACATGCTCACCCAGCTGCTTGCCCACTCCTCTCCTCAGGGAGGCAGGGGGAGAAAATAGGATGAGAAAGCTCGTGGGTTGAGATAAGGCCAGAGAAATAGCACACCAATCACGGTTGTGGGTAAAACAGTCCCGACCTGGGGAAAATGAATTTAATTTATTTCCAATGAAAATAGATTCAGGTAGCAAGAAACAGAGACAAACAGTAAAACAAGACATTTTCTATCCCTCTTCCAGGCTCAACTTCACTCCTTCATTCCAGACTCCTTCACCCACCCCCAAGCAGGGCAACGAGGGATGGGAGGGTATAGTCAGTCCATAACAGATCCTCTCAACCTCTCCTTCCATCTGATAACTTCTGCTCCAGGATACGTCCTTCCGCAAGCAGCTGTCCCACAGGAAAAAAAAATCTGCTCTGGCATGAGGTGTCCCTAATCCACAGCTCAGATCTCTGCTCCAGTTCTCCTGAGTCTTCCCAGGGGCTGCAGGGGAACCTCAACCTCTGCTTCCTTCTCTTGCCTTAGTGCTTGTATCACTGTTTCTCACTCTTTTTATTTTTCTTTTCTTTCTTTTTTTTTTCTTTCCAGTTGGAGCCAACTGGAATCAGCTGTGTCCTGCATGAGGCAACCCCAGCCGCCTCCCACTCCTCCCTGTATCCCCCCCTGCTACCAAAACCTTGGCATCCACACCCAGTGCATGATCTTGTTTGTCAGCAACCCTGACAATAGTGCTTTTAAAAATAAATCAGGGAATATACCTTTGTTGTATGCCATAAAAGATAGCCTAGTCTAAAACTGTTATGGAAGTAACAAATCTTTGAACTTGGCAGCATATAAAAGCCCTTCCATTATCTAATAATACACATTTATTTATTTATTCAGAGTGTGTGTATATATATGTGTATGCAGTTTTGTCCCTTTAAAATAATAGCTTTTGTTATTAACTATTATCTATAACTATTATATAACTATTAAACATGCTTTTGGAGAGCAGAAGATCAATTATGACTCGTCATTATCCTCTCCATGATCTCGTTTTCCAAATTTGAGGTTTACACTTCTGTTCTTACTTGAAGTGACCGCTAAAACATTTATATCATGGTTTGTCTTACATATTTGTGTAATGTATGTAATGTGATTGGGAACACATGCAATACAGAATGAAACTGAATTATTGAACATAGATAAAAGATAAATCAAAATGAATCAGTTCAACAAAGCTCTGATGTATTTAAAATTAAGAAAATGCACAATTGCACTAGGGAAGGGTGAATAATAGTGGTAAAACTTCAAGGAGACTGATAGGAATTAAGGGACAGAGGGCACTGGTAAGAGAAAAGACTAGGAAAGTTTTAAAATTAAACCGTGACTCTATTTGAAAAATGGGGGAAAGTAAAAGATGTCCCTTTTTTTTCTTCCAAAGAGATATCAAAAATTTATCACTTGATCTTCAAAGTTTATAAATATTGATCCAAAAATAGGCTGACCTTGCAGACCCTCAATTTTCAGGAAGTATATGCTAAGTAAGAGGGATAACCCTGGGATCTAGCGAGCATACAAATACACCATCGGTACAGGTATTTCTGGCTGCTGCATGTAGTGTGCAGATCTATGTTTGTGCAGATATTTATGCTAAATCTATGTGTAATTGTTCTTCTGAATTAGGAAGGACTCATGCACGTATTTAATTAATTTGCTAAATGGATAGTATACTTAATTACATCTTCATTTCCTTAATGTAAGTTTCATAGTGTTGCAATATGAGCTAGATTTAGTTATTGGTAGGATATTCAGCACAAATATAAATCTATCTCTCAGTGAGTTCCCTCTTTCAATGGATAGACTACTTTTCTCTCTCTCTCTTGATAGATATGGGTGTATATTTATAAAAAAATATTGAAATATGTAAAGTAAAATACACTTAAATGGTTTATGATACAGCAGATTGTGACAAAGTGGGAGAATGACTGTGAGTTATTTTAAAAACAATATACAGGTAATGTTTGGAAAGGCAAAAAAGAGAAACTTCAGATGACTATGAGAAGACTTTGTAGCTGAGCTGCATTCACAACAGCTTGGTCTCCCAGAGAAAGCGAGGAATCCTCCACGAGGTTCACCTGAAAGCAGTCTGAACAAAGTTATCTGGATTCTGCTGTAAGGAATAACCGTGATGTGACTAAAAGGTGCATCAGTCTCAGGAATAATGCTTTTCACTTCTAACTTGCAGGAATATAGTTCCCGTTGTGCTTTTTTATGCCAAGATGTGTGTGTCGTGTGTGTGTGCATGTGTGGGAGGGGCTTGGGTATGGTTCTCATTTAGCACATTGGTTTGCCAAGCTGGTAGAAATGGTTCTCACAAATAGAAACCAGCCTATTTTGAATCAGCTCTTTTTGTGGAGTACAAACATGTTGCTGTTAATTAGTGCTCCCTCACCTTATCTTCTGGCTGCTGCAGCTATTTTAAGTTACCTCTTGACAGGGAGCTTTCTCTTCAGTTGCAAACAAGTTTGTTGTTATTTATTGCAGTATAAACAAATCCAGGCTTGTTAGAAATTATCTCTCAATTTATTTTTTTGCTTTGAGAAAAATCTATGAAAACTTGTAATTTAAGGTATATCAATGATAATAAAAAGAAAGAAATATCTAAATGAAGGTTTGATTTTTAGCCCTGAAATGGGGCCACACAATAATTACTTTTCATCCCTGTTCCCTACCGTTTCTGAAGGGAGATAAAAGTTAAGGATTAGTATCCAGAAAACATTCTGAACAAAGCCTATTATATTTTCTTTTTCTCTGTAGTTCAAAAAGGCAAAGGAAGAACTCAGTTCAGTTTGAGGTTATATCTTACAAAAATGATGCAACGATTACAATGATATCATCATAAGCGGATGTACGATGTGGCATAACACGCACTGTGTTTTTCAAGGAGCAAGTCTAATTCCCAAAAGCAAAAATAAACCTGAAATAGCATTAAACCAATAAGACAGTCTAATTGCTTAGAGACAATTTGCGTGACCAGATTATAGTATGTCACTTCTTTTTAGATCAGTCTCTTCTAAGTAAACAGACGTCCTTCAGCATCTGAGTATTTCCCTGTGGCGGTCTGCTAAGAAAAACATGAGAGGAGATCTATCTAACATCACTCTTTCCGCTAGCTGTTCCCTGTGATTTATTTGAAGTCCCAAGAATTGCTTATCTGCCGAGATAGAGCAGCAGAGCCTGCACGCCTGCCCGCTTGCTCCGTGTGGTGGGTCTATTGTTCTGTCATGGGTTGTGAGAGATTGCCGTGGATTGACCTTGGCTAGTGACTTTATCAGAGATGATTTTGCAAATACTGGTTTATTTCAGTAATATTCAAATAGCTTTTTTTTGCAAGTTGCTTCTTTCTTAATGCATTCAAATGGAAAGCCATGAGGATTATGATCCAAGTAGAGGTTGCTCCAGAGAGGGTTTGGTATTTCTGCGTTATTTTTTCATTCTCTAAGGCCTTGTGCTGTCTTCTGTGTATCTGATGACAGAGATGGCTGTGCCTGCAAAACGAGGAAATCAACTGCTGCTTTTCAGGAGAAAAGTGTAACTACATAAATGTGCCTTTAGAGTCTTATGGAAGCAGGGTCAATATTGGGTATAAAGCATACCTTCTTTGTCAGTATAGTACAAACTTGTATTTCATCATTCTCACAAGGTTCCAAGGTGTTTGTCTGAATGTATCTCTCCAATTTAGCATCCTTTTAGAAAATGCTAGAGCTGTATAAAAATACTACTTTCCTTCCTTATGATCCTTCCTTATGAAAATCTTAGCATTTTTTTTTTCTTAATTAGTGTTTGAAATTGTCAAGAAGAATGTAAGGGACAATAACATAAAAAGTTAACTCATTAAAAATAGTCATATTTTAATTAGAAAATCAGTTTAAAATAGATATTGTTCAATATTCAGTATAGTGAAGATGAGAGCATGAATGCATTTCACAGGCCAGCACAATATAATGCAGCTGTATCCCAAAGGCGAGTGGAGCATCTGAGCAAACCTCCTTTCCAGATGCAGTCACGTTCCCCAGGCACTTTACAGCAAGTATAAGCTAGATGCTTGGTACAGGCATCGCTGATGCAGCGTGGCAGTCCTCCTCATCTGGGAAGTAAAGCGGAAAGAGTAGAAACACATTTGGGTAAAATTCCCGGATCTGCTCATGCTGTTCTAGCCAAGAGAAGAGGAGCATGGGTGATTGGCTGCAGAGCTGAAGTGAGATGAATAGAATGTGGAAAAGCAGAAAGGGAGTCTATATTTTTGAATTCTAAAATAAGTAAAAGTACTGATTTAAACACCTCAGTGTTACGGAAAACAATAACTTTTCAGTTGTTTCAAAAGTAATTGTAGACTTTTTTTTTTCAGTTTATGAAATTTCTGAGATTTTGGCTCCCTGATAAAATTTATAAAAGGAAAATGTCAAAAACTAACAGATAGAAAAGGAGTTTTTTGTTTGTCTCAAGTGAACGATAATAGTAGTAAGAGGAAGGAAGCTTGAAAATGCATCAACTTTCTGCTGTAGTGGAGCAGCAGAAGCAGAAACATCATAAAACTATTGACAGCCAGGCCTTTCTGTCACAGACCTCTCCTTAGTTTTTAATGGTAGGTGTATGGTGTCTTCTAAGTTAACTCATCTGCTCTTTCTTGGTTCTGTGATGTTATTTCTCTGGAGAATAACCACAAGGATGACTCTGCGGATCAGTCTGATCAAGTGGGGAAATGAACAGATCCTTTCCATTACAAATTATATGTACTGTGTTGTACCTGTGACAAGTACAAAGTAAATGGTTTGACTAAAGGAACTTAAGAGATAGATAGGAAAAAATATTAGTGGATCACTTATTCTATAGCTTTGCCAACTTATGCTTTCCTTTTTTAAAAAAAAAAATTTTAAAATATTTTACGTAGTCTAATTTCAGTGCCTCGCATAATGAAACTTTGAAGTACTCTTCTTTTTTTTTTTTACTGATAGAACTGCTTGAAGACAGCAGTGATACTTTTTACCTTTCTGTCTGTGGTCATATATTTAACTCAGGGACTTCCTACTTGCAAATATTTTAATTGCTTTTAGTAATTTAACTATAACTTGATTAAAAATTAATAACATCAATACAAAAATATTTGTATTAAATAAAAATAAATACATCATCTTACTATTGAAAGTTTAATTATAATTAAGTAGTACCATTTTGTTTATGCATAATTTTAATCAATATTACTGTTTGTAGAAAAAAATTATTTGACAACATCTGAGGCTTCATTTAGAGAAAGGAAAAGTTTGATAGGTGGAAATTTGGTGGTGATAACACCTAATATTGTTTGATTATTTTTGAAGGAGATGGACATTGCCTTTCTAGTTTTTTACTGAGCATATGTCCAAAAATCTTTACCCATCTAATGTCACTTTTTAATACTATTTGAGATTAAAAACTGGCACTATGCAAAAAAAATGCAATACAGGCATACAGGCTGGATGTCTTCATAGAAAAAAAAAATCATATATCTAATTGGCTCAAAATTCAATATATGTATGAAGTCAGTCCTTTGGTAAAATACCAGCCCTGCACGTGAAGGAGTTTAGAGGGATGTACTTCCAAATCAAAATAAAATGAAAGGAAAACAACAGATCTAGGAATATACAATCAAGATACTGGAAAATGACAGTTAATCCAAAGGATATGAAAGTAACTGAAGATATCTGAGTAAAGCGCGTGCGTGCGTGTGTGTGTGTCTTTATGTATCTATATATACTTAGTTACATACATGCATATGCAGAAATTTCTACTTATAACATTTGTATAAAGTGTAAGGGACAATAAATACAGAAGGGGGAAAACGAAGTACTCTGGAGGGCTGCACTAGTAGAAGTGCTGACCATCTCCAGGTTTAAAACTCAGTGTGGAAATCCTGTGCTGATTTTAAGAACATGCATTCAGCTCCATTTTTTTACATCTAGTACTGCAAGTATGACAGTAAAATATAATTCAGTAGTACCTGTATTTTCTCAGATCTTCTTGCTTGCACCTACAGTTAACACAACTGAGTAAGCTAAACTTGTACTGGGGATTCAAGCACAGTGATGCAACACTGGAGGTGGTAGGCTTGTTTCCTCCAGGCATCCTCGGGTTTGAGTTAGATATCTTGGATCCTGAATCCTGAGCGGATGCAGGGCCTTTAGATTGGGGTCCGTATTTGATACTATTTCCATGTCTGTCAAAGAATTAGGTATCTAAACCCAGGCTTAAAGTTAGGGGGCATTTGTACAAAATGGCATTTGTAGCTATGAAGTCTGTTGTGAAATTAGATGTTGTATTATTAGTTCATATTAGTGTGATATTAGTTGTTGTAGATCAGTCTTTTCTTACGCAAAACCTAGACAGGAGGAGTGTGGAGCTAGTTCACTGTCTGGAAAGCCAAGACGTATGGACCTAAATCCTGCCTAAATCAGGCAGTGAACTGGACCTCTGGAGTGGTAAGAGAGCTCTTTAACTACCAGCTAGAGGAATGGAGGACAACCACAGCTTACTGCTTGGGCTATAAGAGGGGATGGTCTGGTTTCTTCAGGCGAGATGGGCAAAACAGTGACTAGCTGTGCATTGCACCAAAGCTAAGACATTAAGCAGCTTAATGTTGTCAGAGCTGGAATGGTTGTACACGTGCCCAGCAGCAAAGCTGTACTGTTAGCCATTTAGGAGCCTTAGGAGCCTGGGCACCTACAGGAGTAGGCTACAGATCAGAGAAAGTGTTCGAAGATGTGACTGTTGATAAAAGATTTCAAAGTGTTTGTAGGAGGCAAAGCTGTATAATATGTCTAAGCCTTGTCATTTTCCCTTCTTGGCCCCAGTTTATTAACTCACTCTCTCCAAAAACAGCCTCTGAACTCCATCAAGGAAATAATGCCAGACCCTAGCGAAGGATTTTATGATGCCCTCCAGGAGGATCTGAAACATCTGCCCCTCATAGTGACTTACGCTGCTGGAGCTTCATGAGGTTTCTTTAGCTGCACAATGTCTCTATGAAATAGGAAAGTTGTCAAGGTCATTGCACAGAATTTCAGATAAACAAACTGAGGTGCATGGGGTTAAATTTCAAGGTAAGCTGATAGCAGCTTGGCCAGGGAGCTCATGTGCTGGCTACTTAATCCTTTTCTTTGACCATGTTCTGTGGGAGATACAAAGAATTATAGTTATAAATTAACAGATTGGTAAGAAGTACAAGGAAGTTAAAAAAGTATAAAAAAAGAATGTGTGACAACCCTAGCTGTCTTAATAAGTGACATTTTCAGTAAAATGTTAAGGTTCATATAGGAGTTCTCTAAGCAGGAAGAAGTCAATCTTCAATAAGCAAACAGCACAAATTAGATATGCAGTTAGGTGTAACATAACTGTTTTTATAAATCACTGTGTGTTAAGGTCAGTATAGGTGGCTGCATTATTAGTTTGGTCACAAAGCTGGGAGGGTCATGAAGGCAAATATTCAAATATTCCAGTTTAAAGAATTTGAGACGCTCTAAGCATTTACATGTCACTGCGGTGAATTATGTGGATGTAACACAAATAAAGCAAAATGTAATCTAGGATAGCGCTTTTTTCAGATACCCATACTCAGAAAAAAAAAAAAAAGACCTTTCCTTCAGCTAGTATATCTTGCAGAACAGAGAGTAAGTGTAGATGGTTAAATACACCTGAGGCAAGAAAATAAGGAAAACTAAGCTGAGAATGATTATGCATTTAAGTCTGAGACAAGCTATACACTCCAGAATGAAACTCTAAACCACTTAAAGATGATGGGTCAATTTGTACTTCTTCCAGGCCAGAAATTTCCTGTAGGAAGCTATCTTCTGAACACAAACAGGCATTCAAATTTGAGTTAAATTTACTGGTGGTAAAGAACCAGAACTGCTCAAACAGGAGTTTTGTAGTCCATCTAACCATCCAGGCAGACCTCTCGTAAAAGCAGGGCTCTAGTTTTGTTTTGTTTTCCTCCCCGGAGGCATACTTTTTATTTTTTTTTCTCATTCTGCATCCCCAGCTGTTGGTTATCAAATCTATGTTGGAGAATTTAATGAATAGAAGTCTATGGGGATTAACTTGATAAGAAGTTCATGTATATCAAACACTGAAATGCTGTTGTAATGCAATGGCTCAAAATCTTATCAGTAGTAACATATTAATAGTGGCACATTTTTTGGAAGGCTTTACTGGAAAGGATGTAAACAGGCTGGGCATGCTGCAGGGAACTTGACCCAGGCCCCTGCTTCTAATGTGATAATTTCCTTTTTAGCTTGATAATGGTTTCCTGGTTCCATACCTTACTGAGCAGCCCAATTAATAAAAAAGCAGAAGTATAAAAGGTTGAAGGGACTTGGAAATATAAGGCACATTATCAGCATTTTCATGGGGCGTGAGGTCAACAGTAACAGTTTAACTGGTGTAGCAACGGCCCATTTTAAAGAAATTACTCACGCTTGAATGATAAAAATACTCAAGTGTTAACTGCGCTTCCATATGGCTCTGACTTAAACAAAGGGTTTCATTCAAGGGCCATAAGATTGCCAGGCAGGGAGGGCCACATCCCTCACGGTTCTGACCCTGCTCCGACTCAGGATAATGCTGCAGAAAAGGCTGCTTATGTTTCTCAACCTGGGATGCCGGTTATCTGCTAAGGAAAAAAGAATATATCAGCAAACATGATAATGTAATTGCTGACATATTTTTTTTTCTTTCTTGGGCATCGGTTTCCTGGATATGATGCTGATCTTGAGGAACATGGAGAACTTGTAGAATGAGGTGCAAAGTGTTGGGTTATATTTAGGTACTTGTAGCATTTAATCAGTTCAGTTACTAAAGCAAAGTCCATACAAAAGGAGGCGTAATTAATCAAAATTAGAAAGAGTAATGATAAAAGCATTTTTTTTTACAATTTTTTTTATGCTATACTTTTCTAGGCTGATACAGAGAATTTTAGAATCAGTTAGAAACTTTCTCTTGACTTTGCAAACTTCCACTTGAGCTTTGGTTTGGCCCAGGGAATGCAAGCCAAGTATTTACTTAGGATGTTTGTCCTAGGCCTTTTGCTGTATAGAATGGCACTGTAGTCTAGCTGCAGGCACTCTCCGCAGAGAATGGATCGAGAGCAGCCCTGAGAAGAAGGACTTCGTGGTACTGGTGGACGAGAAGCTCAACATGAGCCAACAACATGCACTTGCAGCCCAGAAAGCCGACCACATCCTGGGCTGCGTCAAAAGAAGTGTGGCCAGCAGGTCAAGAGAGGTGATTCTGCCCCTGTACTCCGCTCTGCTGAAACCCCACCTGGAGTACTGCATCCAGTTCTGGAGCCCCCAACATAAGAAGGACGTGAACCTGTTGGACTGTGTCCAGAGGAGGCCATGAAGATGATAAGAGGGCTGGAGCACCTTTCCTATGAGGACAGGCTGAGAGAGTTGGGGTTGTTCAGCCTGGAGAAGAGAAGGCTCCGGGGAGACCTTATTTCAGTCTTTCAGTACCTAAAAGGGGCTTATAAGAAAGATGGGGAGAAACTTTTTAGCAGGGTGGTGAAACACTGGAACAGGTTGCCCAGAGAGGTGGTGGATGCCCCATCCCTGGAAACATTCAAGGCCAGGTTGGACGGGGCTCTGAACAAACTGATCTGGTTGGAGATGTCCCTGCTTCTTGCAGGGGGGTTGGACTAGATGGCCTTTAAAGGTCCCTTCCAACCCTAACGATTCTATGTCACTCTGTGATTCTATGATTATCATTCAATGTTTGTGCCTATGCATCTTATGAAAGTGGAAATGAAACAGTATTTTAAAACTTCTGTAAACATTTAATTCTTTACTAAGGAAAATAGTTAAAAATTCATTATAGCATGCAGTAGCAGTATCTACTAAGCAGTGTTTTTGTTACTGTTTTACACAGCTAGTTTTGGGAGCTTGCTGTAATCCTGATTAAGCAAAGAAGCTCCAAATCAGATTATACATCTGGTAGCAATTAGATGGAACAGTTACCATCCAGGGACATAGTATTTCCACTAGAAAAAGAAAAATAAAACCACATTCTGTGGTATTATTAAGATACAGTTAGATGTAATTCCCCTATCTCTTAATAAACCATATTCACACACATTCATAATTGTTGCATTGCCCTTTTTCCAGCACACTGAAGTGAAGAATACCTCATGCACAACAAAACTCCTTCAGGCTGTCATGTTTTATCGAGCATTGTGAAAGAAACTGTGGAACTATTTCCATTGTGATATCTGAATAGAGAAAATATGAGAGAATCTTCAGCACAAAGAGGATCGTCTTGACCAAATGATTAAACTAAAGCAAGAATTAATGGCAGGAAATAGTTAATAAATAGTCTCAAAAGGTGAGTGGTAGAAGCTCCATTTCAACATATTTAAAAATTGTATCACTAAAAATTTAGGTTAGAGGATAATGCAACACTGATAAGAAGGCAGATTAGATGACCTGTGTTGCCCACCCACATTTTTATTTTATGGGGTTGTGTGAGTCTCTTGAGCAACCTAAGTTAACAGAAAAATATATATAGGAAATATTTAAAAGGTAAACAGAGTATAAAAATAATGTAAGAGGACTTGTTGAATGAGATTTAGACACTCTGCTCTGAACAATGTCTACCTGAGGTGAACCCAGTCTGGTGATTAACGTTAGCTGAGATTAAGCAAATGGATTATGATGTTTTTTCTAGCTGAGCGCGCTTGGAATAAGACTAAGGATGTTTGTTTCATATGGTATAGACAATCACACGTACAATTTATAAATGTCTGAAAACAAGCTAACTACTCTTTTATTTACATAGGATGTGACTGTGGGTGAGTACGATGAAATTATATGCAATACTTACCAACTATATGGCATAAGACATATTCTTATATATTTAGAACAAAGTGTTCTACTTAGCGTCTTTATAAAATCTAGCAGCTTTCTGCATAAACTCTGAATGAGTGGTTTTGTTTATGAGAATGAGGGCAAAGGGATTCAATTCTGAATTCTGTTTGATTTTCTTGCAGAATAAAATTCTTAACATTGTAATTGCCAGAATATCTTAATAGACATTCTGTATCATGTAATGTCAGCTATTTCTTAATTATAGAATAAAATCATATAAGTATGAAAATTGATACTGTGTTTAAGGTGAAATGAAACTATTACAGTGTGATTACCTATAGTATGAAATAATAACTTCTACAATATGTTGATTATTTGTTTGTTGAAATGTTTTCTATTTGTAAGATGCAATTATAAGGTATCTGAAAGATGCATAAGCAATTTCCACTATTAAAATTAATACTAGAAAGTATTAATACATGGTGTGCTATGCAACTGTCAGTTCTTTCATACATGGTGTGCTATGCAACTGTCAGTTCTCTGCCAAAACTGTCTGGTTTTGTAATTCATTTTATGTTTTACTAGGGAAAGGTCTTAGTTACTTTTGTGAATTCAAATTATTTCATATTCATAATGAAAATGGTCTTTTTTCTTTGTATATGTATTCTCTCTTTATTTGTTTTGGATTTTGTTACTTCCACAGTGTGAAGACTCAGTCTAATAATTATCTTTATGTAAAATAGTTATTTCTCTTCCAAATGTTGATGCTTACATAACTGAATGTTTTACATAAGTACAAATATCCAGAACAACTTCTGAGAGGCTAATTGAAAAGCAATTATTATCAGTAGTCTCATGAGAAAAATCCACCTATTTTATCTCTTGTAAGAACGCATCATCACACAGTTAGGTGAAATTCCACTCCATTTTCATAAAGGGTGAGAAGTTGTCGTACAGAGTAGCTGAGGAGCTATGCCTGTTCATTTCTGTCTCTGGCCATTATTGATGATGACTTAACAGTTTTCTCCCCTTCCCCAGTGATCCTGGACTGAACTCTGCTAGTGAGCTCAGGTCTTCTTGGCCAGTTAAATGGGATAACATGACATTCAGTTCACTCAAGAACTTTCCTACTGTCATTGCTGCTTTCATTGGGTAGAACATTTGTTCTGCAAAGAGAGTAAGAAAGTTTGTGTTGCAGCTAGCAATAAAAATACCCTTATGGATTTCCTCTAGGAATATCAGTATAAACAGAATGACACACAAAGCATAAAATGGCTGGTTCAATTTGTGTTCCTAGTCTTAACTCGACTGTCAATCTCTCAGTTTAACAGTGTAATGAAAATTTAGGGAGCTAATGAATAAATGTTTCAAAAAAGACAAGCATCTATAGCTGTCAGTGATTTCAGTTGAAGTGGAGCTCCTGCATGTCACAGAAACAAAGCCATTTCACCAGCCATCATGGACTGGGTTGTGTAAGTCACTGCAGCCAAGCTTGAAAATGTCTTTCTGCATATTTATTTAGTTAAATACTTACAGGATTTTAAAAATTTTAATTTTTTTTAGATGGAATTGTGATTACCTAAATCAATATTTATGTACATCATTCTAGTGCAGATCTATTTGGTTATTTTTCAGTTTTCGCACTTAAAACAAGTACAATTTACAGCATAAATAATGTATTAAGATGAGACATTTCTTCTTGTGCTCTGATCATTGTTCAAAATAATGAATATTTTAAAAGTTATTAACTCTTAGTGAAGGCAAAACATCTAAGCTGAAAACAGTGCTTTATTGGAAAAGCTGTAAGAACACAGTAAGATAAAATCTTGTCAAATCTGACTTTATTTGAACCTTGACTGTCTTGAAAAATAGCAGCATTTTCTTATCAGTTTGAGAACTGATGTATATAGTAGTAAAATATTAAAAATATTGTTTTCCATAGCTTCATTAAGAAAAATACATAGTAGCCAGAAGAGATTGTTCCATTAGTCAATATGGGAGGCTACATCAAGGTGACATTGTCAAAAATTTGAATTTGTATTATTTTTCTAAGAAACATATTCCCTGAGACTGCTACATGTATTTTCAGTAAAACTCTGCTAAAACTGCTTCCTTGAGGGTGATTAGTTGACTAGCCATTTCTACCCTGTGTTCCAGTCAAAGCAAGTCATTAATTAAGATAAAATAATTTTATTCATTTAAAGGGTTGTCATTACAGTATCTCTATGTAGACTGGATTCAAATGGAAAGATTGTAGTGAGAGTGCTCTATTTTCAAGCATGAAGACTATTGCTATAGTTGTCAGAAATAATTCGTTGTTTAAAAGACTGGTATTTAAATATTTTGATGTAAAGGCTACTTCTGTTGAAGGATACTTGAAATTTCTGTGTCTTTATAGAGGATTTAAAGACTTTTCTTTTACTAAAAAAAAGTCTTATTTGATCAGTAGTTTTTCTCTCAGTAGAAATGCAAATATTGTAGTGGTTTATGTATCATGAAATATAAAACTTATAATAGAAAAGCAAATGATCTGTCAAGTTCTGATGCAATTTAACTCTAAAACATGTTTTGGGCCTTATTCTGGTATAGTTTACAGTGTGGTAAATCATGAGTCTTTTCTCTGACTCTAATGGATTTGCCCTGCTATAAAACTAGTATATGAGGTCAGAATGAACCGTATTGTCTTTCAGTTTTGTTATTTTGTATTTATTATAGCTCATGCCTAGTTGCAAATTGCTCCCTCCTAGTAAGAATTTTGCTAATATCTTAAATATGAAATGTTGTGATTAGCTTCATCCTCAAGAAAGAAAACATCTAATTATCATTCTGGACTGACAAAGTACCTTATTCTAAGGAAAGATCTCTTGTACCAAAATGATAAGAGATTTGAAATTATATTGGAGAGTTTTGGGAATATTTACAAGTAGAGATGTGCTAACTTAATCTGACAGTACTGGAGTCTTTGTGGAATTTAGAGATAACAGCTTGGATCCATTTAAATCCAATGATTTTTGGCACAACTTGCTACTGTTGGTTTCTTACAAATTCTCTTTATGCACCTTTCAAAACGAAGACCATATTATTACTAGTCATAAGAGAAGTTTTACATCCATCTCCTCTTTCTTCCAGATTGCTGTCAAAATGAGTGAAACACCTTCAACTAGTTACTCGGTGAATCATCCAAACTCCTCCGAGAGTGAACAGAGTTTATCCACGCGCCATTTCAATGTTACTGAACCTATTGTGGCAAAACGGATCTGCTTCTATAAAAGTGGAGATCCTCAGTTTAATGGGATCAAAATGGTCGTTAATAACCGGTCTTACAAAACATTTGATGCCTTGCTGGATAGTTTGTCCAAAAGGGTCCCATTACCTTTTGGGGTAAGAAATATTAGTACACCAAAAGGGAGGCACAGCATCACCAATTTGGAGGATCTTGAAGATGGAAAATCTTACATTTGCTCCCATCAGAGGAAAATGAAGCCCATCAACCTGGAACAGGCTAGCAGAAAGCCTCTGCCGTGGCAGATCAGTAGGCCCATCAGTGCTCGTCGTAGGGCTGTGGCATTAGCAAGGGAGAATGAAGATGGATTTGGCCATCGAGAAAGCAAAATAACAACTCCCAAAAAGATGTTTGTTTTCAAAAATGGGGATGTAAGACTCAGGCGCACCGTAGTTCTGGGAAAGAAAAATACACAAACCTTTGAGGCCTTTCTGGATTATATGAGTGAGTTAATGCAATATCCAGTTGTGAAACTATATACCACTGATGGCAGAAAGGTGAGAATAAAGATGAGTACTGATAATTTTTCTATGATTGCTTTTAGATGATTTTTAATTAAGAAGGTGATTTTATCAATTATAAGCTTGGGACACTGGCCAAGCTGGTGTAAGCCCTGATATGCTGAATTTCAGCTGTTTCCTTTCTATGCCTTTTCCCTTTCAGAAAGGCTACTAGCTTGGAGGAAATATACTGGAATCTTGCAATCAGAAAAAAGCAAGTGAGGACATTTAATTTTAAGTCATTATGAAAAAACACTTCTTTTTTTCTTACTCAGGCCTCTTTCAGGCATGCTCTCAATTCTATATTTTTACCCATTTACACAGGAATTTCTTTTAGACTTAATGCTGTTTATCTGTGATTTATAATATTTTAAAAATACGATAAGTTTCATCTAGTAGCCGCACATATTTTATCATTACACAAATGCAGAGTGGTTTGCCAATGATGATTCGAAACTATGTCACCTGATTGTCTATTATATTTTTCAAACCATGGACCAGGTTCTGTACCTTTGAGCCCAGATGATACGGCACTAATAATCCTGATTTTAATCTCCCATGCTGTTTTATATAATTGTATCATGTCACTTAGTGTTTTTTCTGTGTGTTGTTTAACCATGGAAAAGCACTTGTGATTATACCTAATAAGTATTTAGAAAGAAAATTCCATGCAGAGCTCCAAGAGTTAAAGGGAAATGTTGTGTTTATTCTCCATTAGGTGAAACTCTGTACTGGGTTGGGAAACTGTCCCTATCACCTATAAGTCAGTGAAGTGCAGTTTATAAGCCTCATCTTGCAATATATTTTTGAACATAAACTCAAAAGTGCTAGACAAGGCTCTGAGCGCCTTGATCCACTCGGATCTGCCTTAAGCAGAGGGTTAGACTACATGACCTCTTTTCCAGCATGTATTGTTCTGTAGTTCTGTCCTATTCCTCTGTGGCAGTACAGCTCAAGTACTTGTGGTGTATTCTGAATTTCCCCTTTCTTCCTCCAAATACGTGTTCATATGTATACCTACCTCCACAGGCATATTCCTATTTCATGGCTATGAGCAGTCACTGCACAATGATGAAACAAAATTACATATGCAAACACTTAAATTATATGAAAATTTTGATCTGGATCCAAGTTGCTTCTTGAAGTAATGTATTTATATAGCAAGACATACCCTCACAGAGATACGAATTGCCTTATAGGAATTGAAAAATTAATTCCATGCTGTGATACATATTTAATAGCCTGCTGCAAACTAATGTAGAGAGTAAGAGGTGAAGGTATTAAAGCATGAAAGGGATAAATCTCTTACATTATTTTTTTGTGGTTACTAAGGCAGAGAATTTAATGTTACCTTTTTTTTTTCCAGGTTCCTAATCTTCAGGCCCTGATATTGTGCTCTGGAGCTGTTGTCGCAGCAGGGAGAGAGCCTTTTAAACCAAGCAATTATAATTCTCTTGGGTATTCACGGCCTGCTAATTTGCTTGGAATTGCAAATCGTGTGTACCCAAAAGCAAATGCCAAGTCAGAAAGTGAAAACAGTAAGTTATTTGAATTAATTTGTATTTTATTAATTGGTTTATCTCTCTCAGCATAAGACATAAACCATGACAATCTTACTAGGATCAAGGATATTCAAAAATGCCGGTTGAAACTGTTTATATCTGTTCTGACTCCTCTATAAGCATAAGAAAGATCAAAGTGTTAATGTTCATTTTAAAATGTACGTTTCTGCTAAGTACTTAGCTAGTATGCATATTTTCTTTCAAATAAACTTATTTAGAACATGAATGCAAACCTACATTTTATTTTAATGCACTTGATTGTAATAGTTATTAATTTTTCGGTGTCACAGTTAATAATGGCAGTGGTAAAAGAGAAACCACAGGCTACTTCAGGCTCTTAACTTACTGAATTTCTTGAGCAAAACTTTTGTGCAGTTTTCAGAACTTATGTTAGCAAGTGAAGGTTTGACTTGTCATGACTTTTTCCCATGTTCCATGTTCCACATAAACAGGAAAAATATAGTGCCCATCCACTCACAAATTCATCATGTTTTTGAAGCTGCTTTTGTCTAAGCAGAGTGTCATCCTTTCCTGTATCCTCATGGCTGTGATACATGTCTTTTGGATAAGTTTGGGAAAAAGATACACAAATATGTACTTTCCGTTTTATTACTCATGGAGTTCTGCCACTGACAATGCCGGTAAAGAGCGTGAAGTGGCCAGTGGATGATCAAGAACATGAGGAGCTGTTGGAAAGAAGCCAGAATAGTGGAATAGCCTGACGTTGAGGGGAATAAAATGTTAGGATACCAGAGCTTTAGGTCGTGTGGGAATCCTTGGCATTAGAGCATCTCATAGGGCAGAGGCCCTGTGTAGGGGGAAACTTGTTTAACCCAGAGGTACCTTGTACTCTTGATACAGCTGTCTGCTGTACTGGAGAGCCCAGCCAACACTGTGATTGTTTCTGTACTGAGGCTTTCCACGGTAATCTTGACTGTGTCACCAAGTACCTTTATGCATAAGACGCTTGACTTCCATGTAGCCGAAGGAGTTTCTTCCACATCCCTTGCAGTTTATTATGGCCTCACCAAACTATTCATTTTAGTTTTTCTCGTGTTCTTTGACTTGCACAGCTGTTTGCAGAGCATGACTAATGAGTCAAGGGAGAATGAATAGAATCATAGAATCATAGAATGGTTAAAGTTGGAAGGGACCCTCTAAGGTCATCTAGTCATAGGAACATTTTGAGAATGAAAGCTCCGCAGAAACAAAAAATCCTGCCCAAATTTTGCTTTGAGCCAGAGGTTGACCCTTGCAATTGTAGAAAATGTGAGTAGCTGAGAATCTGATAAGCTCCTTTTTCTAATCCTTAGTTAACAGCTCTTACAGAAACAGAGAGAAATAAAACAACCCTCTTTTTGTTTTTAACCTGAGAAATTAGAAAGTATCCTCTGTAGGAGACATCCCTGATTATGTGAGATCCTGAAAAATCAAATTTCAGGCACTTTGTTCCAATTTCATTTCCTGAGACAGAGAAGGTGAGATTTTTACTTTGGGAAGCATAATGTCTGGTCTGTGTCAGAGGAGTTAGTCCAAACTTTTATTTCTGATTCAGTTCATGGTAAAGCATATGCCTGGGAAACTTTCAAGGCACTCTGCCTGGAATTATAGACACATATCTATAATAGTAATATGTTAACTGTGAAAGTCTTGATATGAGACCATTTATGACTCACTTGAGAAAAAAAAGCTTGAGTTCAATGTAGATAAGTTAATATTACATGTGTTAAAATACATTTCTGCAAGTGAAACCTTTCTGTTAAATGGTGGCTGCTATATATTTAGGTATCAGTAGCTGTTGTGGATGTTCTTGTGTGGGTGTACATGCACTATTTCCCTCGCACATGCAGAACTTCTTGGAAGAGAGCAAAACTTTATTTTCATTTAATGTTCTTTTATCTCTCACCTCTTCAGTGACAACTGCTAGAGAGATACAAGATAGATAGAATATTTTTGAAAAGCCAAGTTATTACAGAGTAATCAAAATGTATTTTGGGAATATTTAATTTGTATGTGAACACATATTGGGCCATACTGATAATTCATTGAAGTCTGGAAGTGTTCTCATTGCCTTTACTGAGTTTTGTGCTGTCACCTACAGTACTGAGCATAAAATGTATCTCTGAATGTCATTATTTACATTCAGATTTTATAAGAAGTTCAAGTGCTTCAATGTTTACTTCTCTATAGAAGGTCAGTTTGGGGGATTGGATCTGAACTCTTTATTCACGTGTTAGTGACACTACTTTCAGTAATTACTCATACGCTGAGATTGTTGGATTAAGCCCAGGGAGATACATGTTCACCTTGACTGACACATTTTAGCACTAACTGTAAGAACTAATAGGAAATGATGTATTAATGTTCATGAAGGCATGAAGAACTAAAGTTAGTAGCTTGAAGCCCAAGCAAAAAAGGCCTGTGAATCCTTTGAAAGGTTCAAGGCAATCTCAGTTCCCAACTAAGTATAAAATGAGAGCATTTAGTACTTTTTTTTAGGCTTTGGGGCTTCAAATAAGTCTATAGCATTAGAAAGAACTTGTAAAATAATATTAAGTGGAAAAGTAGTTAAATGGTTGATTCTTTATTAAAAATTGGCTATATTTCTCTCTCAAACAACTTCTTAGAATGAACAGCAAGATGAGCTGTGTTTTTCTCTTTACTTTCCAATACTTTGGTAAAATAAACACACTTTTGTACTAATTTTTCTTTTTTCTTTTCCTTTGCTGCCTGTCTGCTCTCTCACCATCTGGATCCTTATGCATAATAATTGCCTGCTCTACTTTCCACCTACTGAATGAATTTGGATTCTTTCAATGTCATTATTGGTAGTGAGAGCTGAAATGGACTCTAGCTCAAGATCTCAGATATTCTCAATGTCTTCTGATAAAGGGTCCAGCAATGATAACAACTCAAACGATAACAACTCAGATTCTTCCTATGTTCCTGACAGTCATAATAGTATAGGAGGAAATCAGTCAGTTACTGGTGAAGACTTATCTGTGGCACAGTATGAAGATGACATTGAGAAATCTGTTCACCTTAATCAAGATGGCAGTATCACAGTGGAAATGAAAGTTCGATTCAAAATTAAAGAGGAAGAAACAATTAAATGGACAACCACTGTAAGTCGTGCTGGCTTTTCTGATGACAAAAATACCACCATCTGCAACTCTGCAATGCATGTGGAAGACTGCTTATCCAATGTAAATGTATCAGAACACGTAAAACCAAAAGATGCTCCTTTCTTGAAAAGCGACAATAAAGAAGAGGGAGACTCATTACAGGAGTTCAATGCAGAAGTGTCAGACAAAGAATCAGAGTCGAATTTAAAAAATGCTGGTTGTTATATCTGTAAGAAAAACAATTCTGCTGATATAGACATTAGCAATGTTCCTGAGGATAATATCAGGCCTCGCTTTTATAGGCCTCCCACCCCTGGGCCAAGGCGTGTTAGACAAAAGAAAGCAGTAGTTGAAAGTGTCACATTGGTATCTGAGAAAGAGGTTCAGGAGAAGACAATAGGACAGTTTTCCTACAGTGAGGAAATACAGAACGGAGGAAATAAATCTGAGTATTGCATGGTAGCTCATTCGAGCAGAAAAAAATCAAGTGTCAGTAATCCAAAGTTTAGTGAGATGAGTGACAGTGATTTATTAAAGCTTTCTTCAGAGAATATAAAAGAAGAAATGCTTTTAAAAGTAAGCCACAAAAGTAATGATTTAATAGAAACCACAAATAGGAAGACATTAGAAGTGCCTGACGAGGATGAAGTGGTACAGAATATATTAGAGAAATCAGTTGTGGAACAAGGTACATATAATAGTTTAGTATCAACCTGCAAAGCTAACATCAGTGGTTTCATACCATCATCAAAAATTTGTCCGGCAGCTAGGCCAGGTTCAGCAGACCATATCCATGAGTCATGTAATATTAAACAAGTTAAAAGATCACTGAGTTCTTTCATTAGATATTCAGAATTATCTCAGTCAAAAGAAGAAACAAAATGCAAAGCTTCTGATCTATTACCTGTTTCTCAAGATTCAGTGCATTTAGCCCATCCTGGACATAGCCAGATGAAGATGATGGTAGCTCCATCCAGTAAGGCTCCTACTGAGAAAATAAATCCAACAACTGGATTCTTTCCTGCTGTTACTGAGAGTGAGAATCACATCAGTGTCAGGACTGAATCGGTGATGGCAACACATCTCATTGATGACAGCCAATCTGCATCTTCCCTCACCAAAAAGAAGAAGAAAAGAAAATCATCTAACTTTCTAGAGCAAGGTACATGCGAAAATCAAAAAGATAAAGAAATATCAGGGATAATTAAAAGTGAGGGAATGCTTGTCACAAGCAAAACCACACAAGATTCCACAACAGAGGCTGTGGATAATTATTCTGAAATGCCTCAGGAAAAAGGAACTGAATTTTTAATAAGAAACAATGATGGGTCTGTCAATTCAGACAAAAGCGTATGTCCTGAAGATGAGTTCTATCAGCAGGAATCAATGGAACAAAATGGATTATCATCTAATAAAAAATCAAGAAGTAATAACAAGTTGGCCAAGCTAAAATTGAAGTCAGGAAAAAAAACTAGTGTTGCTTCAAGTGCAAAGAGAGAAGACGGTCTAATGACACTTGATTCAAACAATGAATCTGAATACAGTCAGGATACACTGAGTACTGAGAAAGAAGGCACACATCTCACAACCAGTTCTTTCGAACAGACACCTAACTCACCAGTGATTTCAAAGCCATTGTCAGAAGTGCCAAAGGATCTTAACTTTGAAAAGGAAAAGGAAACGAATATTTTGGAAAATTTGTCATCAAAGAAAGAGAAAAAGCAAAAGAGAATGAAGAAAAATCTAAGCAAAGTTGCAAATAAGTTAAATATGTCAGAGAGCACCACTACACTGGAGGCTCTAAAGCAGGAGGATTTTCAGGAGGGGGCTGTTGAGCCTTCACTTGAAAACTATGTCCAAACTTGGCTCAAAAACTTTTTACCAAATTCTGTCTTACCCCCTATAAGGAAAGGGAATATAGAGAATAACAATGTTTGTAATTTTCCTAAAGAAAATACTGATGCTTCTATAGAGAAAGAAACAAGATTTATCACAAATAAAGTGCAGGTTACTGGAAAAAACCATCTAGTTGAACATAATGGAAGCAAAAAACCATTAAAGCCTATTTCTAAATTGGGAAGTTTAGAAGAATCAGCCAAGGATTCAGGTGAAAAACAGACTGACTCCTTGATTCATGCTAATACAACTATAGTAGAAGAAGCCAAGTATTCTCTAAAGTCAGAATTTCATCATGATGGTAAGCTACACTTGTTTCATGAAACACATGACAATGATAAAAAGATGTCAGAAGTTGATATTCAAGCTACCAACCTAAGTCAAAGAAAAAAATTTGAAGTTGCTGTTCAAGTTGATTGCTCAATTGTCAATGAGAAAATGGGAATGGATGTTCAGAATAATTGCATGTCTAACATGTTGTTGCATGAACTACAATCAACTTTGCTTGGTCTTCAGAAAGAACATAGTGGATGTATAGGAAAAACTTGCAGCTTTTCAGATCTTTCTCCTTCAGCTTTTGGTTCTTTCTCCAATGTTCTCCTAGCTTGGCTACTTGTACTGAATCTGAGAGATAATTTGATTGGGACAATCAAAGATGATATGCAAAAAACTAGCTGTAGCTGTTCTGAAATACTTACACAGTTACAATTTCTGAAACAAACCACAGTCATAGAAAAAGTTGATGAACTGAAGGCTGCCTTCTCACATTTTCAACAATCAACAGAAAATAACTTCTCACACTTTGGGAGGGAACTCAAAAAACAGGACTCCACACATTGCCATGAGAATATGCCCATATCTGAAATTCATAATGGTATACATTTGCATGAAAATGAAAAATTGGTTGAGCCTTGTATTCCAAAGGACACTGTAAATTCTGAAGAAGCTCTAAAACTGAGTTGTGAATTAGAAAGCTGTTTTGATATACAGAAAGATCTTTGTAGAGAAACAGACACTTTAGACTTGAGTGCTCCCACAACACAGCTAGATGGTCAATATGCCAACACTAATTCAAATACCTGTAGTCTTGCACCAGCTGTAGAGCCACCTGAAAGAAATGAAGAAATGTCTGATAGCCTATATAAAAAATCTCAAGATAAAAACACTGATACTTCATACACTAATGAAGAGTCAGAAACTTCAGTAGAACCTAACTCGACAGTTCATAGTGTAATTTCTAATGATAAAAATAATATTTTAGATCAGGATACTTCTGAGTTAGAAGGTGAAAAAGATATTTTAAGTGTTACTACTGATAAAAGTGAAGAGGAAGCTGATCCAAAGTCAGAACGTAATGATAAAAAACCACGTCACCAACTTAAACCAAATGCTGAAACCTCTGTAGAATATAATAATGAGGATTATTCTGCACAAGAAGACAAGGAAGATTCAGAAACTTGTGAGGAAACCTCTGAGAGGTTATCTACAGTCTCTCCATTATCATTTTGTTATGAATCCAACCAAATTACAGAATGTGATATAAGCGAAGGAGAACAGAAATTGCAAGTAGAAGAATCAGAGAATAAACTGTATTCAGACACTTCTCAATTTAAAAAATGCTTAAAAAGCCCTGCTACTTCAGACTGGTCAGAGTACAGACCAGATACTGAAGAGAGTGAATATAACTTTAGAACATCCAGTGATTTGACCAATGAAAGTGGGGAGGAAGCAATAATTGAGAAACATTATAATACTGGCTATGTAAAAAGAACTATTGAACGACTTTATGGCAAGACGGAAGCCTCATTTAAGCCTGACTTTCACAAAGGATTTCCTTATACGTCAAAAGTATTTCAAAAGGATACTGAAGAATTTCACTCTGCCGTGGTGGAAAAAACCGTTTATTTTTCTCAAGAGCCTAGGTCTTGTTCTGCAGAGAAATTGTCACATTCTTCACTACCATCACAAGAATTTCCGGTAAACATAAATAAAGACGACACTGTATCAAGAAGAGAAAATACTTCTTTACCAACACCACAGCCTACTCTTAACAGAGAAGAGACAAGTTATACTAATGACTGGTCACAGGAATCTCCAAAGCAACTTTGTCAACCTAGTGTACGAGCTAATGAAGATGAAGGAATATTGATAGACAAAGGCAAATGGCTTCTTAAAGAAAATCATTTAATAAGAAGATCACCACCTGAACGGATTGGAATGTATGGTAATTTGGATACAACATCAACAGACACAGTCCTTGATACTAACAGCGATGATGTTCCATACTCGCACTTTGGCAATCTGAATCAGTATCCAGTCCTCAATGAAATCTCTTCTTCAGAACTTGAAGACATGGCTAAGCCCCCTGAAAATTTTTGCAACTACTTCAACATACCCCATAATAGTGATTCAGACCCCTTTCAGGAGGACTTAAGTACAAAAAGCAAACTTAGCCACAATGGTAAAATCGCTTCCCTTCCTGCAGCAAAAAATGAAAAGATGAAACCATCTGGCATTGCAGGTTCTACTTCCACACATCTTTCCACACAGGCTGACACCACTTTTCCAGCTTTTTCATCTGTAGAATTTAGATTGCCTGATAACAAGGTGCATCCATTGGAACAGCCTTTAAATGATGAACCCATACAGTCTCAACCAACTGATGTTAGTAATGCTAACAGAAGAGCTCTTCAGGAAGAAGATTCTCTGGATAAACTCCATGCTATATGTGGCCAACATTGTCCAATACTGATGGTGACAGTAACACCAATTAATGAAGAACAGAGAGGATATGCCTACCAAAAGGCATCTGATATTGAGAACCAGCTGGGTCCATGTTTGTTGGCCAAAGAGAGTGAACATTTACAATGGTCAGGTGAAGATTTAATAACAGACAAAAATAATCATGTGACTCTGAAGAACAACTGCATCAACAAGATTGCCAACAATATTTTTAATAGGTTTTATGCTAATAATACTTTGGATTTTATTAGTAATTTTGGAATACTTGCATCTTCAACTCTGAAAGACACAAGCAGTTTAGGGAAGTTACACATTATAGAGGATATGAAAGTAAAACCCATGGAAGTCAGTATTTGTCAAAATAATACATCCAAAAACATACCCAGTGATCTTGTGATAGGCACAAATAGTGAGCTACCCAATAGAAAGCAAAAAACATGCCAAACCCTAAGAATAAGCCTAATTCATATTGTTGGAGAAAAATGTTCTCCCATGTTGGCAGATCCAGCGGAAACCTGTCATTCTGAAACACTTCTGAAGTGTAACACTTCTTTAAATAACATTGAACATAATGCCTCTGAAAATCTGAAAAATGAAAATGCCTTTCCTACAGAAGAAGAAGAAGAAGAAAAAGAAAAAGAAGAAGAAGTTTGCTTTTGTAGAATGGACAATAGAAACAGTAGAGATCAGAAAGACTTGTAATAGAGATCTTGGAATTTCTATAACTTTAGATTAGTGAAAACATCCTCAGAAAAAAAAAATCACAAAATAAGCTGCTAAATGCCACACCCAGTAAAACTCCCAGTACAAATACAGCCTACACCTAGATAAATATAAATCGTAAATGTATATAATTGCTGAAATACAGATAATTATGTGGAAATACAGATAATTTTGTGGAAATGAACATAGGAAGAAAAGCTGTTCTTCTAGAACAGTGATTTCTTGGTTAAAATACAGTTTTTCCCTGAAACGTTATCTATTCAGAGATATTCAGTTATGTACCAACCACGTCATTTGTAGAGAGAGAACTACTGTTTGTTAGAACAGGGAACTGAAATTTGAAGCACCCGCCCAAGTTCTAAGATAAGATTCATATGTTGCATAACATTTGAGAAAGGGTTTGAGAGTTGTCTTTCAGTAGATGTGCTTTTTCCGGAACAAAATCAACTGATATGTTTAATTTGAAATGAAAAGTAGGAAATACTATTAAAATGCTGTAACACAATAAAAAGTAGAAAACTCATGTTAGTTTTATATAGATTAACATTATCAAATTGCTATTTCAGTTTTTAAGGCCAACTTCAGAATATTTATGTGAGTAAAGACATCTTTCAGTCTGTATATAGGATCATCCAGATCCCAAATGAAGTTTGCCTCTTTTACCAGAGTGTAGTAGAAAAGGAGCTTATTTATTGCCACTGGGATTCGACAGAAACTGAGAAGTGAGACCATGTGTCAATGGACTTCCTGACTGCCCTTGCCATATTCCCTTCTGAGGCAGCTCCTCTCAACATTGTTCTACATACACTACAAGTTTTAGTTGTGTGTTCTTCTTTAACCTCTGTACTTTAAAAGTGGTCCGTGAGTTCTTTTTTTTTTTTTTTTTTTTGTGTAAATATGTTGTATTATGAGAATCCAAGGCATATGTAATGTGTTTCAGTATCTTTCAATCTGTTATTAGAATTATTTTGGATATCTGTTTACAGCATTTTTTAATATTATGTGTGCATAGTAAGCACTTATATGTGGTTTACAATTTTCAGTAAATTATTTTAAATATAAAATTGGAAAATATTTAATGTATATTGTGATTAGGCAGAGTATTTAATATTTTTGGTTAGATCTTAATCCCCATTGCTTCAATGTCAATGAAGTCATAGATACGCCTGAAGAAGAAAGGTTCTATTTTTCAGTTAAAGAATGAAGATTTGGCCATTCTGTACTCTTGGAGGTTGTGTCTAGAGTGACGGGTATGTATATGTGACGATAAGCCCTGAATCATGATCCTTTGGTTATCCAGACTAAAGACCTAATTAAAGGCTGACACAAATCCCTTTTGGCCCAGAGGCTTTGAATGTCTCCCTGTGGGACAGAAGGCACATGGAGGGGAAGTAGAAGTCGGATCTGCAGCAAAAGGGGTTTGCAGTACAGGTAGGAAACCTAGAAGCACTCTTCAATTCTTTAAGGAGTCCAGTGGCAGATATATTTCCCCATAAATAACTGATATGTTTTTTATTGTTTGAAGCAGTGTATTCTGTGTAATAAACTAACATTACAACCCTAAAGCAACATATATTGTCTCATATATTTCACACCAAATAGCAGTGTGTTATTTCCTGTGCTGGCCTTGTTTCTGATGTTCTTCCTTTCATCCCCACATTTTTTTGGTGTCCTCCTTTGCGTGTTTTAGAACTGCTCCAAGTGAAGAGTCTCAATGGTATTTTATCATCCTTTTACATGTCAATACAGAAATAAAACCTATATTTGGAAAATGAAGCTCAAAAATCACCAGAATCCAACTAAATGCCGTAAAGCATTCTGAGTACCAGGCTTCTATGTTGTAAATAGTGTCTGAATGTCATATTGGCATATTAACAGCTATATATACATCTCCATCACTTGCAGTCTCTCTGCTGGATTCACAGCACCCTGTGCTGCATTGACAGCACCTTCAGTTTTTCAGATCAAGGTTCAAGAACCTTTAAGCAGATGCTTGTTATAGGGTTACTGAGCAAAGTAAGCACTCAAAAGGTGAGATATGAGGTACTGCCTGAGGTTACAATTAGCAGAGACCACAGCAAGTGGTGAAATGATTGTTACATTAACTGAAATACTTATTTCTGATTTCGGCATGTTAAGTGGAAGAGAAGTAATAAAATATTCACCTTAGAGCAGGACCAAAGGTTGACATTGAGATGTACCATACTGTTATAGGGTTTATATATTCATTAATGGTTCAGGGAAGGTATAGAATATTAAGTGGCTGAGATATGCAGATAAAATAAAATTGCTTTCATTAGGTAAGATTGGAGAAGGCTGAAGAGAGAATTTCCCAATGCTGATGACTAGAGCAACGTACTGATTGACAGAGGGAAAACCACCATGAGGAATAATATGAGCTACTTTGTACAGGTGGTTTCATTCTGCAAGTGAACTGCAAAAGACGTAGAGTCTTTCTGAGTAAGTCAGGATAAAATATACTTGGAAGTGAGAAGTATATTACATAATGTGTAAAGAACAGGACAGAAAACAACTCAGCAGACAGTCAAGGGTTTTATATAGACTGTGTCATTCTTCTAGAAGGAATTCAGTTTTTGTCTTGCCATTATTAAAAAGAAACAGCCAACATAACACATAGATCACAGTTCCAGGAAGTTTCAGTTTATCTAGTTTAGCTTCCTGCTAAAAAGAAACCACACAATTAGGTAAGTAATTCAATTTTATTACAAAATCTGATTTTAAAACTTGTTATCTATAGTTATTACAGCTTCCACTGGAGGGTTGTTCTAGAACTTGAGTCCTTCTTCTGATGTTTCTCTTAACTGTTTTCTAGTTTCTATCCTAGTCATGGTTAGTTTATATACATGTGTCCCAAAGCCATCATTGTCATTTACTTAGGTATGTCTTTTTCCTCCTTGGTGTCTATCAGACATTCTCTCAACTTTTTCTTCTACATAAACATTTTATTCATTTCCTCTGATCATGATGGTTGTCTTTCTCAGGACCTTTGCTACTCTCAATAAATCTTTTTTTTTTTAATATGGTTACCAGAATTTTATGCAGCATTTAAAAGATTGTCTCTCTGAACTCTGGGACACGGACAGTAAATTTTCTCTACTTAGAAATCTCTTTCCTTGTGCATCTTACAGTCACCCTGATGACTCACTCCTCCTGTTTTTTTAAAGTGATGAATTCCCTGTTCATAGCATTATGTTTCGGCAGTATTTTTAAAATGCGTCCTTGCACTTTATGCTGTTATATATTATCCCTTTTCTACTACTTGGGATTTTTTGATCCTCTTATACTTTAACAATTCTTAGCGACTGCATTACAGATATTACCTATGTTATGCAGTATATTAATGAAATCTGGATAAATTCCAACACAGATTCCTGAGAAATTTACTTATATCCCTATAAGTTAATAGTTTTCATTTCTGCACGAACGTGTACTTTTCCATTTTGCTAGTCATTTTGCTACTCTACACTCTTGCACTACTCCACTTCTCCATTTTAGCTACTAATTTATCAGATAATGCTTGGATAGATTAGAGCTACTGTAATTTCCTTGTCTACCAAGATGAATTCTCATAATCGTAGAGGACATTGAGTACTCAAACAATGCAAGTCTGGATACCTTGTGCTATGTATCTGAGGTAAACTGATCCTGATAATATTTTTTTTTTTTTTCTGTTTAGCTGCATATATCTGGAGATAACTATCCATTCATTTAAAATTTATTCAAAAACATTACCTAGTATTTCTTTCATGTAAGATACGTGGGTTTTAGTCTCTCGGTACACTCTTCATCTCATTCTGATTTTCCATGTTAAATTTCCCATTCCCTAGCCTGTTCTTGTCAACAGTACTGACATTTCCCAATCACTGTATATCACCATTCTTCTTAAAAAAAAAGAAAAAGAAGAGGCAGTTTTCAATTTATTCTAAAGACATGCTTAGTTTGTGTTCTCAAATTCAGCACATAGTGGACATAGTACTTCTCTGTTTATTGTCTTTTAATGTATATGGTTAAATAACCTTTTTACTAGTTTGTTGTATTTTGCCTTGCTACACCTCACTTTTCAGTTCAACTGCCTTTGTTAATATTTTCCCTTAGTTTTGAAAATTTGCTGTTTCTAAATCAAAGGTTTTCTGGACTAATTTTACTGTGAACCAATATAAATATTGAGGTATTTAAAATATTAATAATACAAAAATATTATTCAATAACAGTCAAGACTAATATTTAATCTAAATATAGTATTTTCTGGGTTTGTTTTTTTTTTCTTTCAGCAGTATCTTGCAATTAAATTTTCAAAGAGATGTCATTGCCAATGCATGACAGGCTTATATAAAAAAGTTAACTAGTAGAGAATTGACTGGGTAAATTTACTACCCTTCATCTGAAAAAAATAGTTAAGCACATCTTTTACTGACTTTGCAGTGAATATTCACGTATGGGTAGAGGTGAAGACTGGAAATTATTAACTGAAAAGGTGACAGGCTCCAAGATACTGAAAACAGAGTAGTGGAACAGAAACCATTGCACTCAATGATCTATAGTAATCACTAGTATTTCTACTGTGATATATAGAAAGCTGGATGACATGGAGACCTTATTGGGACCTTTCAATACTTAAATGGGGCTTTTAAGAGATGGGGAGAAACTCTTCAGCGGGGCCTGTTGTGATAGGACGAGGGGTAATGGTTTTAAAATAGAAGGAGGTAGATTCAGACTGGATGTAAGGAAAAAAATTTTCACAATGAGGGTTGTGGAACACTGGCACAGGTTGCCCAGAGAGGTCGTGTATGCCTCATCCCTGGAAACAATTCAAGGCCAGGCTGGATGAGGCTCTGAGCAACCTGATCTGGTTGGAGATGTCCCTGTTCCTTGCAGGGGGGTTGGACTAGATGGCCTTTAAAGGTCCTTTCCAACCCAAACTATTCTATGTTTCTATGATTCTAAGTCTTACAGATTCTACCATCAGGTCTCATTAATGTATAGATTTAATAATGTGCCTTTACTATGCCTTGTTTTCTGCCTTTTTAAAAAAAGCAGTATTAATTATTCAAACATAACTGCTAAGTGGTATGAAGGACATATATTTTCAACTCATTTATTTCCTAGATACAAAGATACTGACATGCACCACGCCTAGATCAGCCTAATTATCAATTTCTTAAATATCTTTTCTTTTTGGACGTGGCTGTATATGAGCCACAGACAACTAAAAGCAAATTGCTCAAATCATTGGTTTTACTAGTCCTCAGATAATATTCTGCTGCAGCATAATTCTGTGTATGTATCGTGATCAATGTCCACTGACTCCTTTAAGAAAATGCCGATGGCTAGCACTGAAAATACTGAGTGACGCTCAAAACAAAAGTGGTTTTGTTGAACCCCACAACAGAACTGCAGGGTAGCTTATTGTCTGGCGTTTAAGACACACAAGATTTTAAGTATGTCAAATAGTCAATAAACACAAAATTAATCATATAATGATGAGCTCACTCGATATCGCTGTATTCTTTCTTAGTGTTTTAGCCAGAGCAGACAGGATCAAAGATACTGTGATGGAAGGAAAAGTCAGTAATACAGGTAAAATGTGTAGTATAGGTGAGTCATTAGATGATAGGAAGCTTCTGTAGTCAGTTAGGCCCTTTAGTACTGCTGCCATTCTTTAAAGGAATTTATCTTTTAAGAAACAGTGATATTAATCAATGGTGCAAAATGATCTTAGCAAGCTTTGGAGGTGCTTATATGTGTACCATGTGAGATGGGTATCAACTAATTAGAAACATCGGGAGTAAGAGTGTTTTCTTAATATTCCTTCCTCTTATCAGTCATCCCTCAGTGATACCATTTCCCTTAATTCCATGCCATTGGTACTCAGCTTTCACTAAATCAGAGCCTAAATCCATATACTTGGTCCTGATAATTATTAAATTTTACCGTGGAAAGAATATTGGTATCTCAGGGTATAATGCCAACATTGCAATGCAAGAACATATTGGTAATCCTTCAGTGAATTCCAGATGAGCTGTTACATCTGTGTAGCTCAGCGCAGCTTTGCAGAAGATACAGATCCTTTCTTAAAGGGGTTTTTTTCAGGAGAGCTAATTTGCTTTGAGAAACCCTAATGCTTGAAGTGACGAGTTTGTAATTCCAGAGCTAACTGGCTGAAAGCCTGCATGGCTGTCGTTACACAGCACTGTATTGGGCAGAGCTGATATATCCTATGTAAACAGAAAGCCATATTTAATATAATGTAATACAGTATTTCAAAACTGTGAAAAGTGATCTATGTCCACGCAAAGTTGACTTTGTTGTATGGCATATGCAGAGTAAAAGATGTGAATGCAACTTGACATTTCTTGATTTTTGCATAACCATCATAACAAACTCAGTATTTGCCTGCTGTAATTTTGTGAAATACGTGTTTCTGTATTAATTGGTATGACATTATTTAGAATTTTGGTTACTGAAATGCATTTTGCTTAAGATTCTTGAGTGTAATTCAGTGAGTCTTTTAATCTTTTGATAGGTAGGAAATGGAAGGTGTCAGTCCTCACCGGCGATATGCCATCTGCAGGAACAAGCTCAAAGGTTTATATTACGTTGTATGGGGATCGCAGCACCTCGGGGCCTATTTTTCTTGATGGAGAGGAGGGAAAATTATTTCAGAGAGGCAATGAAGACATCTTCACAGTAAGTAATATAAGTAATATATATTCGTTGTGTTACCCTTTTGCATCCTGCCAGATTACATGCCATTTCAAAATCTATGTGATGAAAATACACTCATTTTTTTTTTGTATGGTGAACATATCTGGAAACAAGAAACAGGACTTAAATGTAGAACTAAATTTAGTATCCTTTCCCACTCACCTATCCAAAGCTGATTTGGTCCAACATATTTCTCGTCTATTTAAGAAGAACTACTGGTTAATTTACATAGTGCCCAAGAAAATGACAAGAAATATAGGACCATAGATACTTGTTTACGTTTTAAATTTGAAATGGCACTACAATATTGAAAATGAAATGAGGAAGTGAAGAATTATGGTATGGAGTAAATTTTTAACTTTCTTAAATCCCTCCTGCTTTATTTAAATAATGGCAATTTTTATACCTGTAATGAAGTCTGTCTGCCTGAAGCTGCTTCCGCTCTCAGTTACACAAGCAAATTTCTCCCTTGTCAATCCTGTGGCATGGTGATTTAAGCGAGCCAGAATAGGTCTCTTATCAAAAGCTGCATATTTTGAGCGTGTTTATGGGATTGTCAGTGGGTGTCTCTAGCGGGTGCTAGCTATGGGGCCATGTAACAAACAGCTGGTTCCATTGTTAGTATCCAGCACAGGAAGTCCCCTTCTGGGAAAAGGTATTTAATGGCAGCATTGATGAAGAGCTTGTGTTTTTCACAATAGCCTCGTAGCTGCTTGGGATGTAAGAAGTGCAGTTCCTAGGCCTCTTCAGCATCATGGAGTTTCTCAGAAGATACCTATGATAGTGTTCCATTCTCCATCTGTGATATCAAAAAACCCCAGACAGAAGATTGAAAGGAGTACATAAAATAAGTAACCAGGTGCCTAACAGATAAAAATACCCTCTTCACAATAGATGTTGTTGGCTCTGTTTCCTGCTCCCATTATTGCAATTAATTTCACCTCCAGTGACTTTTAAATGCAAAATATGGAGGCAGTTCCTGGTTTGAGACCTAGGATTCCCCTCTTAGGTGAATATCCATAGCACTGAATATAATTAAGAAGTGCCTACTTTGAAACACACAGGAAAAGAAATGCCTTCCTGCTTGCATTGTATGCTAGATCTCAGTTAACTCTGGCCTGTCCTCGCTGCTCTATCTCTTTGTTGTTTATAACACTGAGTTCAGGGAAGTTCATGATACAGGCAACTCAGTTCACATCCACCTCTACAGTGTAAATGGAAACATGAAAATGAATTCTACAGAAAACAATAGGACAAACAGTAAATCCAGCTTACATAATAAGAAAAAAATGATACAGCAAGGAGGGAAGACACTCATGGTGTGTTTCCAGTTCCTTGAAGATAAGCTATTTCTACATTTAAGTTCATAACTAGTGGTTTGAATAACCTTCACACAAAGTTATTGCCTCAGCACCCTTTTATCTGTCCTGGACACACTCATCCAGCCTGCCCGAGAGCTAATCTTTCAAATATAGCTTTTAAAAATGATTTGTAAAAAGAAACATCAAAGTGGAGCCCAATTGTTCCCAAAATTATAAGGCACACCCTCCTGGAGGGGTAGGGAGAAACTCAGAGGTACATGGAAGTGCTTGGGAAACAGAGATTGTTTTGTGGCAGGTCAGTGGTATAGATGCTAAACTGAGGCAGGGTCAGTGTTTAGGGTCAAGACATTTGTGCTTTGTAGTCATACATACAGTCTGTATTCATCTCCCACTGAGGCCAATATTCAGTGGAGAACAATCCACTGAAGCCATTTAATGGGGTTGGCAGACCAACAGGATTTCACGGGTTGTCCTTTAAAAAAGCCAATCTATCCAGAGCAAAATATTTTGGAAACACTTGTTTAAATATCAGAATATTTATTTCTCTAAACAAAAATGTCACCTGATGGTTACTGAATTAATTTCTGTTTCATGCATTTTCCTTTTAACAAATTTCTGTGTTTCATCAGTTGTGCTTCTTTTACAGGTTACTACTGGGAACATAGGACATCTCTACAAAATACGCATAGGACATACGAATGCAGGAAACTCCCCTGCCTGGCACTGTGAGGAGGTAAAAGCAGTGAGAAAGAACTTTATCTTTCCAAAGCAGTTAATATGGCAATGGAGTCAAAATATGAGTCAGAAAAATCCCCCTGCATATACCCCACCTAAGTATATTAGCCTCATCAAATGCTTACAGCTTCATTTAAGAGATTATTTATGAAGGAGTGTTTTTGTGTGGAATTAAAGGCAGCTTATGATGCTATGTCTTGGCTGTTTGTTTGCAGTTTAGTGAGAGCTGTACACTATGTTTCTTTAAAAATGTATGGCTGGGCAGCAAGGAAGACTGCTTAAGTTGGCTGCTTTAGCCTGAGGCTTCCACAGTCTTTGTATGCTACAGAGTGTCTAGAGTTTGCTGTGACCCAGGAAGTCATCGAACTCAGTCTAGCCAAGTCCTCCTCAAATCTGTGGCCAATGCTGGGTGCTTCTGCACAGCACAAGAGCTACGCTGCAAATGTTTCTCATTCTGTGCCTCTAAGGAGAAAGGCTCTTTTCCCTCCTTATTGAAAAAATATCTTGATGCAGGTAAAGGTAGGATGATAAAGCAAAGAGAATAAGCTAGTCCTATTTCAAGCTTGAGTTGCAAAGCATAGTATATAGGTTACTGGACCAGGAAAGAAAGGATCTGACTTTTATCCTTAGTGTTGGTGATGTACTATGCATGCCAATGCTGGAGTCAGAATATAATTTAAGATATTTTTTTCTTCTGTTCCTTGCTATTTTTCTTTGCATAAATGTGTCTGTGGAAGCAGTGAAAGGGTGGAAAATACCTCATAGCTTTGTCCTGTGAGACAAAGGGACAGGTTACCAGCAATTTCTAAGTGTATCTGAGTTGAGAAGCCAGAAGAGAACAGTGGGTTTTCTCTTATAGAAGAGGTTCATTTGTATGCTTAATCTTAGTATTAGAAGTTTTAGTTATCATAAAATCTGACTCAACAGATAGACCTTTGTGGCTTTGTTGTACATCATTTTCTATGAATGGAGGCTGCACTGCCTCACTAAACTGAGAGACTGAAGAAATCAAAAAGACAAAAAAAATTGAAGATAAAAAAAAAAAAAAGAAAAAATGAGAAGTTATTTTTTTCCGTTCTCACTTCCCAGCTAGGATATATTAATTAAAATCAACAGTAAATTTTTAAAAGAAGGATTCAACGCAGCAGTGTTGAATTGTCTCCTTACCAAATCTCTGTCAATCAGGCACAGTTTTTAGGGACTGATTCATCAGCCAGGGTTAGGTCATTCCCTCTTTACAACTTTGGGCAGAAAGTTAAAGAAAAGAAATACATTCAACCAAACGCACTCTACAAGTAATCTAGCATTTTGTACAGTAGAAGGACAAAGGAGTATTGCCACTGATTTCTAGACTTCATAGAAGAGAAACAACCTATGGTGGGCTCATCAGACACTTAACATCATTGTTCCTTGGGAAACTTACATTTTTCTGGAAGGTCTGAAATTAAGAGAGAATGCTGTACAACTGCAGAGCTCTTCTGGAAGTTAGGCATGCTAGTCCTTCATCAGTATCCCATGGTTTCTGTGTCTGTCTCTGCTCTGAGATGGTATCAGGCCTGAAAATGTCTGCAACGCTGATGCTTCGCTAACCCAAGCTTCCTTTTCAAGCTCCATCAGTAGATGTTGACAGGCTGAGATGTGCCAGGTTATTCAGACAACATGAATCTTAAAGTTTAGTATTCACGCAGTAAAAGAGATAAAAAAGTTTACAGTAATTCTGAATTTGTTCAATATTCTAATTAAGGAGACAAGATTCTGCAAAGAACAGAGCAGGAGTGAAGCTATAGGTAGAAATGTCTTTGCTTCTCTCTGTTGGTCCAAAATCTAGTCTAGTTATTAGTATAAATTAGCATAATCAGGGACTATTCTAATATGCAGCAGCCTCTGAGGTGCTTACTAAGGAATACTTTGAAGTACAAAATAACTAGACCTCCTTTCCTTCTTCAGCTGGTGTACATATGGTCCTTTTGCTGCTATGTACTAGAAGGTGGGCATGAAAGAAAATTGTGTGGGGTAGACTGGTGTTGGGGCTAGCACTTTCATGGTTTATTTAAGTCTCAAGCAGTGCTGAAGAATAAAACTCTCTTCTTTTAATTCCTGTTCTGATAAGAAAATAAGTTAAAGGAATATAATTGCAAGCATTGACAAGCTTCCCAGTGAGAACTTCTGTGTTTGGTAAGCCATGCCACTCAGTGCCAGCCCACGTGGATACACCAGCTGGAACCACATGGCTGTATTTTGTGGGACTGCACCTGTGCTGATCAACCCTGTTTCTTGGTTGAACGTGAGTTCCTCTGCCCTGCACTTTCGACTATGACTGAGTGAAAAGTCAGATTGAGGGCAGTTGTATCCAGAGAGCAGACATGCCCAAAACCCATGGCTTTTTGATCATGCCACAGAGCTCTATCTGCACAGATTTCAACAACATCCCACACATTTCATATTCTGTTCTATACGGGCTGAGATCAGCAACTTAAATTGCAATTCTTGGTGCTGTTTAGGTGCAGTTACTGAACCTTTCCTCAGGGGAGCAGTTTTCTTTCCCTGCACATCGATGGCTGGCCTGGGACCAGGCTGATGCGGAAATATCTATGGAGCTTCCTGTTTTACAGCAGGGTCAACCTATTCTTCCAGGTAAGCACAATACCACACCAGCTAAGTCAGGCCACAGGCTGATGCTGATAGAGGTGAGTTCATTGTTTCTCATCAGGCTCTCTATTAACTTTTGGCTCCTACTACACTTTTCCTGTGCTGTTTTGCTATGGTTACTGGGCATACTCAGGTAAAAGGTTAAGAATAGAAAGGAGATGGGAGAGTCTTTGATGCTTTGAATTTCACAGGTCCTTTAAAAAGACTCCTTCTTTGGTAAGATTTTTCATTATTTGTGTTTGCTTTAAAATAGAGGCAATAGTAAAAACACCTCACACATGCATAACTACCATGAAGCGATCATAGAGGAGTGAGATCACAAACTTTTTTCAACAACTGAGGATTATAACTCCAGTATTATTACTGTAGCTGCTGTTTTAGTTTCTGTCTTGTAAGTGGCTGGGACAGGCTTCCAGAATACTTTTAATTTCTGGATGTGGAATAAAACTTTAACAACATTTCAGAAGGTTGTAAGTGTTTAAAACTCCATTACTCACATAAAGATTGTATTGTAATTCTAAAGGTGAATGATGCCAAACAATACAAAAAATATTTGGTGCTGCTTCTGTTAAACTGTTTTAATGTCCTACTCTACCACACCAATCCCTGTCACCCATTGCTGGATGTCATTGCTATATGGTCTCTCTGCTTCAGCAATGGGAAGAGGGTGGAAAGTCTGTGCTTGCTTTTCCCTTCTCTGCAAAATGGCATTGTTCTTTTCTGGCCTAAGGAAGGTACAAGAGCATAACAAGATCAGTAAAAGAGCACAGCAAGATCCTAGAAGAGATGTGAGTGAGGGAGCAAGAATGCTGGGGGAGATTCCCATCTTGTAGGGTATCATGGTAGAGGGGGAAAAGTCGTAACACCACTGATATTACTTGTGCTGGAGCTCTCACTGGAGTCCCACCTGGGACAGATTCCATGCCCTCCTCTCTTCCCTCCCCCCAAAAGTAATATTAACTGAAGAGGACAAGATTAATGGGTTGAGATAAACCTCCAAAGTTCTGTAAAAGCTACAGAACCCCCTTTTTTTTAAAGAATGTTTAAGCAATAGCAATGCTTGGTGGTATACTTACAGTAGTTTGTGTTGATCTTGCAAAACTGAAACGGTAACAGCTGTTGTGGGCGCAGGCTAGAGGAAGAGGATCTAAATGAAATTGAGGGGTGGAAGTCCAGAAAATGGCTCATGGATACAGGGAAACATACCATGGGACAGTCACTCTCGTAATAAAGAGCTGGGTGGCCTGGAGCTGTATTTATGCCTATCTATGATGACTGAGCACTGACATTAAGAGCCTGAAAAGAAGAGCAGAAAAACAGGTTTGTGCCTCATTAATATGTCTGTAAGAGAAAAAGAATAGCAGGAAAGATTTCCTCCAGTGATGTACTTAGCAGCTGTAAATGGCTCATAAAATGCTGTAGAGAAAGGTTGGCCAGCCCTAAGCACAATAATTTTTGATGTTGAGTGGTTATGATCTTCATACCCCCGAGGGTATGGAAAGCCTCACAGGCAGTCAGCCTGCTTCCTCATAGGTTTGGTCTCTTTGGTCAGGAGGCTTTGATATTATTAGTGTAGGGGGACATACAAGCACGTTGGTATAAAAACCAACACTCCCCCTCTTTAAATAAATGTTAATTAATGATGGTTAACTTTTTTTTTTTATTGAATATGCTCAATTCCCCTCCTTGCAGTATCTGTTCTTCCCAAAATGCTCTCTTGCATAATAATCTTGGACACTGACCTTACCCACCTTCTCATGTTCAGGCTCTTCTTTCAGAGTAGGTTGTTTCCTTGTTTCTGAGATAAAGATATAGGGAAAGATTGTTATTATCAAGTAATCTAGGTGCATCATAAAGCACACATAAACCATCCTGTCAAACTGCATTTTGTAGTTCACAATTTCTCCCTCACACAAGAGGGAAAAAAAGAACTTCTGTGCATTTCTGCCAGCCGCAGTATAAGAGGGGTCATGCTGAAGGCTTTGGAGAAGGCAGTTTCATCTCTAACTTGGTAATTGAAAGACAGCCTCTGTGTCTTTTTGCCAGTATTATATTTCTGCACGAGACAGTGAAAAGCGAACATAGCTTTTAACTTCAGAGAACATAGTTTGATAACAGAACAGTGAAGAGGTCTGGATTCAATCTGAAAGAGAGATGATGAGAGGAACTTTAAAACCAATTTCTGAATAAAAAGAGGCTGGACCACTTTCTGATTTAACAGCCTTTTTTATTCAAAGGAAAAACGTCTGAATTAAATTGTTAAGTATTATTACACAGAGACTTTGTGACTCTAATGCTGGGGGACTGAGCACCATTTGTTTGACTTTTTATCCTCTCTCATCCTACTTTTGTCCCCTTCTGCTCATGTTTTATGATGCAATCTTTAATTATACGTTGGGGATAAATCAGGGTTACACAGTGTTTGAAGGCTGGTAGAACTTTGCTTTCCTTCTTGCACAAACTGGAAAGTAGATAGTTAATGAAGGAGAAAATTGTAGGAATAGAGAGGATTGTTGTGGTCTTAGACGTGGAATTTTTGGTGTGGAAAAATGAATTCTCTACCACTGCCATGGTCTGTTCATGGGGTACCTGTTCATGTGGGTACTGTAAAGAAAAATTTGGGGAGGTAAATCAGTTGGTAACATGGTAAATTATGTGGGTAAAATACAGTATTAATTAACAGTTGCTAAATGAAAACTATTTTGAGTATTGAGACAGGTGTACTCTGGGAAAAAATAGTACATGACTATGCAGCTAACTAAAGACTGTCAAAAGCTTCTGTGCCTTAAATGTGGCTGGCTTTTGTCCAAATAATAATACTTGATCTGAAAAAAGATGTGTCTTTTACCTCCTTGTTCTGTCCCATAATTCATAGGCATAGGGGAAAGAATTAAATCTGGTAAATAATCTTAACCCTTACACTTTCTAATCTCAGAATGATTGTTTACAAATGTAATGTTCTACACTCATAGACAAAAATAGATGTAAAGTGTACAGTTTCTTCTCCTCATCTCTGTTCTACAGACTTTTCCATGGAATGTCTAAAGGAAAGTATCATAGAATATCTCAAGTTGGAAGGGATCCGTAAGGATCATCAAGTCCAACTCCCTGTTCCTCGCAGGACTACCTGAAACTAAACCATGTGATTAAGAGCGTCATCCAGATGCTCCTTGCATGCTAACAGGCTTGGTGCCATGATCATTTCCCTGGGGAGCCTGTTCCAGTGCCTGACCATTCTCTCAGTGAAGAACCTTTTCCCGATATCCAATCTGAGCTTCCCTGACCCAGCCTTGTACTATTAAGAGAGTAACTGTTTCCTAGGATAAAAGCTGTAAGCATTGTAAATACTCATAAATACTTATTATAAAACTGGGATAATCTTTAGGCTTGTGAGAGGTAAAGAGAAGTGTAAAAAATTGTGAAAATTGCTTGCATTTTTAAGTTAGCTGTTTTAAGCCTCTATGTTGGATTCATTAGTAGCATATGTCTACAGTACAATACTTTAGTGGAGTTTAGAGGTACCCAGTCATCATCTCAAAATGAGTTAGCTCTGGTGCTAACTAACACTAGTGTTCTGTGTGGGCATGTTAAAATAACCTGTAGAGTGCTTACTGTTTTAGGTAAATTGTTACCATTAACCATAAGCTTGTAAAGTAAGCTGCACACAAATGCCATGTAAATAAATGTGAGATAATCATTAAAAAAATCAGCATCAAGGGAAAAGTTGTAAATGCTGACTGCCCACTTAGCACAATAGCAGATATGGACAGATCATAAATAAATTTTCACTGGTTATTAAAAGGTATTTGTCCATCAGAAGAGTGAAATTTGGGACCAACCTCCTTCAGAGGATTACAGTCAAGCTTCATAATGTATTTCAAGCAGAAACTGATAATTGAATGATGATAATGTTGATGTGGTTCTGGACCAAATGGTCCAGAAACTCTTTTCTGTGTGCAAGATAGAGAAGCACAACGACACCCACATCTGGAAGAACAGCTTGTGTGCCACTAGATGAGGTTTCCTCTCCTCCTTTCATTCCCTCTGTACCTCACTTGGTCTAACAAAATACTGTTACATTGCCTTTGCCATGTTTCTACTGAAGATTATAATTGCGTGTTTTTATCTTAATTCTGAATTTATGGGGTTCCTACATCTGCATTTTAATGACCACAGTTTTGTATTGATACATATTTTTATGTATCATAGTCTTTACTCCAGTTTCATTAAATTTTGAATGAAAGTTGATTGTATTATCTATTTGTATTAAATAACCTATTTATTGAATTTAAGTCCTGGATGTTTCCTCCCAAATTTACACCCTTTAAAGAATTTCCATATGGAGTGAAATAGAAGTAATCTATACTGTCTTATTGCATGAATCAATAAAATACTAAATCAACGCAACTTTCTGAGTTCCAGGGTCCTAGAAAACAAAAGCTATCGTGCTAGATTTTTGCTTCCTTTCTTCAGCCAGTACATTGAAAATGTTAATGACGCAAGTTGGTTGTTATAGTTTTGATCTCACCACTTACTGTGAAGCTAATCTTGAATATATTTTATTTACTTTTCAGCTTTATGATGATTTCAAATGATGCTGAAGGACAAAGACATACTATTGTGCATTTAAAGTCCAATTTTGTTTGTATTCCCCACAGTGACAGTCTGGGATGAAAAGCATAAATGTAACACCAAAGCAAGTTTGTACATTCTTTTACTTAATATTGAATAGGATTTTAAAGGTTTTATACTCTACCTGTCCATGACACAGATGTATTTGGACTCTATAGGCACATTCACAGCTAGGTGTTATTGTGACTATAGTAATGTTTGTTGTATGAAATGTTGTCATCTTTTATTGTCAGTGACTCTCTATGAAGTGCATGTGACAACAGGAGAATTGTGGAATGCTGGAACTGAGGCTGATGTCTATATTTCTATCTATGGAGAAAGAGGTGATACAGGATCAAGACAGCTGCTTAGGTCACAGAAATCTAAGAAATTTCTAAAAGGACAAGTAAGTATGTGATAATTTAGCCTCACTCAGCAACAAAATGCCATGCAGTCACTTCCTCACTCACTCTCCTTCTCCTCATCAACACTCAGTGGGATGGGTGAATTGTGAAAGAAAGAAAAGTGAAACTCATGGGTTGGTGTAAAAACAGTTTAACAAAGGAACAGAAAACAGAGAGGTGTAACAAAAAAAAAAAAAACAAAACCAAAAACCAAACCAGAATATACTTAAACACATAATTTACAGTGCAATAGCTCACAGTACATCCTGATGCCCAACTCCCTCCCAAGTAGGAACACTTGCCCCTCAGCATCATCCCCACTTTATATACTGAGCGTGACGTCCCATGGGATGGACCAGCCCTTTGGGCAATTTGGGCTAATTAGCAAACTATCCCAGCTGTGTCCCCCAGCCACAGGTCCCATCAGCTCCAGTTCCTCTCTCACCTCAGATGGAGTATTCTGGCTGGAGATTCTTCACCTGGCTAGGACCAGGACAAAGTGAATGATAGGGTATTTTCTGATATGTTTGGCTGGCTTTTTTTCTCTCAGGTGGGTGGTTATCCCAGGCAAAGTGCCATTAGAGAAGAGATAATTACTGCATTCCAATGTTTCCCCAAAATTCCATAGTTAAGGCAGAAATACTTTCTAAAGGTATAACTGCTTTTAGAGGTTAGAATTTTCATTATAAAATAGATAAGCTGTGTACTTTTGTTTTTAATTACTCCAAAAATAATGTTTAATAAATGGAGAGAAAATGAAACTACATGTTACATTTGCATTTCTAATGTTGAAATTTGCTGCAATTTGTAATTGTTTAGCCAATTCAGCTTTCAGTAGGTTTCTTTTTTCTGACTCTGATTCCATTCATTTCAAAGGAGCTACTCTCATTAGCAAAGTGATCAGGTTTGCTTACTTCTTTTACTTCAGGAAACCTGTCTTTCTTGGTTTATTCTCACCTTATCGTTAGCTGATATTTCAAAGGATGATCTTGACAGAAGAGTTCTATGGGTTTATGGGTCTTTGGGATTCCATGGCTGAAGAATGCTCTGCTTTTTAGATTTTACTGAAATTTTCTTGATTGATTACAGACTGACATCTTTGCTGTTGAAGCTGTGCACCTTGGACATTTGTACAAGATTGTTATAGGACACAATGGTCTTGGATCAGGTTGGAAATGTCTCTGTATAGTCACTGAATACTGTCTGCAAATTTATTAATCTTTTCTTTGACATACAGTATGTATTTCTAAAACTGAATCTATGAAAACATTTTAGAAGTGAAAGACAAAGGATTCTAAGGAAATTGTTTAAGTGGCACAGTTACCTTATTGTATTATCATAAATTTCAAATATTTTGTGTTCACTTTCACTGTACTCTCAACCATTATGTTAAGGACATCATCTGGTACTGTTCTGGCATTTTTTACTAATTCCTATGGAAAAACTGTCAAGAGGGGGAGTGTCTGCATGATAAGACGTTGAATATGTCTTGTGCAGTCTGTGTTATAGATGAAATGGGCTATTATAATTTTAGGCTGATTAGCATTATCAGTTACACTGTAAAGATTAAGTTGGAGATTTTGGCTGCACTATCTTGTCATTAGACACCCAATTAATGATGAAACTCAAATTGCTGGCAGACCTATTTTTCAAACTCTTGAGCCTAAATATTGTGAAACACAGCAACTTGTTTTGAGCCATGATAAGCTGCTATCTAATCTTGTTGATATTTTGATTGGCAAAACAGATAAGTCTCATAAAAAGACTATGCTAAATGGGGGGGGGATGGGACATGCAGCACTCAGGGCTGTGACAGCCAAGGAGAGACGTAGCAGATGGCAGGCCCATAAAGAAGCTTTACAGTACCTAGAGCAGATACTGAGGTACTCTCTTCTCTCCAGCCATACTGGCAGCTGTGACTCTAACAACCTGCCAGTGGAGCTGCAGATTTTGCAGTTCCAGTAGAAGAGAGAAAGCCAGAGGAAGTAAGACTTCATGAAAACTGCCTCTCATGAACTAACCTTTTTTTTTCTTTTTTAATTTATTTCAAGGAAACGGCTGGTTTCTTGACAAAGTTGTAATCAAAGATCCTGTAACAGATTTGGATTATACTTTTCTTTGTCACAGGTTGGTGATGTTCCATTTGGGTTAGATTTTTAATAAATTCATAATTACTCATAGTTTTTCTTCTGAAATGTCCTGTCAAGGGAAGTATGTGTTTCCCGAAAAGTGAGCTGAAATAGTCTGATTCTTTTTACAACTCTCTTGAGTTGTACCTGCCCCAAACCTCTGGTGCATTTGAGCTAATGAAAAAGCAATAAAATTTTCTGCCTGGGAACCTTCCGTTTTTGCGTCTTAACAACTCAAGGTGTGAGGTTTTTTTAACACATTCAAGATGTGCTTTTTTGACACATTCCCCTGTATCCAACACCTTGAATCTGACACCAGCAAGTCCATCCATTCTCCCATGTCACGTGATGCAAGGCTTCTCAGAAGAGTGGGTTTCTCTCTAGCAGACTGATCCTGCTTTACGGAAGTTAGTATGGAAATTAACCTGAGGTTCAGTGAGCTCAGGATCAGTCTTTAAGATCTTGTGAAACGGCTATCACAAACACAGCTACCTGACCACATCTCTTTTCCTTATTTGCCTTGCAGCCTGTCACCGAGCTGCAACATAATTTGAAGCGATCTTAACTTCCCCGCCTTTCCCCCTGCAGATGCTGCTGCTCTGAATCTTCTGTTCTAGAGCTCCTTTCTAATTTTATCCATGCTTGATTAATTCTCAACACCTTGTGAAAAAAATTATAATTGATAAATATCAGTGCAAATATTAGGAATGGTGAAGTCCAGTCATGTATGAATCTAGCTGCAGCTTGCCGGTGGCACCTCAATTCTATTTCTGCCTCTCACTTCTCTGAGTGAATAAATAACTGCCTGAGACAGCTCGGAGTGAGCGATGTGCACACTGAAACTGATTTATGTGTGAGTAAGGGCTTTCTGCCTATCAGATACAGCACCTCATCTTTGCCTGACCTAATTTTGATTCTGTATTCTAGACGAGATGAACTGCTATGAAGAAATCTATAATGCTAGCTTCATACATAATTTAGAGAGAGTTCAAATCCATTTCAGGCAGAAAAATACAGGATATGTGCTAGTTATTGTTCGAGCCTGACGCTGTGCTTGCTGATCTTGCTCTCACAGTGTGTGAATCGTTTTGACTCAAATGGACTTAGACTGAGCTTATTGGAGATATGCTTAGCTTATGTGAGTAGATGTGAAGCAAGTACAATGGCATTGTAAAGTATAGTTCAGATATGGTGAAAGTCTTGCCAGGATTTACCTCTCTGTATAGGGATTTTCAGGGCATAGAACAATTTGCATCTTGCTGTAGCCTTCCTGCAGGCAGGAAGAGCAAACATCGTGACCGCTGCATCTTTTGTTATTGACCTGTGATCTATAGGAGTCCTCTGATTTGTAATAATTGACTTAGGCCCTTGTACCGCAGTCCAGGAAAACATTTATTTAAAAGTTTAATCAAGAACAAACAAACAAAACCATTTTTACCAAATCTCTTTTCACTAAAGCTGAGTTTTTGTATTGTTGTTTGTCAGCCTTGAGACTTTAAAAAATAGAATAGGAAGTAGCAGTATGTAAGTGCCATGTATGCAGTATTGCAGAAGCCGCCAATCAAGTTTATATTACTGAACTGGCTTCTGGTTTTCAGGTGGCTGGACGAAGGTCAGGATGATGGTAGTATTGCTAGAGAAGTGACTGTGACAGACACCAGCACGTTTCCAGGAAGTAAGTGAAAATTGGTGAGGAGGAGAACCCAGCCTCACTGTAACTGTGTCAAATGGAATGAGGATGCTCTGTACAATAATTACATGGTCTTTATCTGTACAGGACAAGAGCTGGAACTCAAGAGAGAAGAAACTGTAAGAATGTACCTTTTTATTTTTATTTAAACCATTCAAATTATCCTTTGAATGTTATCAGGTCAGTTATTTTAATGTATATCAAATTCCTGTGTATCATCTTCTCATAAGTCGTTTCTGCTTGTTGTTTACAAAACTAGTGGGCTGCCGAAAAGTGGAAATTTCAGAAAGGCAATACACTTCAGTTTTACAACAGGCTCACCCGTGGCTTCATTTGCCTCAGTCCAGATAGCAGAGTTGATGCTCTTGGTGATAAGAAAAACAAATATGGTAAAGTATTTTTCATGTGGATGAATGCATAAAAGATACAAGAAAGGAGGACTTTATAACTCACTGTGATCTAATACAATGATTCCTGTAATTAACAGGAGTAGATAATTATAATAACCATTTTCCTTACTTAAAATATTTTCATGTATTAGTGGCTATAAGGACTCAGAAATTATATGCTCAGTTTACATATAAAGCACAAAAAAACCCCAGCCCTCATGTGGTATCTTGTCACTGGCTTTCCCTTACCAAATAGAAACTTACTGTCATCTGCAGTTTAGTGCTCCCATGGAGCTACCATGGCAAGGACAGCTGCAGTCTTTTATAACTAGATCCATCTAAGCTAACAAGTTCAAATTTCCAGATATAGTTCATTAATAGAGAGTGTATATGTGTATATATATATATATATATAAAAATTCATTTTGTTCCATCCTTGCCATTGATTTTAATGGCACTCTTCCAGTTCCTTCTCTTTATCAGCTTCCATCCTACTGTGTTGCTAACACAACTATACTACATATCATATGACTCACACAGATTTTTGTTATCTTTGTGGTGATGGAGCTGCTCAGCCTTTCTGACATCTTCGCAGGGACCTTACGCATACCTCTTTTCAAGTGATAAAACAGAATCTTTCAGGACACACCATAGAGTGCGCGGAGAGCAGTGCAACCAATACTCCTGAGCACAGCCTATAAAGGCACCTTAGAAAAGCTCCACCAGAAAACTCAAAAGTTTAGTATGGGAGATCAGTAATGTTACAAACATTGAGTGGGTGTTACTGTTTTACTAAAACTCTTCTTATTAATTAGCAGGTTTGGTCCTTGACTATTTGGTGATTCAAACACTGATTAACTCAAAACTCCTCTACAGCTTTAGGACTTACAAGTGTCTGAAATGCCTGAAATCAGTTGCATAGCATGGTAGTGTCCTTCCTCCAAGGAGATCCATTTAGGATCAGAAACTGTGAATTACTTGGTTGCAGAACAAACTACCTGCTTGTAGGAGTTTGGTCTCTAGTCTATATTGATGCAGTAAGCACATCTTTGCTGCTTTTTGATGCTATGTCTTCAATTGATGGATTGTATCTGATCTGGTTTAGACAAATCTGATAATTTAGACACTACAGAGTTAATAATCTTATTACATGTAGAATTCAAGTTCACACTGCAGACTGTTCAGCAATTTTCATCTAGATGCACTTTCCTTTCTACAAATTAGTGCATTTTAATAGTATTTTTCTGACATAAAGCTGTGATAGTTTTATTGCATTCTGTACCCTTTTTGTAAATTTTTATGTGATGCTAGATGTAAAATTCATGAATGTTATCTCCACAATTTTAAATGAGTAATGTGTATAATTGTGCAAGTACCAAATCTGATGCACAACTACTAAATATCAGTACTTAAATATGATAAATATAATTAAATATATTAGAAAGTAAGATTGAAACAAAATTGGTATAAACTGGGTATTAATTGGTTTAGATTGGAAGTCAGAAAAATGAGTAGTGTGATCTGCAACCTCCCAAGGATTTAGTAATACTTAGGATACTTAGGAATTAAACTGGTAAGCAAAAAGAGCTTGATTTTTCTGAACAATATGATGAAGTTGCCCTGATGTCACAGGAACAGTTAGTGACACAGGAAGAACTATGTCTTATTTTTTCATAGTTCAGAGTACAAAGCAAACACAAGTACAAAATGAATGCAGACACCTGTCATGCAACTCTTCTGCCTTTAGAAAAATATCTTTCTCTCAGATTTTTTCTCTCAGATTTTTTTTCAGATTTGTTTGTTTTACTTTTATGTTCAGTAATGTACAAAGTGTCTAGAATAGTCATGTGCAACAGAAGTCACAAGTGCTGACTTGGGAAATGGTGTTTAAATTTTCATTTAGGGGCCCTACTTCCTTGTGTGTACTTTGGAATAAAGTCCTCCAACATAAATTATCTACTTATCTTTCCTAATAGAAAACTCTGCGTTTCAGATACTCATAGAACTGTTTATTTGTTTTCAGTAGATCTAAAGCAATATAATTCAAAGGCCTTGACAGTGGTGATGGCAAATTATATAAGATGATGATTTGGTCTAGGGTTTTTTAATTTCTCAGGAAGCTTTATCTTTATCTGAAAGCAGAGACCCATTGTGACAGTTTGTGTCCACCCTATCTTGCCCCAAGGACTAGAAGTCCTATCTGTATTTTATGATTTTTTGCATAATCCTGATGGGCGCAATGATCCTTGGCTGTATAATTCTCATGGTCCAAATGATACCCTGAAAATCTTACGTTATGGACACCACAGGAATCCTCCAGAGACAGCTGCACCTTACAAATGGGCAACATAATGTACTGGCAGAACAGTTGTTTAAAAAATCAGCTGTTGCTGCTGGGAACAATAAAAATGACACCACTTTAGCTCTCATCTGTATTTTGTAGCTGTAAGAGGTAATTGCTTGGAAAATTGGCCAGATTTAAAATTTTAGAAGCTGCAAGCTATGCTGCAAGGTTTGCTTTACAAATTCTAATATGGATACAGAGAAAATAAATTCTCTTTTCCTACCTGAGAGCTTTATGTTCCCTACACAATCTGTTATTTATCATGTAAATTCATTGCTATAGCCCAGGTCATTATGCTGGAGTCCTCAGCTCCTTTTTACGGATTTTTTTTTTTTAAAAAAACCATATGCACTGATCAAAATAAATTTGTTCTTTTTCATCAGCTCTCAGGGTTTTTCTTCTGAAGGCAGTGAAGTAGACAGTAGTCTCTTGATGCCCTTTCCTGAAGGAATGAGGGGATTCAGTGATCGCAGAGGTCAACCTGCTGAGTTAAACACTTGATTAATTCTTTTCCCTTGAAAATGATAAATCATCGATTGTAATTAAATGCAAATATTAATTAATATACTCTGATACTTCTAACACTTTTTTTCATTTAACTTTTAGCTCTTTTTGATGTAAATGTCAAAGGGAGAAATATATGTATATTCAGCAGTCATCAGATGCCACGTCTTGCTCTTGCTCTTGTCAATGGCAATGTAATTGGAAAGGTAGGAAATGCTGTTACTGATTTCTGCATCATAATTACATTTCACTGTCTGATTAAAAATAATATTGTTTTTAATCTGTATAATAATTGTGCTTCCAGTCAGATAAAGAGCTAAGAATTGCAGAACTGAACCCAGGAAATTGCCAATGAATAGGCAAATTTAGACATAGGGCTTTGTCTTCTTTCTCACGGTTTACTTTTTACTCTTTGGTAGCATTTTTAAATAGACTAAATGGCTTGATACAGGAATACTAGGCCATTCCAAGCTGTAATTTATACTCACTTGCCACATATTGACAAGGTACTTGGACAGTGGGATCAGCAAGTTTACTGATGACACCAAACTGTGTGATGCAGTGAACGCACTGGAGGGAAGGGATGCCATCCAGGGGGACCTTGACAGGCTTAAGAAGTGGGCCCATGTGAACCTCATGAGGTTCAACAAGGCCAAGTGCAAGGTCTGCACATGGGTCAGGGCAACCCCCAGTATCAATACAGACTGAGACTAAGATTCCAATACAGGAAGGGGTTAAGAGCAGCTCAGAGGAGAAGGACTTGGGGGAACTGGTGGATGAAAAGCTGGACATGAACCAACAATGTGTGCTTGCAGCCAGGAAAGCCAATGGTATCCTGGGTTGCATCAAAAGCACCATGGCCAGTAGGTGATTCTGCCCATCTGGTCTGCTCTGGTGAAACCCACCCCACCTGCGTCCAGCTCTGGAGCCTTCAGCACAGGAAAGACATGGACATGTTGGAGCAAGTCCAGAGGAGGACCGTAAAAATGATCAGAGGGCTGGAGCACCTCTTCTATGAAGAAAGGCTGAGAGAGTTTGGGCTGTTCAGCTTGGAGAAGAGAAGGCTCCAGGGAGACCTCATTGAGGCCTTTCAATACTTAAAGGGTTGTTATAAGAACTTTAGTAGGGCCTGTAGTGATAGGAGAAGAGGTAATGGTTTAAAACTAAAAGTGGGTAGATTTAGACTAGAGATAAGGAAGAATTTTTTTACAATGAGGATGGTGGAACACAAGAACAGGCTGCCCAGAAAGGTGGTGGATGCCCCATCCCTGGAAACATTCAAGGCCAGGTTGGACAGGACTCCGAGCAATCTGATCTGGTTCGAAATGTCCCTGCTCCTGCAGGGGGGTTTGGACTAGATGATTCTATAATTTCCTCTTTTTGGATATGTATAAATTCTAAGGATTTGTTTTTAAATGCTCATTTTTCCTTTGTGTCTTTTTCTAAGTAACATGCCTGTCCTAACTGAAATATTCCAGATTTGTTTTGATCCATTTTGATTTGTTTCATCCCATCTTCAAAGTCTTACTATTGCCTTTCTTCCTCAGCACTTGCAGTATACAAATAGGCAAATGGAGTTGTAGAAATTAGCTCTTTCTGATGAAACTCTTCTACTGATGAGGGAAGAAGCTGTTTCCCTTTCCCTTTTTTTTTTTTATTTCTTCCCCTTGTTTATCCAGTGAATAATTTAATAGTCAAAGCTGGTCCCATTCCTGCTCTACATGATGTGCATTAGTGGGAATAGAGTACTCTCAGTAGAGTTAGGTTTCTCAGTAGGGATAAGGTCAGGCTCTCAGGCAAACTGTCAGACCTCCTTGCAGGACTTCCCAGTCTACATGTTCATTAGTGTAATCCTGATACACAGAATGCCTTGTCGCTGTGTTGGTATGTCTTACTACAGAGAGGTTATTGACTGAGTGCTTAAATTTGAACTTTCTCTTTTCTGCTTTGCTACTGACATGCTTTATGAGTTGGAGCAACCTAAAGAAAATCTGGATTTCAATTTTCTTGCTTGTAGTTGTGCAAGACACTCCTTTTTCCAGGGAATGCAAAAAATCCTGTAATTTAAAACTTTTTGGAGTTCTTGGTATGAAGATTGGTAAATGTAAAACAAAATGTCAATACAAAAATTTTAATTGACCTTACAATACATACTTAATTATACTTTGAGGACATGCTGGCTCAATATATTGAGTCTGATAGACAGGTTTTCTGAGTATGAAGCTTTTTCTTTCGAAGGTAGTGCCTTGGAAATGAAAATTTTCGCTGGAAATATTGATTCTTTGAAGTCTTAAAATGCTGAAAAAAAAGTTAGATGATGTAAGCCAGAAGTCTTTTAAATTATTGAGCTAATTATTAGCATTTTAAGCCTCTTTAAATCCTATTTTTATTTGAATATGAGAATGATGATGGAGTTTGTAAAATATTTTAAAATATATATGTTGTTTATTGTGTATTTTATAAAATGGGATCACAGTCAGCAAACCTGAACAGACAAGCATGGATAGTGTGTCGCTGTATTCCTTCATGTAAAATTTCAAACTCTTTAAATGTTTTCTGTGACAGCAGTATAAATAAATGAGGAGAAACACTGAGGCAAATGAAGGAGGGTTGGTGGCAGAGAGTTGCTGTAGTGTATTTCCCATCTGTGCCAATTTTATATTCCAGCCTTCTTTGCTGTGTTTGTAGGCTGAGACTCTCTCTCTGATTGCAGCACCCAGGTATCTTTCATGTTATCCTCAGATCTGTGTCATCTTAAGATGAACTCTTTCTGTGCTTTAAATGTCCAGACTCCACAATTTTACGACTTTGGTATCATAACTGCAAAGCCGAAAAATATAAAGATGTTTTCATACTAGACTAGTGATATTGTGGAAACTTGAACAGTACAGAACTGTACTGTGGTGCTTTCTGTTCTGGATTTTGCCATATCTAGTTGTTCATATAATTTATTATTTCTACTTTGACTTTGTTAGAGCAAAGACAAGACTTGCTGTGAGCTCTATGTTCACTTTCAACCAAATGGTTGTGCCATTCTGGAGTCGGCCAGGAACCCAGGTCACACTGTTACATTCAATCTTCAGGGCAAAGTAGCTGATGAAACAACAGGATATGCTGGACTTTCCAAAGAATTTGTTGTGCATGTCAAGGTAAGGTGGGCAGAGGGAAATGATGAAGACTCTTCTAATACTTACTGTTATACAGCAAATAGTATCTAATCTAGTGTTGGAGGATTGCACGCTAAAAGAGTGATCCTCTTCCATCAGGTGGAGCTAAACTGCAGTTTAACAGGTAGGACAGGACTTGAGAAATTTTCCTTTGCCGCTCTCCTGGGGCAAGCAATGCCAACACTGCAGCTGATATATGCAAATAGGGTGGGCTCTTACATGGAAAAGATGCATCTCTAAACTTTTTAGTAAACCTTTGAAAAGTAGGAAGGTAGGTACATACAGGAGAGCTACATGGGAAATTACTTAATTTGAAAAGAGAACAAGTTCCTTAACTGACCACACTCCTTGTGCTCTGGATGCTGTGCTGCACTGCTGAACAATAAAAAGCAAGGAAGCTGTGGAGTAGGGAAGGATTTCCAGTATCCAGCTTAGTGTCTGCACAGAAAGCAGCAATTATTCAAAGGCTGGAGGTATACTTGAATTACTTGGGACTTATTCATCTTACGTATTATACATGCAAAGGCATTATTGAGTACATAAATCAGTATGACCAATATAAATATCAAAGTTTAATATGGAGAAAAGCTATGCTATTCACAAAGGACTTCTTGTCTCTGATCTGAAGGGTGTGTTTCACCATGGTGCCATCATTCTACTCAACACAAGTCTCTGCCAGGCTCTGTCCCTTAGACCTGATGGGAGCTGCAGCGGAGCAGGTCAGCAGCAGCAGGAATCCTACTGGAAGGTGCATAAAATTGGCTCTGGAGTCTGCATGTTTGAAAGTGTGAAAAACCCAAGAATGTATCTGAAGATCAAAGATGACCAGTGTAATGGAAAAGTAAGCAGTTCTTGTTTGTATTTCCCTCAGCAGATAGTTTGAGTAAATTGTCAGTGATAGGAGAGAATCTTTTTTTACTTGCTTGGATAAAATGTGATAAAACGTTATTCAGATTTACATTTTTTCAGATCTTTTTCCTTTGTTTGCCCAAGGAAAGGTAGAAAAATATAGCAAGAGAAGCTGTCATGTCTATTTGGCACTTGATTGTAAAGATCTGATTATGTTTTTAAACTATTGAGAATGTGGATGTAGTTAAAATTTATTTGTTGCTAGATAGCTTATGAGTCTCTGTCAAGATTCTGTTGTGCTAATTTGATTTTTATTAAACAACTACAGTTATACTGGTGTGAGTTTGGAAGATGTTGATGTGATATTGGTATCCAAGCTTTTATGAATTGTTCTGTTTTGTCTGAAATGAAGAACCTGATTTCTTTCTTTATCAGGCAACCACATAGAGTTTATCCTTGAAATACCTCACCAGTATATGTTCTATATATATTCTTGAAATACGTCACCTCACCATAATATTTTCTACCTGCTAGGAGTTTAACTATTGCAGGTTTACCTTTGAGAGCAAAAAAGAGAATGATAAATTAGTATTTGCTCATTAGACTCAATGTTTACTAGTCCTGTGTCTGTTTGCTGATATGAGCTGATATAACTGTTTTGAATGTGGCATAACACAAACATGTTCAGGGGTTTAAAGTGGTATTGAGTCTAAATAAACTAATGATAAAACCCACTAACGAATAATTAAGATGGTAGCAACTACACACCGCACTGACTTTTGAATGTGATTCTGTTAGTCTAGTTAAAATTCTCACATTTTTGTTAGTATTATTTTTGCACAATTCTTATTTGGGACTTTAACCCAAGTGAGTATGAACTAGAGCTGTGTAACTACTCAGATTTGAAGTCCATAAGAATTTTGCCATTGATTCCAATGCACTTTGACCAGAGATTAAAATATTTGATCCGTATTTTGAATATAGGCTTTCTGAATATCTTACTTTTTTAGCACTGCCTTCACCAATGGATGTCAAGGTCTGTCAAGCAGTTAGTATGTTTTAAGGTTAAAAATGTAATACGTGAGGGTGAGTGCTCCTCTCTTGAGACACGGTAAACTGGGATTTTGAAAGTCTGTTTCTGGTTATTGGCCAGAAATTGTGATATTCTGAAAACTATCTAAGCCCTGATGCCTCAGCCCATGTTACTGTGACTGCTACGTTTGTGCACCTGGTTCTGCGTGCTTCAAAATCGACAGACACCCTAACTTATTGCTGTTAGAGGGCATGGTGCTCGTAGAAGTCTGTTGAGGCTTTGATTGGGGAAAGGCTTTGAAATTAATCTTCTAAGTGCTGTGAAATGGAGAAAATAAATTTTAAGAGAGGTAGTTTATGAAAAGAAGAAAAAACATATTTAATAAATGTTATACTATGTAGCATTATCAGATCTGTGCTATGTAGAAATCCTTATATATATAGCCTCTGTTTTCTGAAGTAGATAGTTTCATATTCCCTAGCCCTCTGAAAGTTAGTTAAATGAGAAACTCCTTTGAATATATCCTAGACTTTGCCTAAATCCTAACATAAGCTGGAATGCTTTCATATGTACTTTTTCACTTACTCAAATTGTATGATCAGTCTTTGCAGTCACAAAGCAGTAAACAAAGCCAAGGGATGTGTGTGTGTGTAATAATGTAGCACATTATGAAGAATCTGAAGTGTTGTTAAAATATATTCATATTTAAGTCTTTAGAAAGATCCAACTTGCCTAGCTATTCAACTGTTGAATTCACGCTTCTATTTTCAATTTCTTAGGGCACAGGTGATGAATACTGTCACTTTAAAATTGAGAAGAATTTGGAAACTGGATCTGTAAGTCTAGAATCAGTGCGAAATAAAGGGATATACGTTGGTCTCCTGCCAGATGGACAGACTAAGCCAGTCATTAACACTGGAGAAAGAAACATTTTTTTCTACCCACAAGTCATCAAATGTATGTGGTTTCTTAATAAAGTTTGCTTTAGTGATTAATATTTCTGAATGACAAATTCAAAGCAAAAGTGTAAAAGCTAGATAGATGCTGTTTCCCTTGTTGTGTTTCAGTAATTTTAAAGGTGAAAGTTTTATTATATTCATACTTAGTTTCTCCTATGTAGCTACTTAATTTTTCTTCATTTCTTTCTTTTTATAAAGAATTAATAATGCAAAAGAAATCTTTTTTTTTTTTTTTTTTTAACAGAACAAATACACTTTTGAGCATGAGAATCAAAACAGGGGACCAGATAGAAATGTACTTGACTTTCTGGGACTCTTCCCCATTCTGGCCACAGATGATGGAAGCCTGGGAGATACTGTCTTGCTGTCAGCTATATCAGCTATGCCACAGTCTTTCCCAAATTTATAGGGAAAACAATAGACTTTAGAGAAGGCCTTCTTGGCTGTGTTCAGTTTCTTTTTTAACGGTGTGAAATATCTTGTACTCTCCCCACTGGTATATTGCTTACATGATTCTCCTGTCCCATAGTCAGATTTGAGATCTATTGCAGTCAGAAAGCTCCCTCATTAGGGAGGTGACCTGTTCTAGTCAACTGTCCAGGACTCAGAAATCAGCTGTCAGCACACTCTGGATTATGGTCACTGGATTTTCTGCTTGTCTCTTCTCCTTCAGGAGAATGAAGTTTGTAACTGGGTGAACAGCTGGTTACCAAACATAGCCAGCTGACTTGGATTATAACTGCAGAAACCAGTGGAGTTACAGTACTTGTATTCTTATCAAGTGGTCATAGCCACAGAGATCAAAAAATGAAACATCTCATGAAAATGCTAAACTGGCCATCAGTTCAAAATTAAGAATTCAGTCAGATTTTTGTCAGACACCAGCAGAACAGGATCATCTTGAACGCTTTGACCAGTAAAGGAAAAGTATTAAAACATACAACCAGCCTTACTATTAAGTGTTGTATGTATATTGTGACCAAGACCTACAGACGCATTATTAAAGTCACTGTAATGGCATCCATACCATTCAATCTCTACTATCCACAAGGTGACATGAATATTTAGGTCACTGTGTCCTTGTAGAAATGAGGAAGGTATTTTCCTTTGTTACTTTTTGGAAGAGGAAGTTTTTCAATGGAAATTTTCAACAAAGCAGGACTTACTGATGCTATTAAAATCAAGCTAAATGTTAGTTCCTTACAGGCTTGAGTTCTGAATCCTCATTACTCAGTAAAAGGAAGATAAAAGAAGCTAATATTTTCTATAAGAGCAACCAAGATTGTCTGTTTGCCACTTCATATTATCAGAAATAGCCTCTAGCAGTTTTCAATTCAGCATTTCCACTCTTAAGAAAGGAAACATCAGCAGGGTGGAGAAGCTTGTCTTGGGGACAACTATATTTTAACAAGTCATTTTATTCATACATGAGTGTTAAATTGTTACTTAGATTTTCAAAGCAGTAAATGAACTTTTATCTGTATGCCGGATTTTTTCCACTTTCTGTAGCATGCTACTAACTATAAAAGCAAATAATAGCCAGTGACTGTGCAATTTGTAGAGAAAAGATTTTGGTGTCCACAGTATTGAACAATTGCTAGATTTGTTATTAGTATTTGTCACTGAACATATGAGAAGCTCCCGAGCAAGAAAAAGTAAATGATTCGTAGCTAGTGACAGATTTTACATTTCATTGTTTTAGTTGGCCGGGAAGAGCCTATGGGAACATCTGCAGCACCCAGTCAAGAGAAGAAAGACTTCAGAGAATCTCAACTCCAACCAGTCAAAGCCCAGAAGCCAGTATCTCAAAGCCTTTCAACTTTTCCACCCTCAAGTAAGCAATAGTTTAAAAACTGCTTGTGATACAACATTGTGTTATGTCTGCCCTCCATGCGCATTTGCAGTGACTTACCTCAGGAAGGACAATGAATAGCTTTTCTAGGCTACAGACTTATGCATGCATACATGCAACATAAAACACATTACCAGTTATTGTTTTTTTTAAAAGGACATTGGAATGTGTTTCAAAGCGCACAGGGAATGTTTGGCAATGCAAACAAGACATCAAATAGGGCATACATATTCAAAGGGTATAATGTGAAGTATTAGGAAGGATTTTAAATAAATTCAGTTGAACCAAAGCATCCTTGTTAAATTCAAAGCATATTATTAATTACTGTCAATTGTTTCTGTCAATGTTGTTTCCATTCTTATCTCAAAACACTCACTTTCCACTTCTAATCTAGTAGACTTCATGTTGTATCGTTGTGTCACAAAGCCTTCCCAAAAGCGGTGTGGGCTGTCAGCAACTGGTAAGATATGCTGTATTTGAAACCAATGGCAACAATACACAAGCTATCAAACCTGTTTTCAAAGAAGTTGGATGTTTTTAGGGTTGGATACAAAGGATCCTTTTTTAGAAGCAATATCTACTGTGAAATTGGTTACATAGAGTCTATAGCACTTTGTAAGAAGTGTATCTGACATTCATAAATGTGGACTCTGCTTATGAAAAATGAATAGAAATATCAAAGTTATTCTGCCCTTCAAAGAAATGCTCATTTTAGTAAGATATTTTCACTTAGAATACTTTAAAGGTAACTAACTTCTGACATGTAGAGGTGAGCCTTAATGTTTAAATTGATATTCATTAAATACTCATTTGCTTTTCTTACTCCCAGTTAACACTCGAAAAAGGATGATGTTTGTATTGAGCATACAATCCAGGAGTACGCTTAGCATCCAAATTCAAAGCAGATTAACCCTTAACCCTTGAACAGACCATCTTTTTTATGTCTGTGTCTGCTAAGTGGTAGCTGTGTTTCAGTTATTGTTTTCACAAACAATAATTGATTTAGGATTAATTAAACTGAAAAGTGTGCTACAGCAGCTGGGGCTTCTCCTGTTGCAGTGTGAGTTCTCTGTCCCTCAGGAAACTTCTTTCACTCTACAAAGATGATGGCAGGACTCAGCTTCTACTCAACAGCTTACAGGATGGAGATATTAGAGCGAGTGTCAGAGACAAGTCAGCTCAAATGCGTGCAAGACACCACATTGTAAACTCAAGATGGATCAAATTAATTTTTAATATATTTTGCTTACAACAGAAGATAAGATACAAGTAAAATCTATTCTTATTTCCATTTAGTTTACACTGGAAATGATGATACAAAAGGGTGTAATAAAAATGCATCAAATTTATTGTCCAAGCTTCTGGTCTAGAGATTAATTTTTGTGATGATTCATTTCAAAAGTGTCACTCAATCATATGATCTTCTGGGACAAGATAATTTTCTTTTTGCTTTAGATTTAGATTTTATTTAGTAAATAAAAAAATAAAGTTATTTTTGTGAAAATGGGTGAAGGATTGTGACTTCGTCATTCTCAGGCAGGCCTATCAGAATGACTTTTTGTTGCAGCAGATTTACAGCATGGTGTCATGAAGTGTGTAAACTCCCATGACTAATGCAGGGTAACCATCAAATCCTCTTTTCAGACTGCGATATTTTTAGCCTGTAGCAAATCAATGCCACTGATTTCCATTTGTAAGAAGAGGCAGTAAATTACAAGGAAAATGCATTCCAAGCCTGTGAACTGTTTGTGCATTATGATTGTTTTCAGGAGGCAGTAGTTTGAGGTTGCAGTAGCTGCTGTGGGTAGCAATAGCCCAAGTATGGAATTTCTGTGCTAAGTAGAGTAGTCTGGGATTCCTTATGTTTCTTGAATACTTGTGCATTTTGTGAAAATTTTCGTCTCTTTCCTGGAAGAAAGATGTGATTTTTGATAGCTGGAAGGAACTCTAGCTTTCAGAGTTACAGGTGAGCAGCCAGAACTCCAGTTCCAGAAAGTTATGTAGTTAAGTTCTCAAAAATATTTATTATATCAAAGGAACTGCTTTGCTACAGTTCTGTAGCAAAGTGACGCTTGTCACTGAAAAACAATTGTCATTAAGTTTTTATTCAGGTAAACATAAGATATTTGCCTTTTGCTTTATTTTTAGTGTATGGATTTTCTTTTTTTCTTTCAGAATAACTTGCTTTTAGTCATGATGAGGAATACAAGAAAAACAGTTGTTATTATTATGACATTATTGCCTATTTCTAAATTATTATAACCATTCCAAACTCATACTACTACTGTTAGAAACACTGCTGTAAAAGTCATACTACTACAGTTCTGAATTTCTTAAAAATTGATTAACTAAATTTTAGAGTCTTCACCAGGGCTGAAATTTCCCCTGATTCAAGAAGTTAGTCCTTATTTATTACAGAACTTTGTACTGGATCATAATTCCTTTGCAGATCCTTGTGCAATTATTTCACATCAGTTAACAGTTCAGTGCTGGTGGATCATAAGTCAGATTTGGTGTTTTAGTTACCATGTTGATTTAACCTACAGGACAACTTTATGATCCAAGAATTCCTTTTGAGTACAACTTAAGAAAAAAAAAACATTTATTTAATATCATAAAATTGACATTTGAGGAAATCTAAAGGGAAGATCATCACCATGTCTCAGTATTGAATCAATTCTTCACTTACCCAATTTGCTTCATCCCTTCATCCTAAATTCCTTCATCCCAAGAGAGCACATTTTTTTTCATATCTTATATGCAGAGGTGCCATTTGACATCTTTGTGCATATGTATACTTTTCTCTTAAGGGGAGATGAAAGATTACTAGGTGCTGTTCTAAAATGAAATATATGTTTTCCAAAATTGTATTTGCTCAACTATTAAAGCTGTGAAATTTATTCATAAAGCAGTACTCTCCTGCTATTGTCTCATTCATGCAGAACCTGCCTTAGCCCGAATACTGGCACTGCATGTGTATGTACAGCAAGGATATATTGTGCTATTTTTTTTTAGTATATTACAGTATTTAATTAATATTTAACTTGAAGAAAGTTAACTTCCTGAATAATTTTTTTCATTTGAAATGAAAATGGTCTCTATTTTTAGATATATGATTCTGCTAATACTGTCCCAGCATGAGGCATTAGAGGAGTATTTATAAGTAATTCTACTCATTTCTAAATGTCAGGATAAAGAACCAGAAATGTTGATTTAATGGCCATAGTTCTGCATCGTAGCATCCTTACTCTACACCAGAGCATGGATAAAGAATAACATGATGATAGTGCATGTGAGAGATACTTGTTTTTTTTTTCTAGTTGATTCTTGGAGCTCAACTAATCAGTACATTTTGGTCTAGACAAGAAACATAAATCAATCTTTTCAGACTATCTCACTTGCCATGAAGAAATACAATCCCCTCTCTGTTATAGTCTCCTTATGTGTTGAAGTTACAACAGCGACTGGCAGTTTCATGTTGATTTTCATCTCCCACTAATGTTCTGTATTTCGCAGAGGAAATGAGAAATCCTCAAGGTGGTGAGTGTCCCCTTCCTTCAGATGATGAATGGAAAGTGTCAATGCTGACAGGAACTGCAGGAACTGAAGCAAATTTTGTTCTCTGGATATATGGAGACAGAGGAGTAACTGGACCAGTAACTCTTGGCAAGGACAACAAAAAGCAACTCTTTCTTCCCAGACAGGAGCATGAATTTCAGGTAGCTAATGAAGGCTAAGAACATTATTTTAATGTGTACCTTTCCAAAGATTATTCTGTCATGTGAAAAGAAAAAGTGTTTTTCTCCTATGTTTACTGCATACAATAAATCTCTATCTAATCTCTATGAATTCTGCATTAAGTCAGCTTGGTGCATATAGTTAGCAACAGAGGAAATGCTCTTTCTTTTAACCCCCTCTCCCTCATACAGTGGCCCAAATGGGGCAACTGCAGGAGTAAATTGATTTCTTTAAGGTAATTGATTTGAAACTAGCTTTAGAAACTATCCACTCCTAAACAAACCATGTCTGATGTAAGACTTGTATATCATTTAGGGATCTTTAGTAATGAAATCTTCATGCATGCAGTTTTCAAAGCATATTATAAAATCTATACTGCAGAACTGGTTCAGTTAAGGAAGAAAACCTTTTTTTTTCAATTGCCATATTATAAATAACTGAAATGCCAGAATCTTTACCTATGGAATTACTAAAAGCCCAATAAAACCTACATGTTATCATGTCATGAAAACAGAGAGAGCTCTGCTATTATTTAAGAATAACCCCACCTCTATTGTAATAAGCAAGTTTTGACTAGGTAGGCTGAGAGGAAATTACCAAAGGGACTAATACTTCTGTTTTGCTTAAATCTTTCTGTCTAAGATACATGTAATATATTGCTGTCTTCAGCTGACTGAAGAAAAAGCTGTATTTTTCACATTTTGTACAAATTCTTTTTTTCTGCACTCATCAACTCTTCTAGTACAATCTTGGCACAAACCAAGATTGTTACTGTCAATAATATTATTAATAATACCCTCTATGAATAGGGCATAGGCAGGAAGATCATAAACTGTAATGTTAATTTTCTAAGCATGTAGGCTATATATTATGATCTACAGGGAATCCTGTTCTCCCAGTTAACGAATAATTTATAAGCAACATTGGGTAATACCATGTTTGCAATGTTAATCCATATGTTCTTAAGAGATGGACCAATTTTTCTTCTCTAAAATAGATATTGCCCATTATGGCTGTGCGCTGTGGATATTGATCTCGTGAGAGAGCAGAATCTCTCTCTCAGCACCTGGGGCTACTACTATGATTCTTTACATCACACTGACACTATTGCTTTCAGGCATGAAACAGCAAATGTCACCAAAGTGCTTTTCACTCTTTGTTCTGCAGTAGATAAATCCAGAAGGAAAAAGCCTATGAGTAAGAGCTGTTTCTTCTTTTTTTTTTTTTTCCCTTTATACTTTATCATGTACTTGTTTAGCAGGATAAGTCTTAAAATGAGCATAGGAATGAAAGACTTACTTAAAAAAAAATTACATCTTCTTTTTATCATTTACATCTTTGAGCTTAATATGGTTTCATTGATATTTTCTAGAGCAGAAGATAACAAATTTTATTTTTTAAAATAATCAATTTGATCATAGCTCTAGTCAGGACAACTTGGTGCATCAGGAATTGGCTGGATGGCTACACTCAAAGAGTTGTGGTCAACAGCTCGATGTCCAAGTGAAGACCAGTAATGAGTGGCTTTCCTCAGGGGTCAGTATTGGGACTGACATGTTGATGACATGGACAGTGGGATAAAGTGCACCCTCAGCAACTTCACCAACAACACAAAGCTGTGTGGTGCTGTCGACATGCTGGAGGGAAGGGATGCCATTCAGAGGGACCTTGACAGACTGGAGAGGTGGGCCTGTGCAAATGTTATTGTCGTAGTTCAGCCCGGATAGGGACCAGACTACGCAGTCTCTCTCTCACTCACCCCACCCTCCAAGAGAATAGGGGGAGATGATATAAGAAAAATGGCTTGTGGTTTGAGATAAGGACGGGGAGAAATCCTTAAAATTACTGTCACAGGCAAAACAGACTCGACTTGGGGAAAACTATTCCTTTATTTCTAAAACTAGCAGGAGAATAAGACAGGGAACAAGATAACCTCCACCACCCCTCCCTCTTCCCAGGCTTAACGTTATCTCTACTACTTTCCCCTCCCGAGCGGCTCAGGGGGAAAGAGGGAATGGGGTCATGGTCAGTTCATCACACGTTGTTTTAGGCCGCTACTTCTTTGTTGGGGAAAGAACTCCTCTCATTCCTCCTCTGCTCCAGCATGGGGTCCCTCCCACGGGCCACAGTCCTTTGTGAAACTGCTCTGGTGTGGGTCATCTCTTCCGTGGGGTGCAGTCCCTCCAGAACAGCTGCCCCAGTGGGCCCTCCACAGGCCACAGCCTCCTTCAGGCCTCCACCTGCTCCGGTGTGGGGTCCTCCACGGGCTGCAGGTGGATCTCTGCCCCTCTGTGGACCTCCATGGGCTGCAGGGGGACAAACTGCTCCACCATGGTCTTCACTACAGGCTGCAGGGGAATCTTGGCCAGGAGCCACATTACTCCTCCTCCTCCTTCTTCACTGACCTTGGCATCTACAGCTGTTCCTCACAACAGGCTGGCAGATGCCTCTCAGGATCCTTTTTACATCTTATTCACTTCTCCTCTCCTCTCCACTTCTTGCAGCCAGGCTGGGCTGATTTGGGCCCAGTTGGCTGCCTGGTAGGAAGCCAGAGGGTGAGGCCTGCAAGGCCCACAAGGCTCGCGCCTCCCCCTCTCTGCCCCCGCTCAGCTTCTTCACATCTTCTCCCTTTTTTTTCCTGTTTCCCCCTTCTTAAATATGTTATCGCAGAGGCGTTATCATGGAACATTCTGCTACCAACTGGCTTGGCCTTGGCCAGCAGTGGATCCGCCCTAGGCCCGGCCGAGTCCCCTGAACAAAGGGGAACGACTTCTAGCAGTTTCCTACAGAACCTACCACCTTAGGCCGCCCCTTAATAAACAAAACCAGAACAGTTATGAAGTTAACAAGGCCAAGTGCAAGGTCCTACACATGGGTTGGGGCAGTCCCAAGCACAAATACAGGCTGGGTGCAGAATGGATTGAGAGCTCTGAGGAGAAGAACTTGGTGGTACTGCTGGACGAGAAGCTCAACATGAGCTACCAATGTGCGCTTCCAGCCCAGAAAGCCAAACACATCCTGGGCTGCATCAAAAGAAGTGTGGCCAGCAGGTTGAGGGAGGTGATTCTCCTCCTCTACTTTGCTCTCGTGAGACCCCCACCTAGAGTACTGCGTCCAGCTCTGGAGCCCCCAACATAAGAAGGACATGGACCTGTTGGAGAGGGTCCAGAGGAGGGCCACGAAGATGATAAGAGGGATGGAGCACCTTTCCTATGAGGACAGGCTGAGAGAGTTGGGGCTGTTCAACCTGGAGAAGAGAAGGCTCCAGGTAAACCTTATTGCAGCCTTCCAGTACCTAAAGGGGGCTTATAGGAAAGATGGGGAGAATCTCTTTAGCAGGGCCTGTTGTGATAGGACAAGGGGTAATGGTTTTAAAATAGAGGGAGGTAGATTCAGACTGGATATAAGGAAAAAAGAAATTATGGTGAGGGTGGTGGAACACTGGCACAGGTGGCCCAGAGAGCTGGTGGATGCCCCATCCCTGGAAATATTCAAGGCCAGGTTGGATGGGGCTCTGAGCAACCTGATCTGGTTGGAGATGTCCCTGCTTTTTGCAGGGGGGTTGGAGTAGATGGCCTTTAAAGGTCCCTTCTAACTCTAACTATTCTATGATTCTAAGAAAACAGCTTCTGAAAGCCTGTAGTAATCAGGCAATTTGGAGTCAGTTGTCTTTAACCTTTCAATTTATCAGCAGTATACACAACTATGGAAAATCTGAGTAGAACTATCTTGAGAAATGAAAGCTGTTCATATGTGGCTTTCCCTCTCTTACCTTACCCATGTGAGTACTCATTGTTTAATCCTTTCGAAGACTGTGCATGAGAAAAATCTAGAAGGATAACAGAGGGTCTCTTCTAGGAGACCTCTGCTTGTTTTAGGCACAAGTCACTCTTTGCATTCTAACAAAGTTCTATACATTTATGTTTTGTATTGATACATGCAATTATCATGTAACTTTTTTTTTAAACCAAAAGCCTAAAGAGGGATTCATTAGAATAAGCAGACAACATGACAGCACTGTATATTCAGTGAACACCAGGTCTGTGAAGGAGAAGACAGTATCTCATATTACTTGACAAGTGGGCTGGTTTGTGTGTGAAATGTGGGAAGTGACAACAGTTGTTTTTTCAGTCAAGCTGTATACATGCCCTTACTTTGCTACTGCTTTTGTCCCAAAGATTTCCTCTAACAAGACTACTTATAGAGAGAAATATTGTGCAGCATAAGCAAGGATATCAGAATCTAACTCCACAGATCAAAGCTGTTTTCTTAAGATGATGGAAAAGACAGGAACCGTCTTGTCACATCAGTGTTGCATGCCTGGAGTTAGCATTTATTTTGTTAGTGAAGTTCAGGTCGATGTAGCAACCATACCAATATCAATACAAGTGTGAATTTCTCAGATTCTTTCTCAAACAACAATTGCAATTTACTGAGTGCATTTCAGTGTTAGGGAAACCAAGGTTAAAAGTTATTTGCTTCTAGAAATCTTTGACTAAATCATGGTAACCTTGTGACTATAACATAAAAGTTTGTTATACAAAAGCACAGAGACAACAAAAAGCTGATACAGGAACTGAGGTAATTCTGAGCTCTGAAAAGAAGAGGTAAGGAATGAGTGGATAATATACTAGTAGGTGTTTCTAAGAGAATGAAATGAAAATAATTTTTGTACAGTGTAAATAGCCTCATAGCTTTTTTAGATGTAAATGATGGAGTGGAATAAGCTGTTACCAACCTTTTATTAAAGGAATTATTATTTGAGAAATAATATGATAATGCACTTACTTTTCCTTTCCTAGCAGTACATTACAACTGATCTAAAATGATTTATGTTCACTTTAAATAATGGTTAAACTTCAAATAATCCCCAGATAAGTGGGATAGGATAGGGTTGCATAGAGTAGATTTCATAAGTAAAAGCACATATAATGCTTGAAAGTGCAAAGAAAGTGCAAATGAATGCAAATCATAGTCAGAAAACAAAGATAGTATCGGTGATTTTCAAAGTTTTGCAGATGTTCTGCCAGCTTTTGGGAGTTTATTCTTTAAGGTCCCAAATAGTTTTATGTCCTTCACTTTGACATACTAGGGTTTATGGTCATGTTGCTGTGCTGCATTATGAAAGATTTGTGTCCTGTGGTTTAGTGGATTTAATTTTGTATTCTACATTTCTCTCATGAATGGCCCTCACCAACTGTTTTTACTTTTCAAACTTTGACGAGTTCAAGTATCTGCCAAACCATTTCCCTTGCAAGCATTTTGATTTCACTAGGCTATAATCTTGTCAAACTGGATCTCAGTCAGAAACTTGCTGAGATAAAACAGAAGCAGTCTCTTTTCTGGATCCTGTAATCCAAAATCTGCCAATCAGATGTTGTGTGTTGTTCTTCTATACTCAGATACTACAGTGGTTCAGAGACATCTGGAACCAATTGCAAAGACAAATAAGCAGTTTTATGTTTGTTTGGTTTTTTTTTTCCCCACATGTGATATAGCTATATTTTTTTTTTCCCAGAAATATAGCCCAAGTTGAATGAATGGCAAAATGTAGAAATACAGGGCAAATGGGGTTTGTGCATAAATGAGAACTGGATTTTCAAGTTATTTCACATGTAAGGACTGAAAATACAGGAAAGAAAATGTTTAGGGTGGTGTTTTAGGTTTTT